>NC_080783.1:22917710-24133647 GCF_028018385.1 Neofelis nebulosa
TTAAGAAACAAAACAGATGAACATATGGGAAGGAGGGGGGAAGAGAAGAAAGGAAAACAAACCACAAGAGACTCTTAACAGAGAACAAATTGAGGGTTGATGGAGGGAGGTGGGTGGGGGATGGGCTATGTGGGTGATGGGTATTAAGGAGGGCACTTGTTGTGATGAGCACTGAGTATTCTCTGCGCTCATCATTGAATTCTACTCCTGAAACCAATATTGCATTTCATGTTAACTAAATAAAATGTAAATAAAAAATAAAGATGCTTTCTACACAGAAAGAAAAATAAGAGAAATTCTAACCTATGCTACAACATGGATGAAACTTAAGGATATTATTCTAAATGAATTACACCAAAAACAAAAGACAAATTCTCTATAATTCCACTTATATGAGATACCTCAAATAGGCGAAATCATGAAGACAGAAATACACTTTCTAAGAAGAGAGAAAAGGGGAGCTATTGTTTATTAAGTATAGAGTTTCAGCATTGCAACATGGAAGGCATTTTGGAAATGGATGGTGGTGATACACAACAGTAAGAATGTACTTAATATCACCACGTGGTATATTTAAATATGATTAAGATGGTCAGTTTTATGTTATACATATTTTACTTCAATAAACATTGAAAAAATGCCATGGGCTAATAGAGAAAGGGACAGGAATTTGGAGTCAAATAATATTGACTGTGGATCCATGTTCTATAATTGTTTTAGAAATCTTAGAATTTATCTTTTCTCCAAACCCTGAAATATTTCATATTTTTATGAGATTGTACTTTACAAATATATATTTTAAGATATCTTTCAAAGAATTATAAACAACTACAGAAGTAACTGTTTCTCAATCCTTTTAAAAACTCAAACTCCACACCCAAAAAAACAAATAATCCAGTGAAGAAATGGGCAGAAGACATGAATAGACACTTCTCCAAAGAAGACATCCAGATGGCCAACAGGCACATGAAAAGATGCTCACCATCACTCCTCATCAGGGAAATACAAATCAAAACCACACTGAGATACCACCTCACGCCAGTCAGAGTGGCTAAAGTGAACAAATCAGGAGACTATAGATGCTGGCGAGGATGTGGAGAAATGGGAACCCTCTTGCACTGTTGGTGGGAATGCAAACTGGAGCAGCCGCTCTGGAAAACAGTGTGGAGGTTCCTCAAAAAATTAAAAACAGACCTACCCTATGACCCAGCAATAGCACTGCTAGGAATTGACCCAAGGGATACAGGAGTGCTGATGCATAGGGGCACTTGTACCCCCAGTGTTTATAGCAGCACTTTCAGCAATAGCCAAATGATGGAAAGAGCCTAAATGTCCATCAACTGATGAATGGATAAAGAAGTTGTGGTTTATATATACAATGGAATGCTACTTGGCAGTGAGAAAGAATGAAATATGGCCTTTTGTAGCAACGTGGATGGAACTGGAGAGTGTGATGCTAAGTGCAATAAGTCATTCAGAGAAAGACAGATAACATATGTTTTCACTCTTATGTGGATCCTGAGAAACTTAACAGAAGACCATGGGGGAGGGGAAGGGGAAAAAAAGATTAGAGAGGGAGGGAGGCAAACCATAAGAGACTCTTAAAAACTGAGAATAAACTGAGGGTTGATGGGGGTGGTGGTGGGAGGGAAGGGAAAGCGGGTGATGGGCATTGAGGAGGGCACCTGTTGGGATGAGCACTGGGTGTTGTATGGAAACCAATTTGACAATAAATTTCATATTAAAAATTTTTTTAAAAATAATAAAAATTTTCACTTATGATTTAAAGTAAAACAGTACAAATAGTTCATATTTTAAAAATAGAAAATTTGACTAAATTAGAAATTGATTTGTGATTTTAAGAACTTTTAGGTAGCATATTATTCTAGATTTTCACTTGTTTAGTTGGCTTATCTTCTACATTTTAAACAATTAAATAAAAGGTCAACGCTACTACCAAATTAGAAATAAAGTGGAAGTAAGTTATGCATTAGATTACACAAGATATATACATGGAAGAATAGAATATGAAAACCTTGGGTTATTTACAACCACTGGCCAGGTAAAACTCAATAGTAAGTGTGGCCTAAATATTATCTTTTACAGACAAAAGTATGATAATACTTATTTCATTTAATATATAATTTCATTATATGCATAATTTTTAAAAATCAGGGTCTTCAATATTTTCATAAGCACTTCACAATTAGTAAGTTGAATCAACAGAAGAAAAATACACAAAATACACAGATGAATGCCACATAAACTGATATTACCACACACAGCTGTCCCATGAATGCCAGTAAAAAAATACTAAAGTATAAGAAACAGAGCTCTAATGACATAGAAATCTGAAAAAATAAGTTTTGTGAACCTAAATTGTATTGAGTACCTAGAAAAATATTATTAATAATGACAATGATATTTTAATTTTTTCAGTTAAAATGTAGGATATTTGGCATTATTCACTATGAAAATTTGCTATTTAGCCCATATGTATTATAAAAATGTTTCCAAAGAATGATATTTTGTTTCATCTGGCTTTATTTTTTAAAAAATTTTAATGTTTTATTTACATATTGAGAGAGGGAGAGAGGGTGGGGGGGATAGGGCTTGACCAGGGGAGGGGCAGAGAGAAAGGGAGACAGAAAATTCCAAGCAGGCTTTGTGTTGCCAGTACAGAGCCCCACATGGGGCTTGAACCCACGAACTGTGAGATCATGGCCTGAGCCAAAACCGAAAGTCAGAAGCTTAACAGACTGAGCCACCCAGATGCCCCAAGAATGATGTTGTATTTTAAATTGAACCAAGAGCACACTTTACACACTATATGTTAGCTAATTTGACAATAAATTATATTAAAAAAATAAATTGAACTTTATTGAGTCAGAAATTCTGTAATATCTTAACAGGCTAACAGTATTTTAAAATAATAGTAATGTCAAAATATGAACATAAGTTCAGTAAGGATTTTTCCCATTTATTTTATCTGTATTAATTGCACATTCAGATTTATTCACTGATTTCTAAGTTATGACTGAATAATGATCAATTTAAATATGTTGTGTCAGAATGCTAAGTAACATTAAGTCAATTTTTGACCCACATGAGTTTTATAACATTTATTTGGGCTCAGAAATTCAGTGGAATACTGTCAGATTAATTGCCCTAACTTTAGTTGAGTAATATTCCAAAGCTTCATATTGATAGGTGTACTTATCATCTGTTAACTATATATCCCAGGGCCACTTAAGCCTTTAATTATTATTAATTGTGGCTGTTAGATTTATACATTATCATATAAAGATAATATCACATGGTTTTATCTCAACTTAGATTTCTCATCACTTATCCTTATAAGCATACACTCAAAGTCATTTTTCAATCTAAAATACAGGAAGAAAATTGTAGGCTCTGTAGTTTTGATGGATTATATTGTGTTGTATGATTCACTACATTGCACTATCCTTCAGCTCTCCCATATATTATTTTTAGCTCAAGCCTAAATCAGCATTATGGTTTTGATATTAAATTTTAAACCCAATCAAATTAAGGAGTTTACCTAATTTGAATATGGTGCATTTTGTTCTTACTTAACTCTGAATAATATAATAGGCATAAAGATTGGATTTGTCTTTTCATCTTTCTTCTCCAAAGTGTTTCTATATAATTTTGAAACACTTTCTGCATTTTTCCTGGTTTGTAGTGTGTCTTTATTTGGAATTAGTAGAATATTTTGGGGCTAAGTGATATTTTACCATTCTATCATGATGAATTAGGGAATAATATTTTTCTCTGTTCTAACTATTAAATAATCACCATTATCTTAAGGTAGTTTTCCTTTTTTACCCTACTTGTTAAGTGGTATCTAAACCATCATGAAGCTCTTCAGATATAGAAGAGACATAGCACAAATGTTCACTGACAGATGAATGGATAAAAAATATTTACATATGTATAACATATAATAGTTGTCCAAGCACTGCTTTGTATATCTGAAACTAATGTAACATTGTGTAACATTTTAATGCTTCAGTATATATACCTCAACTATACCCCAATTTAAAAAGTGTCAGGGTGCCTAGGTGACTCAGTTGGTTATTTTGGTTCAGGTTATGATCTCATGGTTCCTGGGTTCAAGGCCCCCATTGGGCTCTGTGCTGACTGTGCAGAGCTTGCTTGGGATTCTCTCTCTCCCTCTGTCTCTGCCCATCTCCTACATGTGTGTGCGCACTCTTTTTCTCTCAAAATAAATACAACTTAAAAAAATGTCAAATCCTTAAATATTTAAGTTCTAATGCTAAAGATGATAAAATGCTAAGGTCTCAGGAGGAGAAAAGAGTGGGAGCTCAAAGGAAAAAGCAGAAAGACTGAAAAAGCATGTTGTTTTTTGTCTCTTTTGATACAGTTTCTTCCTTCTATTCTAGATATCCACCTTCCGTCAGCATAGAATGCTGATGGTTATGACATACACCATGGTGTTAAATTTAGGAAAATCTCCTCTACTGGAACAGAACATCATATAGTCACAGGAGCAAGTCAGAAGGGGTAAAGTCACTTTCCTTACTCACTGCCCCCCACCACTCTCATCTACTATCCATCACCACGTTCTGTCAACTTTACCTCCAAAGTTTGTTGGAGTGTTATTATTCACCTCTCTTCACCTCCATTGCCTCCTTTGTAGTCTGATAGTTCTCTTCACAATAGCCCTAGTAGAGGTCCTCCCACCTCCACTCCTAAGTCCTTTCAGTTTGCTTCCTACAGCTAGTGGAGTGATCCTTCTAAAATGTAAATTAGGTTATAACACTTTCCCCTGCTTGAAAACCACCAAGCCTTCATTTGAACTTGGAATAAATCCAAACTCCTTAATGTGGAACCTGTCTATATTTCTATCTCCACCCCTCTGCTTTAGCACCCATCACTGGTCAGTCTAAAACTCTAATACTTCATTTCAGAATCCTTCTAAAATTTGCAAAGTATTTTCTGCCTTGAGGGCCTTCCTACAAATAACTCACTGCTACCCTTACACTTGGCTGACTCTTCCTCATATTTTAGGTCTTATCTTAAATATTACTTCTTCAGGAGGCCATCCCTATAGTGTTTGCCAATTATTCTCTTCCATTCTCTGTTCTTTAATGGCATCCAAAATCTATTATAATTATTTTGTATTTACTTGCATTGTGTCTGCCTGCCAAGTTACACTATAAGCTTTAAGTTTTATGAGGGGTAAGACATGTTTGTTTTATTCACCACTGAATTCCCACTGTCTAGTAGAGTGGCTATCACATGTACATGCTCTGTAAATAAATATGTATTGACTCAGAGATATGGACATATATTCCAGTCCTAATAGTAAACATACAGAATTTTCCCCCTTTATCAAATGGATCCAGAAGCAGCGCTTCCTGAATTATGGAAAAAACAAATTCTTCCTTAAAAATCTGAATAAGCATATAGCCTAGGAGATCTAACATATGCATCTGAGATCCAGGATTGTTACTTCGCAAAAGTCAACAACATTCTGGGTCATTCTTTACATGCAAAATGAGACTATTTCACCACCAAATCCTATAATATAGATCTAAAGCGATAATAATATGCATAGATATATATTGTTCTACTAAAATATACACAAAGTTGAAGAAATATTGCTCTGAAGTTATAAGAGGCCAGTTTGAAAATGTGTAGCTTGTGGGTACCCTTCTCTTATCTCATTTTCTTGCTTCTTATTTACCTATAGTTTCAGACACCTGTAACCAAAGTTTGCTATAACAGTTTGTAAAGTAAGAGTATAGTGTCTCTGAATGAGAGTGAGGGTGGGGAATTAGTAAATATTCTGGTAATCTGTGGGATTTATTCATATATGTACTAGTGCATGTACTTTTTTACTGTTAAGATCCAGCTAGATGGATTTGCCTGTAGCTAATGTTGGAGATCCAAAGCATTACTTTTATCTTTGAACGAGTCTGAACTTTCATATATCACCATCTAGTGGTGACCAGCAGAAAAAGCTAAAGCCCCATGAAGGTCTATCTATGCACGCCTATGGGTTACATAATAACGCACTGCTTTAGAATATGTCCGTGACCTTCTTAAATATCTTGCCTGGGGGCGCCTGGGTGGCGCAGTCGGTTAAGCGTCCGACTTCAGCCAGGTCACGATCTCGCGGTCCGTGAGTTCGAGCCCCGCGTCAGGCTCTGGGCTGATGGCTCGGAGCCTGGAGCCTGCTTCCGATTCTGTGTCTCCCTCTCTCTCTGCCCCTCCCCCGTTCATGCTCTGTCTCTCTCTGTCCCAAAAAAAAATAAATAAAAACGTTGAAAAAAAAAAATTTAAAAAAAAAATATCTTGCCTGTCCACGTCGTGTTATATCATTTGATGACTATAATATCTTAGTATTATATGAAGGGTAACTTCCTTTAGAAATCTCTATAGAATGCCAACCAATTTTGCTGATGCAATGGTGCATTTAAATGGTACATGTAAATGGTGCATTTCTTTATTCACCTCAGTAGTGTCTGAGAACTTTATCATTTAAAATAAAAATAAAAATGGGGCACCTGGGTGGCTCAGTCAGTTGAGTGTGGGACTTCATCTCAGGTCATGATCTCACAGTTTGTGGGTTCGAGCCCCACATCAGGCTCTGTGCTGACCACTTGCTCAGAGCCTGGAGCCTGCTTCAGATTCTGTGTCTCCTTCTCTCTCTGCCCCTCTCCCGCTTGCACTTTGTCTCACTCTGTTTCTCAAAAATAAATAAATGTCAAAAAAATTTTTAAACATAAAATAAAATAAAAACAAAAAAAGTAAATGTTCTGTTTTTTACAAAGAGATGACACCCTGTGTTAGGCATTTTTTTTTCAACAGAGATCACATTTGCATAAATGCGACCATAGTTTTGTATTTGGTCTACTTTTGTTTTCCAAAGCAAGTGTCTGAGGTCATGAAATGGGGAACAATAAAATAATCTGCACAATATAAAAAAAGGAGCCACAATTTGGTATTTCCCTCTGATCAACAGCCTTTATATATATTCTCACAATAATCCACAGTTAGATATTATGACCACAATTGTAGAGATGATGAACTAAATTCAGAAAAGTTAAGTAACTATCCAAGGTTAAATAGCAAATAAATCATGAAAATCTATATCTGCTAGAGGACTTTACTTTTTTAACTGAGTCACTCTGCCTGAAACCTTGGCAGTAGTAACATTAAGCTCTACCAAATGGACCAAATTAACTTTCTGTCTCTCTCTCTCTCTCTCTCTCTCTCTCTCTCTCTCTCTCTCTCTCTCTCACACACACACACACACACACACTCTTCCCTCCCCTTCTTTCTCTCTCTCTCTCTCTTTCTCTCTCTCTCTCTCTCACACACACACACACACACACACTGATACACACACACACACACACACACACACACACACGATCTTACTTTGGGTTGTGTGTTAAAAATAATTAATGAAAGATCTTAACATTTTAATTACACAAATGTACTTGACAGGCTTAGTATTTCTAGTAGAGGTTGTTGGGACTTCAGCCAGGTTTCCTTCCTCTCATCAGTGCAGAATCCATCCCCCCAGCTGCTGGGAGTATTGGCTGCTAATTGTTCATAGGTGCAATTTCTTAAAAAAAAAAATCTTTGGCTAGAAGTCATCTTGCCTGGAAATACTTGAGAAATTATACTTCAAGTTCTACCCCCACATGGCCCCTTGTGGCCAGTAACTGACTGATAATGGGGGCACAAAGCTTTGTGCCTTTGCCTTGAGGAAGATCAACACTCCAGTGTTAACCATGCTCCGGAGCTCCCCATGAGTCAGGTTGATTCCAGACTTAAGCTGAATGAAACCTCACTGCTGTTTATCTCCTGTTTCCCTCACTCCACCACAAGGTTCTCCTAACTGCACTCCCTTGCCTAAGAATCCGTGTCTCAAGGGGTCAAGCTTTTCTTTTAAAGGAGTAGGATGTAAAACAGAAGCTTATTGCAATTTTGCTATTTATTTTTGAAAATGCATTATGGCAACAGAGCAACAAGCTTATACAGATACAATATGGCAAACAGAGTATCTTACTTACCCATGAGTCCTTGTTAAAGAGAAGAAATATTACATGAAAAAGACTTAAATATCCCAAATAGCATAAAATACTAAAACTGTCTCTTTGGAAAAGTAAAAAATATAAAACATCATATAATTCCATTAAATGCAATAAACAAAACAAACTATAGTACATGACAAAGAGAGAAGAAAACAGCTTTTGGTGGAATATACTACAAAAATAATAGCTAAGTGTGGCTAAATAAACTGTGCAAACAAAATACTATTTTCTCCTTGATTTTTGCCCCTGGGAACGGCAGGACAAATCTTTAATAGAAGAAACAAGACTTCATTTCTCTTTAAGAAATAGAAAATAGAATGCTTTACCACATTGTACAATTACTCTGTACAAAAGTTAACATTATTCATTAATTATTTCACACAGGCATTATTTTCTTAAAGCATCAGGAAAAAAGAAACATTAAAGCAGTGAAGGAGAAAATCACTACTTTGTTCTACATCAATCATTTATATGACTTCCTTAGTATTTTGTAAATTTATCACCAATATGAACATTGTCGTTGGGAAGGTAGAATTGCCTGGTTTCTTGGAGCCCTCTATTTTTTGTCCAAATTTTCATAAATTCCTGCTTAGAAAGGAATTATAGATTTCCATGACTTCACAGATTTTTAGCTAGTGTGGTGAATTCTTCACCACAATTTCTGTCTGAATACTATTTATTTTCTTCCTTGCCATTTATTTCTTTAGTCTTGTTTTCTCAAAGTCAAATCCAAAGATTCACTCAGACTACTTGAATAAGAATCTATTAGAAGTGAAGCTCAGGAATCTGCACATTAAAAGCACTTTAAGCCCTTCAACTTATACAATGTTATATGGCAATTATATCTCAATAAAGGTGACAGCAGCACTTTAAACAATGGTTTTCCAAATTGGTATATATGTACCCATGGAAGACATACAGAACTTCCCACAGGTTCATGGGCACATAGCTATACAGTATTCATTTTCTAGAACCTCAACTTTTACACAACTTCTTAAAACTGGCCCACACCATTTTGGCTAACAGTATCCTGCCTTTCCTTTCCAACTTCCCTTTTGTCAATCATTTTTCTTTTACTTTCTAAAGAGAAGTATATTACTGGTCTGGGTACAACAAAGTTAGATGCACTAAACCAAGAAACAATTAGCAAATGCTTGGCTCCTATGCAAGAGTCTTATAGGAAAGCAAAGAGAGCTTTGGCAAGAGATACTGAAGGTAGCTGTGCCTTTCCCCGCAACAAGCCAAAATCTCAGGGCAAGGTACAATGCTTCTCCTAGACGGTTTCTATCTTATCTCTGTCTATATCTATCATCTATTGTTCCATTGTTTTATCATTTTATCTTCCAATCTAGAGTTCAGAAAAAATGGCCACCTTGAGAATGTATATTGACATTTTATTTGAATAATGAAGTAAGCCTGATTTGGCTGATGGGTTTAATGATAAGGATTGGCTTTTTACCATTTACCATACATTTAAAAAGTTAAATCTGCAGCTACAAGCTTTTGGCAAAAATATATTTATAGCACAAATACAATATACAGCATGTGGGAGATAACATGCTTTGTTACTACTTAATTTTATGAAACAATTTTAGATATCAATTTTCTGGAAGAGTATGTATTATTTTTCAAAATTTCAGGCATATATGAAGAAAAAAGTATGATATCGCAGTGGTTTAAAATTTTAAAATCATGTCTTCTAGATAAATTCCAAAGCAAAGGATACATTCTGGCAATGAGGAAGAAAGGAAGTCTGCACAGTTCTCACTCAAATTTCTTTTTAGTCTTTGTTATTTACCTTTGAGTCTAAGGAGAGTACCAAAGAGTAGTGTTGAGACAGACACAGAATAAAGGTCCACAGAAGAAAACTCCAGTGACACTGTAGTATGAATGTTTAGAGAGTGATTTGTATCTGACTGCATTTATATATGCATGCATCAAGGTAGGAAAAAATAATGGAAAATAGAAAAATAAAATTTCAAAGTAGGGTGGCCATTTTGAAGACTGGTTCACTCAATTAAAATTCTTAATCTTTCTAGTATTTCCAAGCAACAATCTGAATTTATGAAAATTCTCAGTGGCATTAAAAAGTATTTTTTATTTATTTATTTTGAGAGAGAGAGAGAGAGAGTGAGAGAGAGCATGAGCAGGGGAGAGGCAAAGAGAGATGGAGAGAGAATCCCAAGCAAGCTCTGCATTGTCAGCACAGAGCCTGATGTGGGGACTGAACTCACAGACCATGGGATCATGACTGAGCTGAAACTAAGAGTTGGATGCTTAACCGACTGAGCCACCCAGGTGCCCCATTAAGTTTTTAAAGGGGACTATTGGTAGTTTAGGTAATTCAAAAGATAAACTGTATTAGCTCAGTTTTGATAGAGAAACATCTACTTTAGGTAGCCATTACAAATTAACTTACATGTATAACTCACATGAAGTTAACTGTATAATTAAGTTGATTTTTTAAAAGAACCTCTTAGAAATCTCTCTTTCCTGAAGATTTTCAATCACTCTATCAAAATATCATGAAGAAAATAGATTTAAAAAACTATTTGTGAATGTAACACAGAAAAATCATATTTAGCATTTGCTGTTTTTGTGATAGTCTCGTAGGATTACATTTCACTGTACTCTTAAAAAAATTCTTCAATTCAAGCCCATATTTTAAAATATCCAAAATACACAGGTGGAGTATATGATTTTATCCAAAGATAAGGAGACTGTTTACATAACTGGCATTTAAAATGGTTATCAAAAAATTTTCAACATTACTTATAGCCTGAAAATCACAAATGTCCTAGAAAAAACAATGATAACCTTAACTGATATGAAAAATAAGATACATTCAGTGTTTAGTGACTTATGTGATTTTTTTAAATGTGTGAACTGCATGTTTTATAAAAATTGTTTCTAAACTTAACAGAAACCCATGGGGGAGGGGAAGGAAAAAAAAAAAAGAGGTTAGGGTGGGAGAGAGCCAAAGCATAAGAGACTGTTAAAAACTGAGAACAAACTGAGGGTTGATGGGGGGTGGGAGGGAGGGGAGGGTGGGTGATGGGTATTGAGGAGGGCACCTTTTGGGATGAGCACTGGGTGTTGTATGCAAACCAATTTGACAATAAATTTCATATATTGAAAAAAAAATTGCTTCTAGTCTTCTATATGTTACCTCTCCATTATTATTCTACATTAGTTCCATTTGCTGACTTGATAAGTAAAGGCCTAGTGTCCACATGCAAATTCTGCTTTCTAATGTTAATCTAAGAAGTAGAATAGCTGTGAATCCACAGCTAAAAGCTTTAAGGAGTCACGGGAATTACTGTGAGGAGTACTGCACAAATCTAAGGCATACAAGATAATCATATGAATTGTTAGTTCTGAAAGTGAAAATTCATATGAGTAAAAGAGAAAAAGCCACAATTTTGGTGTAAAGATTTGAGCTCTTTCCTGGTTGAATGATGTTGCTAAGTATGAAATACTACTCACTTTCTCCTAAATCACACTCAGACTTTAAAAACCTGTTCTAAATGGAGCAGAGAGAAAGAGAGAGATGAGGAATCCCACATTTGAGTCAATGAATGACTACCATGAAATTAGTTGATGACTCTGATATGGGTAAAAGGCAAGTTACAAGGATGGATGTTTTATTTAAGAAGTGTGGAATTAAATGTATTATCAGATTTTCACATTTGAACAATGTTGACTAATGGGAGTTCAATATTCCTAAAATTAGTATTCTGGACCATAGCAGATAAATATAAGGCTAAAGAGAGACTGAGAAGTAAAGCTATCTTGCCTCTGAAGACCAAGCAATTACATTTGCAAAGAGTTTGCATTTTCATGAATATGAAGAAATACTCCATGTGGATTAGTTTTCCAGAGAACGTTTAGTTTTTGAAATATAAAGAAAAAAAATCCTGATATCTAGCTTAATGTGCTCCCTTCCTTCAAGGTATAGAATTTCAATTATTTTGATTTATGTTTTGAAGAATCAAAGATAATTAAAATAACTGTATCTAGACTTAATTTTCAGATGTAGCATTATGGCTGTGTCTAAATAAAGACCAAGTATAGGGAACACATACTTTGTTGTTTGGTGCTTGGCACACAGTACACAATTTATAAACATGTGTCGAATGATTGAATACACAATGTCTTTGAAAGACTGTATGGGACAAGAATAAGTCTCCCTATAGATCCTCATTATACTTTCAAATATACTTAATGGCATGTCTAGTCAATGCTTTATTGGCAGTGCCTCTTAAATTTCAATTGCAGATTTTCATTCTCCAGCTTTAGTGAACCAATTTCACATTGTCAAGTCAGAGATTGAGCTGTGTGAGAAGCAGATATTCAGGAAGAAGTACAGACACAAAAGAAGGGGGTGGTCTGGGCAGAGGTAGTGGGGCAGAAACTCTGACCTATTCAGTTCCTCTTGACTTGGATTTCTTATGTTCTAGATGGAGTTGCTGGAATAGACCTCAGTTTTCATAGTTATATGTTTTAAAAATCTCTTCAATTTAAAAAAAATTTTAAATAGAGAAAACTACACCTTGTTAATTTTTTTAATGCTTATTTATTTTTGAGAGAGAGAGAGAGACAGAGCCTGAGCGGGGGGTGGAGAGAGAGGGAGACACAAGAATCCAAAGCAGGCTCTAGACTCTGAGCTGTCAGCACAAAGCCCAGCATGGGGCTCAAACTCAGTAACCTTGAGACCATGATCTGAGCCAAATTCAGATGCTTTAACTAACTGAGCCACCCAGGCACCCCGAGAAAAATACACTTTGGAAATAAAAGGGGGGAGGTAGGATAGAGGAAATAGCTCACACGATGACTTTGTGCTTTATACAGAAGTTTACAAATCATAATATTTTCTTTCTTTTTTTTTTTCTAATTACATTTTTCCCCCTCTGTGCAGCAGGAGAATGGGCAAGGTTAAAAGATATAAAATTACAAAAGTAATCTGTAAGAATTAAGATTTGATTGGGTAGATTTTTCTTATCCTGGGGTTCTTTCCATTATTTATTATGGTAGACATGGTTGTTTACATGACAATTCCCCACCTTCTTTCTTGCTGCCTTCTGCTACAGAGGATGGAAGAACCTCTTTCCCAGTTTCCCTTACAGCTAGGGGAGGCCTACTGCTCATATCTGACCAATGAGATGTGAATTTAAATTGCCGATAAATTCTGGAAAGGCTCTTGCTTTCTGATAAAAGGGACAAATATTTGTTGAATGAATTATGGGTGAATGAATAAGTGCTTAGGTTTTATGATCAGAACAAATGGTAAAATTGGTTTGCTAAGATTTTATTTTCTCATTTTGAAGGGATTTACAATACCCAAATACCAGTATAAAATACTGATGGATAAGTTTCAACATGGTACCTCTCATTGGTCAAGGGCAAGAAATAATTTAAACAAACTATTTAAAACAAGAGAAGTTTCTTATGGATTAAAACAGAAATATACAGGAACTTTGTGTGTACCTGTTGGGGTACATATTAATGCATGCACACTTATTTAAACTTATTTAAGGTAAAACTATTTGATGCCTATGTAGAGTTCCATCACAACGATTCCTGAGAGAGTAAACTCTGAAAATCTTCCATTGTCTTTTCTATAGAAACTTTGTATGTTGCTTAATTTCCTGTACTGAGCTCTTTCCTATCCCATAAAGGACACTCCATTTTGACAATTCTTCATACACTAAGTCAACTTAGCATTCATTCCCTCCATCCTTCCCTTTCATCCAGGTGGCACATATGTTCCAGAGTACTTACATAATGCTACTGCAATAGGAGGAAGAGGAAGATGTGTGGTTCTTGGCCACTGTTATTCCTCTATGGTAACATCTCCTGATTCATCTGAGATGAATTTAATTTCTAGGCCATGTAATTTTTACCAGTCTGATATATCACTTCATTATCATCATTTCTCTCTACTGGTTTCAATCCCTAGTAACTTGTCTTTCTTTCTTATATTCTCCCCCAGCCCTCTGCTCCCCCCCTTCCCAGTCCATGGATTCTTCATTTACCTTGGAGGAAAGAAAACAACCCAAATGATTAGATTCTCACAAATCTTTCTTTCTTACACTTGGACCACAGATTTACACTTGAAAGGTGTCATGCTTTATACTCTGGCTTCAGTGTGGGCAGTGATGATTCTGCCTTGTGGCAGTAGAGACTCACTGAGAAGTTCTACGGTAGAAAACAATGTGGTAGGGTGAGGACAGCATAGAATTCTTCGAGTAATACTTGCCAGTGCCATTCCACAATTTACCCAGTAGAGGTTTTTTTTTTTTTTTTAAAGGATTAATCATTTCATTTTTAGCTTATACTCATTAATTTATTAATTTAATTTCTATTTTTTTGAACATTGACTATTTCATTTCACATGTCTGGTATAGTCCTAGGTATGTCTGAATAGAATGCTGAAGAAGACCGACAAGGACTCTGTCCCAATAGAACTGATGTTGCAGTTGGGGAGAGAGACTGTAAATTAAATAAATAGAAAAATAAGATAATTACAGAATGTGAAAAATTGGTATGAAGAAATAAACAGGGTGAAGGGATAAAGTGGTGAAATTGTGTTGCATGTGTGTTTTAGAGCTGCTCTTAATATAATGGTTAGGTCCCTCTGGCTTCCTAATAACTCTACATCTGTCCCATTTAGACTTTTCCTCTTAGTCCTGGGCTACATAGGCACATTTGGTTAGGTCTCCACTAATTTGGTATTCCTGTATCCTGTGAGTTTTGCCTACTCTGTAGAAATTTCTCAAACTACTCCAGTTCATGTATAGCTCTTGGGAATAAAATAATATAGGTGCTCTTTATATATCTGTATAATGCTTAAGTAAATACATCTTTGTAATGTGTCTAATTCTGTCTATCATCACATCTCATTCATCTCATCATCTTCCTATAAACTCCTCTTATCAGATAGGAATTAATTCAGGGACCTTTAATACAGACATATCTTTTCATGCCAGTATGTTGTCTTCCTTTTCTTATTTTGCTTCAAATTACTATTATTTCTAAACACAAAGTACTTCCACCCAGTTACTAAGAAATAAGCTTCTCCACAATAACCGTGAATTATCAGGTGCATATTATGTGGCAGGAACTGTACTCACCAATTTACAGCAAATGTCTCATTTTATGCATATAATACTCTTATGAGAGAGGCAGACCCAAGCTCAGAAAGGTTACTTTCTTAAAATGTCTGTACATGCTGGATTACAGTGGAAGTGCTCAAAAAGAGTAGTGTGCCTCGAGAATGAGCACTTTTCAAAACGTTTTTCAGCCTCTGCATAAGTCAGTTTTTTTGGTGCACATCTACTTCAATTGTCAATCAGCCATGCATGTTAATTTTTTGATGTTAATAAGCACAATCTAATTTTTGATGTTAATAAGTAACGTGATCCTAAAATGTCCAGCTGCCATTTTTTAAGATAGCCATAGCAATATTCTAAATGTTAAAGCAAAAACTAATTTTTTAAAAAGATGTGTAATCATTATTTCCATTTTGTCATTAAATTACTTAAATTTTACTGAAGGCTTTGGATTAGAATTAAAATTCAAACTACAGAGGCCTATCTCCCTTGGAGCTCAACAGCTAAAAAGTGAAAATATGAAAGCTTTAGGTTTTCAGTGATAAAAATGATTTGTTGAATTATATGGCAATAATTACTCTTATAAATCCTACTATGGGATCAGTCAGCCATGTGCTGCCCTTTAAAAGAAACCAAAACTGCTGACAGATGTCTGCAAGCTATCAGGCAATAAGATTTTTATCAAATTATGCCCTTTTGTTTTTGGCTCTTAAACCGGTTGTAGAGTCACCCTTAAGAAATGTACGAGTAATATTCAACCAATAGCTGGCCTTATAATGAACTGAGTACGTTATAGGTACTTATAATGTTCCTGAGAACACTGTGGGGTGAAAAAGAAATGCTTACATTTTTTTTCTGTTATGTAAGGCAAAGGAAATGAGTCTAAACATTAATGTGTTATGGGTTAGCCTAGCTAACACAATTACGTTAACAGTAAACTAATGAAGATTAGCCATTATAGAGAGACTATGTTGGGATGAGTGGTGTCAGCATTACCAATAAAGTTTGAAAAGATTTCAACTAACTTTACATGTATGTGTCACAAATAAGTCCTGGTGGTTGTTAATGTCAGATAATTATGATCAAATTTTGTTTAATGGTACACCAGGAATCATACATTTTATCATCGAGATAAAAGAAATATAGAGAGATGTTTACCATGTGTAAATATAAAGAGCAAAGTGTCCTAATCCTAGCATATCTGTTTTATGTGACATGTGGTTGGCCAACTGGTGCTGATGTGTCCACTATTTCTGGTTCATGAGGTAAGTAAAGAAACTGAAAGTGAGCATTTAAGAATTTGCTCTTCCTGGGTCTCTAGTCACTGACTTTCAGATTGGAATGACACCAGTGGTCCTCCTGGTTCTTAGGCTTTCAAATTTGAACTAGAATTATACCATTGGCTCCCCTGGGTCTCCAGCTTTCCAATTGCCCTGCCGATCTGGGAACTCTTCAGCCTCCATTAACTGCACGAGCCAGTTCTTTATAATAGATATCTTTGTATGTAAATAAGAAAGAGAGAAAAAATTTGTACTATAAATAAATGTGTAGCAAACACCACACTTATAATTAGGAATTTACCTAGGCTATATTGGGATAATGTGGTAGCTTTTATGTCAAAACCAATGTTTTTAAGAGATGTTTTTAAGAGATGTACTTTTCATGTGCCTTAAACTTACTTCAGCCACTTGCTATCATTTCTTTATAATCTCAGATGGTGCCTTCTATTCATGGAAGGTCAATGAAACTTTTGGGCTTCATAAAAGTACATTTGTGGAAACAATGAGAAGTCTATTTCTAAGAGTAAAAAAAAAATAGGCAGTGGGAGCTGACACCACAAGCTCTGACTACATGGATGAAGGGAATACAAACAACCAGGATGGCTTTCTGAGCTAAAGTGAGGGAAGAATGGAGATCTGACCCATCCCCTTCATCCCTCTCTCTGCCTCCCTTTCAGCAAGACCTTGCTGTATAACAGAGTTCAAGTCAAGAAGGCTTCCTGCCAGGGTTTTCCTGTGAGAGCTTTTGCTTTCTTTACTGAAGGGAAAAAGCTGCTCTTGTCCCCCCTTTTCCCTCTACTTCCTGACTTAAACAAGTCTCGAGCAGTATCAACCACCTTGCAGTTAAGAGACAAGAGCCGAGAGACTTGCAGAGGGACATGTAATGAGAACATTGAGCCACTACACCAATGACTACTTGTCTCCAGAATTCTTGTTATAGAATAAAAAATAACTCCTATTTGTTTACACTTCTCTTCAAATGTTCTACTATTTGTCCCTGAGTGAATTCCTTTCTGATAATAGGGTACAGTAATCTCAAGAAGAAAATTTAGGCAACATACAGAGACAGAAATGATACACTTATAGTGAAGCCTAAACCCAGGTAGCCACAATTGCAAAGCATATAGTATATGTTTAGATTTTCAAACTGAGAAAAGTAGGCAACAGTTCAATAGTGATGGACCATCTAGAAGCACAAGGAAATGTTTTTAAAAAAGGAAGAATAATGAAACTGGAGATTACCACTAATGTGCTATACTAGAAAAATACCCAAAAGTTAGAGTCATTTATACCTTAACAAGTATTTGAATATTTACTATATGCCAGATAATTAATTGCTATAATCTCTTGTAGAGTTCATGATAGTTAAGGATATAAGAAATATACAACTGATGGCCACAGAAATAAAATAATTTAATTTTAAAGTGTATATTGTATTCATTTTTTCAAAAATTTTATAGAGAAGTTTGGAGGGAATCTGGGCAATGGATTTCGTATTTATGCCCATGATTGTGGCATCCGTGTAAAGAGATCAGTTCCTTAAAATGGCTAATATGCAAAGCAAGTAGGAAAATCTCAGAATCCATGGGAGCACTTGATTCAGTCTTAGTTCCTATATATCATGTAAATCTGCCTTCTTACAGCTTATACAATTATGCAGCAGCTGTGAAAAGATGAAAAGTAAAAAACAAAAACAAAACTAGCCTTCTGACTCAAAGATTTAGACTTTTTCATCCTGATTATGAAATACATATACTAAGGCACGTGTCTGTCATCTTATAGCACTTAGATTGAGCAGAAGAAAGAACTGCAAGAAATGCTTATTATTTATAAATCTTGGTTATATAATGTACACATTAGTCTAGCAGTTAATTATTCACATCTATTTTACATTGCACTCTCTAAAAAGGCAAAGACCATATTTGAATGCCCAGTTTACTCCTGGAAGCACTGTATATTTACTTCTTTTTTTTTTTTTCTTCTTCTTTTTTTTTTTTTTTTAGAGAGAGAGAGATCAAGAAGAAGAGAGGGGCAAAGGGAGAGAGATAATTTTAAACAGGCACCATGCCCAGTGCAAAGCCCATGCGAGGATCAATCCCACAATGCTGGGATTATGACTTGAGCAGAAATTAAGAGTCAGATGTTCAATAGAATGAGCCACCCAAGTGCCCTGGTATATTTACTTTCAAAATGAGGAAACTGATTACCTATAGTCTCAAAAATATAAGACAAATAAAATGAGTAAACTCTTGATAACTACAAAGCTTATTATAGAGTGTAAAATATATCTAGAATCTTCAGTGTAATTTTCCTCTCTTCTTTTATTATAGTTTTTTTTTTTTAATTTTCATCTCTAGCAAAGGGTAGAAAGGAGAAAGAGAAAGAGGTAACTGTCAGTTCATTTTACTCCATGATCAATCTAGAGAAAAATATACAGGAGATTAAAGACCATGAAAGTTCTTAGATAACACAGGGTTTTAAATCACTGCTGAATTTCCTGTTCCCAGTGAGCTTGTGTGTATGAGGAGCTAAAGTGTGTGTTGGTGGTGGGTGGAATTCAATAGCATGTAGTTGTGGTTTTAAGGGCCATCTAAAAGTATGCTTCGCGTCACTGCCATGCAAGAGACATGGCAGTTAGAGGAGTTTTCAATGATAACCTTAAATAGATCAGAATCATCCTTTAGGTGTTTTCTATTGTTTATATTTTAATACAAAAAGTAAATCTATCTGCTTGATTGCTGGATACTAGCCTGGGCTAAATAAAATATACAAGTTTACATCTTATGAAAATGACAGGGGCAGAGAATTACAAGACTTTTTGTTTTATAAAATTTAAACTTAGATGTGTGAAAAAAGAAGTAAAAGTGGAGAGAGTAAAGATGAAGTATGTGCCAGGCCCTGGCAATTACTATGCCCTTTATAAAGAGTGTCTATGGGGGCGCCTGGGTGGCTTGGTCGGTTGAGCGTCCGACTTCAGCTCAGGTCATGATCTCACGGTCCTGAGTTCGAGCCCCACGTCAGGCTCTGTGCTGACAGCTCAGAGCCTGGAGCCTGTTTCGGATTCTGTGTCTCCCTCTCTCTCTGCCCCTCCCTTGTTCATGCTCTGTCTCTCTCTGTCTCAAAAATAAATAAACGTTAAAAAAATTTTTTAAAAAAAATTAAAAAAAAAAAAGAGTGTCTATGAGCAGAGTAGTTTTGCATGATCCTCTGTTATGTCTCCTCACTGTGTTCATAGAGTGGTACTGGTAGCCATGAGAGTCAGGAAATGAGAAAAGGGATGGCTTATCAAACAGGTAGCTGTAAGCACATTATATTTTCTGCCATGTCAAATCAGAGGCTTCTATTTTCTACCATTAACTTTAGCTAAGAAGTATGACCTCGCTTCTCTCTACTCATTATATCATGTTTAGTTGACATGCTTGTCAGGTTGGTACAAGGGAGAGAGATGTGATGGAAGTCACAAATTTTAAATATTAAAAATCATATTTTTTCCATTCTAGATATTTGTTATGTCTGCTCACATGTATTGCTTTTCCTCTTTCCCAGATGTTCTCTGTGAAGCTATATTCTGACTATTGCTAGTTTAATGCCTTTCAAACAACACTATCATTATTTTTTTTTTATTTTTTAAGGTTTATTTATTTTGGGGGGGGGGAGAGAGAGAGAGAGAGAATGGGGGAGGGGCAGAGAGCAAGAGAGATGGAATCTGAAGCAGGCTCCAGGCTTTGAGCTGTCCCCACAGAGCCCAATGAGGGGCTTGAACCCACGAACCACGAGATCATGACCTGAACCAAAGTCAGACTCTTAGACTGAGCCACCCAGGTGTGCCAAAGCTGTCATTTAAAAAAAAAAATTTCTAAATTTAGTTAGAAAACATAAACTAATGCTAAGTGAGTAAAAAATTAACCAGTGACTATCCAATTACCTTTGGATAGTACAGAATGCTTGTATCTTTAATAAAACATAACTAAACCAATCAGGAATGGCTTCACTGAGAGAGAACACAAATTTTTAAATGAAATTCATTCAAAGCCCAAAATGGATTTGGGAAGATTTGGCTTGAGTTTAGACTAGGTGAATGTCAAAGGTCATTTTGCTTTGGTAAAATATTAGAACTTTCACATTCTGCCTGAGTCATTAATTATTCCAGAGAAGTTCTTTAGGTATAAGAAATATATAATCCTGGAACTGCTATGAGAGCCCACATGCAAAGACACCATGTATGATTTGTACCGTATTATAGTAATATGTGATTGGTTGGCCCAATTCGGAGTCTTCAGATATTCTTTCCCTTTCTTTTGTGATTATTCTTTATTACTGTGGTGCATGTTGGTTTCTAAGTGCTGCCTTGTTCTCAATGCATTAACTTGTCATTTAGAGGAAGGCTGAATGCTGACTTCCTAGAAAAAGTTTGTTGGTAATTAAATTGGAAGAACATTATAAACTATTTGTAGCTTATTGAAACTCATCTTGGGAATACATGAACTCTGAATGCTATTCTAGGGATTATAACAGGAGTACATACTAATTCTGAGTTCTGTGTAAATTTTATGGTCAACTGTTCTTTTACACTGAGATATTGCAGCCATTACTTGTTAACTCACTGCAGACCACTGTGGCATCATCTGAGGAAAAGGCTTCAGACAAAAAGGAAGAAACAAATCCCACTCTGTTCTGGATAAATTTAAATATGCAATGACAATGGCAGAGAATTACAAGATGTAAGCAGAAATGTGAGGCCTGCTTCACTCTTCCCTCACTGTGTATATAAACATGCAAGCTTGAGCATGGACTGCTTGGTAAATCCTAATGTCCCTGTGAATTACGCTCCGATAGTAGGTAATGCTAGTACTGTCGTCTCTGGAGTGTCTACAGTATGCATCCTCATATTTGGTAAAACTGAAATTAGTTTGCTGTGAAATGAGGGGGGGTTGGAGGATACAGAACATTATTTGTATAGCTTTATGTACGTCCATATTATTTATCTAGGAGGATTGCTCCAAAACTGACCGTCTCTTTCTAACTGCTAACCCTGAGTGGCCTACAAATATCTGAACTATTCAAACACCAATTATGTACTTTTCTGAAAAGCAATAAACTGTTAAATTCTAGGCACATGAAACTATTTCTTTTCAGTCATAATGTTCCCTATAATTTCAAATTAAGATGAAATTGAAATATACCAGTTTAATGTGGTTGGCAATTACCAGTTGGCATACTGCTACTGATAAAACCATAGTCACAAGTACCTGTAAATATTTTGTAATGGTTGTAGTCCATGAGAAAGCTTCCTGTAGCCATAAATCCATCCAAATACATTTATGATATACCTCTTCTGTGATGGCACTATCTATTAGATTCATTTTATTTTACCTTTTAAGTTATATAGAACCATCTTTGTTAGTTGTATAATAAACAACCCAGTTCAGAGGGTACAGAAAGAAGTGAAGACAAGAGAGGCCTTTTTTTGGAGAAAGGTATATTGACATCATGGAGCAGTTCTTTGTAGAAGAGGAATTTCTCCTCTGGGAAAAGAGGTGGCTTCAAACAGATGGTCTTTGCTAAGTAAAATTGACAGGTCTACAGGTAATGAGTTACTTTTATAAAAGAGGTAGTTTTTCCACTGGGTTTTCAGCATATGAGGCCTAATTATTCCTGACATATTGCCCATTTCATACGCTCACAATATTATGGCCAAATAGGAAAAATAATTATACAAACTATTAGCACAAAGCTCAATGGAAACAATGCAGGCTGTAAAAACATTACCAGAGAATGGGTTCTTTTTGAACACTGGTCCATCTGTTCTTTCTAATTTTTTAAATGGTAAAGACCAAATACTATTACAACAAATTCCTAGGGAAAAGATGATTTTTTCCCCTTGTACATTTAACTTGTTTTACTAAATATTTCTAGAAGTAAACAACTGATTGGAGCTTAGAAATATTTTCAATATTCAGGTTCCATTGCTATAATGTCTTATTATCCTGGACACATGTTATTTGTTTGGGTGGAAGTTTAAAAAGGATTGCAGAGTAGGTCATCTTGGTTTGTAAAATAAATGTTAATTAGTTGTATGAAAACTTCATAAACATTCCAGTATATGACAGACATTGCTGTACTTTTATTTACATATTACATGTAATAAACATATAAGAAGAATATATTTCCAGATAATTTCTCTTGTTCATAAAAGTCATTAAAATATTTGTGTAGGAATGTCTAGCTTCAGATACTAGGTATTAGAGATTAGAAATATTAGTTTAAAGGGTGCCTGGGTGGCTCAGTCGGTTAAGTGTCCAACTTCAGCTCAGGTCATGATCTCACAGTCCATGAGTTGGAGCCCCGCGTCAGGCTGTGTGCTGACAGCTCAGAGCCTGGAGCCTGCTTCGGATTCTTTGTCTCCCTCTCTCTCTGCCCCTCCCCTGCTCATGCTCCGTTTCTCTCTGTCTCAAAAATAAA
Organism: Neofelis nebulosa; assembly: GCF_028018385.1. Taxonomy (NCBI): domain Eukaryota; kingdom Metazoa; phylum Chordata; class Mammalia; order Carnivora; family Felidae; genus Neofelis; species Neofelis nebulosa. The sequence continues at coordinate 22,940,661 of NC_080783.1, forward strand.
TAAAAAGCATTAAAAAATATATTAGTTTAATATTAAAAAAAACCTATGTGCTATAAAACAAACTTGCATATACACATGTGACATTTCTGTAAGGTATTTCTTAGTAAGATATTTTCATGCATGACTCATGTGAATCAACCTCATGACTTTACAGGCATTTAGCAGCAACATGGACTTAAAGATCACCTTGAAATTCATTTCTTGTGACTCAACTCTACTCATTCAAACAATTTCTTAATTTCATTTCTTTTGAGCAAGTTCTAGCTTTGGGATAAAACGCACACATCCAGATGTTCCTTCAGCACAAGAGTGCTGAACCAGGGCCGTTATTATTTTTTGTTCAACCACCTGTGTATTAGCATCTGTTTCCAATATTATATGTTCATTTTTCTACATTGATTACCATCACTCTCATTATTATACAAACTACATAATGTAGCAGCTATGAGACTCTTACCTTCCAACTTTCTATATTAGTTTATTATAAAAATATACCAGTATTTGCAGAAATCTGATATCTTCTGTCTAAAGAAAGATAATTCAGTCAAACAAGATTTTTTTATTTCAAAAATAGCCTCATTGGATCTAATTATATTACAATGAGTAACATTTTTAAAAAAGATTTTTGTGGGAATAAAAATTAAATATGACCATTATAGAAAATTTAGAAAAGACAACCACCTATGTTTCCCCTCAGTTTCTTCTGTATGTTTGTATAAGCCAATATATAAACTTACTACTTAAGTACATATATGTAAGCATATATGCTTTATATATATATATATATATATATATATATATATATATATATATATTATAAAGTTGGGAGACACATATCTATATCCTGCTGTTTTTCTTACTTAAAATTTATCTTGAACATTTCTCTACAATTAGGAACTTATTGTTAAGTCACATGACATTTCTGCTTACAGGAAGAAACTCATGGTTTTTATCAATTGTTGTAAAACTTCACTGTAATGTTTATTTGAAACTACCAGAAGTATTAATACTCAATAAATCACAAAACTAATATTTAATCATACTATAAACACATCAACACAAACCGGAAAGCAAGTATAATAACTTCTATCAGCAGCTTTTTTTTGGACAAAAGACCTCCTTTGATATAATTCTTACTGTGTGTCCAATAATCCAGGCTTTTGAGGTACACAAACTTCTATTTCTCCTTAGGGCAGGCTAAATGTGGAGTTCGGAAGTTGAAGGATTAGTGTCTTAGTGCTTTAGACTTTGCAATAGTGATGATAAACTTTATAATCTAATTATTGTATGTAAACTTAATTATTATAGGCAAATGCCCCAGGCCATAGATAGTTCTAGAATTTTTCCTGCTTTAGCCACATATATTTCAGCATAGAATTAACCACAAAGTAGTTCCATAATCATTTACTGTGCACCTATGACATGCCAGGTAATGTCAGGGATGTGGAACACAAGTGTGTATAAGTATCCCTTTCTCCAGGAACTCAGTTCTGCAAGGGAGACAATAGAGGAAACAAAAATGAACGCTAATGTAATTTGCTAATCAATAGAGATCTGTACAAAGTGTAAGAACATGGATGAGGAAGAAATTTATTCTGCCTGAGGGTTAGAATTATGGAGTATGAGTGAGGATGTTATTAGAAAAAATGCTGTTTGAATAGAACATTAAAGAATGAATAAGGGGTTTCCAGACAGAATAGGGGAAGGCAGGAATCCATCCACAGGGCAAAGATGTAGAGTCCTGAGAGTGCTCACAATCTAAAGAAATGGTTGGCAGAACAGTTGTCCCTATCAAAGATTTAAAGAAGGGACCTCCTATGATCAGGTCAGCCTTCTGAGACATTTCTTGGCTGGATAGGGGATGTGCAGTTATTTCTCAAGCAAAATAGCACTTGGTGATACTCTATATATTAAGAAAAAAAAAGTTAAAGAAAATTTGAGAGTTTTGAGCTTAGGCAATGGAGTGAATGATGCTCCTTTCTACAGGCAATAGGATACACACGTCTAACAGGAAAATAACTTTATATCCCTTGACAAGAAAGATTATTTTAGTTTTTATATAAGTATAATAAGCTCACATACTCAAGTTACCATTAACAGAGTATCATTCCAAACATTAACCTTAAAATGAGACATTAATTTTCTAATAATTATTCCATATTTATGAACATTCTTGATGCTAGAGTTTAGCTCTAACTATAAACAAATAAAAGATAGTGCACAAATAGAAGTTTAAAGCAACAAATATCCTACCATAAAATTCTAGCTCCAAATATCTGCTAATACTGCCTAGAAAAAAAACATTTTAATTTCAAAAAGTTTGTTTTGTTTTATTTTTGGTAAAGAACTGTGAAAAAAACCAAACAAACAACAAAACATTCATAAACACACACACACACACACACACACACACACACACACACACACACACACAGTGAGTCCTACTAGGGTCTCTTATGGGAGAGTATACAAGCCCAGGAAGCTTTTTTTTTTTTAATTGTTACTGTACTTCTATTGTTATATCAGACACTTGAAGAGTCAGAGAAAGATTGTCTTCTTGAGCTCCCAAGGGAAAGAATGTACAACCATACATTCTTTGTATTCGAAGGAAAAGGAAAAGAATCTTTTTGTTGGCTTACCTTTTAAAAATCCACAAAATTTTATGGTTATTTCACTTCTTTGTGCAGCCATTTACTGAAATAAACTTTTGAAAGACAAGTTAGCCTACTTGGAGAATTACAACTCCAGGGTAGAGTGAACTGATTAGAAGGGTATGTTGATCCATTTGGAGGATTTTTTCATTGTAATTTTTACAATTTCCAGAGGTCTACTTCTGTAATTCTCAAATACTGTCTTCATTTTTAGAGAGAACTATCTATAATAACACTTAACTTAGTAACTTTTTTTTTTTAAATGAACAACTTCCTATCCTATAGTGTATCTTAACATTTATTCAACTTAGATATTGTTCCTTTGGATCTTTTTCACCCCATAGTTTTTTGGTGGGGAATGGGAATGTTATATTTGAGTACACTATAATAAAAAAATCCTTTATATTTAGGCACACCCTAAAAACACAGGTTAAAAAATATATTTCTTAGTGGAATACACATGAGTATATTCTATTTTTTTTTTTTAATTTTTTTTTCAACTTTTATTTATTTTTGGGACAGAGAGAGACAGAGCATGAACGGGGGAGGGACAGAGAGAGAGGGAGACACAGAACGGAAACAGGCTCCAGGCTCTGAGCCATCAGCCCAGAGCCTGACGCGGGGCTCGAACTCACGGACCGTGAGATCGTGACCTGGCTGAAGTCGGACGCTTAACCGACTGCGCCACCCAGGCGCCCCCACATGAGTATATTCTAATACCTCTTTGGCAAATTGTAACTTTATTTATAAGCAGCAATAATATTTTTATTATGAAATTCCAAGGAAATCACCACACCTAAAATGATGAATATATTAACTCTCACTGTCATTTCCCCACCACCCCCCAGTTAGTTTCTGTTGATTGCAACACAAGAATCCTCACATCCAAAACCATTGCCTCACGTGACAGAAAAGAAAGTTCTCACGTGCACCTTTATATAAAAAGCAGCTTAGATTCTGGGAGTTCACAATTTTACCTAAGGTCATTGAACTACAACAAAAAGGGAGAAGGATTTTGTAACTGATTGATTATGAAATATTTTGTTGATTTTTTCATTGATTTATCAGTTATTTCTCCTGGTTGTTTGGATCAGAAACTGTTAGTTGCCTTTGAATTTATTGAACTAAAAGTAGTCTAAAACATCTGATTTTTAAAATTTTATTTACTTATTTTGAGAGAGAGGTAGAGAAAGAAAGAGCATGAGCAGGACAGGGGCAGAGAGAGAGGGAGGGAGAGAATCCCAAGCGGGCTCTACACTGTCAGTGCAGAGCCCAATGCAGGGTTTGATCAAACAAACCATGAGCTCATGACCTGAGCCAAGATAAAGAGTCAGACACTCAACTGACTGAGCCACTACCCAGGTGCCTCCTGAAACATCTGATTTTTTAAAAGTATATAAATTGTTTAATCTTCTTGTCCTTTATTATTCCTTCATCTGATAATGCCTGTCGTTGTCTTGGCTTTGGGAATCTTCCTATCTCCCATTAGATATAATCTTGGAGAACTGTTAATCAAAGCCCCGCACTTTCTACTAGCCATGAGGAAGGAAAGTGATGTTTTTCTCTCAAAGATTCTTTCTGAATCTTGAATGAATCAACACCTGGGCTGAGAGTGGCTGCAGTCATCTTATCTTGTTGACAGTCCTCTAAAGACCATGTCCATTAACCCAATTTCCATTTTTCTATAGCTTCTCTGATTCCAGCATTTTCTGAGGCCTGGCTGTTCAGTTTAACCTTTCGTTTGGATTCTACAAACTGCATCATGTTCTTCTAATCTTCTCAAGCTAAATTAGCAGAGTCAGTTTCCATTGGTTGGAAAATAGTAACTGATACAATGTGGTGGCAACTGTTGATTCTCCACCAAAGATTTTGGAACTCCTTTTCACAGAGTAGAGTTGTTGGTGGAAAAGGGCTGGCCAACTGAATGAAATGGCCCTAGTGGTAGAAAAGACTTATTTTATGTTTCTGCAGGGATGAACAAGAAGCAGGCCTTTCTTTTCTTCTCTCCTTCTCTTGTCTACTGGATAGATATTGATACCCAGAGTGACCTTTGAAACTGTGCAGTGAATGGGAGGGCCTTTGCTAGCCTGGGCCATGGCCACATGGAGTAGAGTCCTCCTCACATTGGATTGATATGAGTGAAAAGTCAACATTTTTGTATTAAACCATTATTTTTTAATGATTTTTTTCATGTGTTGTCATACTAACATCTGTAGGTAATATTAACTTTTACAACATTAATAATTTTTCACTTATAACATTGATTGCTCTCAAGGAATTTTAGTAAAAATTTTATTAAAAATAATTTTATCTGATAAACCGGTATCAACGGCAAATCTATACCTTCAAGCCTGATTGTTTAGTCATTTATGGAACTGCTAAATCTATGGGACAAGATAAAATCTTTTTTTATAACATAGGAGTAGAGCTAATTTGCTGGTACACTTTGTTAGTACAAGAAACCAAGGTTCACCTTTAAAAGTGAAGTAAGGGGTGCCTGGGTTGGCTCAGTTGGTTAAGCAACCAAGGTCGGCTCAGGTCATGATCTCATGGTTCATGAGTTCAAGCCCTGTGTTGGGCTCTGTGCTGACAGCTCAGAGCCTGGAGCCTGCTTCAGATTCTGTGTCTCCCTCTCTCTGCCCCTCTCCTGCTCATGATCTGCCCCTCTGTCTCTCAAAAATAAATAAACATTAAAAAAAAAGTGAGTAAAGGTGGGCCACCTGGGTGGCTCAGTCAGATTCTCTCTCTCTTCCTCTCTCTGTCTGCCCCCTCCCCCACTGTCTCTTTCTCAAAATAAATAAACTTAAAAGAAAAAAAAAAGTGAAGTAAAGGTGATAAAAATATGCTGAAATTTAAACTTTAAAACAGTTTAATAAGTTCTTTTCAGAAATCATTTGAAAAGCTTGTAAAAAAGCACTGATAATGACTAGGGTCAAAGGTCCTCAACAAATGTTTTTTGGGTAGTTATCAATCAACAAGTGTTTATTGAAATGCTAGTTTCTACAGGGAGAATGCAAAAAAAATGGAAAAGTTAAACAAAAGAACAAAATACATTTTGTAAATTAGAGAAAAGTATACTGAAAAAAGGAGAACTTTGACATTATAAGCATCCAGAAACACCTTATTGCAATGTAAAGGAGCCAGAAATTGGTTTTACAGGTTTTTACCATTGTGAAAGTTGTAGTGAACTTGGAAAAATCTCATTGACTAGAGTTTACAAGACTAAGAAGTTACAAAATATTGGGGTTCTGTTAGGTTCTGTTAGGGGTTCTTGGAAATAAAGGTAGAAAACCAATTTTTGACTCTAGATGTCTTTCAGGAAATCCCACACCCATTCTTAGTTTTGTGTCCTACTGCCAAATGAGAGCCTGCGCAGGATCTCTGATGATGCTATTGTGATTGGAATTATGAAATTCTAGGGATAAAGGTAGTTGGAGTTTTTAATTTCTAGCATCCTGGAGAAACAGATAGAATTACATCACAGGTCCTTTCCCAAGGAACTGGATCTTAGAATTTGCACGGGTAGATTATCTCAAGTGCAAAGGCAATAAGACAAAAGAGGGTAGAGCAACATGTCATGTAACCAAATTCACTGTTTAAACTATAGGATATAGTCATGAACTTATAGCATGCCACTTCTATTTCACACAGCCCATTGACCTGAAATTGATCAATACTTGTGATATCCTGAAGATAAGCAGTCTGGATAACATAAATAAAACACTTATTTGATGATAACCCTACTTCCTATATCACAGGTTTTTATTACCTTCTCTGAATGAAAATAATATTTAAAAAAAAAAAATTTTTAATGTTTATTTATTTTTGAGACAAAGAGAGACAGAGTGCGAGTGGGGGAGGGGCAGAGAGAGAGGGAGACACAGAATCCGAAACAGGCTCCAGGCTCTGAGCTGTCAGCACAGAGCCCGATGCGGGGCTCGAACCCATGAACCGTGAGATCATGACCTGAGCCGAAGTTGGATGCTTAACCGACTGAGCCACCTAGGCACCCCGAAAATAATATTTTTTAAATGTATGTATAACAGAGCAAAGAACACAAAGGCAACAGAAATTTGCTAAGCTATTGAACTTCAAGAATGCTTTCAGAAAGGAAAGGCTATAATGATCTTCACAAAGATTTTAGCATCTAACTGATTGCCTGCAGAAGGAAGCTAATCAGTTGGTGAAGTTCTTATATTTAAGCCAGACACTGGGTAGAACTGCAGCACTGGACTGTGTGTGTGTGTGTGTGTGTGTGTGTGTGCATGTGTGTGCGTCTATGTGCGTGTGTGTGTGTGTGTGTGTGTGAATATGTGTGTATGTATGTGTGACACACACATATATTCACAGTCTCCCACAAGAGACTTTTTATGACAGAAAAGTCATTTGAATTTTGATTGTTGCTATCTGAACCTGTCTGAAACAACAATAACAGTGCATATGGAGTCATCTGGAATAAAACATTATTTATATGGCTTCATTTGAATTCTAGCAAAGTGTAACATTTTTCAATCAAAGAAAGGTATCTTTGATTGAACTCACACAGGGGAGACAGTTCACTGTCCTACTGGGTGAGCAGAACTCCAAATAGTTTACTCATATATTTTTCACTGTTTTTCTGGCAGAAATTGTGCCATTTCCTCCCCTTTTATGCCCAGGATAATTAACTTACTCGTCACCAAGTTAGCTAGCTTAATAATACAATCCAGGCCCTAACCCCTGTAAGGATATTTTTCAGGAAAATGATACCAAACTTAGCTTTGCAGGTTCAGACAAAATTAACAAGTCACTGTAATGAGGCTCCCAATCATGTTAGAGAACTTTCTAATGTTGCATCTGTGTATTTGAGAAGAGAATATTTAATACTATCCTATCTGCTAGACAAAAGCAGTTTCTATTCAATAGCTGTCCATCTTCCTATACTCAGGGGAAGGCAGCATCTCTCTCCAAAAAATGAAGAGAATATCAATGGGGCTAATCTCTTCAAAGTGCTTAGAGCTCAAAGCAATTGCCTGCAGTTGTAAGGAGTCCCCACCCTCATTATCTCAGCAAAAGAAAAATGACCAAAATGTAAAATACTGCCTGGCTTTTGAGACAGAAGTACTCAAAAGAAAGTTAAAATAAACATTCACCAATTGGCTTCTGAGCTAAACACTTTGAAACTTAATTTACTTCTTTAGAATAAAAGAGTCAAACTATGAACCCATTCTTTCTTGATACAAAATAAGGAGTTACAGCAGAACAAAATAAACTATATTGGTCAGCATCAAAATATTAGATTGATTTGCATCTCAGATACTGTTATTGTCCAAGAAATAATGACCTTTACAATATAATCATACACGCCCAAGGATTATCAAATTATGAGTTACATTGATATAACTAGTTTTTTGTCTATGCACCTTGTTTTATATGACAATTTACTTGGTGTTCTAACCTACAAAAAGATAGATGTTTCTGGAAACTACTAATGGAAAAAATTAGAACACATCTTATAAAGCCATGATTATATAGTTTTAAAAGTGATATAAAATGTTTAATTGTGGCATCCTAAAAAGGCATAATCGTTCTGGTGAAGTAGCTGTATTTAATGTGACAACACTTGCTCAGGCTGCTTGTCACAGTTGCCCACTATTTTGATTTCCCACCAGTAGCAACAAATCCTTCAGAAGGTTCCTGGTAACTGAGTCTAAACCTACCTGGGGGATTCGTATCTCTTTGCTCTCAAGTAATTCACCTGACATAATTTTCCTCAGACAAACTCCCGCACAAGCCACACAGAGTAAATATTAAAGAGGCAAATCAAGCTATCACTCACAATATAAACTTGATAGAAAGGGTAACCAGTATGAGGGAAGATGATTATTCATCTTGAGATGCTGTAGACACTGGCCTAAGAGATCTACTAGACCAGGATTTTCCAAATTGCACCTTGAAACCAATAATCGGGTCTTCAAAGTAATGTAATATAGTGTTAATAATGATGTAACATAGATATAAAATATCTATTTATAAATATTTATATATAAATATAACAATATATATTATATGTGTGTTTATATATGTGTGTATACACACACATACAACATATGCTGAAGATTGTGTTTTAGGGTTGTGATATAACATGAGTTTCTTGCTGTGGTTTGTTCTTAAAATAAAGTTCTAAAGCCTCTGCTTTAGCTCAAATTCTTTCTGATACTTTGGTTTCTCTTTCCTAGCCAAAGCAATGTTCCTCCAGTCTCCCCCAAACAGTTCCAGGAGTAGATACTCTCTGCCTCCTGAGCTATTTTCCTGTTGCTCTAGTTACAGCTATTCCCCTACTGCCTACTTCTCTTTCTTTCCCCTGGCCTTCCTTGCTTTCCTTTCTCCCTCCCTCCCCAAACACATATTGGCAGCCATGTCCGCAAGGGGAAGGGGACACCACTGTCTTATGTAAAAGTAATCATTCCTCTTCCTAGGGTCTCATTCTGAGATGTGCACATGATCCAATCCCGGCCCAAAATACATGAGGGAAGTGTACTTGGGACTTTAAGAAATAGTGTTTTCTCTTCTGGAAGCCATAGGAAGAGACAGTCTCATCACTTCCCCTGGATAGTTTCTTGTCATAATATGATCTGCAGAGATGCCAGAGTCCTCTAACTGCCAACACTGACCATGGCAGAACAGAGGGAAAGAAAGAAGCTGATGCCTTGAAAACATCTTAGATTTGCTCAGTCACCCAAATCTGAAGTCAGTCCTACCTGTGGATTTTCTCCTATGTGATATAATGAGGTTCCTTATTGTCAGTTCCACTTGGCGTTTCTCATAGCCAAAGGCATCTTCACTAATATATTAACAAATGACCAAGAATAATTAAGAACTCTTGGAAAAATAATATTAGTTAAATGGTACTTAAATTACTTCATAGTAAAACACATTATAAATAAACACCATTAACATAGTGTACAACTAGCAAACTAATTGAAAGAAAAATTAATCGAGTTGAGTATATAGTCTACTAACATAGACCATATATAAACTTTATTATATACTACATAGTAAAAATAGTAAAGACAGCATCACGAACACTAATTTTACATAAATGCTTCAGGAAATACGCTTGAGATTGCATTTTGTCACATATATCCAATTCATCAGCTGATTCTATTGACCCTATTTTCAAATGTAATATGGTGTTTTAACAGTTTCTCAGTTGTCAGCTCAGTCCATTGGCTACAACAGGATGCGGAGGGGTAATTGGAGCAGTTCGCCTTTTGGGGGGACAAGTGTTTTATCACTGATGTTTAGAATTGCTCTAAGTATGTGATAACAAAAAGCATGCAATCTTTATGATGGTTTTATTATCTTTAAATTCTCTTGCAGAAAACACACCCCACTATTGCTCTCTGAAAGCCCCACTGCTTTGGTCCAAACTACATTGAATTGTGTCATAACAGGAACATCCTTACTGCTTCTTCTGCTTCCACTCTTGCCCTGGATAGAGTGTTTTGTCTATAATAGTTGCCACCTATTTTTTGTTTGTTGGTTTCTTTTTGGTGAAAATCAAATTCTATTATTTTACTGTTTAAAACTGTCAGTCTTCATGTCATACTCAACTAAAATTCAACCTCTTTACCATGGCCTAGGGGGCGCTCATGACCTAGGTCCTGCTTATGTCTCTGAAGTTATTTCATGCCAATCTTTGCCTTAGTCATTCTGTTCCAGACACATGGATATCTTCAGTTTTATTGTAACTCAAGGTCTGCCCTTGGAGCCCTCCTTCCCAAAATGGTTTTTCCCAAGACTTGTGTATGACTTACATCCCCAATTCATGAAGGTTGCTCTTTTACAGATGTCTTCCCTGAATATCTTACCTGAAATATCAACTCAATCCAACCATTCACCCTATACACTTAACACAGCTTTATTTTTCTTATACCATTTATGCGTGTCTTTGCTGTGTGTGTGTGTGTGTGTGTGTGTGTGTGTGTGTGTAAGAGACAGAAGTAGAGACAGAGACAGAGACTTAATTTTCTGCTTCTCCCATTAGAATATAAACATGGGAGGACAGAGACTTAAGTCTTTTTACCATGTTGATATGGATTATCATGTTAATGCTCACAAAAAAACATAACAGGTACTGTTTTGTTATCCTCTTTTTACAGAGGAGGAAATTTAGGCATAAGAAAGATTAAGAAATAAGGCCAAGGTTAGAGAACTAATAAGTGGTGGAATATGGATTCAAAACCAATCACTGTCACTTTGGAGGCTACTGTTCTTAACTGCTCTACTGCCTCTGTATATAATTAAAATGAAAAAGGCCCAATGTAAGGTACTGCATTATTAGAACATTATAGGACATAAGGTTGGACGTGGGAGATCATTAGGATATAATATGTAAAACACTGTATATATTATATACATATACATACACACATACACACTATATGTATATGTATGATTTTTACTGTATTCAGTAATATATATTACATTATACATATAATTACATATAGTAATCTTACATAGTTTCATAAGAAATATAAAATATTTTAACTGATTTGTGTGATTTCATATGATTTATTTTTCTTTTATGTAATTTCTATATTGCTTTTTGAAAACATCAGCAACAATCATATAAAACATTCAGAATAACAAAAAAATACACATCTTAAAAATAATGCCTCCTGTGAGCATATAAAAGGGATATATGTGTTATGGTGGTTTGAGAGCATCAGCAAAGTACCTTTTCCTTTCCCACTCCAATTTGGAACTCCCTGAGGAGTAGGCACAAGAATTACAGATATGAATCAAAATATCACCTTTAAGTGATAAAGGTGAATTTAAATATATGACATGAATATTCAGCCTTATCAGTGTCCTAACAATTCCTACAATGACTAGACCCTACCCAGACAGTTACTGACAGTTGCAAAAACTCAGCCTTCTGCTAATGGAGCAGCCTTCTGGCAGCAATGGATAAAAGAACCTGTGTAGTCAGAGGATGGACTTTTCCAAGGGGAGGGCTGCTGGAGAAGTTATTCATTGGGACTTGCTCAGTTCTTTCTGAACTCTTTAGTGAAGCCAGACACCCCTTTCACAGAGGGAGGAAGGATGGAGGGACAGAGATGGAGTGGAGAGAGGCTACGGATATTTTAGTTGTCTTCCTCCATGCAAAAATGAAGATTAGGAGATTAAGTGTTAACCTTCTCATCAGTATTAATTCTACTTTTCATTTGGCTTCAGATGAACCAACTTTACCTGCCGTGCCTCTCCTTTCTTTCTGGTCCATTTTGAGAGAAGCTTAGGTAGAACTTAGGTTTGGGTATAGAAAATCATTAGGGTTAATTCAGCCAACTACAATAAGTTAAAAAGAGACCTGCTCATCATTGTTTCGTATCAGTGTTATTTATTTGCAAGTTATTTTTTTCTCTTTAATGTATAAGAATGTTTTTTTACTCTGCTTTCTTTATATTGTGAAAATATTATGTATTTGCTTTAGAAAACCTAAAACATAAGGTAAACACCTCACAGAGAAGGCCTGGACACATTTTGGCGGCTGTAATGCCAGGCTTTTCATGTACATCTGTATTACTCAGGGCTCTGGCAGGAAATGTAGAACACACATCCAGATGGAAATTTTAAAAAGACTTATTAATGAAGGGACTATTTATAGAATGGGGAACATAGAGGAAAAATTAAGGAAATAAATATATATATTGGAAGCAATAGAAAATTGTTACTTATACAAGGATTGAAAGGGCAAAGGGTGAAAAATGACCTAAGTGGAACCTGGCTAAGAAATGAAGCCCTAGAAGTAGGTCTGCCTGACAGAAGCAGCCAACAATGTAGCCAACAATGTGGCCATCACCACAAATGCATCTAAGGTGGGAACAGAAGGAATAAATGCTCCAATGTCTCCTCCTGTCCTCTCCTCTTCTGTCAGGGCCTCTTATTGGCCTATTCCAAATATCAGTCAATGGGCAAGTTGACTTCCCCAGAGAAACAGAGGAGGTCACAGAAGAGCACAGAATGAATGTGGAGGGATAGAGCCAATGGAGAATGACCTGCCTCTATCATCTATCTATCATCTATCTATCTATCTATCATCTATCTATCTATCTATCTATCTATCTCCTATCAATCACCTATCTGGTTATTAATTGTGAAATCATGTCCTATACTCTGTTTTGTCACTACTTTAATCTTTAATAGCACCATGAATATCTACCTTTGTACTTCATTATATACACATTTAGGTCATTCTAATGATCACATGGTATTCTACTGTATGAGCTATTTAATAGCAAGTCTGAAGCTTTCACATTTAATTTATTTTCAAATTGTCTTTTGTTATTATCTTTTCATGACTGATATTCAAAGATGCCCTTTTGAATTATTTTTGAGTATTATTTTATAATTAGTGTGAACAATGCTCTCTTTATTTTATCATTCAACACTTAAAATGAGAATCTCTAATAATTTCATCAAATGAAAAATCTAATTGACTTTGAATTGTAGAAAATATGGCTTTGTTAACACAGCTTCTACCTTTATTACTGAAAATAGTAGAGCAATATTTTAATCTGGTTGATTGAGATATGATGAGGTTATTGAGTACTACTGTCAACACAATATCATCACACTATAATCAACTGGTTGTTCTAAATTCCAAAGCTAGGTCAAGCCTTTCCTACAAGTAGCAGTGTTTAACTGGGTCTACAACTTCAGGAAGAAAAAATAGAAAAAAGTTACAGGAATTTTTGGGCCTAGGCAGAAGGGAGGTATAGAAGTATAACCTAGTTCAAATGTCTCAAAACAAACTGGAGGTCAACTGTGGCAGACAAAGAAAGTCAGTGTAACACATTTTAAAATAAAAGTCATTTTTGTTCATAAAAAACCCACAGGACTAAGCATTAGGAGATATGTTGGTGAAATGAATGATATTAAAATTGATGAAGTGTTAAACAGATATAGGATATTATTCTAGTAGTTCTCTTACGTTGAAATGAGGTCTTTGAGCACAATTTTCTCATTGCTTCATTCTTCCAGAATGTATAGCAAAATACTCTAAAATTCTCACTGATATAATTTTTCCCCTACAATGAAAATACTTTCCCTACATGAGCTTATAAAGATGCAAATATCTAAGGAGATTCTTAAAAACAAACCAAACTAATTTAATAAAACATTGTTGTCAGTCTGATAGTTGTAAAAGTTAAGCACCTTTAAATGTTATTGATGTTAAAATGTCTCTGTGTACATTTACATAGTGGTAATGAGGGGCTAATTTCTATTGTGAGAGTGGAGAGTAGCAAGTCCATGAACTATCTCTTCCTTAACAGAACATTCAGCAACATTCATATAAATGTCATGCCTGCTTTTTAAAGAAGAAGAAAGTGTTGAAAAGTAGTGACGGTTTATGAAATTGCCCATTATTATAATATCATTAGTTGCTGTCTATTAGCAGTGTCTGGAGCATTTAGATTTCTGTAATATTTTTTATAATAAAGTCTGTGACTTTAGACATAAGTAGGGATAATAATTTTGCTGTGATTTAATCATCCATAATTAATAGTAAGCCGATTTACTGATTATTCTTTGACTTGATCGATTATATTGGCTCTTTTAAGTTTCATGTGTTGTCCTCTCTTGGCAAGATTTTAATTTATCTATATGCCATCTAATATGATGTATCTAAAAAAATTAAGATAATTTATTATAGTAATGCTTTTTTAAGAATAAAAAATATTTGGTACCATAACCTCCAAGAACATCTATGATCTGGCTCTTGGCTAACATTTTAACTAACTCAATGCCTCATATTTTTCTCCAACTGACTTCATCCACAGAAAGTATGGTTCTGACTTAGAAACTCTGTACTACTACTGTTTTCTTTGCCTGGAATCCTCTTTCCCCTGATAACCACCTCATCTAGTCCCTCAATTCCTTCAACCCTCTGCTCAAATATATCACTTCATGGAGAAATCCTCCCTGAACATCTTCTCAAAAGTAATATTCCACCTTATCACTCTCCACTCTCTTGTCTTAAGTTTTCATAGTACTTATCACCACTTGGCATATATGTTGGTATAGATTCTATTAGTTATTTATCATCTGTCTCCCCTTGAGCTTTCTCCCCTAAGTCAAATGTTAAGTTCCATGAGAGCAGAAAAATATATATAAGTATATATAATATTCACTTTTCTGTCCTCAGCATCTAGAATAGGGGAAAATAAATATTTCTTGAAAGAATCAAGAACATCAAAGAGACAAGGGCCACAAATGTTCATTGACTGATGAATGGATAAAGAAGATATGGTGTATATATATATATATATATATATATACACACACACACACACACACAAACACACACATATATATACATGCATACACACACATATATATGCATATACATATATGCATATATACATACATATATGTATACACACACTCACATATATGTATAATATACATACACAATGGAATATTACTCGGCAATCAAAAAGAATAAAATCTTGCCATTTGCAAGGACGTGGATGGAATTAGAGTGCATTATGCTAAGCAAAATAAGTCAGTCAGAGAAAGACAAACATCATAGTCAGTCAGAGAAAGACTTCATTAATATGTAGAATTTAATACACAAAACATATTAACATAACATAAAGGAAGGGAAGCAAAAATAACATAGAAACAGAGAGAGACAAGCCATAAGAAACTCTTAAACATAGAGAACAAACTGAGGGTTGCTGGAGGGGTTTTGGGTGGGGAGATGGGCTAAATGGGCAAAGGGCGTTAAGGAAGACACTTGTTGGGATGAACACAGGGTGTTCTATGTAAGTGATGAATTGCTAAATTTTATTCCTGAAATCATTGTTACATTATATGTTAACTAACTTGGATGTAAACTAAAAAGAAAGAGAGAGAGAGAGAGAAGGACCAGAAAGGTATCAGAAAGGCATTGTATTGGTTAATTTTTTGTGTCAACTTGGCTAGACCATGGTATCCAAGGTACCCAGTCTTTTTTCTAGAGTTTTTAAAACACCAGTCTAATTGTTACTGTAAAGGTATTTTATATGTGATTAATATTTAAATCAGTAGACTTTGAGTAAAGCAAACAACCCTCCATAATGTGGGCAGGCCTCATCCATTAGGTGAAGGTCTTAAGAAATAAAGACTAAGGTCCCTAGAGAATAAAAGAATATGTCTCTATACTGTCTTTGGATACAAGCTGCACACACACACACATACCCCTTACTGACTCTGTTTCTCTGGATAAGCCTGACTAATATAAGCATTTTCTATGCATGTATATTGATGTAGAAAAAAGGTCACTATATTAAATAGATTAAATTATCATTTTAAAGACACAAAATCAGATTGAAAAAAAAAGCAAAAATTAAAAAGAAAACAAAAAAAAATCCCACAAAAAAGATATGAAAAAAGATCTCTCTTATAGAGAGAAAGATTATCGGGGAAATATGATCCCCTTCAAAAAAAATAGGGTACCAAATTTACTGTGAAACAAAAATGGAACTTAAGGAAAAATCATTATGAAGGTCATGTTATAGGTTGATAAAAGGAAGAAAAGATCAATAAAGTATAGTGATTATGAATATATGTATCTAAAAATACAGCCTCAAAATATATGCAGCAAAAACTGAATTACAAAGATAAATTAATTAATACTTGTGGTGAAGGACTTTAATATATTCATCTTAGAAACTGAGAGCTCAAGCAGTCAAAATATAAGAAATGTTATAGGGGCGCCTGGGTGGCTCAGTCGGTTGAGCATCTGACTTCGCTCAGTCATGATCTCACAGTTTGTGAATTCGAGCCCCATGTCAGGCTATGTGCTGACAGCTTGAAGTCCGGAGCCTGCTTTAGAGTCTGTGTCTCCTCCTCTCTCTGCCCCTCCCCTGCTCATGCTCTGTCTCTCTCTGTTTCTCAATAATAAATAAACATTAAAAAATTAAAAAAAATGTTATAAAAGATTTAAATAACTAGTAAATAAGCTCAAACTAAGAGTTTCATAAAAATGTTTGAATCTACAAGGCATACAATATATGCATTCTTTTTGATTACACAAGGAACATTGAACAAATTGTCTATATTAGAAGCCACAGAAGATCAACTTAATGCAAAGCATGTTCTCTAACATAATTTAATACAAATTGAAATTTAACAAAGGATAACTCTAAAAACTCTAGGAAACAGGAAGCCCACTAAATACTTTTAAAAAAGAATAACAAAGAGACTGGTTGCACATTCATATATATTAATACTAGAACATCTAGTAATAAAAATAGAAGTGTACCAGCTCAAAAACAATATTACCAAAAGATTAGAAAAAAGACTGCCTCTCTATGTGTACGAGGTTGGTATATGACAGAAGTAATAGCACAGATAAGTGAGGTAAGTTTTAATTGTATAGTTGAGAGTATTAGGAAAACTGTATTACTGACAGAAAAATTAAGTTGGGTCTCCCACTGTGGACATTAGATTATTGTTCTCAACTACTTGCTTTTTTCCTATATTGGGATTTAAAATCTCCAGCAAAAGGAAGAAGCCAAACTTTTACTATTTGCAAATGACATGATACTCTATGTAGAAAACCCAAAGAACTCCACCAAAAAGTTGCTAGAACTGATACATGAATTCAGCAAAGTCATAGGATATAAAATCAATGTACAGAAATCTGTTGCATTTCTATATACCAATAATGAAGCAGCAGAAAAAGAAATCAAGTATTGATACCATTTACAACTGCACCCAAAACAATAAGATACCCAGGAATAGACCTAAACAAAGAGGTAAAAGATCTACATTCTAAAAACTATAGAACACTTATGAAACAAATTGAAGATGGGGGACACCTGAGTGGCTCTGTGGCTTAAGTGTCCGACTCTTGATTTTGGCTCAGGTCATGGTCTCCTGGTTCTTAAAATGAGTCCTGCGTTGGGATTCTCTCTCCCTCTCTCTGCCCATCCCTGGCGCTCTCTCTCTCTCTCTCTCTCTCTCTCTCTCTCTCTCCATATAGGTATAACATATTATACATACATTACTCAGCCATCAAAAAGAATGAAATCTTGCCATTTGCAATGACATAGATAGAGCTAGAGTGTATTATGTTATGTGAAACAAGCTTAGGCATCTAAGTGGCTTTGGGCTTAGCTTATTACTCACTATGAATATACTGTGGACAAGCAGATGATATTCGTCACATCCAAAAGAAGATTTAAAAGTGATTGCATTATTTGGTTTTTATTTCCTGTTGTGCTTACTGTTTAAGGATCACATGTCCTGCATAGATGCCCTGGCGTCCATAATGAGAAGACACAATGGAGTTCAGCTGAGCCCAGAAAGTACCTCAGGCCTAAGTTACCTAAAACTCTCTGCAAGTGAAAAAAAGCAAATGCTCAGAAAGATTCTGAGTTTGTTATTGCAGGAGACACTGACTTACTGAAAACACCTCCCTGTACCTTGAACCAAAGACATAAGTTGTAAAAATAAAGACATAAAGAGGAAGATACAGGAGAATACTTTTGTGACCTAGCATTGGGGAAATATTCTTATCTTCCAAAGGTAAAAGAAAACAGTTTTGACTACAGTAAATTTAAAGATTTCAATTCAATAAAAAATACCATAGAAAAATCAGCAAACAGACAACTCTTTGGAAGAAATCTACATTTGAAGTCAATAATAGATTAATATACAGATATTATTGCAAAATCACAGTCCCCAGAGAAAGTAAACCCAATAGAAGAAATGGGCAAAGGCAATTAATTCACAGATGAGGAAACCTGAAAGACTGAAAAGTATTATAAAAAGATGTTCAGCATCACTAGTAATTAGGCATATGCAATGTGTACAGTACCCACTATACTGGAAGATTTAGAAAATCAATTACTTCTTGTCTTAGTCTGTTTGGGCCATAATAACAAAATATCACAGACTGGGCAGTTTAACAACAAAAATTTATTTTCTCACAGTTCTGGTGGCTGGAAAGCCAAGATCAGGGTACTAGCACGGTTAGGTTCCAGTGAAGGCTTTCTTCCTGGCTTTCATATGCTTTCTTCCTGAGCGCTCACATAGCCCTTCCTTATACATGTGCATGCCTCTTCTTATAACACCACCAATTCTATTGGATTATGGCACCAATCTTAGGACTTCATTTAACCTCAACTAACCTCCTAAAAGCCCTGCCTCCAAATACAGTCACATGAGTGGTTAGGACTTCAACATATGGATTTGGGGAGGGACACAATTCAGTCCATAATACTACTAAATGTTGATGATGAGAATTCTTGAAGGACCGTAAACTAGTGTAGTGATTCTGAAAAGCAGTGTGACAGCGCTTGGGGAAATTAATGTACTCTCTGTGGCATAGCAAGTCCTCTGCAGAGAAACTCTCAGAAGCCTGCCACCAGTATATGTATGAGGATATTTAGTACAGCATAACTTGAAGTAGCAGGGTCTTATGGAGAACTTAGGTGCCCATCACTAATACAATGGATGAATAAAATAATAAGGTGAATAAAATAGAATACTATCCAGTAGACCTGACAGGCATATATTAATATGAATAAAACTTAAAAACACAGTATTTAATAAAAAAGCAAGAAACCAAATGCAATGTATGACAAAATATAGTTTTTAGAAGCCTTAGATATGCACATACACAAAATAATTCCATATATTCTTCAAAGATACCTAGAAATCTCAGGGAACATATCAGGCATTTAAAATATTCCATGGAAGGTGGGGGAGAATGACAGTAAGGATGGGACAGTAAGGATGAAAGGAGAAAATAATGGAATCTGATAATTGTCTATTTTATACTGAAAAGTCTGATTAACTCTGCTCTCTGTGCATGAGGAAGAGGAAGATAAAGAAGAGAGGGGATAAAATGAATGAAGAGAAGGGAGATAAACAAGAGAAAGAGAAAAAAAGACACAGGCAAAAAAGGAAGGAAGACAGAAGCAGCAGAAGTATCCATTGTCATAACTAAATTCTGATAAGGGTAAATGGATCCTAATGCAGTATGAATGAAGGAACAAATCAAACATTATGGGAGGCATAATGAAAGGATAACATAAGAAAGCAGCAGTAATCGATAGGCCAAATTAAACCAAGTCCATGAGAACAGAAATGGGTGATTATATGGTTAACATTATAAGAGTACCCATCTTTTTTCTACAGTTCCATACACAGCTACAGGATGCTATTCTTTGCAAATAATGGCATGTATAGTTTATTTTATGAAGAACAGTGTGACTTTGTTTTCAACACTCCCAGTTATGACCTGCAGATTCATGTCTATGGCTTCAGTTGACTTTGTAGACATAATCTCACCTATCTCTTTCCCAGAATTTGGAACAGTGCCTGGCAGATAGTAGGCTTACATGAAATACTTGTCAACTACATTGCATAATTTCTAACATTAGATCAACAAAAATACAAGATAAAGAATGGTAAAATTCTTGGATAAAGAAGACATGGCCTGAAATGCTGATCTATTATTACAAGGTGTTTATCAAACTCATTATTTCAAAACATCAACAGAGTGTTGATTTTGTTAATACCAATATGACGCTATGTCTTCTTTTCAATGTTTTTTTTTTCTTTTGGTGGAAAAGTACATGGTAAAGGATGTTGCATGAAGATGAATTTAAACAATTTTTATTTATAGACCTCTTATATTACAAGTGAGAAAAGATACTTCTAGGCTCAATCAGATTTGAGTAAATCATATTTGAATATTGTTCAAAATTCAATTTTAGATAAATATAACTGCGAGTTATCACAAGTACCAACTGTGCAGCTCCATCTACAAGAGTAGCATGCTATTTGTTCTGGGTTGATTTGCACATCTGTTGAACTGCAACTTCTCTTAAGGATTATCCTATTAAAAAGTGCCAGCTTGGCAAATTAAAGATGATTATCTATTCAGTTTTGTATACACCATCTATTAAAAAGAAGACAAATTCTTGGGCTATATGACTTTAGGTCATGAAGTGTGAAGTGTGTGTAGATTGAAAATTTTAACTGTTTAATTTTAAATCTGATAACTATTATATGCTATTAAATTAACACATTCCTCATGATACTATAACTTCGTACCTCTGAAAAATTCAAAGGTCTAATTATGCTTCATTTCTTTATACAAATACATTTTTCTTGACTAATATATGCATAAAATGTCATTAGTCATACTTTAAAATGATCTATGCTAGCACATACATGTAATTTTTATTACATCTGCAAACATATAAGTATAGGTATTTATATGCATTGGGATATATTACTGCCTAGATGATATTAAGATACACTTATTCATGCAACTAATTTCTCATACTTGCTACACGGATACAAATCTTTTTGATTTCTTAAATGTGTTGAAAATAATTTGGCATTAGCACATTAACTATAATATGTATATAACTACTGTAAATGCATTTGAAAAAAAATGTTTCTTACATTAATACTACAAAACAAATCTTCATTAAATATGATGACACTAATTTAGCATTTGTCATTATTTGGACATTTGCCAGATTTAAATTGTTTGTATATAATCGTATATAATTACATATGTAAGCTTTGTAACAATTTCCAAGGACACATAATGAAATCATTTCCAAATGCCTTTTTGACATGCTGATAATGTTACATTTATACTTCTATGTAGTACAACTACAACCAGAGAGCTAAGCAATAATTATTAAAATACTTACTTAAAAAATATTGCAGAAAATTAAGAAATTAACAACACATATGTGATTTCTTTGTATCACCCAGGCAATTGCAATTGCTGATTATACTTGTATAATGCTGCAATTTGTAAGATTAATAAGTTATGTCTTGGTCTGATTTAATCAGAAAGAGACAGATTCTTACTATCTTATATAGTCCTGTAAGAAGAGTTTGATCAAGCCATAACTTATTAAAATGTTGGGAATTATGCTTTTTTTTTTTTTGGCCAAAATTCTTGTTGGTTCAGAGACTGAATGTGTTGTTGGGTGTGCAAGAATAAAAGTTTTGTATTGCTGAACAATACTATTATCGTTTAAATGTGAGGCCCAATTTTTAAATAAACTTGATGTTTTTAATAGATTGTATCTCCTTTTTGGATCAAGGGAGAGTGAAGTGTTTCACTTACATTTTGATATTTTATTTTCAAGTTGTAAGTAATATAAAAAGCATTTAAGTTTTATTTTAGAATATATTTTTACCTCAGAACACCATGTCCTAATGAACACAGGGAGATACAATGTGAAACTCAGGTTGTAAACCTAGTTGATTAAGTCACCTATCCAAACCTTTCATTTTAGAGATAATAAAGTTGAGGTCAACAAAGATTAAGTGTCCTGTTCAATTTCATGTTACAAATCATAGATGAATATAACTTTTTAGAGCCTCATCTTGGGTTGGGCTTGACTCAAATGGTCTTTTCTGACTTATAAGATGGCAATAATTTCTAGACTTTTCTAAAAATCAATCCTAATTCAAGTATCTGTGAGTACTGGTGATATGAAAGCATTATTTTTAAAACTATGAACACAATTCCATAAGGGAGTCTTCATAATTTGTGCAATGATGTTGTCATTCGATTAAGAATACAACCTTCCAAACATAATATCTGAAAGAAAAAGACTTTGTAACATGTATAAATTCTACTATACTTTGAAAAAGCCACTAAGTTTTATTTATATTAATCTTTCATAATTTATGTAATTCAAATGCTAATTTTATCTCAGAATTTATGATCCATGTTGGGGATGATAATCTAGTACTTAGCAACTGCTATGGCATTGCCATCAACTGGTCAGAATGGATGGTACACTAATCAGAACAGTTCATGACTATAACACTTTGTACAACTATGAATGTTCTCCCTGAATAAATGTATCTTTGGTCAAGATGACTTTAATTAGAGTTTTCAAGGAATTCCCACTATTATCAGCATGTTATTTTCCATACTTGCTCTAGGGTAAATAAAATTGCTTCTAACATAGGACATTGCATGAAAAAAAACAAAGAGAAAAAATAGGTTGTTTTTTTTTCTGCAGATGAACTGTAACCAGTCTCTATGAATCTCTAAAATTTTTATTTACAATCTCCTAGAGCTAAAAATGAAACGAAATGAAATTCAGGCTCTCACAGGACTGTACCAACATGTGTAGTTATTACTATGTATGCTTAATTAAAGCTCTCAAAACCCTTTAAAATGGGAGAAATGGAACCAAACTCAGAGTGTTGTGATGGTTAAAAGAGAAAGCACCTTGTTCAGTTCCTACAGCATAGTATGCTTCATTCCAGGCATTAATCATACACTTGGGTCTCAAGGGATATACACAATCTGACTTCCTTCAGTTCTTCCAGTTCCTTTTTCCTTCAGAGAAGCCCATATTCTACTTATGCGCAAAATAGGTTTGTATACACAACAGAGCCACGCAAACAGGGAAGGAAATAATGGGATTATAAATAATTGAGTAGAGTCATCTGGTCACTTCTTCTCTCATAGTTTATCCTCTTTCCTTGTGGCTTTCCTTCTGTGGGAAATTGACATGGTAGAATGGGCTTCCTCTTAGGAAGAGCAACTTAGGTTAACTGCCTTATGCCTTAGAGATTAAGTTAGCTTGGTTTCTTCCATTCTTATTTCAGTTTTTAATCAGTCCAGGATTTAAATAAATGGCAGAAAGAGAGGCCCTGCAAGTACTCATATAATCCAGCCCTGCCTGATTACTCCGAAAAGAGTTAATATTGAAGTGTGGGGTTGGAGTTCTGAATCCCATTAGGAAGATACAGGCACTTAAAATACTCTGTTGTGCATAAGACACATCAGAAACCTGGCAGATTATTAGGTTATTAACACTAGGTTATTTTTCTGGGGAGATTCCCTTTGTTGTTGTTGTTTCTTTCAGAGACCACAAATTGACAACTGGTGACAAGATTCTATGTCTTAGTCAGCTTTGAGCCAAACACTGCCAAGTGGTCATTAGTGGAATTATTTCACTGTCCATAGCAAATGAATCATTTCTCTAACAATATCGTATATCAGTATGAAACCAAATACTGTTAGTAAAGTGAGAGGCAGAATAATATAAAGTTTAAGTTTTAGTTCCTGGAATCAGACCTGCCAGATTTGAAATCTGACTCTATTTGATCAGCTAGGTGTCACTGGGCTTGTTCTTAACTTCTTTATGTCCCAGCTTCCTCACCTGGAAAAAAAAGTGGCAGCTACAACAATTTCATTGAATTTAGAGAAGACTAAACAGGTCTTTAGACTCTAGAAGACTAAACATGTGAGCCAACTCAGGTGGTTCAAAAACATTGGTGAAGGGACTTGATCTGGAGGTGTGGGCTTATGTTGCCTCACAACTGAGGTGATACCCTTCTAAGCACTCTACTAAGGCAGTTTTCTCTGTAAAGGGCCATATATTAAATATTTTAGGCTTCCTAGGCCATATGGTCTCTGTTGCAAATACTCACCTCTGCTCTTATAGTGTGAAATCAGCCTTAGAAAATATGTAACTAAATGGCTGTGGCTGTGTTCCATTAAAACTATATATAAATACAGGCCAAGCTGGCCCATGAACAGTAGTTTGCCAATCTCTGCTCTACCTAGTGTTCTTCTGAACTGCAAGGTTTTTCCAATCTGATTGGTGGATATACAACTATTCTTAGGCTGGGTGATCTCTGTATTTTTCCTGTTCAGTGTTCAGAGAGATTTTCACTTAGTCTGTCAAGTATTGATCCTTATTTAGCTAAAGACAGGAGGGGATCTTCTGCAAATCTCCAGACCCCTCTTTCTGTGCTGCAGATTCTAACTGGTGTGGTCTCCCTGGACTGCCCACTCTTTCTCCTCAGCTCTGAAAGACTGCCAGTTTTCTCTTTGGTTTCCATCTGTCCTGAGTATTCTACGGCAGGCATAGGGCTCATCTCATTTACTTTCCATCTCTCAGGTGTTCTTGTCTTTCATTGCCCAGTATTCCATGTCTGAAAACCAGTTTCATATATTTTGTTTTTTCTTAGTTGTTTCAGGTGGTATGGTAAATCTGGTCTTGTTATTCCATCTTGGCTGGAAGTGGAAGTCTCAATAGGTTTTTAATATGTTACATACAAGGAAACTGAGGCTCAGAAATATTTAGAAATTTCACCAAGACCATTTGGCTAGAAAGGAGTGGAGACAAAATTCAAAACCAGGGCTTCTAACTTCTAAGTGAGTGCTTTCTCCACTAGGCTACACTGCTTCCATAAAAAGAAATTAACCACAATCTGTCTTTTAAATACAAAACAATGAACTGTAGCTTTTATGGAAAGAAACCGATAAATCCAATGTGAAACAAAGATTTTGGGGGTTATTTTATTATGTTTGAATAATTTCAGAGGGATCTCATGCTTTTTATGTTTTCCAATGGGGTCATTTTTTCTATTTTAGCATTTATTTGTGGTTCTGCTTATGGAGAATATTAGGATTGCCTCCAAATGAGGAGAAGTCTTGCCCATTTTGATGATCTGATACTGATAAGCTTCCTACTGGAAAGTCCCCAGCTGGCTTAAACTTCAGCTCCTGCTTTTTCTAGGGATGTGACTCTTTTGCAAATATACCAGAATTATCTTTTACAAAGGAGGGACAAATATTGCTACACTACATAAAAACATGATGAAATGAGAGATGTGGACAAGTTTATGTATAAACTCTTACAGTTAGTTTTTATTACTTTCACTATGCAAATTCATTTAACATTTTCTGAAATAGTAATAAATTTTTTATGGTAAAATATATGGCATTTGAATATGCCAAGTGAGAGAGATTATTTAGATAGTGAATATTCACAAAAATATGTAGCATTATATTACCAGGATGCTCTCAGTTTAATGAGAAAGGAACACTTATCCCTTTACAAATACTAATACGCATATAATACGCAGGTATATATACACAGATAATCTGTGCATATCACAAGCAATGTATTTGCAAGTAAAACATTAAGTAAATAATACTATACCACATACAACTCCTCTTTTAAATGTGTGAGAAGCTAGTTTTCTACAACAGAGAAGCTAAATTCTAGATGATGATTCATGCATCTTTAAATCTTTTTATTTTAATTATATATATAATATTTTATATAACTTCACTTCTTAAACATTTAGTTATTTCTAATATTACATGAAAAGGAGGTTTTGACCCTTGTTTCTTTTAAAATTTATTTATTAGTGTTTATACTTTGACTAGAAATCACCTATAGTAGCACACAGCCTTGAGCATCTTACTTGCACACTGATATATTCACACATTTTTCTCACCCCTAATATGAATGGGATGACTTATAAGATCCCTTCCAGCTAAGATGAAACATGGTAGGTGACTGTACTAGGATTTCCTCATTATAGACTATACATCATCCCTTTGAAACACATTAGAACACTGTAAGATAATTATTTCTTCCATTATTTCTATGAGGACACTACATTCAAGGAATTTAAATTTACTTAATGCCTAAAAAGTGGTGAAGAACTAAGGATCTGAATTATAGTCTATGCTCTTTTCCTACATGATTGGTTTTCAAAATTTTTTATCAATGATATATTTTTAAAATGATACACTAGGAGGAATCTCAGTTTCAAAACAGATCAAGAACTATTTAATTATATATATTTATACATACTTTTATAAATTCAAAATGAAAATATTTACTTATGAGGTTAATAAATAATGAGGCAATTTTGATATGCCTAAAAATTTGAAATCAAACATTATGGACAACAGTTTCAGCCTTTCAATGACCTCTAATCCTATTTATTTCTATACTATGTTGGATTTGCAGTGACAAGAAAATCCTTATTTATAAAGATAAGTCATTGTATTTGGGAACATCTTTTTAAACAACACACCTCATAATCTCAAGATGCTCTTCAATTAAACTGATCCAGAGACAAGAAATATGATTTGAAATTTTTGTTTATATGACGATTATTTAGAATATCTAACAACTAAATATCTTAGACAGAATGTTATCAATGTTTCTACATTTATTATGACATTACATGTATATTTTCAATATCTTTTCCTTAAGTCCAGGGACATAGCTTAGATAGAGGCAAGAGCCTGTCTCACACTAGTTGAGTCCTAAACATATATAACTGCATGATTTAATTCTGTCACATAATTTTGACCTAAAAACTTGATTTGGCACAACTTAACTAATGTGAGCCCTATGTTTATTGTTTTCAATAGTGTCAATATCCTCTTTTTATCTTTTTGTGGAAAATAATTATCAAAAATGCTTTTATTTGCTAACTGCTAGGCATAATAAGTCAAATTAATGTATATTGTGAGCTTATTAAGTTACATTTGATTTTATCCTCATAGTCCAAATATTTTCACGATATTAGTTTATTATACTTTTAATTTAAATAATCTTTTTCTGAATAGATCCATATTAGAAGATATCCATGTGTCCCTATCCTTATTTTGATTTGTTTTGCTCTTGACTTTACTCTGCTTTCCTCTCTTGATATGAACATAATTTCTGTTTTACTTTGTGATTTTCACCTCTCTGTTCAGAGCCTCATTAGACTGACAGCTTTGTTTGTTCTCCCCAGTTCTTTCATTTTTTGATATATTTTAACCTTTTTAAATGAAGAATCACTGAAGACATCTCTTCTACAGAAGAACAAATATCCCATTATTCAATGAGAAAAAGGCTTATGATGCTAATTTCTCAAACACATAGAACTAAAATTAATTATAGTATGTTCCTTGAAGAAATGGTCAAAGGGATGGGAAGGTCAGGTTGAAAATATATTTCTTCAAACTGATGAAGTGTTTTCATTAACAGGGTCCCTACTTTACACTTTTTTGTCTTTTATGTTTCTCATTGTATTGCCCTTGATTCTTATGCTTTTCTTAATTTTAGTTTATAATCAAGAGTATAGCAATCATGGAGAGAAAAACTAGGTTTGTTGTAGCAAGCACTTTAAGATGATATTGACTTGTAAGAAAGTAAGACAGGTACTGACGTTTATTTAAATCAGTTCTGCATGACTATGCATAGAAAAGAGATTTGAGTTGATGACAAGGACAGTAGAAAACAAGTAGAAACATATTTAACATTGACAATAAAATCCATATCTCTTATTAGTTGTGTAGCATTTCAAAATACTCTTTACCTTCTATTATTAGCAAATACAGCTAAAAGATTTGAGATTTCAGAATTCAAAAATCAAGGACATGAATCCTTAGATTCTTGCTTGAAACAATAAAAAGTTGTTTAAGGATATAAAAATGTTAATTAAAACTAAGTTAAAGTTCCTTTAGACCTATGATGTCAATGCAGACTCTGTATAGTGAAAAATACAATTTGAAACCTTAGTAGGCCTTCACATTATAAAATAAAATTCTCATAGTTGGGATGTTTTACTCTAAACAATGTTTTCTTTTTTAAATTAAATGGCTTAATGTCAAGAACATTACTAAAAACATTTTAAAAAAACATTGTTAATATGGTTCATATGCCAATCTGTAATGGGAACACAATCTGAAGTTTGTTAAGAAGACAAACTTACTGAATTCTAAGACTTAGATATGTAATGGCAATATCATAAAACCAGTCTTATGAAACACACAATTCTCTTATGGCTCTAGAGTTGCTTCTAGTATCTACATACTTTCTGGACTACAGAATTAGTATGCACTATTTTAAAATAAAACATTATTATTTCCCATACATATTCTATCTTTATTTCTTCTCTAAAATTACCATCTCTATAACTGTGATCTACTACAAATAAATATCAAAGATTTTAAAAACTCACAAAATTTCAAAAAGCTTAAAACATGTATCATACTAGCAGAGGAATGTTATGTTATCTAATAATAGATACACATTATTTAGTATAAGCTATCATTAAAGATACAAATGAAACTATAATTTTAATCTTTTAAATAGATAACTGGAAATATTGTGTGATTTTTAACATCAGTTGATACACTATTCATCAGCAGCAAGTGTAAAATATTTTATCTGAATGACAGTGTTTGTATTACTGCAGAAAAAATGCTGAACACAATCAAATAATAATACTACAATTATTATCATTTATAATATGTATTGTCACACATAAATGCAACAATAAAACACATGTACATTTCAAATTAATTATAACATTAAGAGAATATAGGGTAATTTATTAATTATAAGACAGAAATATTCCATTAAACATGTTTTAAACTCAGTTTTGCTAAACTTTTGTTCTTTTCTATGCTTAGCCATTTTACCTTCAAAAAACCCAATTACTTACCTTGGATGGTGATTCTAAAGGATCTGGACTCCAAATTTTTCATGACACTGTTAGGAACTTCTGTTATCTATATTAGTACATACTTATCTCCTCTATTATTTCTTCCTTTATATTTATGATAAATACAATACTTTTATGATGTTATATGATAATACACATAAAATATATTCTCATACAATATTAAGAACAAAAATTTACATAAGAGGAAACATAATAAAAGTCAGGTGGAAACAGAAAATAGTTTCAGAACCAATGCTGAAGTTGTTAGCTTGGTCACAAATGGTAAACAAAAAAGATCCTACCTGATGAATCAAAGTTCACCTCATTGCCAGGACTTGGACCTACATCAATGGATACAATTGGTAAGAGCTTCCGAAAGTCCCACAGTTTTATTACTCCACAGGCATCACAGGATGCTATCATATGACCCTTTAAAGTAAAAAAAAAAAAAAGAGAGAGAGAGAGAAATGTACATACATACATATATATATTACACACACACATACATGCGCACACACACACACACACACACACATGCACACACACATATATAGTAACAATCAAAAAAGGAAGATTTGTCTTATTTTTCTAAGTTTATATATTTTTAGAGAGAGGGGAGAGAGAATCCGAAGCTGCCTCCACAGAGCCTGATGCAGGGCTTGAATTCATAAACAGTGAGATCATGACATGAGCCAAAATCAAGAGTAGGGCATTTAACCAACTGAGCCACCCAGTAGCCCCAACATTTGTGTTATAATTTTATTAAATCCATAAGGATACACACTTCTAAACTAAAAAGTGTTCATTATATTTTTGTATTAAATATAATAAAATTTTAGGGGCGCCTGGGTGGCGCAGTCGGTTAAGCGGCCGACTTCAGCCAGGTCACGATCTCGCAGTCCGTGAGTTCGAGCCCCGCGTTGGGCTCTGTGCTGACAGCTCGGAGCCTGGAGCCTGTTTCCGATTCTGTGTCTCCCTCTGTCTCTGCCCCTCCCCCGTTCATGCTCTGTCTCTCTCTGTCCCAAAAATAAATAAAAAACGTTGAAAAAAAAATTAAAAAAAAAATAAAATTTTAATAAAAAAATTTAAATATATAAATTCCTACAGTAAATTTTGGAATATGATTTTTCAGGAAATCATTTTGGTTATTTAATTATATTAATTAAATAAATGTCATGTATACGGTATATGCTATCTACACATAAAAACTATATATATGAGAATATTGCACTAAAAGTGCACCTCAGTCTATATACTTGCAATTAGTTAGCATTGATGATTTATACTTCAGATAGGGTAAAAATAAAAACAGAGATAGAAAACTAATAGAAACAAGGAAAGAAGGGTTTTTATCATGGTGCATAGAAGCATTGGGACCAGGTGAAATTGATGGCAAGGAAGCAGTACATATTGTGATCTCTGAGACAAAATTATTAGAAATACTTGGGGCTATTTTGGTAATATAAATGGGATAAGGAAGAAAATAACTGGATAAAGGGGATGGAAAACAAAAGGCAGGGTGAATGGATCCAAGTGTAATGGAAATAGGAGTGGATATTTTCCCAGCATAGAAGTACCAGCTAGGATACATCAGTTTGAAGTTCAAGGTCTGTCTACACCCTTTCTCAAGAGATGTTTATTGAGCATACACTTCATGTCAGATACTGGGATATAGTGATGAGTAACAGGGGTCTTTGCTGTCCAGCAGTTTGTAACCTTTACTCATTCTCATCATAGCATCATTTAATTTTGGTATCCAGTGACCAATTGAAAAGAACCCAGATTATGGGCCATATCAGGCTCATACATAATGTTTATGATAAGTGATTATACTTTATACTATTTTGATTTGATATATACTTTCCCTTTCAGCTCCAGATTCTTTTTTCTTTTTTTTTTTCTTTTTTTTTTTTTTTAAAG
Organism: Neofelis nebulosa; assembly: GCF_028018385.1. Classification (NCBI taxonomy): domain Eukaryota; kingdom Metazoa; phylum Chordata; class Mammalia; order Carnivora; family Felidae; genus Neofelis; species Neofelis nebulosa. Next base: position 22,971,524 of record NC_080783.1, read on the forward strand.
AGAGAGAGAATCTTAAACAGACTCCATGCTCAGTGTGGAGCCCCACCCAGGGCTTGATCCCACAACCTTGGGATCATGATCTGAGCCGAAATCAGGAACCAGATGGTCAACCTACTGAGCTACCCAGGCACCCCTCTAGCTTAGTTATTTTTAATGTCAAGTCAAAAATCATTTTCTCACCTTTTTCCTTAATATTCTAAAATGTTAATAACTTGAGTATTGTACAATTCTCCTTACCATTTTGAACTAGTTCACACCATTGTTTTTCTCATTTATTCTTGATTTTTATCCTTTCTGGGGAAAAAAATGTACATCTTGTATGACAGTCCAAGTGGAATCTTTGTTTTTCCCTAAACATACCAGCAATGTAACAAATGCCATCAGTTTTAAAATTCTATGACTGTTGTCACTAGCAAAGCAATACAACTTTGTCCCCAGCCTAATAAATGGGATATTTAATCTTTTTTATGACTTAAAAGGAACATGGAGAACTTGGAATGTTTTCAAATATGTAAACATATTTTGTAGGAATTGTGAACAATCAGTGAATTTAATTTTCAGAAAAGATTAGTTCTCAGAATTAGCAGGGAATATTAATGCTAGAAATTAGAAAGAACCCTTTCCAGATATAAGGGTTTTCAAATATGTTTCAGAGGTGACAGAATGAAATCTTTTTTTCAACTATGAGAACAGAATAGATAAATTTTAATCATAATTTAATTTGGAGGCACTTCTTACTAAAGGCAGGATAGAGAGTTGTGCTTTTCTTGTCTAGGTTGTATGAACTAAAGAATCTTAAAGTGTGGTTTGTATCACTAAATATAAAAATGTGAGGAAAAACACTAAAAATAAAAAGTTTCCATCATTTTGGGGATGAAAATGAGAGTTTCAATAGTCTCAGTATTTTTACATTTAACTGTTACTGTTGCCAAATGATTGGTCCTTAACAGTTTGATAATATTAAAGTAATGAGTCAATACTTGTTAAACATTTAATGAGTCAAGTACTATACTAAAAGATTTATTAATAAATAGTACATATTTAAACCATTTTGAGTAATATCATTTAGGCAAATCTCTACATTTCCCAAGGCACTTAGAAGTCAGGATAAAGTATACACTACAGTAAAAAGAAAATGTAATGACTTATTAAGTGACAGAAATAAATTTGTGTTCAGATTTCATAACTAAGGGATTCTGAGAGATTCTTGGTCGCAAAAGAAAAATTTAGCTATAATTCCATTAGCCAGTGAGGCAGATGCAGTGCTTGCCATAATGCCAGGAGCATAGCAGAATTCAAAAAATATTTAATTTTTGGAGCTTACCTAGAAGTTTTATTTTAGTCCAAGTCCTTCACTAGCAGTCTCAAGACAAATATTAGTTCTGGGGTACGTGGATGGCTTAGTTGGTTAAACATCCGACTCCTGATTTTAGCTCCCGCCATGATCTCACATTTTGTGACTTTGAGCCTCGCACAGGGTTCCACTCTGATGGTGCACAGCCTGCTTGGGATTCTCTCTCTCCCCCTCCTCCACACCCTCTCTTTCTCACACATGTGATATCTCTCTCTCTCAAGAATAAATAAATAAACATTAAAAAAAGATAAATATTAGTTCTAACCGAATGGATCTGAATCACTTAGATAAAAGGAAGAGATAAAAGATGCAGAGAATCCAGAGCCAAAATTTGGGGATTATCTTTAAGACCTGATGTCCCTCCTCCTCCTAAATCAGGAGAATGAGGCCCATCTGCCAACCTCCTTCTATGATGTAGAAGAATATACTAAAATACTGCCAATCCAAACTGCATAGCGTGTTTTGAGGGAGAAGTGTGAGAAAGGGATTACTTGACAACCTGGGGGACAAAGCAGACATTTTATCTAGAATTTATGTCAGGTAAGAAAACAAAGGGAAGCTATAGTTAGGCACTTAACCTAAACAAAGAAAGATCATGTACATAGAAAAAGTTTTTTGCAGAGAGGTGGAATTGTAGGACAATCTTAAAGAAAGTAAAGACTCAAGGATTTTGTGAACCTTTCTAAAATAGAATTCTGATTGTCATCAGTACCGGTACTGATACTGGAGAGGTTACTCAAAAACACTTCAGATCCAGGGATAAGGCGGTTTTTGTGACACTGAATCCCCAGGACCTAGCATAATTCCTGCAACATGTTTGGCATGTGATCTTGAATAAATCACTGAATAAATGAATATAAAGGGAATAGAGAGCAATCAATGTTGACTGTAATTTAAAAGGATTTTTCCCCCAAATACAGAAATGTTAAATGACCTGAAACTCAGAAAAAAAAAGTTTCTGTGATCACAGATTCAAATAGTTAAATAAAGCAAGTAGAATTTAGCAAAGTGCACAAAACATGTAGTTGAAGTAAAAGCGAAGAGTCACGACTCCTGACTCCCTGTTAAAGCCTTTCTATCTCCACCTTAAAGACCTTATAGTGAGAAAAGCCGTATAGACATAGTTAATTATAAGTTAGAGTACAGAAACATAAAATCAAACTAGCCTCATCTAGACTGCTGGAAACATCCTGGAGAACATTTAGCATATGTATTGAGGACCACGAGTATTCACACTTTTGAAACTTTTCATACCTCTGAAATTTATTATGAAATTAGAAAAGAATAAGATGAAAATGAAAGTACCACTATTTATAAGTAATATTTAATATAAAATAATTAATTTAATTAATTAATAATATAATTATAATTATATATAATTATATATATTTAATAATATATCATTATAATTAATAATAAATAATTTAATATATAATATATATAATATAAATATATATTTATATATATTTATATATTTAATTTATTTAATTTACTTATTATATAAATATATATAATTTTTATATATTTATATATATTTTTATATTTATATATTATATATTATATTTATATATTATTTATATATAAATATATATTTATATATATTGATATACTATATATTTATATATTTATATATAAATATATATATTATATAAATTATATATAAATATATTAATTTATTTTATTTAATATATAAATATATATAATATAAATATATATTTCATATATAATATATTTAATAATATATAATTATAATTAATAATAATTAAATAATTTAATTACTAATTGCATAATTAAATAATTAACTAATATAAAATATACTTATAAAACAAATATAAATTAATAAATAAGTAAAATGGAAACAAGTGAAACTTGTAATAATCTAATATGGAAGAAATGAACCTTGAGCTGCTGTGGATCCAGAAAACTGCTAGAGGCAACTTTCATGCAAATGACACCAACAACAGCAAGAAGACAAGCAGACTGAAGTGCTATCTGTCTCCACAGAGGTTCCAAGCATATTTATATATTGTAAAACAAACAGAGGAAAGGAGAAAACGGGGATGCTAATGAAGTCATTTCTAATTTAAATGAATTATTAAAAATTATTTTCATAAACCAATAATGTTCCTTAATGTAAAGATATTTTATAGCTTCATATAACTTTCAAAAACAATTTTCTAAGCTTGGGCATTAACATCATTTGGGGTTAAGAGGCTATTTTTTTTTTTCAACGTTTTTTATTTATTTTTGGGACAGAGAGAGACAGACAGAGCATGAACGGGGGAGGGGCAGAGAGAGGGAGACACAGAATCGGAAACAGGCTCCAGGCTCCGAGCCATCAGCCCAGAGCCCGACGTGGGGCTCGAACTCACGGACCGCGAGATCGTGACCTGGCTGAAGTCGGACGCTTAACCGACTGCGACACCCAGGCGCCCCTTTTAATTTTTTTTTTTTTTTTAAGAGGCTATTTTTGAGGTAGGGTAAGAAATGTCACACAGTAATAAAATACTCTATATGAAAGCCTGATCTTTATGTTGTATGTCGGGAGGAGATATAGAAAATCTTAATGTATTGTGGAAAACACAGTCCAATTTGTCCTCTAGATCTTTACTCTGGTGAATCAGCTAAGCAGTTTCTTGGTTCAACTCACTAGATTTTATATATACTTTTATACCTTTATGTTTCTCATTTTCTTTTGGAAAATCAATTTACACAAAAACAATGACACGTAAGTAAGCAAAATATGTTTAGGCCCATAACATTACTTCTTTTCTGCAAAGGTTCTTCAAGGTTGAATAACAGGATATATATATCTGTATCTATATCATCTATATCTGTATCATCTATATCTATCTATATAACTATATATATATAACTATATATATAAAGTTTCTTGTTTATACAGTATAATAAAAAGTCAAATGAATGATTATATATCAACTGTGCACACATGAGCACGTTGTAAATTCTGTAAGTGAAGGTACTTTGGCTTAGGAGTACATTCCCGTGATCTTTAATAGCACATAGTAAATGTTCAATAAATAACTGTAGTATGAAAGACTAAACACCCTGGATGAAATATTATGAAGCCATAATAATAATAATTACAGAAACAATGTAAAACATGAAAAACTTTATGCTCAACTGTGGTTATGTTAATTGAAAATATACAAGAAATATGCATAATTAAGTGAAGATATATATTTATGAAAAGCTACCCTGAGGGGGTGCCTTGGTGGCTCAGTCGGTGAGCATCTGACTCTTGGTTTTGGCTCAGGTCATGGTATCACAATTGGTGGGTCCAAGCCCCACATCATGCTCTGTGCTGACAGCAGGGAGCCTGCTTGGGTTTCTTTCTCTCTCTCTCTCTCTCTCTCTCTCTCTCTCTCTCTCTCTCTGTCTCTCTGTCTCTGCCCCTCTCCTGCTGTCTCTCTCTTTCTCTCAAAAATAAGTAAATTAGAATTAAAAAAATTTTTAAATAAATCAAAAAAAATCTGCCCCGTATTTTTTTTTTGAATCTTTATTATTTTAGGACAGTTTTAGGTTTGTAGTGAAATTGAGAGGAGGATACAGAGGTTTTTCCATTTACACTCTCCAACTCACACACATAGCCTCCCCCACTTACAACATCCACTTTCAAAGTGGTACATTTCTTACAACTGAAGAACCTACATTAACACATCATAATCACCCAAAGTTCATAATTTATATTATGGTTCACTCTCTGTGTTGTACATTCTATTGGTCTGGGCAAACACACAATAACATGTATCCATCATTGTGGTATCATACGAGATATTTTCATTGCCCTAAATACTCTCTGTGCTCATTCAACCCTCCCACACCACTATCCACTCAACCTCTTGCAATCACCGACCTTTATGCTATCTCCAAAACTTTACCTTTCCCAGAATGTCATTTGGTGGGAATCATACAGTATTTAGTCTTTTAAGATTGGGTTTTTTCACTTAGTAATATGCATTTAAGTTTCCTCCATGTCTTCTTATGACTTAATAGTTCATTTTTCATAGCTGACTATTCAACTACTGAAGGACATCTTGGCTGCTCCAAATTTTGGCAATTATGAATAAAGCTGCTATAAACATTTCTGTGCAGGATTTTTTGTAGACATAAGTTTTCATCTCCTTTGGGTAAATATCAAGGAACATCATTGCTGGATAGTATGGTAAGAGTATGTTTACTTTTGTAAGAAACTGTCAAAATGTTTTCCAAAGTGGCTGCACCATTTGGCATTCCTAACAGCATAGAATTAGAGTTCCTGATGCTCCACATCCTCACAAGCATTTGGTTTGTTAAGTGTTCCAGATTTTGGCTACTCTAATTGGTACGTAGTGATCGATCATTTTAATTTGCATCCCCTTCATGAAATATGATATGGAGCATCCCTACATATGCTTATTTGCCATCTGTATATCTTCTTTTGTGAGGGATCTGTTAAGATTTCTCACCCATTTTTTTAATCAGGTTCATTATTTTCTTATTGCTGAGTTTTAAGAATTCTTTATATACTTTGGAGTCTTTTATCAGATGTTCTTTGCAAATATTTTCTCCCCATATGTGGCTTATCATCTCATTTTATTGACACTGTCTTTAACAGATCAAAAGTTTTTAATCTTAATGAAATCTGGCTTATCAACTAATTCTTTCATGGATCATGCTTTTGGAGTTGTATCTACAAAGGCACTGCCATACCCTAGATCACTAGGGTTTTTTCCTAAGTTATGATTATAGGGGATTTATAGTTTATCATTTAGGTCTGTGATCCATTTGACTTAATTTTTGTGAAAGGTGTAAAGTCTACGTTCGTTTTTTTTTTTTCATTGTTTTCCAGTTGTTCTTGCATCATTTGTTGAAAATATTACCTTTGTCCCATTGTTTTGTCTTTGTTTCTTTGTCAAAGATTGGTTAACTGTATTTCTGGTGGTCTATTTCTGAGCTTCCTATTCTGTTCCATTGATTTATTTGTCTAGTTTTTCACCAAGACTATACTGGCTTGAGTACTGTAGCTTTATAGTAAGTCATAAAATCAGCTGTATCAGTCTTCCAACACTGACTGTAGTTCTCTGTTAATATTGTGTTGGCTCTTCTGGGACTTTTGTGTCTTCATATAAACTTTAGAATCCATTTGTTAGTGTACATAAAATAACTTGCTAGGATGGTGATTGGGATGACATTGGATTTATAGATCAAGTTGTGAAGAACTGGAATTTGACAATATTGAGTCTACCTATCTGTGAACGTGGAGCATTTCTCCATTAATTTAGTTATTCTTTGATTTCATTCATCAGAGTTTCATAGTTTTCCTTTTATAGAGCTTGTACATATTTTGTCAGGCATATCTAAGTATTTTTAGAGGTGGTAATATAGATAATATGTTTTAAATTTCAAATTCCGCATTTTCCTTTCAGGTGTATAGGAAAGACTTTTGCGTACTAACCTTATGTCCTGAAATCTTGCTATAATCACTTATTAGTTCCGAAAGTTTTTTTTTTTTAAATAAATTCTTAAACAGTCATTTGTGGACAAGGACAATTTTATTTGTTCCTTCTCAAAATGTATAAACTTTATTTCTTTTTTCTTATCTTATTTCATTATCTAGAACTTCCACTACAATGTTGAAAAGGAATAGTAAGAGGGGACATCCTTGCTTTGTACCTGATCTTAGTGGGAAAGTTTTGAGTTTCTCACCATTAAGAATGATGTTAGCTGTATTTTTTTAATATATATTCTCTATCAAGTTAAGTAATTTCCACAATACTCCCAGTTTATTGAGAGTTTTTTTTTTTTTACCATAAACGAGTGCTATTCCTGCATCTACTGATAATCATGTGATTTTTTTTCTTTACTGTGTTGATGTGTTGAACTACATTACTTGATTTCTGAATGTTGAACCAACCTTGCATAACTGGAACATATCATACTTGGTTATGGTGTATTTTTATATACTGTTGTATTCAATTTTCTATTATTTTGTTGAGGATTTTAGTACCTATACTCATGAAAGTCATTAATATGTAGTTTTCTTATAATATCTCTGTTTTGTTTTGGTAATCAGGTAATGTTGACTTCATATAATGAGTTAGGAAGCATTCCTTCAGTTTCTATTCTCTGAAAGAGATAGTAGAAAATTGATACAATTTCTTCTATGAGAAACAAATTCGTTTTTCTTTCTTCTCCTTCTGCCTTTCCCATTATACATATGTTTCATCTTTCTTTATGTTTTAATTTTTTCTTTCAAGCTTTTATTTAAAATCTAATTAGTAAACATATAGTGCAATATGGGTTTCAGGAGTAGAATTTAGTGATTCATCATTTACATATAACACCCAGTGCTCATCACAGCAATGCTCTCATTAATACCCATCACCCATTTGGCCCCTCCTCTGCCCACCTCCCCTCCATCAACACTGTTTGTTCTCTATAGTTAAGAGTCTCTTATGGTTTGCCTCCCTCTCTCTTTTGTTTTTCCACCACTTTCCTTATGTTCATCTGACTTGTTTCTTAAATTCCACATGTAAGTGAAACCATATGGTATTTGTCTTTCTCTGACTGACTTGCTTTGCTTAGCCTAATACACTCTAGCTCCATCCACATCATTACAAATGGCAATATTTCATTCTTTTTGGTGGCTGAGTAATAATCCATTGTGTGTGTGTGTGTGTGTGTGTGTGTGTGTGTGTGTGTGTATTTATATATATCACATGTTTTTTATCCATTCATCCATTCAATGGGCATTTGGGCTCTTTCCATAATTTGTATAGTTGATAATGCTGCTATAAACATCAGGGTGCATGTACCCCTTCAAATCAGTTTTTCTGTATCATTTGGTAATTATCTAATATTGCAATTGGTGGATTATAGGGTATATCATAGGATCTAATAAAAATTAACACTAATTGAGTAATACCATGAACCATTCAGGGTCCCAAGCATTTGTATTTATATACACATATATACAAATATCAAATAATCTTTAAAAAGCAAAGCAAAACAAAATATCACTGTGGAAAAGGCTATTATCATCCTCATTTCATGGCTGGGGAAATTGAGCCAAAGGAAAGTTATTTAACTTTCCCATTGCTTATATGGTTAAAAGAGGAAGAGTCAAGATTTGCACATGTTTGGCTCTAGAATCTGTGCTAACCACTAAGCTATATTATATCTCAAAGACAGAGTTAAAGTAAAAAAAAAATGAAGTATATGGTTTCAAAGAATTATACAGATATTCTTATTTCAAAGAATAAAAATAATTCTCAGTGTAGAAAAATTAAACAGAAACACAAACTAGAGACAAGGAATGAAACCATAGGCCTCTGGGCTCTGGGTTTAGAAGCAGGTCCTAGTTTTTCAGCTTCCACAGGGTCACAGAAACTAAAAGTTTCTGTGGAAGTTAAAAGCAAACTTATTTGCTAAAATCATGAGTAATAAAATTTTTACTGATAGTATGAAGCTGACAAAAGTTGCTGGCTAATGCTATTTGAAACTATAATTATATGAAGCTATATAATTAGGGAATCTACAGTTTTTACAGTCTTACAACCTGGATCTGAACCAAGTAACAAACTCTAATGACCGGATCTGTGCTTTTCAATACCAAAAAGGATTTCTGAATTTTAAATGTACAACTTACCCTAGGGCTTTTGGCCTGGGAGAGCTGGGACAAAGGAAATAGCCATAATACCAAAAGGTATGGAGGCGTAAACACAAATAGAAAGCAAGATAGATAGGGGTGCCTGGTGGCTCAGTTGGTTAAGCATCTGACTTCGGCTCAGGTCATGATGTTGTGGTTCGTGAGTTCGAGCCCCATGTCAGGCTCTGTGGTAACAGCTTAGAGCCTGGATCCTGCTTTGGAATCTGACTCCCCCTCTCTCTCTGTCCCCTCCCCAGCTCATGCTCTGTCTCTGTCTCTCAAAAAATAAATAAATGTTTTTAAGCAAGATAGACAAAGGAAGGGAAAAAGAGAGAACCATTCTCTTATCTTACTCAAAAGAAGCTACACAATTTTTTCCAAAACATATAAAGAAATTTAAAGCTAATAAAAATAGTCAATAATTGAAAGATAAAATAATCTGGGTACATTAAAATCATAGAAAAATTGAAAAAAAATTTAAGTAAATATAGGGGTCTCAAAGATTTTAATAAGAGCTAATACTCTTTATCAAAGAAGAAATGAAGCAAAAGCAGTCTAACATGACTTAAAGACGAAGAGAATTGAAACATTAATCATTAAAGGAAAAAGGCTTAATAGATATGACATACTCTAGACCAGACAGAATTGAAAAGAAAGTTAGTGTCTTAGAAAAATGTATTGGGAAATTCAGCTAGATTGCAGATGTAAAGATAAAAACGATGAAAGCATGAAGATCATGAAGAGAAATGGCAAGTGTGGAGTGAGGTATTACATGTCTAACAAGTATTACAAGGGAATGTACAGACAAGGGGAAGAGTAGTATTTGAAGGTGTAATATTAGGATGAAACTTATCCAGAATAGATAAAAAAAGATATATATGAAGAATAACTGCACTTAAATATTGAGCAAAATGCATAAAAATAAAATCACACCTAGACACAATATAATGAAAAATGTGGACCATTATGGATGAAAACAAAATTATTCACAACAAAAAAATTACATATTATCTATCAAAGAAAGACAGCTAGACTGATAACAAAAAACTAGATATTTGAACCAGTGGAATCATGTTCATATTGTATGGGAAAATAAAACTTAACTTAAATTTGTTTACTTAGTTAAATATGACTCTGGACTAAATCATTTTCAGACATTCAGACTTAAAAAGTTTAAATATAAACATGGAAATAATTATTACTAATTGAATTTTATCACAAATATTAATAATTATATTTTTACCACATCTATTAATAATTATATCATCAGAAGATATAATGGTGAGCACATATATTGAAAAGTCAAAGTATTTTAATCAAGGTTAGTAACTGTTGATATAAAAGAGAAAATGCCCAAACCAAATCCTAACTCTAACTGTAATCCAACCTTAACTTTATTCTTAATTTAAGAAATTAAAAAAAAGACATGTTTGAAAAAAGTAAAAAAAAAAATTAATGAAAACACATTAAGTTGTGATAGCAGTAATTACCAATGTATAAATAATCACACATACACACACACACACACACACAAATGGGACTTGCCTAGAAAGTAAAAGACAACTAAAATTGTTAAAAAAAAAATTACAACTATGTGCAACTTATATGAGAAAAATTAAAACAAGCAACAATCTCAAAAACAAACAAAATATACAGAAAGTAAAAATAAAGGAATTAAATTATTAAATACTAATTAATAAGAAGCTGATAGAAGATTACCAATATAAAAAATAAAACACTTAAGTGAAATGAAAAACAGCTACTAGTTCTTACTGCTAGAGATTAAAAGGAACATTCTTTTTTTTTTAATTTTTTTTAATGTTTTTATTTATTTTTGAGACAGAGAGAGGCAGAGCATGAGCAGGGGAGGGGCAGAGAGAGAGGGAGACACAGAATCAGAAGCAGGCTCCAGGCTCTGAGCTGTCAGCTCAGAGCCCGACGCGGGGCTCGAACTCACAGACTGTGAGATCATGACCTGAGCCTAAGCCGGACGCTCAACCGACTGAGCCACCCAGGCGCCCCAAAGGAACATTCTAACAACAAGATGTGACAATCCAAATTTTTATGTAACTAAAAATAAAGTAAGAAAATATAAAACAAAAATTTATCTAACTATAAAAATAAGTTTTAATTTACACAAGTGAGGGAAGATTTCAATACATGCCTACCAGACACTGATACCAAAAAAAACCAAGATTTAACCAAAAACCAAAAAACATCTAAAACAGAAAACAATATTTATCATATATATAACATGTGATATCATTAAGTGTATATGAAATGTTTACAAGAATTAGCAACATGATAAGCCACAAAAATAAGTCTCAAGAAATGTCAGAAAGAAATGTCATAAAGGTCCAATTTTCTTGCATTGATGCAACTAGAAACTAAAAATTACTCTAAAATTGAAAAAAAAGGTTGCAAGGTAAAAAAAAATACAAGTAATTTACAAGTTTAGAATTAATTTAAATGAAGGAATTCATATTACATTTGTTGAATAAAGCCAAGGCCATCATTAATGGAAATTCATGATTTTATATGAATTTTTAAAATATTTAAAATAAATATATTAAATATACAATTGAAACAATGTTCTTTTCTACAGAAGAAATTTTAAAAGGCAGAAATATTTGAAATATGATTTAAATTTATAGAGAAACAAATTAAACAAAACTACTAAAATGGTAAACAGAGATCAGCAAAATCAAAAGCTAGTCTTTGTAAAGAATATGTGGACAAAATGAAAGATTTGGCAAAAACAGACAAAAAGAAATAATGACAAAAAAAGAAGTCATAATTAAGCCACATTATGAAATGAAAGGTGGACAATTAAAATATATAAAGATTAAAGAAATCACATTAAAATGCTATTAAGGACTTGATAATAATTGTGAATTCTTCAGTGAAATGGGGTTTCCAGAAACATATAAATTTAAAAACCAACCAAGTATATAACTTTAAAAATGCCATAAATTCCATAAAAAATAAGCAAAATTAAGAGAAAAAAAAAAACACTAAACCAGTAGGAATATTGCTTTTTAGAAGACCAGTAGACAGGAGAAAAAAATAACGAACACCTGAAAACACCTTCACCAACCCTGGTTAATACAGTTAAATTTTGCAAGTTAAAATATCAGTGGTTATAGACAGAGTACATCCAGTTAGCTTGACTCATCAGGCCAAGGTCACTCTACTGGCAATGTGTTTGTGATTTTTGAAGAACTTCTTATCCCTTCTTCGTATCCCTATTATGTAATGGGTGTCCTCATGGAAACCCATCTCCATTGATAGAATAACTACTTAAGCGGAAGGCATCTGGCTCAAGGAGGAAGAATAAGAATATCTCTTCATATTTTTCAAATTAATTTCGAGAGAGATAAGCTCTTTCCTTTCTGATTAAAAGGTGTCAAAAATGGGCAATTTATATAAACATCTGTAATCTTGGTTCTAATGTCCAGGTCCAGCACAGTGAATAAACTGAGAGGATGAAGAGCATTCAGGAAGTCTTACCTCATCTGAGTGTTGGTTTCAGCTAAATCTAAATGTCAGATGTCACCTGACCAGTCTGAAGTTCAGTTTTATGAGTCAATGAATATCCTAATTTTGCTTATGTTTGTTTGAGTTTGGGTTTTTCACTTGAAACTGGTTTTTTTCCCCAACTAATTAGAATATATTTTTAAATGATGATACTTATAAGGGATCAGAAAATCAAATAGACTTGCATTCCTGGTTGGGTGTACAAATTAATAGTGAAAGTTAGCAGTTTTTATTGCCATGATATATACTTAATACTATTTACAATATTATTTCATTATATACAAAATCCCATTTTATAGATGAGAAAAATAGGGGTTAAAAAGGTCAAGTAAATTTCCTAAAACTGTATAGGTCAAATGATTTGGAGTGAGGATTCAAGTATAGATTTGGTTGACTTTAGAGTCTGAGATTTTAGCCAGTATATTACATTCTATTTCTTGAAACTAATATAGTATAGTACATCACAAATGTTTAAATACATTGAATATATTCCCCCATTAAGGTACATTTAAATAAGTCAATAACTCAGATCAATTTTTGTCACAAAGATGTTCCTCACAATATCATTTATAAGATAGGGCGATAAAAATGTAAGAAGTCAATTTTCGATAAATGCATCAATAGATACTCGTGTATATATATAAAACTGTAACATATGATTAGATAACTAAACTATTATTTTAACTATTATAATGACATTTCCAAAGGTGATTAATACAAGGGAAAACATACATAGATTGTTCAATGAAAGAAGGAGCAAAGAAAAGTTTTTACACTGTTTGTAACACATACAAAAAACATGTGTTGAAAATAAGATTGGTAAAAACTAAATCAGAACTGACTATCTTTAGGTAGTAAGATGAACCATTCTTATTTTATTTGCTCCTTTTCACATTTTCCAAATTCAGATTTCATGGGATTAGCATACATTAATTGTTATAATCAGAAAAATATTTTATAATGAATAAATAATGAAATCAAAACATCATACACAATACTTGTCAAGTGATCTAATTTTCATTTCCTAAAATCCTACTATGTAAAATGGGCAAGAAGGAGGGGTCATCAAGCAACTGGCAGAAACATTAAGCCCTAGAAACATCAGCTGCTTTCAATATGAGAAGGTAATGACCTGCAACTTGGTATTAAGGTATAACTATAATAAAATGTTTAGGCTCATTAGAAGGAAAATTAGTATTTCAAACATTTTTAGTGCTAATACATTAGTATGTCTCTTAGGACAGGCCTGTGCAGCATTAAGCTTTAGCTCATTACACCATTTCCTCAGTACTCTAATGACACAAATAAGGCAAAAAAAAATTATGGAATTAGAAAGAAGAGTGAAGGTAAAATTTGGGAATGCTCAAAGAGGGAATGTAAAGCATTGGGAAAATGTATATAAGGTTGCTCTTGTCAGTATATGCTTCTTCCTTATGCTATCATCAATCTGTTAGGCATTAGTAACTTGTATCACCACCCAGGGATATGGGAGCTGAACATCTTAAAAATCATTACTTAGTATCTAGAGTACACAGTGCTACACTACATAATCATCATAACTTCTTCAAATTGATTTATATTTATTTGATTTGATTTTTCCTTTCTATGGTTAGGTTATACTATCCCATTAAGATGAAAAAAACCCAAGATTTACAATGTTCTACAACTTGCCCAAAGTAATTTTGTTAGTAAAACATAGAGTCAAGATTCAAATCCATCCAATCTGATTCAAGTGTCCAAACTCTTAAGCTCTTTACAAGAAAAATATTTTGCATGACTTAACTGAGATGCTTTAGGGACTGGAAACCCATAAAGTACCACTAATATGGCAAAAGAGTATATTCTACTTCTGAGGGAGAACACCCTGAAAAAGCTAGCCAGTACTTTAATACAATATCAACAAATAGGTAGTAGCAAAGAACAAATTGAGCAAGTAGGTGTTTACATTTATTAGGCAGAATAATGATTAGAAATACATGAAGGCAATTAATGTACATAAAGAAACAATTATCAAGCTGTACTCTGTCTCTGGCTTGTGGCCAGGAACAAGAGATACAATTGATAGAAGCTCAAAAGTAGCTTATAGTTATTTGTTGGAGACAGAGAAGTAATCAAGCAATTACAATACAAAGTTGGTAAGTAGGTAAAGGGTTGTTTAGAGTACAAATTGAACACCTAACCCTAGCCTGTGGCATCAGAGAAGTTTTCTTATAGGAATGCAGCCCTAGGATAGGAGCAAAAAGTGAATGTAGCTTTCTAGAAATGATAGAATTTTAAATAGATTAAAATTATAAAGACATATTAGTGAAGAGAAGGTGGGAGGGCATCATTATTATTGAAAATGGCACAATGTCAGAGCACAAAAAGCAGAAATGAACATATTTCACTATGGGGGATATGATGAATTTATGATGAGGTTAAAATGTGTAAAAATTCTAAAGAGTTTTTTGAACTCATACTGAGAAATACGAATTTTGTATATGATGTAAAAAGCTGTTATGTATTTTGAACATAAATTGAAAAAACTCAGGGAGTTAAGCAGGTACTGTCAGGTACTAAGCTCTGTATCTGACACCCTGAAAAACAAGTGGACATTACTTTCCTGTGATTTCCTAGTGTGTGTCTTAAGTCTGAGCAAGAGTTTGAATCCATGAAAACTTGTCTGGACCAGTAGGAAACCTATCATTTCATTCATCAAAGAAATATTGATTGAGCCTACAAGCTACTAGGTGATGATCTAACTGGTGGCTATACAGAAGTGAACAAAACAGAAGCCCTGACCTCATAGAACTTACATATTTCTGGGGATAATCATGTAATCAATCAATAAATAAAATATGAAGTATATTAAATGTTAATAAGATTTATGGAGAACAACAACAAAAAATTTAGACAAGGAATGTTTGGCAGAAAGAGTGTTGAAATGTAAATAGCCTGATCAGGGAGGGTCTCATAGGAATATGAACTTTGAGTTAAGAACAGAAGGATTTGTGGGAACAAGCTATTTTATGGAAGAAGAATGATTCAGGAAAAGGGAAGAGAGATCAAAAGCCTCTAGGAAGAAGTACTGAAAGTAAGTAGGCCAGGTAACTGGACTTCAAAGTCCTTGATTCTACACGAAATCAGGAAAAACAAAAACAAAAACCAAAGAAAAACTGGTGCTGTGCATTGAATGGAATGAATAGGGCTATATTTAGAGATCAACTGGAAGTGATAACAGTTGCCATTGAGTCTAGATGCTGTGGGCAAGGAGAAACATTCATGCTTTCAACTATTAACTAGATGTTTATGACTCCCAAATTTACATGTTCAATTGACACCTCTCTTTTGAATTTCCAACTACCTACAGAACCATCCATTTGGATGTTCCACGGGTACCACAAGTCTGCATGCTGAAAGCTAAAATCATCTTTTCCTCAAACTTGATCCTTCAGCTGTATTTTCCATTTCAGTAGAAGACTCCACCCCGCATGCAGTCACTAGAGTGTAAACAGTCTCACCAGAACCTGTGATCCTAATCTCCATCTCTTGCATCTCCAATCCTGTTTAGTTGAAGGAAGCTTCCACTCTACACTCAACGCAAATCCCTTATATCAAGTCCTCCTCGTCTCACACACCAACACACATGAACTCCCTGCCTTCAACCTGACATCTCTGTGGGCCATTTTCACAACAGTGGTCCTTAACCAGAGGTATTTTACCCTCCAGAGGATGTTTGGTAATGTCTAGAAACATCTTTGTCACCACTGGGGTACCTGCCATTGGTGTTCAGTTGGTGGAGGCCAGGGATGCTGATAAACATCCTCAAATGCACAGAATAGCTCCACCCCCACCTCCAACATGAAATTACCTTGTCCATAATATCATTAATGCCATAGTTGACAAACTAAAGGCAAAACAGTTCTTTTTCAGTCCCTCTTTAACCTGACTCCTTTTTGCTTACCATTTCCCCCAAATTCCCTATATATTACTTTGCTTACTACTCTGTAATACATATGCCTTATGTTTTTCTACTTGTAATTTCAGCGGACTATTTCTTTCTCTGATAAATATTAAATATATTAAATCTTGGTTCAAACCCAATTTCTTCTACAAATTTCTAAGGAACACAAAGTTTTCTTTCTGTTTCTCTCGAAAAAAAAATCATGTCATAAATCTTACACAACAAATTGCAATTTCTGTATATGGATTAGCTTCCTTCTAGACCTATATTATCCAATACATGTGGCTACTGAATACTTGAAATGTAACTGCTGAAATTGAGAAGCTGAATTTTTATTTTTTTAATTTTAACTAGTTAAAATTTGCTCATGTAGTTAGTCATTGAACATTTTAGAAAAAGAATGTTTCCATCATTACACAAATTCTATTAGATAGTACTACTCTAAACCATCTGTACTCAGTTTGGCACTTACATTATACATTTAGTACATATTTAAATAAATGAATTAATGATTTATTATTTCCTTAGCTGTACAGTCGTAACAAAGCTATTCCTAATGATTGGGATTGAACTCCCTCAAAAATTATACCAAAAAATCCCATTGATATTTAGCTAGCCATGTTTGGTATTTATAATTTTTGCCTTACATTGATTATCTAAATTTTATATTTTGATTCTTTAATTATATTCTAGTTTCACAAGGAAAAAAGCCAAATACTTTACTTGTTTGAAACCCTCACAAAACCTAGTAAAATGCTTTTCATTTTGCAAATGCTAAGCAAATTGAAAGCATGGTTTTGGTAGAATTGAGAATAGATTGGCCCAATTTCCTGCCTGCCAAATATGGTATAAAATTGGTGCATTTCTGAAGGTAAAGGAGGGGGGAGGAGGGAAGAAGATTTAATAGATCACTGAGAGTCTTTTTACTCTAAAGATAATTTTTGAAACTAATGTTTTAGTCAAAGAGAAATGGAAATTCCTAACATGGCATATGAAATTAATGCATTCTTCCCCTGGCAATGAGCCTCTTCTAAATGCACTAAAGATAAATTTTCTGACACTTGTGTGAGTTTACTACATTTTCAGTGTGATTATTGGCATTATTTAAGATAGCCATGTATTAAATCTTTGTCTTGTAGTCCCTTGGTGTTTTCTTCTGATATGACTTCTCACTTTGAGGTAGACTTCCATGATATATTTACATAGTTACATACCGTAATGTCAAAGTAGGGCAATAGGATTATTGGAATATGAAGGAATAAACCAAAGAGATAAGAAGTAGAGGCTAAAGCTTATTACTTAATATCTAAAGAGAGACCAGTGTTAAATTATTTCAGTTTGGCATTGCTATGAATGAGCAAGTGAAGATTTCAGTTTCACTGCTGGGTTTGTTAGTAAGCACTGAGTCACAAAGAATCTTTCAAATTCAGGAAGACCAGATGTTGAAAATACATTCTTGTTTTCCTTAAAAGCCTTTTGATATATTTAAATTCAATAGCCTTTCTCAATTTCTGAAGAAAATATTAGTGTTCACTGATACATTTCTGAAAGAAAATTGTCTATTTCAATGTTTCCTCCAGATTAAAAAAGTAAATGAAGGCTTGAGAAGTTAAAAGGATTTGTCTAGGTCTTCACATGAAATCTGTGGTCCAACCAGGGATATAATTCAGATTTACTCTTTTATAGGAGGAGAGGCTCACTATAAATTTTAAAAAGAATGTTATCATTATAATCACATATATTCTGGTTAAGTCTGTTGATGGTTAAACACAGATGATAAAATGACTTCTACTGACAGTCACAATGAAGTAACAGGGATCAGGTTTACTCTCCTACCTGAAACAACCAAAAAAAAAATATATATATATATATGTATATGTGTGTGTGTATATATATATATATATATATATATATGGGACAAGATATAGGAAACATGGTTTACAAGACACTGTACATAAGACAACAAATGACAATAATCATGAAGAGACAGGAAGCTAATGAAGTGAACCACAGAAGATTGCTGTGACATACTACCTTGACAGTTGCTAGCCCGTAGCACAAAGAAAGAGAATCCAGAACATGGCTGACTCGTAAAATTAAGTGAATGGAGCACACAGTCTGGCAAGACAAAAGCACCTGGAGTTTGCAAGGCAGAGCACAGAAGAGAGTTGTCTAGGGAGAATGCTGGAAATCTGCAAAGCAACTTTCTCTAGTATTTAGCTGAGAACTAACTGGCATATACATACGAGGAAACTACTTATAAGCCTAGAAAGAACCACCTGAAATGATTAGAGAGAACAGGGAAAGGCCCTCACACAAATCCTAGGAATTCTGTTTTTCCCAAAAGACTGAAACACTTCAAGATTCAGGAGTGCTGGGTAGATTGGAGCACAAAGAAGAGTTTTGCATCAGTAATGGAGTATGTCTTTAGTCCCACCTGACAAATCTAAAAAGCAGACCTGAAAGAAGCAGTTTCTAAGTAACTTAAAAGCATCTGAGAATGAAGCTCAAGAATATTTATAGGAATACAAAAATATCCAGCATTCAGCAGACTAACTTGATGAATTTATGAGGTACATAATCATATTGCCATTTTACATATGAGAAAATTGAGGCTACTTCTAATTCACATACCTGGTAAGTGGTAGCTGGGATCTGAGACTCAATCTGAGTTCAAATCCATTAGATAAACTAGAAGAAAGTCAGAAATAAATTCATATGTAAATTAGATAGAGGTCTTTATTCAAAACTTTTAAATTTAATTTTTATGTACATTATTGTCTGATTTTGGGATAGTGACTTTGGTACTAGAAGCTGAGAGTAAAAATAAGAGATGCTGGGGGAATGTGGCCATTAGTGAACGTGGCCAGACAATGAAAAGCCTGAGTAGAGCTTAGAGTTTTATAATTTTTCTTGTCACTTTTCCTGTTAAATTGGGAAATAGAAGATTTAACTAAAACATGCCAATAGACTTTCACCCAATCTTTAAGCAATTATAATATGGCACATGTACAAAATTAATGTGATCACCCAACTGAGTAACTCACACACACAGAGAAGAACATATATTTTCCTGAAAAGATTATAACTTGAAAGATCTTTGCCTCTGCCCATCAACTTATTTTCTTCTAAACCACCACCTTAAAAAAAAAAAAAAGCATGTATGCCACTTATCTACATTTGATCCTACTTCCTAAAACAACCCACAATGATTGGTAACCCAATATGAGAATTAAAGGACATTCAAATGTTTTTAAAAACCAATTTCTCAATAGCTAAACTTCTACTACTCTTTAATCCATTTAATCAAGCTGCTTTAACCTATGCTTGTCCTAGAACAGTACATCCTTGTCTCTCCACCAGTCTTTCTTTTGTATGATGAGCTAAACAAAGAAGTGTGTACATAATTTTTTAAAATAATGAAATTTCTCTTTTTAAAGGAGTCTGATAAAATTATTAGTCATTCATTAAATACTTACCAGACAAGCATTCCCTGTTAGAATGCCTCAGTGCCAGGTAACGGAGTGCAGTAATGGGGAGAAAGGACAGGAGAAATGCAAGACAGAAATGGGTATGACATGATCATAGACCTTAATGAGCTATGGCATCATCTTATCCAAAGTAATTTGTAAAGCTCTTAAGTGAAATGAAATGTATTGTCCTGTGACTTTATATTTTAGAAATATTTATATGTAAGAACAAAATATACACAGGTGCATCTCTGTTTCAACACACTTGAAAATACATACTGTGCTTTTTTTCCCCAAAGCTCTTCACCCCTGTTTGGACCAATACTCTGTTTGTTAACCTGTAATTTAGCACACTGCCAATTTGTTCTTTCCATTTACCAGATCAAGAAACAGAACAATCCACTTGGAGTTGGAAATAAACATCATGTGATACTGCTGGAGCAGTTTTTGCATTAATTTACATGAGAACATGGAGATGACAAGACCCCATGAAGAGCAAACGCTGGTCACAGTTGATACTGCATTTGAAATAGTGTGCAGAGATAACAATTTTAATGATCCAGGCACTTAAATTCATTATTTGTTGTCCTTTATCAAGGGAGAAAGTCAGTCCTTCTATACTCCCAGAGTAATGAAGGGGGCAGAGCAGGGAATGAAAATTAGAGAAGCGCTAGTTTTCTGCAGGGGAGACAAGAGGTCAGACAGGGGCTTGGGACCCAGATGTCCACATGAGCAGCTGACTTAGGTGCAGACTGAAAATTTTCCAGTCAAATCTGTTTCTTCCCTTGTTGGAAAAAGATGATTTTTTTTTATTCGCCTAAGTCAGTTTCAAAATATTTAGAGTGCTTACTATGAACTAGGTACAACTTCATATTTCTACTAATTTCAAAATAATCATTTCTTAAGGGTTTAGATGCAGCTTTTCAAAGGTATGCATTTTTAACACTTTATGGTGAAATAAAGCAAATCATCTAGGAAAACTGGCAGCAACATGTTAATACTGTTCTTAATACCACTCCTTTTTCTCTTTGCCCTTTTGCTCTTTAATCAGTGCAGATGATATCATAACTAGATCCACACAAATTCTGTTAAACCTGTTTTGTCTTATGAGAGTAAACAAAGGTGTTACTCTATTTGGCAGAAGTCTCTTTTAAAGTGGCCAATTATTATTGATTAATATAGTGTTCGTTGCAAAAGCACTGTTGGGGAAATCTGCAATAAATTTATTTTATTTTGACATGTACATAAGTGCAGTCACATAAATTCAGGGTAGTTCCATTATATAGAGATATACATACACAAATACACATATACATTATATATATACATGTATGTGTGTGTATATATATATATATATATATATATACATACACATACACACAAACTTATTTACAAATTATTATGTATATGCATATATGTATGTATATGTATGTGTATATATGCATGTATATGTATATGTATTTATGTATATGTGTATATATATATGTATGTATGGTAATTTATGAACAGGTTTGAGTCACCATAATGTATATATTACTAAAGTTCATGTTTATGATGATAGGCTATATTTGCCTGTTGCCATATTGAAGTGAGTGGATAAAATATCCCTTATAGTTTGATTCATAAAAATAGATTAGAGGATGGAACTATATATATTTAGCTAAAACTCATAGCGTTTTAAAGAACTATTGCTTTACTAGGCTGTGTTTCTGTTTGCCTAGAACTTTTTAGAAACTCTAATTTTTTTTTTACTAGAAATATAATTATATTTCCCTAAAGATATGGAATTGTATCCATACAATACTCTTTGGAGAAAGAAAAGTTAGAATTCTAAAAAGGCACAGTCTATTTTTACTATTTTTAGGTATATGAAAAATAACATAATCAGAAAGCAACCCATAATTTAATTTCTTGGTTTCTTTTGTAAAATTTGTACTTAAGTGTGTACACTGAAAACCAACCATTTATGAGAAAAATTTCTACCCTTCAGTTTAACAAGAGAAAGTTTTGAACACCTTCAGTGAAATTCAATATCAAGCCTTATAAAAAACAAACAAAAAAAAAAGCAAAAAAAACAAAAAACCAAACCAAAAACAACAACAACAAAATTCCACAGTCTATATTTGAGTTCTTTGTGGTCTTAATTTTCTCTAGTTCAGATGAAGTAAAAGATCTAGATATCAGCATCATTTACATTAGAAAGAAGTTTCTTCTGTTTCACTACCATCCAATACAAGTCAAGGAATGTTTGCAAATTCTCAAAAAAAAAAAAAAGAGTACGTGAACTTCAATATTTTAGAAAATATACAATAAATTTAGGTTTCTAAATTTAATTTAAATAGAGAAGCTTAAATTCCTTTAGTTAGAAAACTGTTGAGTTTTTTGATAACGCTGTTGAAAGGGGAAGGAAAGGGGGAGCACAGTGGTGATTGACATGCTGGGTCCAAGACCATTGTACAGTCTGCCACAGAGAATTCCAGACCATCTGCCGGGAGATGTAACGTTTGAAACATTTTCCATGCAGGGCCACTCTTGGTATACAAATTAAATCTTCTGAAGAAGAAGGGCAGATTCTCCTGTACTTCCTGTAGTTTTGCATGTTAACTAGTAGTCACTTCTTGAAGTATGGATTCATGGGGTCACATTCACCACAAACACACAATTAATTGGAGAACATTACATTAAAAGGAATAATCAAGTTTTCTTATAATTGTGCTTATGAGTAAATTGGTGTGGCAATTCTTTTCACTCTAATTATGTGATTCAGGGATAATATATGATGCAATAGACATTACCCCTGTATGTAAAAAAATCTCTTAGAAAACTCATGTTTATTAAACATGCAATTTTTCAAACGTTTATATCACATGCAAGCTTAGACTGACGACAACTAATCATGACTTGGAATAAATGTAATTTTATATTGATATTTTGATATTATTTAGAATATCTTTGTACTGTAAAAACTGTTTAAATGAGACTTCCATGCACGGGGAAACCACTTGCCTAAATGGCCAAATGTTCTGAGCAGTGACATAGTTTCTTATACAAGTAGTAAATATATTTTGAACTATTTTTGGCAGCCAAATGCTCAAAACAAACATGGAAAGTCTGAAAAGTGTATTAAATTTTTAAGTAATATTTTAAGATTGATAGTGTAAAATAAATTTAATTGTGTCACAGCAAAAACTGTCCTATGTCCTCTCAAATGCTCCTTGAGTTCTGACTTGCAGGACTTTCTGATATTTATTAATCAATGAATATTTATTAATTAAATTTTCTACCAAGAATTATGCCAAGAGTTATGGGGGAAAAATAGTTTAGGCATTACTCAGCTATAAAATAAAAAAAAAATGTATCATGCTAGGGTATTTTTTGTATAAATAAACCTTCTGGAATCCACATATAATGCTATGAGGTTATTCTAAAATGGCCTCAACTGTTTCACATTTAACCAATAACAACCATCTAAGTTAACACTTTCCTATTATATGCAACATATTCCACCTACTTAATGTAATTCCAGTCCATTCCAGTGCCTTTACTCTATTACCCCATACTACTATCACCTCAGGAACTTGGCCTTTTGCTGTTTCCTCTATTTGAGTTCTCATCTTTAAGATCATTGCATGATTTTCTTAAATGTCATTCTCTCAGAGAGTCTTCCCTAACCTGTTCCATTATAAACCTCAACTCTCACCTAATTGCTCTTTTTACGCTAATTTATTCTGGTTAGATAACACGCATTATTCTTGAGACTTCATTTATTTACTTGTTTATTGCCTTTTGTTACCATAATATAAAGTCCATAAGAATAGGACTTAGCCTCATTCACTGCTGAACACTCAATATTCAGATCAGGGCCCAAGACATAGTAGGTGCTCAGTAGGGAGATATTAAGTAGAAATTTTATTACTGAATTTTTCATATATGCCCCAAGTTTTTAAGCCATCCAAAAGATGTATATACTGAAAAACAAATTATTAGTTTTATAGTTAAAGAGGAAGTGTCAAGAAATATAACATAATAATGTTGCTTCTAGTTTCATTGGAACTATCTAGAAAATTACAAATGTGTGAATTCATTGCTATCCAACTGTAGAAGTTATTGAAGGTTAAACTTTGAGGGCAGAATGATATAATTTCAAATGTCCTATTCCTTTGTCATTTACAGTATTTAACTTCCAAGACCAAAACAAAGCAGAAATAAAGGGAGATCTCTATAAATTCATTACACTTAAAAATAATTTTCTAATTAAGTTTTTAATGTCTGCTTATCCAACTCTCTTTTTTTCCCCTTTCCTTTTGAGTGTCGTAATTTTCTATCAGAAGTTATTTTCTCCGAAAAGTGTTAAGGCAAGAAAATTCCTTCATTAAAGATTTAGTTTAAGAATATCATAGTATTAGATTAGTTTAAAATTTATAAAGTTAGTTTTTGAATATTAGGAGCATTGAAATAATTCAAATCTCATATAAAATAAAATGGCATGCTACATGCCCCTTAATTTTCTATTCTGCTGTTGTTTCCAATTTCCCCAGGTAGAATATGCTTTAGTGTTTTTCACCACCATCTGAAAGTTTGACTTATGCATCATCTAGGTGCAGTAATGAATAAGAACTGACATCAAATATCAATATTATTGGCCCAGCTAAATGGTAATTGACATCAAGTTGGATTGCTGAAGAAGTAAACAAAATTGAAATTTTTTTGGCGTGTAAGTACTGCCTGACATCATTTGTCCTTCAGAGGATCAATGGCTGCATGACCTAAATGTTGTTTGTATTTCTTTATATAAAATGGCCAGAGACTGATACTAAGTACATTCCATTTGAGTTTGGATAACAAAGTTGAGAAAATCAGATATTGAGCTTGTTTTACTAAAATGGAGAGAGTATAATTTTTTTTTAACTAGGCAATTGCAGGTATTAGTATATTTCATGATTTAAATAAAAGGTAATGTGAATTAATGCATTTATGCACAAATACTGGCAACTTAGGAAAAGCAATTAATCTATATCAGATCAAATTTAAAACACTTAAGTGACTAATTACTAAATGATATATTCTGATATGAAAAAAAAATATCCTACTGAGATTTATATCCATTTTTTTAGTAGGATTCAGCTCAAGTTTAGTACAAGTGCACAGTTTTTATTTGGAATAGCTTTAGAATTCCATTTTTTTTAAATCTCTGTTAGAGTACAAAATGTATATTGCAGATTTATGGTTATACTACTGATATTATGTTAAACACAATTGAATTATGGGACATAAGAAACTTATCTTATGTGTTTGTGTGTATTCTTTTATTTACTGTTACTTATTTGAATGCAAATGGATAAAAGGACTGTTAGCTTTATGAAAGAGAAGGAGAAGGAAAAGGAGAAGAAGAAGAAAGAGGAGGAGGAGGAAGGAGGAGGGAGGAAGAGTGATAATAATAGCATTTTCTAGTTGTCAGGCACTATGTTAAATACATTTCATGTATAATCTAACACTCACTGTTCTTTTTATCATTCATCTTCAAAAAAGAACTGAATGATTGCTCAAGATTATATATCTCATGACTGGGAAAATCAGGATCCAAAAGTATAATTGAAATTTGGTAATTTTCCAGTGTCCCAAAGTCATAGGAAACGATGATTCTATACAGGCTTTCTAAGGAGCAACTAATCTATCCTGATAATAAAATATGTTTAGCTTGCAGTCCACAGAATTTGGAAGGCTAATAAAATTGAAATCAATAAGATGCAATGATACAATGCTGTAATTAATTCTTTGTACTTTCATTTGTTCAGAACTCTGCATCCATTCACCATATTTTTGAACATTAAAAATATAAAATAAACTATACTAGATTTTAGAGATATTGAGTCAAATAAGATTTTAAAATGTTCTTTTTTTTCATTTCTTTTCACTGCATTCCAATTTAGAAAGATTTTTTTTTCCCAAAAAGTAAACAGTCAAAAAGTCCCAAGACAGTTGTGAACTATGACTGATCTCCTGCTTCTGTGAAGGGATGAATAGGGTGACACTAAGATGGTAAGAGCTGGATAAAGGAACCAGTTAAGATGAAGGGAAAGCAAGAGTTTATTTTTAACATGTTAAAAGAAGAGATATTATAGATATTCAGGCTGAGAAGCAAAATAGCTTATGATAAGTGTAATGATGATGATCCAAGTGGGACCTACTTGGAAGTCATCACATGTAGGCAAAAGTCACAGGTTTGAATGAAATGATGTGAAAAGAAAATGTGCTAAAAAACAGGATTTAAGATTGAGTCTTGACATTGTTTAATATTTAGCAGTGAAGAGATAAAGAAGGATTCAGCACAGTAGATTGAGAAGCAATGACCATGGAGATTTTACTTCTTAGGATTCATGAAGAATTTTTTTAAGTGATTATGAAAAGTAAAACCTGATAATAATGGAAAATTAATCAATGAATGTAACAATATGAAAATTAAGAGCAGTTTCAGTGGAGTTTTTGACTTGGAGTTCATACTTTAATGGCTGAAGCAAAGATGATATAGGAAATTTCAGGGCAACACGGAGGAATAAGATAATGAAAAAATAACACTGTCATTCAAACTTCAAAGAAATTATGGATTAAAAGGTGAAAAAATTAACATATATCTAAACTCAAAAACAGACAAAAACAAAACAAAAAACAATGAAACAAGGGTCGGCAAATTTAAAAAGAATCCAACAGAAATTCTATGGATCATAAATGTAGTAACAGAAATATAAAAACTCAATAGAGAAGTGTCTGGGTGGCTCAGTCAGTTAAACGTCCAACTCTTGGTATCAGTTCAGACCATGATCTCACAGTTGTGACTTCAAGTCCCACATCAGGCTCTGTGCTGGCTGTGTGGAACCTGCTTGGGAGTCTCCCTTTCCTTCTCTCTCTGCCCCTCCCTCCCCTACATGCTGTCTCTTTCTCAAAAAAATTTTCACATATATTTCATAGATCTGTTACTAAAAGCAATTTTAAATAAGTCTAAATTTATAAAATGAAACTATTAAGAATATGTGAAAGTAAGAAAAGTAAGGCAGCAAGTGATTGAGAGATGGAATGTCAAACATTTTTTAAAAAATGGGAAATTTTGGAGCAGGTTTATATACACATAAAAATACTCCTATAGGAAGGGGGAAAGAAAGAAATAACTGTAAATGTAAACTTATGAAGAGAGTGGAAGAAGAACGGGACATGAAATTTATTGTACAATCTAAAATATTAAAATATCTTAGAGGCTGACAACTCCTTCTATGATTACTGAAGGTGAGACAGTGACAATGCCTGGAGATGCCCATACATTTAGAGATGTAGTAGTAGGAATAAGAGATTTCTTCTCTGAAGGCTTTTATTTTATCATAAAAGAATGAGTCAAGGATATAAGAAGAGGGTTTGTGGAGGAGAGGGAGGTGGGAGTATGAGGATATTTGAGGAAAAGGTATGAAAGTAATCTAAGTGAATAGAAAAGTGAACACACTAAACAAATATATTTTAAATGTTCAGTAATAATGAGTGGTTATTTGTACTTTGGAGTCATAAATTTAAAGTTAACTTAAAGAAAGAGAAAAAAATTAAAAAGGCCCAGGTTTCCAGTTTAAGATGGAAACATAGGAAGACTCTGAACTCACCTTCTCCACAGACACACCAAATTTAACCTATTAATATAACAATTTCTACTGAAGAGGAACTTAGCACTGACTAAATAGCTACTAAACAACCAGAGACAGAACAGCAAGATAATAGCAGGAGAAATGGAGACATGTCATGCTTTAAAAGGGTGACTATAGCCAATTTGACAATAAATTATATTTTAAAAATGAAATAAATAAATTAAATAAATGCCTGGTAGAATTCACCTGGCAGTGGTGGGGTGGGGCTCGGGATATGTTCAAATGTAAGTTACAAACTAACCAATCATGGCTTAAGCGAATAAATGGCTTATTTTTCCACATTAAAAAAAAAAAAAAAAAAAAAGAGTAGCATATACAGCCACAGCTCCAGCCAGCCAGCAATAGCCACCACCAAGCACATGCAAGCTGCACAAGGGTGACCATACATAAGACAACTCCCTCAAGTTTAGGAGAAGTAGCCATTTTACTGAATCCATAGAAACAAACACAGAAAGTCAAACAAAATGGGGGAGACACAGGAATATTCTCCAAAAGAAAGAACAAGAAAAAAAACCTTAGTAAGAGAATTAAATGAAACAGAAAGAAACAATTTGCCCGATAAAGAATTGAAAGTAATGATCATAAAGACACTCACTGGGCTGGAGGAAAGAATGGAATAATTCAGTGAAAGCTTCAATAAAGAGATAGAAAACATTAAAAAGAACCAGTCAGAACTGGAAAATACAATAAATGAAATAAAAACACACTAGAGGGAATCAACAATAGATTAAGGATGCAGAAAAAACTATTGAAAGAGCAGACCTAGGCTGGCCGACTCCATTTTGTTCTGTGTCCTCCATCTTGTTCTGTATCCTCCATTTTGAGTGACTATGTCCCTGACATGGCTGCAGAAAGAAATTCTCCTCTCAAACCTCAGACCACGCCTCCTCCCCTTGAGTAACTTCCCGATCAAACCACGCCCGGCAACCTGTGAAACAGGACTCTGACCCTTCCCCAGCCAATCAGCTGAGGCCATGACCATTACCTCACCAACTACCCCTAGACCCCTATAAAACCTTTGTGCTTTTGAAACTTGCTCTTTCTCTCCGGTATCTCACCGCTGTGTCGGTGCAGGTAGGGGATTGAGCTTGAGCTAGCTCGAGCTTTGCAAAAGCTTTGCTTTTGCATTGGACTCGGCTCCCTGGTGGTCTTTGGGGATCACAAATTCTGGGCATAACACTATCAGCAATCTGGAAGGTAAAGGTAATGGAAAGCACACAAGCTGAACAGCAAAAAGAGAATTAAAAAAATTTTTTTAAATGTTTATTTATTTGAGAGAGAGAGACAGAGTGCAAGTGGGGGAGTGGCAGAGAGAGAGGGAGACACAGAATTTGAAGCAGGCTCCATCCAGCCTCTGAGCTGTCAGCACAGAGCCTGACATGGGGCTTGAACTCATGAACCCTGAGATCATGACCTGAGCTGAAGTCTGGCACTTAACAACCGACTGGGCCACCCAGGTGCCCCGAAAAGAATTTTTAAAAATGAGGGCAGATTAAGAGATATCTTGGACAACATCAAGCAACAAACATTCACCTTATAGGGGTGAAGAGAAGAAGAGAGAGAAGAAGAAGAAGAAGAAGAAGAAGAAGAAGAAGAAGAAGAAGAAGAAGAAGAAGAAGAAGAAGAAGAAAGAAATAAAGATGTAGAAAACTTATTTGAAGAAATAATAACTGAAAACTTCCTTAATCTAAGGAGAGAAATAGACATCTAAGTCCAAGAACTACAGAGAATTCCAAACAAGATGAATTCAAGGAAGTCCACACCATAGCACATAATAATTAAAATGTCAAAAGTTAAAGATAAAGAGAATCCTAAAAGCAGCAAGAGAGAAACAAAAAGTTACTTACAAGAGAAAAGCTTACAAAGCTATCAGCTGACTTTTCAGCGGAATTTTTGCAAGCCAGAAGGGAGTGACATGATATATTCCAAGTGCTGGAGGAAAAAAAAACTACCACCAAGAATACTCTACCCTTCACGGTTATCATTCAGATAAGAAGGAAAGATAAAGAATTTCCCAGACAAATAAAAGATAAAGGAGTTTATCACCACAAAACGTTTTACAAGATATGTTGAAGAGATTTATTTAAATGGAAAATAATTGGCCATAATTAGACCTAACAAAAATATGAATAAAAAGATGTAAAATATGACAACATATACATAAAATAGATAATGGAGTAAAAAGGAAAGAGAAAGGGGAAAGAAAACACATTCATTTAGATTGTGTTTGAACTTGAATGATCATCAAATTAATATGAACGGCTATTTACTTAGAATGTTATATATGAGCCTCATGGTAATCCCAAACCCTAAGCCTATGATAGATACATAAACAAGTAAGGAGAAAGATAGCCAGACAAAACACTATAGATATTCACTGATCACAAAGAAAGAGAACAAGAAAAGAAAAAGGAAAAAAGAACTACAAAAACAACAAGAAAATAAATTTTAAAAATGGCAATAAGTACATACCTATCAATAATTACTTTAAATGTAAATGGCCTAAATGCTCTAATCAAAATAGAGTGGCAGAACAGATATAAAAACAAGGCCATCTATATTCACCTAGAGGAGACTCATCTCAGACCTAAAGATGCATACAGACTGAAAATGAAGGGATGGAAAAACATTCACCATGCAAATGGAGGGGAAAAAAACCTAGGTTATCAATACCTGTATCAGACAAAACAGACTTTAAAGCAAAGACGATAACAAGAGACACAGAAAGACATTACAGAAAGTTAAAGGGATCAATCCAACAAGAGGATATAACAGTTGTAAATATGTACCCAACACTGGAGCACATAAATACATAAAGCAAAGATTAACAGATATAAAGAGAGAAATAGGTGGTAATACAATAATAGCAGGGGACTTTAAAGTCCTATTTTAATACTTTAAAGTATTATTACTCCACTTACATTGAAAATCAATAAGAAAACAATGTCATTGAATGACATATTTGACCAGATGGACATAACAGATATATATAGAACATTCCATTCAAAAACAACAGAATATGCATTCTTTTCAAGTGCACATGGAATCTTCTTCAAAATAGATCACATATTAGGCCATAAAGCCTCAATACCATGCCATGCAACTTTCCCAACTACAATGGTATGAAACTAGAAATAAATCACATGAAAAAAACCTGGAAAAAAATACAAACATGTGATTAAATAAAATGATACTAAACAATCAATGAGTCAATGAAGCAAGAGAAGAGTAATCAAAAAAATACATGGAGACATATGAAAATGAAAACACATTGGTCCAAAATTTTCACTCATGATAAAAACTCTCAAAAAAAATCAAATAAGGAACCATATATGGAAATCATATCTGAAAAACCCATACTTATCATTCTCAATAGGGAAAAACTGAGACAACCTACTGAATGGGAGAACATATTTTCAAATGATATATCCAATAAAGGATTATCCAAAATATATAAAGAACTTCTACAAATTATCACCAAAAAAACCCAAACAATCTTACTAAAAATGGGCAGAAGACCTGAATAGATATCTCTAGAAAGAAAACATACAGGTGGTAAACAGATACATGAAAAGATGCTCAACTTCACTAATGGGAAATGCAAATCAAAGCACAATGAAATATCATCTATATCTGTTAGAATGCGTAAATCAAGAAGACAAGAAACAAGGCAAGTGTTGGCAAGGATGTGGAGAAAAGGAACTGTTTAGAAATACTATATGATCCAATAATTCCACTACTGTGTATTTATCCAGGGAAAACCAAGACACTAACTCCAAAAGATATATGCACCTCTATGTGTATTGTGGTATTATTTAAAATAGCCTAGACATGGAAGCAATCTAAGTGTCCATCAATAGACAAATGGATAAGGAAAATGTGGTGTACACACACACACACACACACACACACACACACACACACACACACACACAGTGGGATATTACACAGCCATAAAAAAGGATGAGATCATGCCATTTGAGACAACATAGATGAACCTGGAGGGGATTATGCTAAGTGAAATAATTCAGACTGAGAAAGCCAAATACCATATGATCCCATTCATAAATGGAATGTAAAAAAAATGAGTAAACAAAAAGCAGAATCAGAACTATAAATACAGAGAACAAACTGATGGTTGGCCAGAGGGGAAGAGGATGAGGGGTTGGGCAAAATGGGTGAAGGATAGAGGAAGATACAGGCCTCCAGCTATGGAATGAGTAAGTCATGGGAATATAAAGCAGAGAATAAGGAATACAGTCAAAGACATTTTAACAGTGATGTAACAGGACCAATGGTAGCTATATTTGTGATAAACATAGCATAATACATAAACCTCTTAAATCGTTAAGTTGTTCACCTGAAACTAATGCAACATTTTGTGTCAACTATATTTAAAAAAAAAAAAAACAACCAGAAAGCAACCAATTTGATGGTATAGTATATTAAATTCTCCCACATTTTTATTTAATTTCAATTTTAATTTTTTAAATTAAAAAACACTTTTTTAATTAAAAAAATTTTAAATTATTTAGTTATTTTGAGAGAGACAGAGAGAACATGAGTGAGGGAGGGACAGAGAGAGAGGGAGAGAGAGAATCCCAAGCAGGCTCTGTGCCATCAGTCAGTGCAGAGCCTGACAAGGGGCTCAAACCTGGGAAACTGTGAGACCATGACTTGAGCTGAAATCAAGAGTCAGACACTCAACCAACTGAGCCACCAAGGCACCCCAATTCTCTTGCATTTTTAAATCCTTTCTGTACAGGCTAAAGAATGTAGATTTTCCAGGTATGTAATATAGAGGAAATTAGGTCAAATTGAACTAAAGTTCTTTGCAATGGAACTGACAGAATGGCAACTGAAGAACCTAAGCTGGGGTAAAATGATACAGTGAAGGCAGAAAGGGTGATAAGAAGGTGAGTGAGATTTTAACTGATTAGACCTCTCAGTCAGGGAGAGAAAATGTTGTACTGGATTTACTTAAGACCTGGAAAGACAAATAAGCTTTCAGAAAAGCATGCTTGGAAATGAGATTTTGGATGTAATACATTTACAGTTAATGACTAAGGTGTTCAGAGTCTGACTTCTGGAACATGTAGCTGAGGAGAAAAAGGGTGTTGGAGAAAATGTGGTCAAGGAAGTACGTGGTCAGACTATCTCATGGGCCACATAGGTAGAGAAAGAGTGATTCAGGAACTGTAGTCTTCAAAGAATGAAGGAGAGTACCTGGGAGATTCTCAGCAGTGAAATCTATTCAAGCGGTCAATCTGCTTTAGGATTTCAGTGGGATGCTGGTGTATTTTGAGTTTAAAAGATCTCATTTGATCCATGAGCCCTCACTTAATTCTGGAAGTCAATTTTTTCCTTGATGACCCTTAAACTGAAGCTAACTTAGACCATACTTCCTTATGGTAGGAAGTGCAGGGTAAGATACTTAGGGATAGAATGCAGACTGGACTTAATTTTTTCCCATACCTTTATGTTTTATGAGTTATTTGGCTTTTTGATGTTTTCATTTTGATTTTATGGCCATTTTGACATACAGAAGGTGTTATATTTATTTCTGTTATTGATAGACCTTTCAAGCCAGCAGGTTTTCCCTTATTACTTAGACTTTCATTTCCAGAGAGTTATGTTTGTTCCTCAATCTGAGCTCATTACCCCTCCCATCTCTCATATACCCTTCACTACCATTCTCCATATACATAGTCAGCCAATTCCCTTAAAATCCCAACACTTCCTTTATCTTCCTCGCTTAAATTGTGACCCTGAATATCATCCACAATTACCACTTTCCTTCTAGATCTCTTACCCTCCACATGACTCAAGGTCAACAGATGGAGTAGGTATCTTCCTTGGTACAAATTCCTTAAACCCATTTTTCTCTTATCTATTCAAAACTTCAGACTGCTGTAAAGATAACACTGATTGACTTCATGTTCCTTCACCTCCATTCTTGGCAGCTACAGCTTTCACAGCATTATATATGTGGAAAACAAGTTAGAATTTGATTTGTCTTCTACTAAGGCTATATACAATGTTATCCATTTCTGAACCAGAACATCCATATTTTATTTAATTGCAATAAAGACACATACCTCTATATTTGGAAAATCAATATAACAATATTTGAATTAATACAACAGGTTAATTAGAAGTAAGAATAGGACTTGAGGTAAGTCTGAAGACTTCTCTTTCTAATTAAAACCCTATAACTACTAGAATTGTCTTTGATCCTGTACAGCCTTCCAATTTTGTTCAACAATGAGGATAAATTCCTAGCTTAAATGTGTGAGGTGGAGGTAAATACTCCCAAGGAAAGATACATTGGTATTCTAATAGAGTTGATTTATAGTGTTCACCTGACTTCATCAGGCAGGCACAGCAATAGCCACACTGGCTACCTGCCTTTGAAAACAGCTGGAAACAGCCACGGAAAGATAAGGACACCCACCCTACCATGCCATCCCTCTAGGGAAATGCAACAAGAGCTACTAGAAGGCCTGATGGAATCTCCACTCAGGTCAGACTACTTCTTGGAAAACTGAAGGTAGAGGACACTCTGTATATATATATGTATATATATCTATATATATATACATACATATATATATACATATACATATATATGTATATATATATATGTTATTGGTTTTGTGTTTAATGCACATTGAATTTTCTGTCTATTAATAGTTTTTCAGCAGTTGCTGTCAATTTTTAAAATTTTTGTTTTGCTTTACAAAATGGACTTAGTAGAAAGCTTTCATAGTTCCTTAAAATGTTTCATTAAACAGATTACTTTAAAAAGCAGTTTTAAAAAATATCTATTTCCAATAGAAAAATCAGTCAGAAATAAAGACATCATAGCCCTAATAATATAACATAGAAACACAATTCAATTTATGTAGAGTTTTAGGACCATAAATAACTATCGTATGTTGGGTGTTTGTTTCTGCGTTTCTTGGTTGCTAGCTAGGTAACACTGAATTTTACATTTACGATTTCTGTTCAGAAGTTTAAAATGTAGACTTTACTTAAAACTGTGTTTACGTAAATAGCTAAATACATTTTTAACTAGTAATGCAATTTGAATACATATCCCTGAAGGCATCAAACAATTAGCAAGTCTAATTCTAAATAATTCAAATCTCTGCCTGCTATATATGCGCTGTATAATTCATTTATTATGACAGCTTTGTCTGATGGTTTATTTGAATGGGAACTGTGTCACAATGCCATGTCCTTGAGTAAAAGTCTTTGTTCTCTTTCTGTCACTACTACCTCCTAAACTTTTGATATTCTTTGGCAAGTATGTGAAATAAAACCGTTTCCAAAACAACTGACATATGTGACCAAAAATTTCACTTAGGAGTGTCAGTCATCATAACAAAATATCATTTCCTTAATAGTTATTAAACATTTATAGCAAAGAAGAGATAAAATAATGGAAGCATTTCATGAGGCTTAGGGATGTTGATTTGGAATAGTGTGGTAATAGTCCTTTGGTATGGACAAAGATGTATAAACAAAAAGAGGTTAGCCACTTTGCTATCGGACATCTGGGCCTCATATTCATCATCTTGCTTTTGAATTATGTATACTTAATGCACATCTTCCTTGGTTGCTAAATAAATAAACTTAATTTGGTTATTTCTGTATTTATTAATTTTATTATTTGAGATGTTAAATGGTATGTCTTTTTTAGCTATGTTATTGCTTACCAAAAATAAAATGCCTAACTCACAAAATAATTTATTTCCACTTAGCTTCCATTTACTTTTCTTAGGGTATGTAAAGCTGTAAGCTGTTTAATAGATTTTTAGCATAAATATCCTTGTATCATATGGGTTCATAGTGTTTAAATGGCTCCATAATTCTGCTAAAAATAAAATTTTACTTGGTACCTAGAACTAATCCATAATATATTGGCTCAATAGAGTCAATTAAATGGAAATTCCTTACTAAGATGAATTTGTTAAAATATAATTGTAGTTGAGCCCATCACTAACATTCCAGGTGTCATTCACAGTGACACCAGCACAATTTTAGTTGGAGCAAACAACATTCCTTTAGAAGAAATAATTTTTAGCGAGCATTTTTCTTCTGTCTAAAAGAATAATAACAGCATGATAGTATCAGAATTTTGACAACGCTGTCATTTTGAAGTTAGAAGTAGGTAATCTATCAGATTAATTTTTTAGCTAATTGGGAAAGAAGAGGGATATGGAATTAAGATTCACACTCTATTGGGAATTTAGAGACAAAGTGAAATGTTAGCAATAATTAAATCATAGAGTTTGAAAGGACTTGAGAGGTCATCTATCAGTCAAATAGCTT
This sequence comes from Neofelis nebulosa, assembly GCF_028018385.1. Classification (NCBI taxonomy): domain Eukaryota; kingdom Metazoa; phylum Chordata; class Mammalia; order Carnivora; family Felidae; genus Neofelis; species Neofelis nebulosa. Next base: position 23,007,498 of record NC_080783.1, read on the forward strand.
TCATCCGAGAAAGAACAAACTTAAATCATCCTTCCCTGAGTACTATCTGCACCCTTTTAGCTTAGCAACTCAAAGCAGTGTTTAACAGTCTTCCTAGTTGGTGAAATCATCCTGATATCTGAATGCCTCAAGCTTGTGGATAAACACTTTTGCTATGTCATCAGTTTATATGAAGAAAGATATATTTGAAACCTTTCAATGAGCAATTGAAAAACTGTCAAATCAAGGTTGCTCTGTTCTAACCTGAAGGAAGTCTATTTTTCTTTGACGGCTTTTTTATTCTTGGGTTTCCATTCAAGTATTTTCATTATTTTTATGATTCTACATTAATATTTACAAGTCTATCCTGCTTACTTTTGTGAAGCTCATATTAGACAAGACACTTTAAAAAATGTGTTTAAGTGGAGTAAGTATAGTAGAATTCCTCGTCATTCCTCCCACTGTATATTGTACATGTGTGTTTTAAACTTCTGCAACCCAGACTATATATTTTTTCCACTGCCATAATTAATCCCTAGCCTTGTTCTCTTCACCCTGTTAACTTACCATCCACCCACCCCTGGGACTTTGTTTCAATACAGTTAACTTGTATATATGAAGTATTAAAATAATTTATCCAGAGAACTGAACTCACCCTAGGAGTGAAGGTGGCATCATTGACAGAATGCATATGACCATAAAGTGATTGTTCACAGTTACCCTAGGAAGACAAAGCAGAAATAAAATCAAATAAATTTCTCCAAATATGTGACAAAAATCAAAAGATAATTAATTTTATTTGGTTTAAAGTATTGTTTAGTCCAATAATGAAATTATACATTCTCATGATAGAAAATGTTAGCTTTTGCTATCAGCTACCATTCAAAATCAGACATGGCTGTGCTGGTAAGTGTGTTATACATGCTGGTCTATGGACTGAAATTCAAGTATCCTCACTTTTATGCTACTGAGCTGGTGGTGAATTCTCACTATGTGAGAATTAGCATAGTTTTCAAGCCATGGGGTCAACGTTTACAGAGGTTTCTTGTTTTTACCTCATTTCCATCACAGCTAAGTATGTAGGGTTCTTTTGTTTGTTATGGAATACAAGATCACATTTTAATTCCTGAATTTTGAAAGTTTATCATTAATATCATTGCATGATAAAAATGTTATAACACATGTAAATTCTTTTTAACACAAAATAATCATTTGTTTTATGAACACTATACTTCACATCTATCCATTCAGGTCATCTTTTCCAAACAATAACTAAAATTATTAGCCACAAAAATTCCCAAACTTCAGTTTAAATTATCTCAAGAAAATTTGGCTCACAACACATTACATGGGGGATTTTAATATGGGGACTTTTAATTTTGACACCAATGTTCAAAAGACATTCTTAATTATCTTACGGAAATAACACAAATTTTGTAGAAGAACCAAAGAAAGTCATGTGTGGAATATTGTTTGTATAATCTTGTTATGGGCTAAAATTCAGATGTAATTGAACAATGTATTCATTCAACAAATATTTTTGAGCAGTTAATCTATGTCAGGCACAAAGAACCTTGAACATAAAACATAACATAAAACAAAGCACCTTGTCTTCATCCACCCTATATTATAAGGGGATAGGGTGGGAATAGATATTTTAAAAAGTATAAAGTGTGTTTGTGGAGATCATAAGTATTGGGAAAAAAAAAAAGAAAAGTCAGATAGGGTAAGGGGTATCATGGGTTTTGGGATTGAGGGGCTAAGAGTAAACCAAATTATCAAGGGAATGATATGGTTTGACTACATTTAAAAAGTAAGATTTGAACAAAAATTGAAGAAAGCCAAGCAGACATCAAGAGAAAAAGAATTCCAGGAAGAAGGAAAAGGTAAAGCAAATGTCTCAGAGATAGGAGTTTTTACATAGTGTATTTCTAGAACAAAGCAGCCAATGTGGCTGGAGAGAGGTCAATCAGGAGAACAGGCTTATTAAAAGGCTTCATCTCCTCTCATTCACTACCTGGTATTTACTTAGTCCTAAACCCATTTACTGCTGGTTGAAAGACTACAGAAAAGATTACAAAATGAGATATGGAAGAATATTATCATCATGTCTCCTCATTGCTATAGGACATCCATGGAATAGTTTGGAACTAAGAAAAGTTAGACAGGCTTTATAACTAAGCTCTGTTTAGTCCTATTACTGTTGTGTTCACAAAGTTAAATTTCAAATATTTATTTACAGAATTAATGCTTGCTGTTAATCCCTTTTCACAGAATGCAAAATTTCCCCACATGAATTTAAGTTTCACAAAAATATGTTGAAATATCTTGGTACTCTTTCCAGATCCCCCTGCCCATGCTATTCTGGTTCAATTATCTTGATACTGTTACAACTTTAAACCAATTATGCTGAGAATTTTGAATTCTCTAAATACCCAAAGTAGAAATAAATTACTTACAAAGCCAAAATGGCAAAGTAAAGTAAAGTTATAATTAGCTTTAATATATTGTCTTAGGAACTTTTATAGTTAATTTTCTTTGAGAACTAATATCCTATATAGTTGTATAATATTATACTTGCATAGTGAGGGTATGCAAGTATAATATTATACAACTATAATTAGCAAATATTATACACTTTAATATACTTTAATATACACTTTAATATATACTATAATATTATACTTTAAATTAGCAAAATGTTTTTTTTTTTTTGCATTAGTAAAAGTTTTACATTTGATGCTCTTCTAAAGTGAGAATCTCTAAACTATTTGATTAATTGTTAAGGAAAATGGAGTTCTCTGATTCAAATCCTGAATGCCAAGTTTTAATTCAAAGTAGAATCTCTAAGGCACTCTTGAAAAGCCCTGGAAATATGGGGTTATAATGGAAATGCTGACAGACCACATTTGTGCTGCTATAACAAAACCTGACTTGAAGATAAATGTTTCATGAATTAGGAAAAGTCAAAAAAAGCTTTTCTATCCAGCTTTGTTCCCAAGATAAAAGTGAATCTACTCTTTTTGTGGAAGAGGGAATATGTAGGTTACTAATATTCTAGTCTGCAAACAGCCTTAATCAAAAGTAATACCCAAATCGGGATAGTAAAATTTGGAATATCTTCTTTGATGAATTCTTGTCAGAATTGTTTTCTTTCAAAGAAGTGGAAAAAATGTAAGAGTGAAGAGTCTTATAAGAAAAAAAGCCAAAACAAAACAAAACAAAAACAAAAAAAACACATGTGACCCAACATGTCAATGCACCAGTATTTAATTCTCTCGGAGAAGCTGTGTGCAGTGATGAATGCTATCACTGGCCCTGGGGATAGAAACGTCTGGGACTTAATTCTTGGATCTGCTACCTAATAGCAGTGTGACCTTAAACAAATTGCTTCACTTCATTGTGCTCCAATTGCCTCATTTAATTCTCCAAACAAACCTATAGGTTAAATACCGTTACCGTGCCAATGAGGTAATGATATTTAACCTATAGGTTTGTTTTGAGAATTATATTGGAAAAATGCATGTGAAATGTTGATGGAGTGCCTAACACAGAGTGACAGCCTGACAAATATTAGCCCTGAACTTGCAACATAGACCACCGAAATGCTGATGACTTTCAAATAATCTATGCCCTTAGCTCTCCTGCCTTCTTAAATTTCCCAATAAAGAGTAGTAGAGGCATTGGTGCTGCCTTTTCTATTTGTCTGTCAGATTCACTCCCCATGTGGCACTGTCCTACTCTGTGCCCTGCTCTCTACCAACAACATCGCTTTGGGCACTCAAGCTCTTGGGTGTCTGGTTGGATTCATCCAGAGGGAAGCATCAATAGGATATGAAAGAGCAGAAAGATAAAGAGGACAGATAAATGACCACTTTACCTCTCTTCCTGTTCAGCTGTGATTTTGTCACTGGTCCTGTTTTCTACCTAATTCCACTACTCGTGTTATGTGGGTCCTTGGCCATGAGTATATCTCTAATGTGTCCAGTAATGCTGGACTTGCATTGTGGCTTGCCCTGCCCCTTCAGACTTCCCATTGTTGCTAACTCTTGGTTGCTGTGTTTGGTCCCTTAATCCCATTCACATCTCTGTAAACATTCAACTTGAGTTTACTTCATGTATCATCTGTTTCCTGCTAGTGATGCAGCATGTCAGACATAGTATGCAAAAGCAGACTTTTTTACTTACTATGTCTCAACTGCCTATCTTTACTCTGCCAAATCTTTCCCTCTAAGTAAATGGCACCACCAGTTGCTCAAACAAAAAACTTTAGGCATGGGGCGCCTGGGTGGCTCAGTCAGTTAAGCATCGAATTTCGGCTCAGGTCATGATCTCATGGTTAGTGGGTTTAAGCCCTGCATCGAGCTCAGTGCTGACAGCTCAGAGCCTGGAGCCTGCTTCAGATTCTGTGTCTCCCTCTCTGCCCCTCCCCTGCTCATGCTCTGTGTGTGTCTCTCTCTAAAATAAATAAACATTAAAAATTAAAAAAAAAATTAGGCAATAAAAAAACCCTGAGAATTAGAATACTTATCTTTCTACCCCCACTCCCCTCCTTTCCCTCATCCAGCATATCACCTTCTTCTTCAGCATAGATCCCTACTTTGCCTACCTCTGTCTCTCTTTACTATTACCACTCTGTGCAGGAAACCATCCATCATACGCAGCCCAAAGACAGCAGGAGCATCCTTATTGGTCTCCTTGCTTCTACTCTCACCCAACTTCCCATCTATTCCTCTCACAGCCAGTAGAGTGATCAATAAAACCTGGATCAGATCACACCATGCTCCTGCTAACAGCCATCTGAACATTACCATCGCTCAGAATAAATTCCAGACTCCTTCCACAGGTATTGGTAGCCAATGAATAGTCAATCTAGGAACATAGTTGAAAAATTAAATAGTATAGGACACTATCCAGTGAAAAGTTAGTTTCCTATCTCAGGCCATCCCTAGATGCAACAACTGTAATAGTGTCTTTTGCATATTTCCTGGGACATTTTGTGCACATACATTCACTCGTCTTTACTGTGTCATGTTATCTACCTTAGTTCTTGCATAAATGAAATCACACTATTGAGCATTTTGTTAAGAGAGGTTGTATACTGTAGTGTTAAACAATGTGATACTGGATTAACATTGCAGGTTTTATTATTCAGTTCATTGGAAAGTTATTGGTCATATCTCTCATTTATATAAAAACACCACACTACTTTATATACAGTAACTCTTTTAATCTACAGTACAAAACTCATAATACTTTAAATTCCCATTTACAGGTGGTGAAATTTTTGTAAAAATTAGCATAGTACTTACACAAGTAATCTATACAGTTGTAGATTAATTTGTATTCTTTTCTATTTCTTGTTTTACTTATTTTTTGTTGGCCACAGATTAAAAAAAAATCACCACTCTTCTAGGAAAAGGCCCATTGTCATGGTAACAAACACCAGAACTAGTTTTAAACTTGTCTAATCAATTATTAACAGTTCCATAGCCCTGCTCACAAGTAAACAACCAGAACTGGTTTTAAAACTATCTAATTAATCAATGACAACTAACTTCTGTGAACACTTCTTGAAAAGCTAAATAGCATCAGACTCATGATTTGAAATTCAGCCAACTGGCCAAAGTTTCACTACAGTGCACATGTTCCCAAAGCTCATATTAACCTTCTTCTACCTTGATAAGAGACAAAAAGTAAGTCTCAATAACCAACACAAACTATTCTTCTAAGACCAACGTAACCCAGTCCTGCCTGTGTAACCAATACTATTCAAAGTAAATTGTCCACAAAAAATAGATATAAAATCAGCAATTGGATTGGCTTAATTAGGATAACTCTTCTTCATTGAAGTATATGATAAATTCAGTTTTTTGGTTTCAGGTATTGACTGGTGGTCTCCTTCTTTGACACCACAGAGAGGAGTAAGGACGTTTTGGTTTGCTAGGGCTGCCATAGCAAAGTACCACAGACTGGTAGCTTAAACAACAAAAATGTATTCTCTCACTGTTCTGGAGGCTAGATACAAGATGAAGGTGTTGGTAAAGTTAGTTTCTTTCTGAGGCCTTATCTTGGCTTGTAGAAGGCCATCTTCTTATATCTTCACATGGTCTTACCTCTGTGTGTATTTGTGCTCTAATCTCCTCTTCTTACAAGACCAACAGTCAGATTGGATTAGGGCCCATCCCAACAACCTCATTTAACCTTAGTTACCTTTTTAAAGACCCTATCTCCTTCCCATGGGGTGTGTGGGTGGCTCAGTCAGTTGAGCATCTGACTTTGGCTCAAATTCATGAGTTTGAGCCCTGAGTTTGGTTCGTGCTGATAGCTCAGAGCCTGCCCCAAATTTTGTGTGTCTCTCTCTCCTTCTGCCTCTATCTACCCTCACACTCTGTCTCAAATATATACATTAAAAAAAATTTAAAAACCCTATTTCCCAATACATTTTGAAGTACTAGGGTTAAGATTTCAACATATGAATTTGAAAGGACATAATTCAGTCATACCAAAGGGGCAAGATATCTTTATTCTAATATTCATAAAATATCTTAGGAGTGCAATAGCTATTAGGGCATTAGCTGGTTGTAAAAATCAAACTGTAAGATTATTTTATAGTGTTTATTGTACTGAATATAGAATTTATATACATTATATTAATGCACTTTGAGCTAATATGTAATCTCAGAATGAAAAGTTTAATTTTTTTTGATGTTTATTTACCTTTGAAGGAGAGACAGAGCATGACGGGAGGAGGGGCAGAGAGAGAGGAAGACACAGAATCCGAAGCAGGCTCCAGGCTCTGAACTGTCAGCACAGAGCCGGAGGTGGGGCTTGAACCAGTAAACCATGAGATCATGACCTGAGCTGGTTGGAGGCTTAACCAACTGAGCCACCCAGGAGCCCCTGAATTTTTATGTCATGCTTGAGCATATATCTAAACAGATGAATATTATCCATGTATATAACCTTAATGGTTAAGAGCACAGGGTCTGGAGTGACACTGCTTGAATTTGAATTTGGGCTTTGTCACTTATTACGTCCTTGGAATACTGTGAGCCTCAGTTTTTCATCTGTAAAATAGAAATAATAAGAGTATCTTCTTGATGCTGCCATTGTGAGGATTTAAGTTAATTCATATAAAATGCTTAGATTGCTGCCTGAGACATAGCAAGTACTCAGTAAATGTTAATTATTACATGGTAACAATATGCAGATTACAAGTTCTATGATAGCAGGGATGATGTTCCTTATCTTCATCACTTCATAATGATAACTGCAGAGATGAGCTGGCTCATAAGAGGTATTCAATAAATATTTTTGAATTAGTACACACACACACACACACACACACACACACACACACACACACACAGGCCATTCCAAGGAAATTTACTAAGCAAGTAATAATAACTTTGCCCCTCACCGATTTTTCTTTCCTTCACCACGTGACCTCCACCTTTTCAAGGCAATTCAGATGAAAGGGCAAGGATTACCCTCTCAGTACTTTTGATTTTTACAAAAGAATCTTCACGGAGAAGAACTCTAGGAAGTAGAGCCCTAATCATTGAATGTCACACCCATTGGACAGTTGCACAGAAAACAGGTACCATTTTTTCCTGTTGGCATTACTGTCTGTGCCACCCCATCAGCCCTGCCAGCCCCTCACATCAAAATACAGAGGCACTGTCTCCCCATAGAATTATTCCGGTGTATATTTATTTCTAGAAAATAATTACTTAGAGTAAAATAGCTAAAACTGTTTCAGAAAAAAATTATTTAAATAAAACACTGAGGTTAAAGAGAATTATATTGTGCAATTGCATTCTGTGCATTTTCATTTCAAATTTTAGGACCAAGGAAAATCGCTATTAAAGAAGGCAAAGCAAACTGTGTCCAAAGGTGAGCAGAATTAAAGGTTATACCACCTGTGAGAAGAATATCCTCCTACTCATTACCAGTCAGATGTAGTTATTCCATTAGAGCTACCACCTTAGTTATCAAGTTTAAGAATTAATGTCAAAGAATTTTACAAAGATCCTCTTTTAATTGAACAGGGCCAAATATTTAATGTAATGGAGTAATTTATATAACATTCATATTTTCTGCAAATCTTTTAAAAATAACCTTGTGACATTAAAGAATTTTAACATTATAGGTTTACAAATTGTTAAAGAAAAATATATTCCATTATTATTACTGAAACAATCTCACTGGCATATAAATTGGAGACAGAATAACCATTAACAAGGATCCTGGTTTTTGTTATTTCATATAAATAACCACGTCTGTGAAAGATTGATTGCAGCTTTTAAAATGTTTGCTGAATCCATGTGTAATTAAGATGAGTTAAATATGCAAATCAAGTCTAATTAGCTTCATTTATTAATGTTAGTTTGCCTTGCCTCTACATAATTTCTGCTGTGGATTTTTTTTTAGTACATAGTATTTTTTATTTCTTTGTTCTAGATTGAATTGCTGAAGAAACCAGCTTTTTTTCTAGGAGAAAAAGCTTTCATATGGAGCTCTGGGTGCCATTTAGAGGGGAGGGTTTTAAAAAAATGTTCCCAGTACCATGAAAACTGACTAAATTGTTATTATATATATTTCCAACCACCTTTCTCTAGACTCTATTTAATTATTCCATTTCATCAAAGAAGCAAACCCTATGGGAACTTCTTTTGATGAAAATGAGCTTTGGTCACAATATGTCCATCACAGTGATTAAGTAGAACATACAGATTGGGTAGAGCAGGGGGCATCAAATGAACCAAAGTTGTCTGTAGAAATACCTTTTCCTTGACAAAACATCTAAATTCTCCTGCATTCACAAAACAAACCTCTGTATGTAAAACCAACAGCCTCACGTTGTTCGTTGTTCATAGTTCTCTTGGAAACTATGAAGTGGGGCATTTACAGGAAACATTGCAAACAATGCGGAGTTGAGAACAAGACATTATGTTTTGCAACACAACAAGGAAAGGAATAACAATGTGAAACAAGTATTAAAGAAAATGATGAATATGGGATGATGTCCTGAAGACAGAAGACATGATAAGGAAGAGAAAAGGGTGAATGTAGGGAAATTACTGAATGAAGACAGTGGAACCACGGCCTAAAAATAGAAGAATGGAAGTAATAGGGAGAGTCAGGGCCCTGGAAGTCAGGGGACATGTACAAGGGAAGAAAAGTAGTGGAGAAGGATGTGAAAGATCTTATAATGAAGGGAAATTTACTTATGAAAAAACAAGGGTGAGCGGACTTCTTAGGCATTGCTAAGAGTGGATTTAGGAATAGACAGGGAAGAACTGAGTAAATCCAAGTGGCCTGAGTCAAAATGGAAGGCCAAGTGGAAAGTTTTACAAGGTCCAGCTGCAGGGAAATGCAAAGGGTATCAAAGCCCAGAGTAAGGGCAAGAGAAGCCAGGAGGAGAGCCAAGAATCAGGTCCAAAAATAAATAATTCAGCCAGGACATTGAAACTAAGGGTGCAGGATAATTAAAACAAGATCCAGAGTTTGAGAAACCTGATGCAGAACCAGAGGAAAATGGTCAGAAGAGTATTTTCATAGTGGTACCACTTTCTTGAGTTCTAGTGATTTCAGGCTGAGATGATTACACTTGCCCCACCCTCTTCTTGCATTTTTTCTTTCTTTAATTCTGCCCTCCTAAGGATGAAGAAATAAAATGAGTGGGAGAGAAAATACAATACAAAATATTGAGATTTGAAGCAAATTTAAGAGGCAGGCTGAGAATGAAAGGGCGGGCCTACGCCTGCGGACTCCATCTTGTTCTGTGTCCTTCACCTTGACCACTCCTCCTCCCCTTGAGTAACCTCCCGCTCACCCGTTCAAACTTCCCGATCAAAACACGCCCAGCAACCTGCAACCTGCGTAACAGGACTCCGACCCTTCCCCAGCCAATCGGCTGAGGCCACAGCCATTACCTCACCAACTGCCCCTAGACCCCAATAAAACCTTTGTGCTTTTGAAACTCGCTCTCTCTCCCTGGTATCTCACTGCTGTGTCGGTGCAGGTAGGGGATTGAGCTCCAGCTAGCTCGGATAAAGGCTCTTTTGCTTTTGCATCGGAGTCGGCTCCCTGGTGGTCTTTGGGGATCACGAATTCTGGGCATAACAAGAATATTGTAGGTCTTGGGGTAAAGAGTCTGTATTAGTTTCCTAAAGCTGCCATAACAAAGACCACACTGGGTGGCTTAAAAAAATTTATCCTCTCACAGTTCTGGAGAAGTCTGAGACAAAAGTTTTAGCAATGTTGGCTCCTTTTGTGCGCTCTGAGGAAGAGTATATTCTATGCCTCTCTCTCAGTTTATGGTGATGGCTGGAAATCCTTCACATTTCTTGGCTTGCAGATGCAGTGTTCCAATCTCTACCTCCACCTTCACATGGCCTTCTCTGTCTGAGTTTCTGTCTTCTTATAAGGAACATCAGTCACAGTGAATTAGGGCCCACCCAATATGACCTTATCCTAAATACAAACATCTGCAAAGTGTCTATTTATAATCCAGGACCATTCACAAGTAACTGGGGATTAGGACTCAAACATACATTTTTGGGGGGACACAATTCAACCAGCAAGTGATCTGTTGTTAAGTAAAAGTAAATTAAAGGACCTAAGTACTATGCATCTTGGAATCTTGGTGAGATCCTAGTTCTGGAAGGATCCTACTTCTGAAGAAGTCTTAGTTGAATTGTGGTTTTCAGAGAAGGGGTGGAAAGGAAACAGTTGGTTACCCTAAATATATATGTCTTTTTATTATTTAATTTTTATATGCATAAATATGTTTCCATTTATTTTATATTACTTTATGCTTCACATTGTATTTGAAAGCATCTAAGAAACTATTTCCTTATACAGTAGTTCTCAAAGTGTGGTCCCAGACCCAACCTCACCTAGGATCTTGTTGGAAGTGCACTCCAGATCTACTGTAAAAGAGCTTTGTGGGTATGCCTAGTCACCTGTGTTGTTGTTGTTGTTGTTTGTTTGTTTTTCCCCAAAACTTCCTGGTGAGTCTGGTTTGAGCACCAGGTGATTCTGCTTAGAGAAACTTGCCTATGATTAGGGAAATAGCTGTTTAAGGTGACGTTTGGGGTACTTTGGCCTAAATAATATGTGTCTTGAAGAATTTTATCAACAAAGGGAATCAAGCATAACACTGTTATCATAAGTTATTCATAAAAATTAAAATCTTTCCTGCAGTTAGCATTCTTGAAGAACAAACATTCTTTAAAAGTCTTGTTTGTTCTTAAGGACTTATTTGAGACATTTCTGGAACTAGGATCTTCTACTGAAGTCTTATTGGTGGTTTTAAGGCTTCAAGTCTTCAGAAAATTCTTCTGCCAATACTCCATGGCCTCCCTCACTTTTTTTAATACCACATGCCAGGTACCCCATTAGGGTCATATATTAAGTGATATGATTTATTTATTACAAAAATTTTATCATAAATATTATTATCACCTTTTCAAGAATGAAGAAACAGAGACACCAAGAGGTTGAATAAATTGCCCACATTTACACAAGGAGTGTCATAGATTTGAATCCAATTTTACTGGTTGCAAAGCCCATATTCCTCCAACTATGTACATTATTTTGTGTAGAGACCTAAATAGCTACTTAAACTAGTCAGAATTAATTTTCCTTTTAAATTATCTTTTCTCATCAGAAGCAAGCATAAAAGGTGTGGGGCCAGGGTTTAGGTCAAAAAAAGTCTGTATCTTCTCCCTGATCTCCAGTTCCTAGATTCTTCTGAGTCTGAAGTCTGATGCTAAATGAATGTAGTTAATAAAATAAGTAACAAAAGACTATGACTTATAAGAGACCCTACATTGTCTTTCATCTAGTCAGTATAAAACATCTTAGCTGTTTTTCCAATTTGCCCTAAGCATTGCCATTTCAACAAAGATTGCCAGATTCTAGGTATTGCTTGAAATTTACTGAGAATTTAAACACAATGATTAAGTTTTTGGATTACTGCCTTCCCTGAAATTCTACTAAGTTGATTCATTTAAGAATTGCTATAAGTAAGGGAACACGATAACTGTAGTAGAATTTAGCATTTTAAACATCATGAATCCAGAATATAACAAATTATTTAAACAAAGTGATTTCCCTATCAGACTGTGAGATTATTACTGCCAACGGCAGTGATATATAATTTGGTTAGTATTCATAGCCTTTCTATGATGCTCTACATATAAATTTAATACAATTTGCTGAATGCATTAAAGAAAAAGAAAGCTAAATAGTGGCTTCTGATAGTGAGGTGGGAAATGAAGAAAAGTTAGTGACCTATTTTTTTCACATTAGTTGGAAGATCTAATTTTGAAGTATTTTATGTTTTTCTATATTACTTTCTATTTTGCTGAGGCTATCTTTGCTTTTGACTACGTATGTACAAGCCTTATAAGAAACAATGGAAGGGCAGAGATTTGAGGGCCTTGAAAGATCTACGTGCAGATCCCACAGGTCACACAAAGATGGATCCTCAAGCTCTAACTCATTTCCTCACCAGTTGCTGCTGCCCTACATGATGGAAGAGAAGGCAAATGTGCTAGTATCTTCCCTACCTTACCTCTGCAAATTGAATTGAGCCAGGGAATGTACGGTTTCTAGAAATCCAAAAAATATGCCTTATAAGGGTAAACTTATTTTGATAAGGGCATATAGCTACATTTGAAAGTAATTACATGTACATTCAAGGTACATTCAAACTAATTACATACTTTCTACTTTTAAAGACTTTATTTTTAAGTAATCTCTACACTTGATATGGGGCTTGAATTTACAACCTCAAGATCAAGAGTCATAGGCTCCACCGACCAAGCCAGCCAGGTGCCCCCTAATTACACATTTTTAATTTCATAGAGAAAAATCTATACCTATATAACTATATATCTATGTATATCATGTCACTACTTCAATATATAAAAACTATGTTATAATAAATTTCCCAATAATATTATTTCTCAGAATTATATCATCTTTATAGTGATACCTCAAATGATCTGATTCATTCAACTGTTTGAAGAGAGAAAAATATAAAATGGAAACACTTGCAATTATCAGATCCACAGGGGAGGAGTAATACCTAGCAGATTACACTTCCCATTTCTTTTTAAATGCTTATTTATTTATTTTGAGAGGGAGGGAGAGTGCACAAGCAGGGGAGGGGCAAAGAGAGAGAGAGAAAATCCCAAGCAAGCTCCACACCAACAGTACAGAGCCAGATGCAGGGCTTGATCTCACAAACTGAGATCATAAGCTGAGCTGAAATCAAGAGTTGGATGCTTAATTGAATAAGCCACCCAGGCATCCAACTATACTTTTAATTTTTGTCAGATATTTTTTGGGGTATCTGACTTGATGGTAGTGTTTTTTTGTTTTTGTTGTTTTCTCTTGTGGAAATAACCTCCCTTGTGCCCACTAAGCTATAGAATTACCTGATCCTATTAGGCAGGCTGGGGGTACTTTGCCTTCTTTCACCATGCAGAGAGAGTCAGAAGGTGAACTGGAGTCTATCTAAACAATAAGCTGTCTCTCTTAGCCTGAGTTCCCTTGAAAATGGAGCCTAATGCAAGAATTAATGTGCTAATGCTTTATTGGGAAGTGTATACCCAGGGCAGCCCAGATAAGAAAAGAGAGTAGTTGAGGGTCAGATAGGAAAATAAGGCATTACTGCATTGGTTTCTACATAAAAATAAAAGCAGGTTGTATTTCCTGTAATACAAGATTTCTATGGAAATGTAGAAAAAATGGATATAGATATAGGATGTAGAAAAAAACTGTGAATGACTGAATAGAGTCCATGGGAGGAAGGAAGGAGTAGGATTCAGTTAAACTGCTTCTTGGAAATCAAAGGCTCCTCTTACCATTTAGGTACTTTGGCAGCCATGCAATATGCCTGATTCCATGCTTTCCAGTGTGGTGTTTTATTTATTTGAAAATGGTCAGTGGAGTCAGTATTCTTAGCACATGGATAGTCAGCCTGCCTGCACAGCCACAGGGAGTAGAGAACTCAGCACTCTCCGTACAAGTGACTGAAGGGCTCTGGCACAGGACTGCAGTCTGATTGGTAGTGCTGGGGCAGTCAGCAAAAATGTGTAAGATTTATTCATGAAATAATACCTTGTTTCCAAAGCTCAGAATAGGGACTTAAATTGTACTTTCATGTTGAAGTGACTTCTTGGATGGATGAAGCCTAAAACCTAGAATGAAACTCTTTTCAACACGTGTTCAGAGGAACAAATAAAGTTTATAGAAGAATAAAGAAGACACACAGGTAGAAACAGAGGAAAGAGCGAGAGAGCAAAAGCTCAGGATCCCCAAAGTCTTCTTATTCCTGCTTCCAGTCCTTTACAAAATACAGTTGTAATCTTGCCTTTAGGTATCCAGAGACTGCTGTGACCTATTGTTCATACTAAATACTTTTTCTCTACTTGCTCAAACTTGTTTCTTTGTATGTGGAGTCTAATGCTATGGATGGTATATACATACCATCAAATTATAAGGTGTAAAATATATATCTTCTCGGCTTCCTTTAAGTGTTGCTTTTAACACTTCCTTTGTTCTTCCTTTAAGTGTTGTTTCTAGATTCTAGGCTCTCCCCTCTTCTCTTCCTATACCCTTACCCAAGGGGCCTTGGTCCCTGCCTACAGCTTCCTCTCACACATATGTAAGATGCCTGTGTAACTTCTATCTCCAGCCCAGATTTTTCTACATTCAATTTGCTATTGATCATGGTACAATTGCATGATCCCTGACTGTATCAAAAACTGAATTCATCATCTTGCATACAAACCTCCCTAACTTGTGATCTGGCCCCAGCTTACTTATTGAGTTTGTTCCAACAAAAGTAAACTATTAACTTATATGTCATTGTGGTTAAATTCCCAGAATCACAGTCCAAGGTATATGCTATTATAAGAACTACAAGACACCAAGTAACTTGCTTAGGCATCTTAAAATTAACAGACTCAGTATTTGAACACTTGTCAGAATCTGAAGCCTGTGATCTTTTCACTATGGCACATGCTCTTTCTCAAAATACATATGCACACACATACATGTGCCCACAAACATACAGGAATAGAACTAAGAAAAAACTAATTGAAATAGTCTCATTTTTACTTTAGACCATTTTCTTAATTCCATTTTATTTTCAGTCATGTCCCTATTTTAATGATTGATTTTAATTTATAGCCAATTCTCATTTATCAGTATGTTGCTGATCTTTATGGATGAAAATTGGAATAAAATACTTAACCCTCGGATAGCTTCTTTCTGTTAACCAGCATATTGCAGATATAATTCTTCAAGATCAGGTGTTGTGTCTTCAAGTAGTGCAGACTCATTTTAATATTGGGCTAAACAAACTTTAATCAAGAAGATAAATATGCCTTAAAATCATGCAAGGCATTCTAAATTCAAATAGAAGTGAAAATGATTCTTGGATTATCCATACCATTATTTCCCATGCATTTAAAATTGAATATATATGTTTTTGTGTGACTCTGTATTTAAATATATACTCTACCATATAAAATACATATTTAAATACATAAAAATATATTCAAATACAGACATGTACTTATCTTAATAAGTTTTTGATTCCACATACAGGAATATGACTGAGAGAAATTTTCTTTTACTAATCAGTTGTAATCAAGGAAGAAATCTTTACTTAAGAAAATTAACAATTACATACTTTTGAAAAGTCTAAACTCAAGCAGTTCTTGAATTTACAATCTGTTCTTTCTTACTGCAGACATCAGAATGCATTTTTCCTTAAGCACAACACATAAAGACATAAAGAGCGATGATGATGTATATTGAGATAAAAATAAATCATTTTCACTTAGTTATTGTCATGTTTGTATTTCCTTGTCTTGGACTTAATGAGTGAGGCTGCATTTTTAGTTTGCCTCTGTTTTAAGGATGGATGTTTTATTTTTCCCCTGAGGGCTTGCAGTTTCTCCCTGCATATTTCTATTTTATTTTGTAAGAAAACATTTTTATTGAAGTATATAACATGCATACATCAAAGTGTTGAAATCACAAGTGTTTAAATTGACGAGTTTATGCCAAGTGAAAATACCTAGATGAACTTATAGATCATTACTAGCTCTCAGAAGACTTCCTCATGCCCCTCCCAATCAGTCTCCCCCAATGTTATCACTATTTTGATTTTTATCTACATAGATTAGGGTTTTTTTAGCCTGGTTTTATATTTTATATAAATAAAATGATTAATTATGTAGTCTTGTACGTTTAAATGTTTGTTTACAATATTCATCTATGTTGTGTGTACCAGTATTTCATTATTTTTCATATTTTATGGTATTCCAATGCATGAAGCTAGCCTGTTTATTGATTCCACTGTTGGTAGACGTTTGAAGTTATTCTAGGTAGTGGCTATTTAAAAAAATGTTATTATGAATATTCTTTTTCTAGTTTTTCAACATCTTTGTCAACAGTATTTCCCATCTTTTTAGTTTTATTCATTGTAGTGGTTGTATGGTGCTATCTTACTGTGTTTTTTGTTTTGTTTTAGAGAGAGAGAGAGAGAGAGAGAGAGAGAGAGAGAGAGAGAGAGAGAGAATCTCAAGCAGACTCCATGCTCAGCACAGAGCCCAACACAGGGCTTGATCTCACAATCCTGGGATAATGACCCGAGCCCAAACCAAAAATCGGAACTCAATCGACTGAGCCATCAAGGCACCCCCTCAATATGTTTTTTAAATTGCATTTCCCTGGTAACAAATCATGTTGAATATCGTTTTTTTTTTTTTTTTTTTTTTTTTTTTTTTAGTAGGCTCCATGTCCAGCATGGGGCTTGAACTTACAACCCTGAGATCAAGAGTCACATGCTTTATCAACTGAGCCAGCCAGGCATCCCTCTTATATTTTCGTTTTATTTTTTTAACATTTATTTACTGTTGAGAGACAGGGAGAGACAGTGTGAGCAGGGAAGGGGCAGAGAGAGAGGGAGACACAGAATCTGAAGCAGGCTCCAGGCTCTGAGCTGTCAGCAGAGAGCCCGACTTGGGGCTCAAACTCATGAACCATGAGATCATGACCTGAGCTGAAGTCAGACGCTCAACTGACTGAGCCACCCAGGTGCCCCTTCCCTCTTATATTTTTAAATTGGAAATTGTCTGTCTCTTACCAATTTTTGGATGTACTTTTTGTTTTGTTTTGTTTTGTTTTGTCTGTATCCTACTTCCTGTCTCCCACCCCCCAAAACTTTCTCCCACTTTGGTTTTTATTTTCTTCAAACTAATGTTTTTAATGAATATATATATTTTAATTTTTATAATATCCATTTATCAATATTTTCTTTTAGTAGCAATACATTTGTGCCTGTTTAATAATGCCTCACTTATCTAAAGATCAAAAGTGATTAGAATATCCTTTTGTCTTCTAGAAATTTTATTTTTCAACCTATGATTTATCTAGAATTAATTTATGTATATTTTAGAAGTTTAGGGTTCTGCATAAATTTTATTGTATAAATAACTCATATGTGTCATATAATAAATTATTGTATTGTATAATTTATTATTTTCAATATAGATATAAAATTGATCCTGCACCATGCAAAAATATCATTTCACACACTGTATTTCATATCATTATTTTTCCAGAGATATAATTGACAAACATAAACTGTATGTGTTTGAAGTGTACAATGTGATGATTTGATATACATTGTGAAATTATTATCACAATCAAGTTAATGGACCTATTTACCGCCTCACATAATTACCTTTTTTGGGGGACAGGGGTGATAATAATAAGATCTACTCTCTTAGCAAATTTCAAGTATACAATACAGTATAACTAACTATAATCACTATGCTATACATTAGATCCCCAGAACTTCTTCATTGTGTAACTGAAAGTTTGTACCCTTTGACCTTTGAATTTCCATATGAATTTTAGAATCAGTTTGTCTTTCTATAAAAGAAAGTGATTTTTTTTTTTTAGGCTATTTCACTGAATCTCTAAATCAGTTTGGGAAGAAATGACATGATAATGAATGCTTCCAATGTATATATGTGGAATATTCCTGCAGATATTTATGTCTTTTAAATTTTCCCTAGTAATATTTTGTAGTTTTTAGTGTGCAATAATTCTACATGCTTTATTAAATGAATTGCTAAGCATTTGGGGATTTTTTTAGATATTCATTAAATAATATCTCACTTTGAACTTTATTTTCTAATAGTTTATTGCAAGTATATGGGACTATTATTTGTTTTTGCTATTGGACACTTTTTTTCAGCAACTTTTCTAAAAAAAGATAATGGCTATGAAATATCATTAAAATTTTTACCTTAATGATAAAAAACTAAGAATGCCCTAAGATGTTTGTGTTCATAATCACACATATGCTGAGTGGTTATATATATATGACTATATTAGAAATGCAAATATTAAAATGTTATAGGAACTAAATCCAAATTTAGTTATCACTAAAAATTGGGTTCCCCCACTTATTGTTGAAATGCATTATATTTGAATTTTTTTAAAATTTAAGGAAAATTATAGCATTCCTAATTAAAATACATTTTATTCCATTTTTTTTCTGAGAATGATAGCCTTTATGATATCACCTTAGATTCAATTTTTAAATAACTTAAATGTCTATTTTCAAATATCTTTATTTCAGTCACCTAAATTTCCATCAAAACAACTACATTTCTATCATCAAACACCCATATTTTAAAATTTTTGGCCATTTAATTAAACAGCAGATTCCATTAAGTAGATTTCCCAGTACAGCGTCTCCCTTTAATGTCAGTCTTAAATGGTAACTGAAGGAAGAATACCTGAAAAATAATACTTTAAGGCAGATCTGTATGTGAGGGAAGTTGGATTGTTGTGGATATAGGGGTGGTATGATGTGATATGTTCAACAAGAACACATCTTTCAATGGTTTTCTTTAATAGTATTTGAGACTTTGAGACAATGGAACATTATTCTGAGTATTAGAAAGATGGATTAATATCCTTCATTAGATATTTCTATTTTCTTTTTGAAGAGATTAAAATTTTGCTTTTCTTTACCTTGCTATAAATTATCTGTCAGAGTACCTTAAAGGACATTTGCTTCTCTCAGATAAAAGGTACAAATTTTGTGCTTGCCATTTTAAGGATATGTGACATCTGGAAAACTGGAAATGTTGAGTCATGTATTTATCTTTAGAAAAGTACACCAAGGATAAAAAGTAACTTTTCATATATAATGCTTTTTTAAAAAATGATTTTGTGACTTTTGTGATTAAAAGATTGCTTCTATTTTTTCTAGTTTATTTAGGTGTAAGTTTAGATTGTTTATATGAGATTATTTTCTGGTTGTTGAAGTAGGCCTGTATTGCTATAATCTTCCCTTTTAGAACAGCTTTTCCTGAATCCCAAAGATTTTAGACCACTGCATTTTCATTTTCATATGTCTCTATCTTCTTTGATTTCTTGGTTGATCCATTCATTGTTTAGTAGAATATTATTTAGCGTCCATATATATGTGTTCTTTCTAGATTTTTTTCTTGTAATTGATTTCTAGTTTCATACTTTTGTGGCTAGGAAACATGCATGATATCATCTCATTCTTTTTGAATTTATTGAGACTTGTTTTGTAGACTAACATTGATCTATTCTGGAGAGTATTCTATATGAATTTGGAAAAGAAAATGTGTATTCCATTGGGGATGGAATGTTCTGAATATGTCTGTTAGTTCATCTGGTCCAATGTGCCATCCAAAGCCACTATTTCCTTGTTGGTTTTCTGTTCCATAATCTCTCCATTGATGTAAGTGGTGTTTTAAGGTCCCCTACTATTATTATATTATGGTAATTTTTTCCTTTATGTTTGTTAAAAGTTGCTTTATGTATTTAGGTGCTTTCATGTTGGGTGCATAGATATTTACAGTTGTTAGATCTTCTTGTTAGATTGTTCCCTTTATCATTATGTAGTATTCTTTGTCTCTCATTATAGTCTTTGTTTTAAAGTCTATTTGGTCTGATATACATATTGCTACCCCAGTTTTCTTTTCATTTCCATTTACATGGTAAATCTTTATCTATCCCTTCACTTTCAATCTGCATGTATCTTTAGGTCTGAATTGAGTCTCCTGTAAGCTGCATATAGATGGGTCTTGCTTTCTTAATCATTCAGTCACCCTAGGTCTTTTGATTGGGGCATTTAGTTCATTTACATTCAAAGT
Organism: Neofelis nebulosa; assembly: GCF_028018385.1. NCBI lineage: Eukaryota > Metazoa > Chordata > Mammalia > Carnivora > Felidae > Neofelis > Neofelis nebulosa. The sequence goes on from NC_080783.1 coordinate 23,027,720, forward strand.
GATTACTGATAAGTATATACTTAATGCCATTTTGTTACTTGTCTTATGGCTGTTTTTGTAGTTATTTTTTGCTCTCTTCTCCTCTTGCTCTGCTCCTCTGTAGTTTTTTGTCTTTCTTTAGTGATGTGTTTGGATTCCTTTCTCTTTATTGTTTGTGAGTCTATAATAGGCTTCTGAAAAGTAACCACAAATCAGAAGCCTATTATAGACTCACAAACAATAAAGAGATTTGTGGTTACTTTTAGGTACATATATAACATTTTATGCATATAGCAGTCTATATTAAGTAGATGGCTACTTAAGTTTGAACCAATTTTTTAAAAAAACTCAGAACCAGTAAAAGGAAGGAAACAATAAAAAGCAGAAATAAATTAAATAGAGACTAAAACAAGCATACAAACAAAACCAATAGAACCAGGTCAATGAAACCAGGAGGTGGTTCTTTGAAAAGATCAACAAAATTGACAAACCTTTAGCCAGATTAAAAAAACAAAAAACAAAAAACAAAAAAACAAAAAAAAACAAAAACAAAAACAAAATAAGAGGGCCCAAATAAATAAAATCAGAAATGATGGAAGAGAAATAACAACTGACAGCACAGAAATACAGAGGATTATAAGAAAATATTATAAAAATTATATGCCAACATAGACAACCTAGAAGAAATGGATAAATTCTTAGAAAAATATAATCTATCAAATAAAATCTTAGAAATAGATAATATATCAAAATATATCATCTATCAAAACTGAAAGGAAGAAATAGAAAATTTTAACAGACAAATTATTAGCAGCAAAATTAAATCTGTAATCAAAAAACCCCAACAAACAAAAATCCAGGACCAGATGGTGTCACAAATGAATTCTATCAAACATTTATTTTTTTTTTTAATTTTTAACATTTATTTATTTTTGGAAGACAGAGAGAGACAGAGCACTAGTGGGGGAGGGGCAGAGAAAGGGAGACACAGAATCCCAAGCAGGCTCCAGGCTCTGAGCTGTCAGCACAGAGCTTGACATGGGTCTTGAACCCACAAACCATGAGACTATGACCTGAGTTGAAGTTGGACGTTCAACTGACTGAGCCACCCAGGTGCCCCATACCAAACATTTAAAGAAGAGTTAATATTGGGGGTACCTAGGTGGCTGAGTGGGTTAAGTGTCTGACTTTGGCTCAGCTCATGATCTTGCAGTTCATTAGTTAGAGCCCCACATTGGGCTCTTTGCTGTCAGTGTGGAGTCCGCTTTAGTTCCTCTGTCTCTCTTTCTCTCTCAAAAATAAATAAACATTTAAATACATAAAGAAGAGTTAATACTTCTTCTTTTATTTCTTATAATGTTTTATTTATTTTTGAGAGAGAGGCAGAGCATGAGTGGGGGAGGGGCAGAAAGAGAGGGAGACACAGAATCTGAAGCAGGATCCAGGCTCTGAGCTGTCAGCACAAAGCCCGACATGGGGCTCAAGCCCACAAGCTGTGAGATCATGACCTGAGCTAAAGTCAGATGCTTAACCAATGGGCCACCCAGGTGCCCCAACTCTTCCTAAACTATTCAGAAAAATAGGAGAAGGAAAGCTTCCAAGTTCATTCTATAAGGCCAGCATTACCCTGATACCAAAACCAAAGACTACAAAAAAACAAACAAACAAAAAAACTATTAAGCCACTATTTCTGATGAATGCAGAAGCAAAAGTCCTCAACTATAAGCCAATGAATCCAAAAATACATTTAAAAAATTATTCATCACAATTCAGTGGGATTTATTCCAGGGACGTAAGGGTAGTTCAGAATTTGCAAATCAATCCATGTGATACATCACAGTAACAAGAGAAAGGATAAAAACCATATGATCATCTCAGTAGATGAAGAACGAGCATTTGATGAAGTACAAGCTCCATTCATGATAAAAACCCTCAACAAAGTAGATTTAGAGGGTATATTCCTCAACATGATGATAAAGGCCATATATGCAAAAACCCCAGCTAACCTCATGCTCAATGTTGAAAAACAGAGCTTTCCCCCTAAGATCAGGAACAAGACAAGGATGTGCACTCTCATCACTTTATTCAACATAGTACTAGAAGTCCTAGCCATCACAATTAGATGAGAAAAAGCAATAAAAGGCATCCAAATTAATAAGGAAGTAGTAAAACTTTCACTATCTGCAAATGGTGTAATTCTATATAGAATTTATATAATTATATAAAATACTAAGACTGTACCCAAAGATTACTAGAACTGAAAAATGAATTCTGTAAAGTTGCAAGATATAAACAAATAATATACAGAAATATGTTACATTTCTATACACTGATAATGAGGTAGTGGAAAGAGAAATTAAGAAAACAATTTCATTTACCCTTGCACCAAAAATAATAAAATACCTAGGAATAAATTAACCAAGGAAATGAAAAACTTATAGCCTGAAAACTACAAAACATACATTAAAAAAATTGAAGAAGACACACAAATGGAAAAATACTCCATGCTTATGGATTGGGTGAATCAATGTTGTTAAAATGTCCATACTACCCAAATCAATTTACAGATTTAGTTCAATCCTTATCAAAATATGAAAAGTGGGGCACCTGAGTGGCTCTGCCTAAATCTTGATTTTGACTCAAGTCATGATTTCATGGTTCATAAGTTTGAGCCCCATATTGGGCTCTGCACTGCCAGCATGGAGCCTACTGGGGATTCTCTCTCTCTTCTTATCTTTCTGTTCCTCCCCCACTTGTGTCTCTTTCTCTCTCCCTTTCTTAAAATAGATAAACTTAAAAAAAAAACCAACAGAATTTTTCATAGAAATACAAAAAAAATCCTAAAATGTGTATGAAACCGCAAAAGACCCCAAATAGCAAAACAATCTTGAGAAAGAAGAACAAAGATGGAGGTATCACAATTCCAGATTTTAAGATATATTACAAAGCTGTAGTAACCAGAATAGTATGGTACTAACAGAAGAGAAAGCCCAGAAATAAAACCACAATTATATGGTCAATTAATTTATAACAAAGGCAAGACAATACAATGAGTAAAGCCATTGTCTTCAACAAATGTGGCAGAAAACTGGACAACTACATGCAAAAGAATGAAACTGGACCATTTTCTTACACCATATACTAAAATGAACTCAATAAAGCCCTAAATGTAAGACCTGAAGCCATAAAACTCCTAGAAGAAATCATAGGTAGTGATTTCTTTGACTTTCTGGATATATCTCCTTAAGCAAGGGAAACAAAACCAAAATTAAACTATTAAGATTACACCAAAATTAAAAAAAAAAAGCTTTTGCACAGTGAAGGAAACCATCAACAAACAAAAAGGCAATTTACTGAATGGAAGCAGACATATTTAAATGATATATCTATTAAGGGGTTAATATAAAAAATATATAAAGAACTTTTGCAACTCAACACTGAAAAAAACAAATAATCTGATTAAAATGGGAAGAGGACCTAAATAGACATTTTTCCAAAGAAGACATATATAGAGATCACCAACAGACACATGAAAGATGCTTGACATCACTAATCACCAGGAAAAAGTAAATTAAAACCACAATGAGATATCACCTCACATGTGTGAGAAAGGCTAAAATAAAAAATGACAAGAAATAACAAGTGTTGGTAAGGATGTGGAGAGAAAGGAAGTCTTGTGCACTGTTTGTAGGAAAGCAAATTGGTGCAGCCACCCTGGAAAACATTGTGGAAGTTCATCAACAAATTGAAAATAGAATTACTGTATGCTACAGTAATTCCACTATTGGGCATTTACCACCCCCCAAAATGAAAACACTAATTTGATATGTACCCTATGTATATTGCAACATTATAATAGCAAGATATGGAAGCTTCCCAAGTGTCCATCCATAGATGAATGTATAAAGAAAACTTGGTGTATGTATATTCAGATGTCATCTATCCATGGCTCTGTCCTTATTCTCAGGCATCAACAACTAAAACGAGGGGATGTTATTGAAGATCTGCCTAAATTTTTCTTACCTTTGTCCTGAGATATCCTACTATTTACTTGGGAGTTATCTATATATCAATATATAGAGTTTGAGTTATCTATCATGAAATTCTTTCATTTGTTCCTATAGGCACCATATACAGAAGAAATTACTCAATATTGTCTACTGTGTGGATAGACTCCTTTTCCTAATTTCAAGTACTGGCAGAGGCTTTTAGTTTTTGCCTGTCTTTGTTGTCCTTTAATTGTTTCTGTAGTTCATGGGTAGAGCAGATGAAAGGGAAGCACTGAATGTCTTAGTTCACTCAGCCATATTCTTAGAATTATTGTTTCCAATTTATTTTATGAATCAAGATAATAAATCTTATAAAATCCTGGGCAATGACAGATCAAAAAGAGAATTATAGAAAATTATCAGTTATATGTGTTGAAATCCCAAGAATATTAGTAACGTGTTGATAAAACCATAATCAAGTAGGATTATTCTAGGAAAGCAAGAATGGTTAAATGTTAGAAAACCTATTATTATATCACTATTTTGATATGTAGAAGGAAAGAAATTATACAGTCAAGTCAAATGATGCTAAAAAGTGGAGAAAGATGAACACTTGCCTGCTAAATTATTATAGTATTCTGAGACCATAAAATTTCCTAATATTGAAGTAAAAGTAAATAAATGACTGCTTCAGGGTGGCTCAGTTGGTTAAACATCCGGCTTCAGCTCAGGTCATGATCTCATGGCTTGTGAGATGGAGCCCCACATCAGGCTCTGTGCTGACAGCTCAGAGCCTGAAGCCTGCTTCAGATTCTGTGGTCTCCCTTTCTCTCTATCCCCCACCCCCACTTGTGCGTTCTCTCTCTCTCTCTCTCTCTCTCTCTCTCTCTCTCTCTCTCTCAAAAATAAATAAAAACATTTAAAAAAATAAATAAAATAAAATAAAATAAATGAAATAAAATAAATGACTGGAACATACTAAAAAGCCTAACAATATACTCATATATAGTATAGGTAGTTATTTACTAGTTTATAAATATTTCAAAGTGCCAGGTAAAGAATTCCATTTGCTAAATGATCTTTGGACAGTTGGTTAAGTATTTGGAAAATAATAAATACAGATCTGTCCCATGCCATATGCCAAAATGAATTACATTTGTTGTTATTTAAAATAAAAAGCATTACAGAAAAATATAGGTAAAATATAAGTAAATATTTAAATGATATCAGAGTATGGATAGCTTTTCTAAACACCAAACTATGGAACAAACATTAAAGAAAATATGGACATATTTGACTACAGAAAACAGTAAACACAACTATGCATTAGGAATATAAAAATATTAAAGGCAATGATAAGCTGGAAAAAATAATTGCAGTAAGGAAAGAAGTAATAGTCTTAATGTATGAGGCGTTCTTTCAAATTAATCAGAAAAAGAAATCTCAATAGGAGCATGTGCAAAGGATGAAAACAGGTAATTAAAAAGAGAAGAGACACAAAATCGCCAAAACATATATAACGAGAAATTTACTGCACTCAAAATCCAGTGCTATTAAGCATCATTACATCTCCATCTTATTAAACAAAGATTCCCAGTGAGAACATTCTGGCTTTGCTCTGGTTGATATAAAGCATCTAGGTTTTCCTATCCTGTGCCTTTGCCTGTTGTCTGTCATTTGTTGACCATTGGAGAAGAACCTACATCCTGAGAATTTTAATAAAACTTGAGATATCTTGGGAAGCCCAAATTCTTCAGTATCTATGAGTAAATGAAGAAGTGTGTAAAATACTAAGAGCTTAAAAAAGCATAGAAAGGGACATGCCTAGACAAATGGGAGCCCATGTATCATGTTTTCTCCTGATAATGCTTCTTTTACTCCTGTCCCTTTGTCCTATAATTTTAGGTTGGTGCTGGGGCAAGGGTGAAAGGATGGAATTGGAAGGAGCCTAGTGAATTTCTGTGTAGAGCAATTCTGAGTAAACCACTCTTCTGACTCATCCTTGGACCAGGCTTTTGCCTGATTCAAAGTTTATGGGGGAAGTCACAGAACCAATAAAATTTCCTGAGATGCCATCTGCCAAATGGTCCTTGCTTAGTCACAAGTATAGGGAAAAAGGTTTTGGAAGCAAGACCAGAGATAGCTCTGGTTGAAATCTTAAGACTGGAAAGTAGTGATCTAACCTTAACAAGAACACTGAAGAACTCTGTGATGCTTACTATGCTGACTGCTGATAATAAAATTACCCGCCAAGGGAAAAATGCAACTCTTTCAAAAGACTTAAAGAAATCAGCAGTTAAGTAATATACAGGTATCAGAATGATTAAAACCATTCTTAAGCATTATAAAAGTGTATGCAAAATGATTTAAATATCCTCAAGGTTTTTAAAGTTTATCTTATGTAGGAAATGATTGCATCACATAGCAAGTTGTGAAACACTAAGAATTTATGTAGCACTAAGACTGAAACTACATGAAATGTAATTTAATCAGGTGAAATGTATAAGAGAAGTGCATAATACTTGAGTATTTAGAAACACAGGCTTTATAATTTCTTTTCTCCTAAGTGGTGCATCTTTAAAGTATATATAGTATGACTAATTTCCGAGGTCATTTTGACCTTTACTTCCCAGTGCATAAAGTATTATTCTTCTGTAAAGAAGTTCATAGCTTAATGGATAAGGTGTCAGGGAATAAAAAAATGAGACTAAGCAAGAATACTCTGGTTCTTGGGCTCTCTGTTATAAATAATGCTCTCATTAAAATTCTGCCTTGGAAGAAAGGCAAGTCCATTAGTCTGGGAGCTAATTTTTACTGGCTCCTTAGATGTATGCATATTAAAAATTCAGCTTTTATAATTGCCAGTCATCAACTACCTAGTCATTGCTGTTCTTGGAGTTTTTAATTATTTACTTCATTTGCATAGACACTCCAATTTATGATCAACCATTTAGTTATCAAGGGACAGTTTAGTAATTTTTCCTTTACATTTTTATTTTTCCCCTTTGTATTCCTAGGAAAAGCTCTGAGTCAGACCTTGTACCACCAATGAGGCTTACCAGGAAATAAAACCTAGGACCAATTTTGTGAGTACTATATGTGGAAACCATGGTTACTGACAGAACTTGGGTAAATTTGGGTTTTATTAGAACAAATAAAGGCCTAATGTCCAGTTTAAATATGCTCTTATTTCGGCATAATGGTTTATGTGAAAATATCTAATAGCACACTGGTGCCAATAGAGCTTATTTTCTGTAATTTCCTTTTGGAAATGGATCTTTTCAGGAAAATAATAACAAAAATGGCATATTGAGTGACTAAAATACAGTCACATGCTATTTGTCATTCCAATATTTTCATGATCTCTTGTTCAGAATCTGTGTCATTGTTTCCATTTCCAATGATAGGATTGGAAGAGTTTGGAAATTAAGTGACTATCTTTAATGCTACAGAAGCCAGTGATGGTTGTGGGAATGAATTCTATACTCCATCCTCATACCATAGGACATATTCTGTTATAGTGCATGGCTTCTATACAGATTGGATGTCCTCTCATAAATTTCCAAAAGAGAAAAAAAAAACATAATGGAGACTTAAGCTCTAATTTGAATTCTATTTACAAAGGTTCGTATTATCTTTATGGCTTTGCATCCTCTTCTCCAAGTGAATACTGTCTTTCCATTATTGAAGAATGTTGTATACTATCTCTTTTTCCCGTTTGTAGCTAATGTGGGTGTTAACATGTAGTGGTAATGATGTGAAAGAATGGACCCAGGACAAGCAATCAAAAACACCAAAATGGCATTTATTTACAACATTTGATAGCATAAAAAGTATTTCAACAAAGTACTGGCAAGGTCCATCTGGAAGAGACTCTGATGTATTCAAGTCCAGAGAGATAGTTTTACTTCTATATCTTTACAACAGCACTGCCATAAATATTTTTTTCCAGAAAGAAATACACACTTATACTTATGTGCAAAAAATTCCCTTTTCTTATCTTTGCCCAAGTTTTGAGTGTATTTTATAAATTTGCTCAATAATGGAACCTTACCTGAATCACTCCTAATTTAGGTAATGTGCACCTTGTATTTTTCATGTGGGCAGGTGTCACAGATATTTTGGTGGTACACCTGCAATACAACTGAGCCTCTCCCAAATCTAATCAAATCCTCCTTACGACATTTGATATTCACAAAAAGTCCACTATTAAAACCAACATTTCTAGTGTGTGCCACCCAATGTTTAAAACAATATACATATTTTCTAAGAGAGTGGAATATTGAAAAGATTTCACTTCTCCCCCTAAGAAGCAACTCTATTATTGAACAAAACCATTGCTTTGTCTATCGTCTGTGTTCTGCTACTGGCTCTGGCGGCAATAAAAGTGATTGATTTGTAATCACTGGTCTTATTGCCCTGCCTCCCTCTGCACTATCTGGAGGCTTTCTTCACATAGAACGCTGAAAAGTTAATGTGAATGGAGCCAAATAGCACCACCTGGATAGTGAGAATTGATTACTGAGTCTTCCTGCACCACAAGACTTCAGTGCCATTGTGTCCAAAGCTCCTGGTGTGCAATCTACAGAAAACCCTCAGAGAGCGGAGTAGGTGAAGGACAACAGTGTAACAAAGGATGACAGATCCGAAAATTACAAAATCACTCCTTCCCAATGCAGACAAACTTAGTACCTGCAAATAATTTTTCCCTGAAAACTTGACATCAAAGAATAATTTTGATTTATTTTCCTTTCTGCTTTTCTATTTCTCATTTTCAATAAGACATCCATCTAAATTCACCCAGTTATCAATACAGGTTTTATCATGTTCCATTTCTATAATATAGAGATTATGCTTTCTCCCTTGTGCCATCCTTTTTCTGCATATTTTAAAAATATTTTATGGCAGTTTTTGAGTTTGTTATTTCAGTAAACACAATATGCTTTTCTGTGTTAGATTTTTTTTCTGTAAAGATTGCCCTATTCTAGGCACTGAAGGGAAAAAAAAAAAACCAAAAAACTTAACCCATTATACTTCATAAAGAGTTCAAGCTAAATAAGAAAATACATGATGACAAATAAAGATGGAGAATGGATAGGCAGTAAATAGAGGCATTGAAAAAGCTTGATGGGAATGCTTAATTATAAGTTGGGAGTGAAATGGGGGAGACTCGGAAAAGCATCAAGAAAGAGATGGCATTTTTTTTCTGTTATGCTTGAGAAGGATTTTGATGACAAAGGAAGTCATGATATTTTAGAAACAGGAATTAGTGTGAGATGGTGCTTTGTAACTTGGGGCCCTCATAAGGTGCTCTTTATGATTGTAGCTCAGGTATATTTTAGAGGGCTGTATGAAAGTGAGCCAAAAAATGTGGCTAGGGCAAATTTCTAAGATCCCTTAATTTCATGAAGTTTTAGACCTTAGTTTTGTAAATGACATGGAATTAACAATTTAAGAACAGTTTTAAGAACAGATCCACATTCTAAGAAGATAAATCTGGTGATCATACGAAGGGGAAGGTAACTAAAGCAGATTTTCAAAACAGGATGATATTTTGAAGGCTATTTCATTAGTTCTAGAAACAGATAACAACCTGCACTAGCAAAGGGTAGAAAGAATAAAAAGATGAGGTGAACTTGAGAATCATTATATACATAGAAACCAACATGACATGATATTTTGAAAGTGGTTGACAAGGTTTGGAGGAAGGAGTGAGTCAAACAGAAAATGAAGTTATTATCAGTTTTCTTCACTAGACCAGAGTGATATTTCAGGAGAAAACAAGGTCTCCTAATTTAATGGAGAAGAATGAATGATTCATTAATTACATCTGGCCTTCAGAGAGTGTTTCATATTTTAACAAGGCCCTTACCTATTTCAAGATGTACAATATTATCAAAGAAAATGAATATTTTTTCTAACAGTTATACAAACTCCAGTGATCTCCATTTAACAAAAAATCAGTAGAGGGGTGCCTGGATGGTTAAGCAACCAACTTTGGTTCAGGTCATGATATTGCAGTTCATGAGTTTGAGCCCCGCATCAGGCTCTGTACTGGTAGCTTAGAGCCTGGAGTCTGGAGCCTGCTTTGGATTCTGTGTCTCCCACTCTCTCTGCCTCTCCCCCACTCACACTCTGTTTCTCTCTCTCTCTCAAAAATAAAATAAACATTAAAAAATTTTAATAAAAATTATTTAATAAATAATAGCTATATTATTATTGAGCATTCAAAAATACATCTCTATGCAGTCACACCTCAGATAGGCATATTGTGGAATATGCTGGCACTTTCCAGCTTTCCCTTTATCTGTTGTTTCTAGCTGACTCCAGTCAAGTGAATTTTAATTAGCTTTATTGTCTATTCCATTCTCAAATGCTAACAATTCTCCACACCACTTGTTTCTGCCCTTTCCTCCTTATATGGTTTTATTTTTTCCTTCACTATAAAGATTTAGAATGTTATAATAGACAAAAACTCTCCTGATTTCATTAGTATAAAATTATTTATTGTGTACCTACTATATTCCAATTGTTGATCTAAGTGCTGTGATATAAGATTACAAATGTCAGTTTTACACAACTAACTTACCATAGATTTTAGGTCAAAATCCTTTTGTAATCTTAGGATTTTTTTTTCTTTTAGAGAGAGAGGAAAAGAGAGAGAGAATCCTAAGCAGGCTCCACGCTGTCAGCACAGAGCCCAATGCAGGACTCAATCTCATAACCATGAGATCATGATCTGAGCCAAAATCAAGAGTCAAACATTTAACTAAGTCACCCAGGCATCCAGGACTATTTTTTTTAAGTTTATTTTTGACAGAGAGACAGACAGAGAGAGAGAGAGAGAGAGAGAGAGAGAGAGAGAGAGAACAAGTGGGGGAGAGGCAGAGAGAGAGGAAGACACAGAATCTAAATCAGGCTCTAGTCTCTGAGCTGTCAGCACAGAGCCTGATATGGGGCTCAAACCCATGAACCATGAGATCATGACCTGAACTGCATTCAGATGCTTAATTGACCGAGCCACTCAAGCACCCCCATTGAGGGCTATTTTTAAAGATAATCTAAAGTCACTGCTTTAGTTATGGTAAATATGTTAGTGGCATAGCGCTTAAGAACATGGTTTTGGAGGGAGACAAATATTTAAGTGCTGATTCTAATCTTATTAGCTGAGTTTAAGAGGGCAAGTTACCTTAACTCCTTAAATCTTTCTTTCTTTAAAACTTTCTCATCTGTAAAAGGATAATATTGGTACCACAAACTTATAGGTTTATTGTAAGAATCACATGGGATAAATATTTAAAGCTCTTAGGATAGTGGCAATTCTAGGTACTATGAGAATACTATTAAATTTTCATTTTTCAAAAGAAAAATTGAATTAAAAATATGTACCTTCTAAAGTAATAAAATAAAAACTGTATTAAATAGTCCTTCTTTTCTTTGGGGCATATTTTCTTTTTAATTCAAGCCATAGTTATTACTTGTGTAAAACACAAATCAGCTGTATTACTGCACAGAGTATTTAAACATCTTCAGTGAATTTACAGAATTCTGTTTAATAGCAGTTACAGGCTAGAAAATTGCCGGGGGGCCCATTAAAACTAATTCAAATCACTATATCAAATGGACAGCTGAAATTTGTTCATTTATTTATGTCTGGTTTCTGTAATTCAGTTAGTAGGTCAACTTACAATTTAATTGCAAAGACTGTGAACTGAGGAATGGTTTATCAAATAACCTTCAGGAATTCAAAGGATGAAATCCAAATGACCCTATATATGCAATCAAGAATACGGCAGAACAATATATATACAACGCTGAAGCCTCAGAGTATTTCTGAAGAAACACCTATAGGGTTATGCAATCATGACCTCTAAGAAATGGATTTTGGTACCCTAAGTGAGTTAATTTTCAGAGCAATGTAATAAGTGCTCATAATATTTTATAGCTATTACCAGTCTTTAAACTTACACTAATGTCATATGATAAGCGGTCTTACACAGTGCTACACTTATATCTACAGACATATTTTGAAACATAATAGGATACATGTGTATACAGTTCTTCAACATGTTGGATTTTCTTTTACCAATATATCTTGAATATTTCCCTTAAATTCAATGCACATGATTCTACATTATTCAATGACTACATAGTACTACACTGCATTTATTCTTTACAGTCACTTAACAAGTATTTATTGAGCAACTACCATATATTAGGTATTATTTGAGAAGCTGAGGATACATAAATGAACAAAGGAGTCCACAATTCCTCCCTTCATGGGCAAGATTTTAGTGAGAAGAGACAGATAATAAACATAATAATTGTCATTAAAAGGTAATAAATGATATTTTAAACCTGGAGCAGTGGTAAAATAAATAGTAAAAATAAGGGTGAGTGAGAGAGTAGGTGTCTTAAGTAGGGTGATCTGGCATGGCTTCAATGAGATGGTGACATCTGAAAAAGGACTAGAAAGGGGTGAGAGAACAAGTCATGTACATATTTATGGGAGGTGGTGTCAGGAAAAGAAAAAAAAATGATATAAAGTCTATGAGGCAACTGTATGGCTGGCATGTTCTAGAAATATAAAGGAAACCAGTATGGCTAGAGAGGAACCAGTGAGAACTGGGCTGTTCAGTATGGTACTCACTAATCATATGCGACTATTGAACTAATGCCATTTGAGATGTACTGTAAAATATAAAATCTCATTAAAAATATATTGATTATGTGTTGAAATTATAATATATGTGATATACTGGGTTAAATACAATATGCTATCAAATTAATTTCACTTGTTTTTGACTTTTTTGAATGTGCTACTAACAACTTTAAAATTGTATACGTGATTCACATTACATATGAGTCAGTGCTGAGCTAGGGGAATGGTAGGAGGTGTAGTCAGAAAGAGGTGAAAAGGGATGATCATGCAGGCCATTGGACACATATTGGCTTCCATTTTATAAAATGGTGATATTGGACATACTAGTAACTGATTAGACTTATGTTTTGTAGAAATCACTCCAGTAGTCATGTCCAGAATAAACTTTAAGGGAATAGGGAATGAAACAAGAACAGTCAGAAGGCTACTACAATAGGAGAAGTGGTACCAACAATATTTCATAATGAATTGGAAGTGAAATCAGAGGAAGAGAGGAGTAAAAAGTTAAAAAAACAACTTCAAGTTTCTTGGTCTGACCATCTGGAAGGGTAGTATTACTATTGGTTGACATGGGCAATTTGGTAGGAAATGCAGGTTTGGGGAAGTGGTAGTGAAGTTCAGGAACTTAGTTTTGGATCTTAAGTTTAATATGCTTTCTAACTGTTAAAATGGAAACGTTGAAGGGGTATCTGGGTGGCGTACTCAGTTAAGCATCCGACTCTTGATTTTGACTCAGGTCATGATCTCACAGTTCACAAGATCAAGCGCCACATCAGGCTCTGAGCTGACAGCATGGAGCCTGCTTGAGATTCTCTCTCTTCTCCTCTCTCTCTGCCTCTCTCCAGCTTGCTTGCTCTCTCTCTCTCTCCAAAACAAATAAATAAACATTTACCAAAAAAAGAGGAAATGTTGACAAAACATTTGGATATATCAGTGTAGGTATCAGAGAAAAAGTATATACAGCATATCAATATTTCCTCTGAATTCTATACTGTGTGTGTAAATTTGGAGTCATCAACACATAGGTCTTGGTATTGAAAGACATAGACTTGATGAAATCACCAGAGGGATAAGTGTAAAAAAGAAGAGGTCTAAGATTTGCAGGACTCTGTGGCTAAGAGAAGAAATCAACAAAAAAGACAGAATAGAAGCCTGAGTAGATAGGTATAAATTTTTATAGGTGGATGGATGTTATGGGGGATGATTGTTTAAGTTTTCATTTGGCTGCTTTGATTTTCCCAGTGAAATAAAAGCAGAGACATTAGATGAAAGTGAGGTAAAAGGCTGTTGGAGATTCTTTCTGGAGAGGGAGGAGAGTAAATAATTGCTGGGCTTCATTAAAGAGCCACTGAGATTTAAAGTTAGATCGTTCAGCATGGTTCTGTGAATTTTCTCAGCCATATTTAACTGCATAGGAGTAGGCAAAGTTTGCAGAAATTTGGATGTAATTTAAGTAAGCTGAATAGGAGAACAGAGGTATTATTAGGCAAGATACAGTAAAAGTGATGCTTCAGTGAATTTTAGGTTCTGGATCAGTGAAAGGAGTGTTGTCAAGATAGTCTGCAGAACCAAAGTGGGATACATGATACTGATTCTGTAGAGAGGGTGTTGGTGGCAATTCCAATTAAACTACATTCATGAGGTGAGTGATTGAGGTAGGGTATAGGATAAAGGTAGGTGTGGAAAGAAGTCAAGAAACTGAAAGGTGATGGTGTTGGATCGATTATCTCTATATATGTATGTTTATAAATACACATATTTATCTATGTGTATATATATATGTAAATCACAAGTTCTATAGAAGTAGAATTACAGAAATTGACTCTAGGCCAGAATCAAGTTCATTCAGGAACTAAGAGGGAATTTCAGGGAGGGATGGTGGGTGGTATAGTCATTAGATGTGGCAACAAAGAATAAGGAAACCTACCATACTTCCAGCCACAGTGGAGAAAGAATGAAAGAGTAAAACAGCCACCAACTGACAGGGCTATAGGAGAATTGGTGTCTTAACGGTATATCTGTGTTTGCTAAAAGTAAGAAGTTACAAGTGGCCTTCAAAAAATAATAAAGATAGAATAGATTTTGCCAATGCTAAACAGTGAATTCCAGAAGTTACAGTAGATGGATTTTAGGAATTTCACAAATGTGAGAGAAGAGAACTACATGGATACACCACCCTTAATTTTGCATTCTACCACAAATGAACAATTGGAATGCTTCCAATTTTTTATGTTTACCAAAATGTTATGGTGAAAGTCCTTGGCAAATGGAACTGCTGGGTATAAAATGTGTCTAAATAAATTTTAATAGCATTGCCAAATACTGCACCGATTGATACTGCAAACAATGATGAATATGAAAGCCAGTTTCCTAACCCACTTCGCATAAGCACTATTATCAAACTTTTAAATTTCTGTTCATATGACAAGCAAAAATAATACTAATCTCATTGATTATTTTATTATATTTTTTCTGCTGTTGTTGGTCGTATTTTCACATTTATTATTCTAAGTATTCGTGTTGATGTCCTTTGCTTATTATCTAACAGTTTCATTAGATATAATTGACATAAAATAAACTAGACATGATTAAAGAGAAAAAAATGAAAAATTTTGTCAGTGAATACACCTGTGCAACTATCACTACAGTCAAGATAATGAATGTATGCATAGCCCACAAAGTTTCCACATACCTCTTGGTAATCCTTCTCTCTTGTTCCTCCTCACTCCACTTCCCTCAGGAAACCACTGATATGTTTCTGTCTAAAAAGTTTGTTTTTCTCAGTGTTTTATAAAAACAGAAGGTACTCTTTGTGCCTTGCTTCTTTTATTCAAAAAATTATTTTGAGATTCATCATGTTGTCATGTATTGATAATTCATTTTTAAATTTAAAAAACCTTACTGCTGAATAGTATTGTTCTACCACAACTTATCTGTTCTATTGTTGATGAACATTTGAGTTTGTAGGTTTTGGCTATGACAAAAAGGCTGTTATGCATATGTAAGTAGAAGTTCTTGTATAAACATAAATATTCCTTTCACTTGAATAAAACCTCAGAATGGAGTAGTTGGATAATACACTAGGTAAATGTTTATCTTAAGAATCTGCCAAACTGTTTCCCAAAGAGATATTTCTGTCACCGATTTCTAATTCAATAACAGTATGGTCAAATAATATACTTTTTTTGAACTGAATCCACTGAAAGTTTTTGAAACTTGTTTTAAGGCCCAGAATATGGTCTCTCTTTATAAATATTCAATGTGCATTTGAAAAGAATGTGTATTCTGTTGTTTTTAGATAGAAAGTTCTATAAATGTCAATTCAGTCACTTTGGTGGATAAAAGTACTAAAGGCTACTCTATCCTCGCTGATCTTCTGTTTTATAAATTATTAAAATAGAGATATTCAAATCTCTGACTATATTTATGGATTTGTTTATTTTTACTTGCAGTTCTATCAGTTTTTGCTTTATGATTTTGAAGGGTTTTTAATAGGTGCATGTATTTGAAGTTGTTGTATACTCTTGATTAATTGACCTCTTTATAATTATGAAATGATTTTTTTTATTCTTAATGATATTCTTTTCTGTGAAATTTACTTTGATATTAATACAGTAACCAGCTTTCTTTGGGTTATCGTCAAATGACATGTCTTTTTTCATTCTTTTACTTTTAATGGATTTGTACCTTTATATTTAAATTGGGGTTTATGAAGACAGGATATAGTTGGGTCTTGGTTTCTATCCAATCTGACAAAATCTGTTTTTAATAACAGTGCTTAAACTCTTTGCATGAAGTACAATTTTGTAATGTTTATTTATTTCGAGAGAGAGAGAAAAAAAAGGGTGAGAGAGAGTGCTCAAGCAGGGAAGGGGCAGAGAGAGAGGGAGAGAGAGAATCCCAAGTAGGCTCCATGATATCAGCACAGAGCCTGATGTGCTGACAGGTTTGAACATAAGAACCATGAAATCATGACCTGGGCCGAAGTCAAAAGTCAGATGCTTAACCAACTGGGCCACCCAGACACCCCATCAAATGTGATTATTGCTATGGCTACCTTTTATCTGTCATCTTGGTATTTGTTTCCTACTTACCCAATCTATGCTTTATTCAGTTTTTCCTGCTTTATGCTCCTTTATTTAGATTAAGTAGACTTTATGATTTCATATTATCTACTGTATTGTTCTATTGGCTGTAACTATTTCTTTTTAATTCTAGTGTTTGCTTTGGGGTGTATAGTATACATGTTTCCACAATAACCATCCAGTAATACTATACACTTCCCATATAATTTAGGAACTTTATAGAAGTATCCTTTGCATTTCCCTCCTCACCTTTCTGCTACTGTTGTCATACATTTAGCTTTCCCTTGTCATAAATCTCACAATATATTCTCATTGTTTTTGTTAAATAGTTATCTTTTAAAGATTTTTTAAGATAAAAATTATATTTACCCATGCAGTTACTATCCCCATTGTTTTTCATTCTTTTCTATAGAACTGTATTTAGGTCTGGTATTACTTTCCTTCTGACAGAAGAAAACTTTTGTTAACTGTTTTTTTTTGTTTGTTTATTTTATTTTTTTTTTTTTAAGTGAAGCTCTCTGGTAAAACATTCTGTCAGCTTTTGTATGTCTGAAAACAACTTTATCTTTGAAAGATCTTTTCACTGGATATAGAATTCAACATTGGCAGAGTTTTTGCTTCAGTAATTTAAGATACTTCCCCATTGTCATCTCATACAGTTTTTGACTGAAATTATGCTGTACCTGTATTTTTATTCCTCTGAATATAGCATGTCTTTTCTTCTCTCCCTGGTGTTGTTAATATTTTCTGTTTTTAACTAGTTTTGAGCAATTTGAGTATAATGTGTGTGTGTAATTGTTTGTTTCTTAAGATTGGCATTCATTAGGCTTTTTCCTTCTGTGAGTTTGTCATTTACAGAAAACCTGATATTATTTTATTCAAGTATTTCTTTTTTCTATCCCAACCTCTTTCAAGAACTCCAGTTACACATAACCTCACACATATCAGGATGGCTAAAATCAACAACACAAGACACAACAGGTATTGGCAAGGATGTAGAGAAAGGGGAATCTTCCTATAATGTTGGTGGGAATGCAAACTGGTGCAGCCACTCTGGAAAATAGTAGAGGTCCCTCAAAAAGTTAAAAAATAGAACTACCCTATGATCCAGCAATTGCACTAATAGGGAATTACCCAAAGAATATGTTTATAGCAGCATTAAGCATTATCTACACTAGCAAAAGTATGGAAAAAGCCCAACTGTCCATCGATTAATGAATGGATATAGAAGATGTGGTATAAGTGTATACATATACACACACAGACACACACAGACATACTGGAATATTATTCAGCCATAAAAAGAATTAAATCTTGCCATTTGCAATGACGTGGATGGAACTAGAGAGTATTATGCTAAATGAAATGTCAGTCAAAGAAAGATAAATACCATATGATTTCACTTATTGTGGAATTTAAGAAACAAAACAAATGGGCAAAGTGGAAAGAGAGAGAGAATGAGAGAGAGAAAGAAAAAGAGACAAACCAAGAAACAGACTCTTAACTATAGAGAACAAACTAACAGTTACCAGAGGGGAGGTAGGTCGAAGGATGGGTAAAATAGGTGATGGGGATTAAGGATGGCACTTACTATTGCTGTGATGAGTGTTATATGGAAGTGTTGAATCATTGGGGTGCCTGGGTGACTCAGTCGGTTGAGCATCGAACTCCAGCTCAGGTCATGATCTCGCAGTTTGTGAGTTGAAGCCTCATGTCAGGCTCTGTGCTGACATCTGGAGCCTGGAGCCTGCTTTGGATTCTGTGTCTCCCTCTCTCTGCCCCTCCCCTGCTTGCTGTCTCTCTCAAAAAGTAAATACACATTTACAGATTCTTAAAAAAAAAAAAAAAAAGGAAGTGCTGAATCACTATAATGTATACCTGAAACTAATATTACACTGTATGTTAACTAATTGGAAATTAAATAAAAACTAAAAAAAACAAAAAACAAAAAAAAACAAGAAAGAAATTAGCTCTCAGGCCACAAGAATAAGAAGAAAAAGAAGAAAAGAACTCCAGTTACACATATAGTAAGGTACTCAAAGTTGTCCCAGAGCTGACTGAGAGTCTTCATAATTTTTAGAATTCTTTTTTCTGTGCATTTTATACGGATAGTTCCTATTGGTAGGTCTTTAAGTTCAACAATAATGTCTATTTGGTCATTAGTCACACCCAGTATATATTTTATTTGGGGCACTGTAATATTTATGTATAGAATTTTTACGTGTCTTTTTTATAATCTATGTCTCTTTGTATCTTATTGAATACATGGAATACAGTCATAACTGTTTTAATTAGATCAAATGTTCTTAGGATGTAATTCTAACGTCTGTGACAATTCTAAATTGATTTCAATTGATTGCATCCCTACCCCTAATTTTAGGTAGTATTTTTCTGCTTCTTTGAATACCTGGTATTCATTAATTGAATAAAAAAAATCAGAACTTTTTTTTGAGTGCTGGATTTTTCCTATTCCCATTAATACCTCTGTGCATTTTTTCTGGGATGCAGTGAAGTTACTTATAAATAGCTTCACCCTTTGGGCCTTGCTTTAATAATTTGTTAGATGGGTCCAGACTGGACCTCAGTCTAGGGATGCTCATTTCTTACTGCTGAGTACTGTGTGATGCTTAACTTGATGTGTCAACTTGGCTAGGCCATGGTACCCAATTTTTGATCAAATACCAGTCTAGATGTTTCTGTGAAAGTATTTTTCAGATGTGCTCAACATTTAAATTAGTATACTTTGATAAAGAAGATTACCCTCTATAACGTGGGTAGGATTTATCCAATCAGTTGAAGGTTTAAAGAGAAAAGACTAAAGTTTTCTGAGAAAGAGCAAATTCTGCTTCCAGACTACCTTTGGACTTTCAAGCTGCAACATCAACTCTTCTCTGGTCTCCGTCCTGCCAGCTTCTCTGAAAATTCTGCCTTTGCTAATTCATCCCCCACCCCACTGGCCCCAGTCTCTCTGTATAGATGCTATTGGTTCTGTTTCTCTGGAGAACTCTGCTGAGTAATAAAGTAAGACCTTCCTGAGTATTCAACCCAATGCCCCACAAATTGTGAGTTTTTCCAATCTGGCCGCAATAAGCACACTGCCAGCATCATATGAACATTAGAAATTAGGGGCGCCTGGGTGGCGCAGTCGGTTAAGCGTCCGACTTCAGCCAGGTCACGATCTCGCGGTCCATGAGTTCGAGCCCCGCGTCAGGCTCTGGGCTGATGGCTCGGAGCCTGGAGCCTGTTTCCGACTCTGTGTCTCCCTCTCTCTCTCTGCCCCTCCCCCGTTCATGCTCTGTCTCTCTCTGTCCCAAAAATAAATTAAAAAAAACGTTGGAAAAAAAAATTTAAAAGAAATTGCTTTCTCCAACTTTGTCATACAGTTCTTTCCCCAGACTTGGGCACTTTCCTCATATACATGCATTGATTAGTACTCTGCTAAATGCTCATGGGGATCCCTTTGAAGATCTTTGAAGTTCTTTGTACAGCACTCATCTCTCCAATTCTCTGTTCTGAGACCTCTAGCCCCTTGTTTTCCCTGGACTTTCAACTTCTCAAGTTAAGGAGTCTGCCATATGCCATTGCCTAAAAATTCTCTCCAGAGTAAGCTGATGCATTCCCCATGGAGTTCCCGTGATTTGTTTCCTGTCACTCAGGTATGACAGTTCTTTATTGCCCATTATCCCGTGTCTTGAAAACCAATACATCTGCCATGTAAATCGTCACCAGTTTCACATTTTCATTATCATAGCTTAACAGTATATTTTATTTTTGGAAATAATTTTCTGACTTTCTCATATGTAGTATACCAGATACTTGGATACTTGAGAGATTTATATTGTATTCTATGACTCTAAATTTCTGCCCATCCCTGCCACTCAAAAATGAAATCCTGTTGGAATTTTTGAACAGTTGTTCTAATTTCTTAAGAAAGAAAAAAACATTTTGGGGGATTTGACCTCTTTACAATGCTAAATATTCTAATCCAAGACAAAGAAAACGTTTTAGTTTACACAAGTCTTCTTACACATAATATTTTACGGTTTTATTATTATAAATATTACACATTGCTTACTAATTTTATTCCAAAAGCTTCATGGTTTTGTTATTATAAATAGTCCTCTTTTTTTTTTTTGTTTTCTGCTTAATATTTAGTCCTTTAGTAACCCATCATCTTATTGAATTTTCTTATTGTTTTCAAAAACTATTTTAGTTTATTTTCTTGGGTTTTAGAGGTATACAGTTGTTATTTTCCACAATTAACAATTTTTGCCTCTTTATTCTAAAACTAAAACAAAATGAGCTTAAGCTCTCATCTCTGGTTATTCTTCCTAACTCTCTGGAGTAATTGAAAAGCCAAGGCATATAAGTGCACACACATTTCTACTGTATTTTGTGCAAAACAAAATTCAAGATATTTTGGTTAACTGGGCATGCATGTAAAGAATGTAGGATTTTTTTTCCATTTTGTATGTAAGAATTTTATTGTCATGTTATTTCAGTTATTAAGAGACAAATTACACAAATACTATAGAGGAAGTGTTAAGAGTCAAAGCTTTCTGTCTTTACTTGCCACTCTGCTCCATTTAATAGATGAAAATTACTAGACATAAGTATAGTAATTATCTAAACACCAACCGGGGATCATATCATTGAACTGATTACTTTAAATTACTGTTGACAGAATCCACTTTGACTAAACAAAACAATAGTGCTTCATTTCCTATGAAAATTTCCAATTTATGGATTTTTCTCAATCAAAACATGTCTTTCATAAATTATTGCATAGTTGTGTTTTTTTTTAACTTCTCATTCAGAAAGTTTTTAGAATTTTATGTATGATAAATCAAGAAACATGCTCCAAAATAAAGATCTATAGTTAGAAGGCATTTATTAAGTTGCTTCATTAGTAAGCAAAGGATTAAAAAAAAATGAAGACAATATCTTTATTTTGCTGGCAGCTACTATTGGCACTCAGCCACCCATATCCTAAATTTGTAATTTTTATGCCTCTGTGCTAGGCAGATGTTTATCTAAATCATTTAAATCTCTGTCTTCTAAATTTTAGATACATTTAGTATTAAGAGATGCTCCCTGTGTAACAGCACAGATTAAAAGTTAATTAAGAAGAAGTTAAAGAAGGAGAAAAGCAATTACTTTTCTTGGAACTATGGAACAAAATTCCATAGGCATTTGTTTCATTTTTGGCAGGTTGAAATTGAGGATGTGGAATAAAGTCTTAAAAATCAGAAATATTTTAAGAAATCATTATTGTTTGCTTTTTTATATACTGATAAGTGCCAAGTTAATTAAGAAAAGTAATCCATTTAGTAATGCAGGATGGGCTAATGGATAAAGTAACACTACTCATGCAGTAGGATTATTTTATAGAATTGATGTTTTTTAAGTTATGCCAATTAACCATTAGAAATGAAAATCACCAATATGTAATTGGAAATTCCATAGGAATTCATACATAGCATGGTACAAGAAGATAAATTTGGGAGTACTTCCTGGAACTTTAAAAATATATAAACTCAAGTTAAAAAATAAATGTAATGAAGAAATTTTACATACCTAATTTTATTGTACTGTGATTTAATGGGGAAAAAACCTGCTAAATGGCTGCAGAATTTAGGTTTCCCATACATGCTCCGTCACTCTCCTTTTATGAACATCTCTTTAACCTTTAAAAATCCCTAGAGCGATTTCATACAGTGGTAGTGTTAGGGCAAAATAATTAGTGTATGTATATTATAGATCTCAGAAAATCTCTAGATTAGGACAAATTATTTTCAGCCTTCTCCAATAGAGCACTACTAATTGCCACATATTTATATTAAATTCTTCATGATAATAAACACTGTAATTATAACTACAAAATTACTGCCATTAAAAACCATTTTAATCACCTTAAATTTGCAACAACAACAAAAAATCTCTTTGGACTGAAATAACATACATAGTTATATAAGCAAAGAGGAACACAAATACATCCTGATTTAGAGACAGGGATTCTTCGTGAGGAGTCCAAGACTACTATTCATCAAGGAAGGCCATGTTCAGCAAAAAGTAATGGAAACAGTAGCTGGATATTCTCATTTCCATGGGTTTAGTTAATAATTAATTAATTAATAATATGGTCCATTAGACCTCAAAAATACGTTATGCCTTACAAAAGAAACATTATTCTCGTATTTTCTCTCTTATGTTCTTTTACACTCTGTGAAACACTTGAAAAGCTTCTGATAGGAGCAATTATATAAATAAATCCTTGAACTAAGAATTTCCTATGGATTTTCTAATTATCAGTTTGTATTTACCAATAAAGAGAAATAGGGTTTTGGAATAAGGAAAAAAAAAAAAGAGGAGGAGAGAAGAAGCTATTTCATTGTTTCATTATTAACCTTTGAGTTCCACTTAGCACCTTACTCAAAACGAAAACATTTATCTCTATCACTAGTGACGTGTATGAATACAACTCAAGTTTGAAAAGGATTTTTAAGCTTCATGTAGCTATACAGGGTGGGATGATGGAAAGAACGAAGTGTTGGCATCAATAGACTGATGTCTCATTTCACGACTATGTGAGTTTGGTTACGCTATTTCTTTGCACTTCTGTTTCAACACTTGTATTGTTGTGATCATTACAAGAGTAAACCTGAATCAGCCTGGACCTTGTTTCCCGATCATTTGTGTGCAATATTGCAATCAGCATTGGGGTGTGTGCCTGGTACCCTAAATCAGTTTTCTAGGAATTGATTATCTGGAAATGAGCTGGTTCTCCCAGGGACAAGGTTACTTTTTTGCCATGCTTTGGGTTAAATTAAGGGGAAATAAAAAGCAGTGTGACCACACAGAGGTCATACTTCTAGAGAGCGAACGCCTGCTTCAAAGGGTCAGGCAGGCAGCAAGTACTAAGCACATTCATACCCATCTCATCCACAGCACATTTTTGCTTTCAAGTAGCATTAATCAAAGACATATTTGATCAGTTCTTATTTATAACTAAAGAATGTTGAAGTTTAAAGAAAGTCCTGACAGTTGTTTTGTTTTGTTGTGTTCTTTTTTACTTTTTTGTAATGCAAGTGTCTGACTTGATTGTTGAGGAATCCATTTCAAAGAGGCATTCAGTTTAAAGACAAACACATTACTAGCTACACAGCTAGATAAAAACCAGGCCACTCTCCCCATACTGAGGCTCCTTTGTTTCGGAGATGTTGGTTGATTTTGATAACTGACTGACTGGATTGCTTCCCTTTTCTTTCCTTGCTTAAATCCTCAGTCTTATATTTTAAATTCACCAATAAAGAATGAGTTAGAAAATCCTGGCCACTAGCCTTGACTCCAATAAAAACAGACCCCCCCACCCCCACACACACCAGCCAGTGAGGCTCTTTCTCACTTTCTCTATACGCTACCTTGTTATGTGGGCTCACATATGCTGTGTAATTTCTAGGTCTTGTAAGTAGTAAATCTTTATTTTTTCAAAGTTTTCTGATGGTTGTTGCTGAAAGGCATCTTGCAATCACAGTAAGGACCACAACAGCTGCTTCAACAATAACACTGGTTATTGATAGGCTGAGACCGACACAAATATCTAGTTTTCATTTTCCTTTGTTATGGTCTGGTTAAGAAGATTTAATATGAATTGTAAATTCCTCCTGGTATAAATTAAAAGTAAATTTAATTTTAGCTCAAATGGAACTAAATTTGAATATCTGATTCGATTGGAATAGCTGTCTTCTTCCATATTTTATGCAGTATCCCTACCCATGCTTGAATTATATCTCCCTTTAGTCTTTCTCCTTTAGGTAAAATGATCTTGTTTTCTTTAACTTTTCTTTGAGAAACTCTGGTTTTCATGTCTTCAGACACTTTTTTCAGTTCACTGGAACTCTGGGACATATATGTTGTGGTCTCAAACAGGAAAAGGCAGTAAAGCCTATGCAATATTGGCGGTGGACAGATTTTCTTGTCATCTTCACAAAAGTGGCTTTCAGGTTTTTGTCTATGTTTGCCTTTCTGCAGCACATCTCAACTTTATGGCCAGAATATGAAATAAATTTTATAGAAAATCCACTAAGTTATAAAATTTTCCCTTTTCATTCCATTATTAGTTCATGTGTTTATTGTTACTGCTGTTGATGTTGTTGTCAGTGGAACTCTGCTACAAGGAATAAGCAGAGGGGAAGTATGAGAAAAAACAAATCAGTTTTGCTTGGAGACTGAGTATCAATATACACAGGGGAAACCAAAATATAATTAAAACTGGCAGAAAGGAGATTTTAGTTTACTATCAAAAAAATAACACCTCTTGGGGTGCCTGGGTGGCTCAGTCAGTTAAATGTCTGATGTCAGCTTGTGGGTTCGAGCCCTGTTGTCAGGCTCTGTGCTGACAGCTGGAAGCCTGGAGACTGCTTTACATTCTGTGTCTTGCTCTCTCTTTGCCCCTCCCCCACTCATGCTCTGTTTCTGTCTCAAAAATAAACATAAAAAAATAACACCTTTTAAAAAAATAACACCTCTTTTGAATTGAACTCATACTCTTACTATTATCATATATGATGCAAAGAGGAAAAACTCTCTAAAACTAAGTCTGGAAGAAATGGACTATACCTTGACTCCACATAATTTGTAAGCAGCATTGTGGTCAGCATTGGAGTCATGGTTGATGCAGACAAGTCATAACTTACCAGATATGAATTATCTGGAAATAAATTAGTTGTGCCTCAGGGACAAGGTTTCTCCTTCCCTTCTTTGCCACATTCTGAGTTAAACCAGAAAAAGCCAAAAGTAGTGTAACTACAAAAAACTACAACATGAAACTTCTACAGGGTCCACTTCTGCTTCAAAGGCGTTTACCTAATGGCTGACCACTGGTCACTAAGCTCCTTGTCCAGTCTAGCACTGTGGACCACTTAATTCAGTTTATCTTACCCAGCACTTATAAAGGACTATGGGAGGTACTAGGTGGAGAATGATGTTAATGTCTGTATTTTAAGGAGCTTTTTAAATTGTCTGCCCTTCTCTGCTCCATGTAAAAATAGTTCCACCAATAAAAATGATTTTGCAATAATAAAAAAAATCATTTTTAGTTGACATGAATAGAGCTTGTATGCCATACTCACATGTTTGAAAACAATATATCAATATGTTCCATTAAATGTCAGTATACCATATTACAAATCATACAGGAAAAAAGGGGAAATCTATTTGTTATTAAATAAATAGGAATATGTTAAAATTAAGTCTGCCTCTTGGGCAAAATTTATCAATAACATCTAACAATATAGGATAAAAACCCCATGATATGCAGCTGCTTGGAGCCTGACAACAGACTACCAAGGAAAGTGATGGTAATGTGCATCAGCCCCAAGGCTGATCATCCTCAGAGATGTCATCTGTCAGATTCTGGAAGGTAGATCCCCTGTGGGTATGTCAGTATTCTTGCTGACTCTATTAAATTGCATCTATGTGAACTTGCCCATCACGGGTCATCTACTTTAGGTGCAAGAAATGTTGTATCTTGAGATTTTTACCCTACTCTAAATACAATTGGAAAAGACCTAATTAGCATCTTACAGCAGACACAGTACATCGTTTAGAAAAGGGAAATGAAAGTTAGCACCCACAGGGACAAGAAATACAAACTTTAAAGTGAACAAGACGGGGAAGAAAATAGCAAATAAAAAAACAAATGGGTTAATACAACTTTTCTCTCTGAAGGCTCTCTGAATCTGGCCATTTCATCATTCACAGAATGTGCTTCTGCAACTATTCCTCATGTGGAGCATTAGTAAAAGCTTCTCTTGGCAATTCTTCTTGGTCTTCCTTTTTCTACCCTTAGTTTGATAAATGTCTTTTCTTTTTGAGATATTATTCTTTTGCAATAAAATATTTTCAGAGAGAAAAAAAACACAATGAGCTGAGTAAGAGACTGGCATGTAAAACACTAGCATTAGCAAAATAATATTGCATGTCGTCCTTGAAAAGGTAACTTCTGGGTGGAGGCCACAGGAGAGGTAATGCTAAATTGCCAGAGATATTCTTGGAGCTAAATTAAAACATAACAAACCATTGTGTCATCAATATTAAAGGGTAAGACACTGCTGTGATTGTATGTTTCAAAAGGTACTGTCAAAACTAGTCCTCAGGGAAACAAGCAAGCTCACTTTCCTGGCATGGCTCAACCTTCTGTATTCTGAACACTTAACAGTAATGTTTTAGAGAAAAATGAGTAACAGTGTTCTACTGGTGACTGTCAAGGTTTGGCTCACACCCTGTAATCTCTTTTGCAGTGTTGAACTTTTTTTTTTTTCTCCCCTCAAAGCCCATAATGACTTTGGTGGAGAAAGAATTTGGCTTAGTAACTCTGGAGAGGAAATAATCTAGTGACAGAGAAGGTGAAAAACAGAAGAGGGGAAAGATGTTTAGTAGTATAGACTACCAATCTTTGAGTATCAAGAGATGATGGTGCCTCTTAACCATTTTCAAAAATGACTTTAACATTAATTCCTTTATTCTATGGGAATAAATGTGTTTCTTTGCAGATTTATTGTGAATGTGAAACAGGGTTAAAATTAACCAATTCATTCATAAAATGTATATATGGGCTTTTATGATTAGCATTAAACAAAGCTAGATAGTCAGAACCAAAGCAGGCAGTGATAATACTCCAAAACCATATTCTCTTTGAAATTTTATATTCATTAATTCATTTATATGTGCTTGCATTTATTCAAAAATATTTGTTAGGGGAGTGAGTCAACACAGCAGAGAAGTAGGGGGACCTGAAGTTCCCTCGTCCCTCAAACACAGCAGTATTGAGGCCAGAAGACTTGGAATTCCAGGAATTCAGGCTACAGAGTGACAGATACAACTCCAGGGGCCCGTGGGGACAACTTGGTGGGCCATAGGTGCATAACTGTAAATTGGGAAAGATAAAAGGGTGGCTTAGGCATGGAGAGTAGGTATCCCCTCCTGTGGAGAGACAAAAGGAAGAGGGAGAGGTTGTGGAAGTGTAGGATTGTATTAGGACAAGAAAAAAACCACGAATTATGGAATGGAAAAAATGGAGAAAGAGTCAATTTCTAACTCGTTCCAGGGTTGCAGGCTTTCTCTGGACTGGGGCTTGTCACCCTGTTCATGCCCCTGGGGAGGAGGGGAGCCAGCCCCGGGCTCATAGACGCAGTTAGAGAGAGCAATTCCCTCCCTTGAATGCTGTGGGAAGAAGGCATATAGCTGCCCCAAGAACCAAAGACCCTGCAGGTGCCTGCCAGCCAGAGGCCAGAGGCTGGGCAGAGTGGCACTACCCTGGAACCTGGGCACATCGAGCGGGATCCTTTAAAACGTTGGAGTTTGAATCTCAGCTGAGGGTCTGGGAGGTGCAGGAAACTGTAGGCTGGGACAAACTGCCCACTTGTGCCCATGTGGCACTGTGAGGATGGCCTGAACAGAGTGGTTTGGGTCACCCAATCCAGGGAGGAGAAATGGGTGTCATCATTTTTCTTGCTATCACCAATAAGGTGGGGCTTCAGAGAACAGACAATGGGCCCACAGTGGAGGCAAGGACCCGCCTACACCAAACCACATCCCTCTGTGCCTGGTATAACCATATCTAACAGAGCAAGATTGACACTGACTAACTAGACAGCCCCTCCTCCAGACCAGTGCAGTCACTGGTTCCAAGGCACCATCACATAGCATTCCAGCAGTTTCACATTTTCTGATTTGATTCTTGGTCAATTCTTATTTTATATATGTATGATATATATACATACATATAGATAGATAGATAGATATAGATATAGATATCATATATATATATATATATATATATATATATATATATATATATATTTTTTTTTTTTTTTTTTTTTTTTAATTTTTCTTCCTCTTATTTCTTCTCTTCTCCATTCTGGTTATTCTGGTTATTGGTTTGTTTAAACAGACATTTTTAATCTATTCTTTTTAAACCTCTTCTGTATCTCCTTCTTCTTTATTTTCCTCTCTCTCCCTGGAGTAAGCCATATAGTTTCTCTGATTCTCTGCCTGGTCAATTTTTCTGTTTTTCTATTCTTTTTCCCCTTTCCTGTCATTTCTCTCTTGGAATGGGATAAGGCTTCTCCCACCACCACCCCTTTTAAACATTTTTTCCAAGGTTACTTCAACAAACAAATCAAAGCACACCTGGTGAAAGGTCCATACCACCACTATGAGTAGGGAGATAAAGCAACCAAGTCACAACAACAGAGAGCATACAACACACTCCAAAAACACCTCCCGAATGGCCAGTCCCTGGATAGTGTAAGACCCTTCTTTAATATAGTAGTGCTCACGGGTTCAGGACACATAACAAGCTATTCAAACACATGAGGGACAGAAAACTAGCCAAAATGATGAAATGGAAGAATACTCCTCAAAAGAAATACCAGTAAGAAATGACAGCTAGAGAATTACTCAAAACAGATATAAGCAATATGTCTGATCAAGAATTTTGAAAAAAGCAAAAAAGACAGCAGAGAATCTATTGCTGCAGAGATCAAGGAACTAAGAAACAGTCATGACAAATTAAGAAATGTAAATGGGGTGCAAAATAAACTAAATGCAGTGACAGCAAGGATGGGGAAAGCAGAGGGAAGAATAAGTGAAAGAGAAGATAAAATTATGGAAAATGAAGCTGAGAAAAAGAGAGAAAAGAAAATACTAGACAATGAGGGGAGAATTAGAGAACTAAATGATTCAATGAAACATAATAATATCCATACCATAGGAGTTCTAGAAGAAGAAAAAAGAGAGAAAGGGGCAGAAGGTTTACTTGAACACATTATAGCTGAGAATTTCCCTAATCTAGGGAAGAAAACAGGCATCCAAATCCAGGAGACACAGAGGACTCCCTTCAGATTTAGCAAGAATATGTCTTCTCCATGGCATGTCATAGTGAAACTGATAAAATACAAAGATAAAGAGAGAATTCTGAAGGCAGCTAGGGACAAATGGGCCTTAAACTATAAGGGTAGACACAGAACGGTAGTAGCAGAAGTGTCCCCTGAAACCTGGCAGGCCAGAAGGAAGTGGCAGGAACTATTCAATGTGATGAATAGGAAAAATATGAAGCCAAGAATCCTTTATCCAGCAAAGCTGTCATTCAGAAAAGAAGGAGAGATAAAGGCTTTCCCAGACACACAAAAACTGAAGGAGGTCAAGACCACTAAACCAGCCCTGTAAGAGATCCTAAGGAAGACTCTGTGAGTATGATGCTGCAAAAACTACAAAGGACCAGAGACATCACTACAAGCATGAAACCTACAGATAACACAATGACACTAAATCCATATCTTTCAATAATAACTCTGAATGTAAATGGACTAAATGCGCCAATCAAAAGACATAGGGTATCAGAGTGGATAAACAACAAGATACATCTATATGCTGTCTACAAAAGACTTATTTTAGAACTGAGGACACCTTCAGATTGAATGTGAGGGAATGGATAACCATCATGCTACTGGAAGTCAAAAGAAAGCTGGAGTAACCATACTTACATCAGACAAACTAGAGTTTAAACTAAATGTTGCAACAAGAGATAAATAAAGGCATTATATCATAATTACAGGATCTGTCCATCACGAAGAGCTAATAATTGTAAATGTTTATGCTTCAAACTTGAGAGTACCCAAATATATAAATCAATTAATCATAAACATAAACAATCTTACTGATAAGAATACAGTAACTGCAGGGGACTTTAATACTCCACTTATAACAATGAACAGATCATATAGGCCAAAAATCAATAAAGAAGCAATGGCTTTGAATGATACACTGGACCATATGGACTTGACAGATATATTCAGAACTTTTCATCCAAAAGCAGAATACACATTCTTCTTGAGTGCACTTGGAACATTCTCCAAGATACACCATGTACTGGGTCACAAAACAGCCCTCAATAAATATAAAAGAACTGAGATCATACCATGCATATTTTCAGATCACAATGATATGAAACTTGAAATCAACCACAAGAAAAATTTGGAAAGCCTCCAAATGCATGGAGGTTAAAGAACATCCTATTAAAGAATGAATGGGTCAATCGGGCAATTAAAGAAGAAATTAAAAAATATATGGAAACAAATGAAAGTGAAAATGCAACAGTCCAAACCCTTTGGGATGGAGCAAAGGCAGTCCTAAGAGGAAAATACATTGGAATCCGGGCCTATCTCAAGAAATAAGGAAAAACAAAAACAAAATCAAATACAAACCTAACCACACACTGAAAGGAACCAGAAGCAGAACAGCAAAGAAACCCCAAAGCCAGCAGAAGAAGATAAATACTAAAGATTAGAGCAGAAATAAACAATATAGAATCAAATAAATAAAAACAAATAAACACAGAATAGAACAATGAATCTAAGAAGTGGGTTTTTTTACATTTATTTATTTTTGAGAGACAGAGCACAAGGGGGGAGGGGCAGAGAGAGGAGGAAACACAGAATCTGAAGCAGGATCTAGGCTCCAAGCAAGCATTCAGCACAGAGCCTGATGCAGGGCTTGAACCTATGAACCATGAGATCATGACCTGAGCCAGTCAGTCACTTAACTGACTCAGCCACCAAGGTAGTCCTAAGAGGTGGTTTTTTGAAAAGATAAACAAAATTGATAAATCCCTGCCCAGAAAAGAGAGAGAACCCAAATAGATAAAATCACAAATTAAAAATGAGAGATCACAATGACTACCACAGAAATACAAATAATTATTAGAGAATACTATGAAACATTATATGTCAATAAACTGGACAACCTGGGAAAAATAGACAACTTCCTAGAAACCCACACACTACCAAAACTTAAGTGGGAAGAAATAGAAAAATTGAACCCATAACCAGTGAAGAAATTGAATCAGTTATCAAAAATCTGGGCCAGATGGCTTTCCAGGGAAATTCTACCAGACATTTAAAACAGAGTTATACCTATTCTTCTCAAAATGTTTCAAAAAATAGAAACAGAAGGAAAGCTTCCAGACTCATTCTATGAACCCTGCACTACCTTGATTCTCAAACCAGAGAGACCCCACCAGAGAGAACAATTATAGGCCAATATCCCTGATGAATATGGATGTAAAAATTCTTGACAAGATACTAGCAAATCTGTTTCAACAATACATTAAAAGAAGTATTCACCATGATCAAGTGGGATTCATTCCTCAGCTGCAGGAATGGCTCAATATTTGCAAATCAATCAACATGACACATCACATTAATAGAAGGAAAGATAAGAACCATATGATCCTATCAGTAGTGCAGAAAAAATAGTGCATTTGACAAAATATAGCAGACTTTCTTAATAAAAACCCTCAAGAAAGTCCAAATAGAAGGAACATAACTTACCATCATAAAAGCCATATATAAAAGGTCCACAGCCAATATCATCCCCAATAGCGAAAAACTGAGAGCTTTCCCCCTAAGACCAAGAACACGACAGGGATGTCTACTATCACCACTGTTGTTTTATTTTTTTATTTTTTTTTACATTTATTCATTTTTGAGAGACAGAGAGAGACAGAACACAAGTGGGGGAGGGGCAGAGAGAGAGGGAGACACAGAATCTGAAGCAGGCTCGAGGCTCTGAGCTGTCAGCACAGAGCCTGATATGGGGCTCAAATTCACAAACCACGAGATCATGATCTGAGCCGAAGTTGGACTCTTAACCAACTGAATCACCCAGGCATCCCCTCACCACTGTTTTATAACATGGTGTGGAAATCCTAGCCTCAGCAATCAGACAACAAAATGAAATAAAGGCATCCAAATTGGCAAAGAAGAAGTCAGTTTCACTTTTTGCAGATGACATAATACTCTATATAGAAAACCCAAAAGACTCCACCAAAAAGCTGCTAGAACTGATATATGAATTCAGCAAAGTCACAGGATACAAAATCAATGTACAGAAATTGGTTTCATTTCTATACACCAATAATGAAGTAACAAGAAGAGAAATCAAGAAATCGATCCCATTTACAATTGTACCAAGAACCATAAAATACCTAGGAATAAACCTAATGAAAGATGTAGAAGATCTATATACCAAAAACCATGGAAAACTTATGAAAGAAATTGAAGAAGACTCAAAGAAGTGGAAAAGTATTCTATGCTCATGGATTGGAAGAACAAATATTGTTACAATGTCAATACTACCCAAAGCAATCTACACATTCAATGCAATCCCGATCAAAATTGCACTGGCATTCTTCTCAGAGCTAGAACAAACAAACATAAAATTTATATGGAACCACAAAAGTCCTTGAATAGCCAAAGAAATGTTGAAAAAGAAAACCAACATGGGAGGCAACACAATCCTGGACTTTAACCTCTACTACAAAGCTGTAATCATGAAGACAGTATGGTATTGGCACAAAAATAGACACATAGACCAATGGAATAGATTAGAGAACCCAAAATTGGACCCACAAGTGTATGGCCAACTAATCTTTGGCAAGGCAGGAAAGAGTATCCAATGGAAAAAAGACATTCTGTCTAGCAAATGGTGCTGGAAGAACTGGACAGAAACATGCTGAAGAATGAAACTGGACCACTTTCTTACCCCATACATAAAAATAACCTCAAAATTGATGAAATACCTAAATATGAGACAGGAAACCATTAAAACCCTAGAGGAGAAAATAGGCAACAACCTTTTTGACCTCAGCCACAGTACCTTCTTACTCAACACATCTCTGAAGGCCAGGGAAATAAAAGCAAAATGAACTATTGGGACCTCATCAAGATAAAAAGCTACTGCAGTGCAAAGGAAACAATCAACAGAACTAAAAGGCAACTGACAGAATGCAAGAAGATATTGACAAATGACATATCAGATAAAGGGTTAGTATCCAAATCTGTAAAGAACTTACCAAACTCAACACCTGGAAAACAACCCAGTGAAGAAATGGGATGGGCAGAAGACATGAATAGACACTTTTCCAAAGAAGACATCCAGATGGCCAACAAATACATGAAAAAATGCTCAACATCACTCACCATCAGGGAAATACAAATCAAAACTACATTGAGAAACCATTTCACACCAGTCAGAATGGCTAAAATTAACAACTCAGGAAACAACAGATGTTGGCGAGGATGTGGAGAAACGGGAATCTTCTTGCACTGTTGGTGGGAATGCAGACTGGTGCAGCCATTCTGGAAAACTGTGGAAATTCCTCAAAAAATTAAAAATAGAACTACCCTATGACCCAGCAATAGTACTACTATAAATTTATCCAAAGTATACATAGGAGTGCTGACTCATAGTTGCACATGTACCCCAAATGTTTATAGCACCACTTTCAACAATAGCCAAATTATGGAAGGAACCCAAATGTCCATCAACTGATGAATGGATACAGAAGATGTGGTTTATATATATAAGGGAATACGACTTGGCAATGAGAAAGAATGAAATCCTGCTATTTGCAACAACATGGATGGAACTGGAGGGTATTATGCTAAGTGAAATAAGTCAGAATCATATGTTTTCACTCATATGTGGAACTTGAGAAACTTAACAAAAGACCATGGGGAAAGGGAAGGGGAAAAATAGTTTCAAACAGAGAGGGAGGCAAACCATTGGGGGGCTGTTGGGGAGAGGTGAAATTGGGTGATGGGCATTGAGAAGGGCACTTGCTGGGATGAACACTGGGTGTGGTATATAAATGGTGAATCATGGGAATCTAGCCCTGAAGCCAAGAGCACACTATATACACTGTATGTTAGCTAACTTGACAATAAATTATATTAAAAATATATATTTGTTAGGTTCCTACTTGGAGTTAAGTGCACATCTGTAAGGATACAAATATGAACACACACAGACATGGTCCCTGCCTTGTGGAGCTTACAGGGTTGTGAAGAATTCACAGTTCTATGAGTGAAACAGTGAAACTTTACTTAGTCAAGCTTCCCTGAGGAGGTGACTTTAATGCTGAGAATTAAAGGATTGGTAGGTGTTAACTAGGCAAAGAAACGTAGGAGGTCCATTCTAAGTAGAGAGAACAAGACATGCAGAAGCCCAGTAGAAGATAAACATGATGAGAATGGGGACTATGGGAAAACCAGCTGGATGGGGCCACACAGATAAAGAAAGAGATGTGGTTGGAGACGCAAGCAAAGGCCGGTGATTTGAGGTCTTACAGATCATATTAAGACGTTTTAAATTTTCGAAGAGCAAAGTGAAGCAATTTATAGTTCTTAAACTGGAGTAGATGGAATTGGATACAAAATCAGAATGCACTTTGGAAAATCGCTAGGGCTACAATATGAGAAAAGATGGGTATCAGGCACACCATATATGACTAGATCAATTAAGATATTATTGCAGCAATAACTGAGGAGGTAGCCTTATTCTGAAACTGAGGAGGAAACCACCCGTCCTTCAGGGTCATTCTTCCCTTTTCCTGGAGGATCACATGTGGGTTCACAGCTATGGTCCTGACCCATAAAATCCCAGAAGTTCAATGGCCTTTCTTCATTTTGTTCCATCTCTGTCCTCTTTAGCCTAAGCTGGAAGTGTCTCTGCAGTTGTAATCATATCTCCATCCTCGGCTTCTACTGAGGGCTGATTAGATCCATGAGTCACACCCACAATCTCTTTATGGAATTACTATCCAGACCATCATTGGAATTACTAACCAGCCAATCATTCTCATTTTTTTTAATTTACATCCAAATTAGTTAGCATATAGTACAACAATGATTTCAGGAGTAGATTCCTTAACGCTCCTTACCAATTTAGCCCCCCCCCCCCACAACCCTTCCAATAACCCTCTGTTTGTTCTCCATATTTAAGAGTCTCTTATGTTTTGTCCCCTCCCTATTTTTATATTATTTTTGTCTCCCTTTCCTTGTATTCATCTGTTCTGTGTCTTAAAGTCCTCATATGAGTGAAGTCATATGATTTTTGTCTTTCTCTGACTAATTTCACTTAGCATAATACCCTCTAGTTTCATCCACGTAGTTGTAAATTACAACATTCCATTCTTTTTGATTGCCGAGTAATACTCCATTGTATATATACACCACATCTTCTTTAGCCATTCATCTAGCGATAGATATTTGGGCTCTTTCCATACTTTGGCTATTGTTGATAGTGCTGCTACAAACATTGGGGTGCATGTGCCCCTTCGAAACAGCGTACCCGTATCCCTTGGATAAATGCCTAGTAGTGTAATTGCTGGGTCGTAGGGTAGTTCTATTTTTAGTTTTTTGAAGAACCTCCATACTGTTTTCCAGAGTGGCTGCAGCAGTTTGCATTCCCAGCAGCAGTGCAAAAGAGATCCTCTTTCTCCACATCCTCTTCAACATTTGTTGTTGCCTGAGTTGTTAATGTTAACCATTCTGACAGGTGTGAAGTGGTATTTCCTTGTGGTTTTGATTTGTATTTCTTTGATGATGAGTGATGTTGAGCATTTTTTCATGTGTCAGTTGGCATCTGAATGTCTTCTTTGGAGAAGTGTCTATT
The DNA here is from genome assembly GCF_028018385.1 of Neofelis nebulosa. Classification (NCBI taxonomy): domain Eukaryota; kingdom Metazoa; phylum Chordata; class Mammalia; order Carnivora; family Felidae; genus Neofelis; species Neofelis nebulosa. The sequence continues at coordinate 23,063,953 of NC_080783.1, forward strand.
CATGTCCTTTGCCCATTTCTTCACTGGATCATTTATTTTTTGGGTGTTGAATTTGATAAGTTCTTTATAGATTTTGGATACTAACCCTTTATCTGATATGTCATTTGCAAATATCTTTTCCCATTCTGTTGGTTGCCTTTTAGTTTTGCTGATTGTTTCCTTTGTTTGCAGAAGCTTTTTATTTTTATGAAATATATTCATTTTTTGAAATATGGATAGACTGAGAATCTTCCAGATCTTCAAGTTCTTGTTACTTTTGGCTTAACAATCTCTTCTTCATTTAATCTCTCTCTTCTCACATTGTACTATAAACAGCAAGGAGAAACCAGGCCACATCCCCAACACTTTGCTGAGAAATCTTCACAGCTAAATATCCAACTTTGTCAGTTACTGCTTTTCACAAAACATTAGGACACAGTTCAGTCAAGTTTTGTGCTTGTCCTTGTGATAAACACAAGGACTGTGTTTCCTTCAGTTTCCAAATACGTGTTCCTCATTTTCATCTGAGACCTCCTCAGAAGGACCTTTAGTATCCATATTCCTACCAAAAGTCTCCCCAGGGAAATCGAGGCTCTTCTGGCATGCACCTCAGTGCTCTTCCAGTCTCTACCCATCATGCAGTTCCAAAGTCACTTCTACATTTTAGGTATTTATTATAGCAGCACTCCCTTCTTGGTACCAAAATTTGAATTAGTTTGCTAGGGCTGCCAAAACAAAATGTCACAAATTGGGTAGCTTACATAATGGAAATTTATTTTCTCACAGTTCAGGAGCCTGGAAGTTCGAGATAAGGGTATTGTAGAATTGGTTTCTTCTGAAAACTCTCTCCTTGCTTTGCAGATGGTTACCTTCCCATTACGTTTCCCATGGTCTTTCTTCTGTGGGTGTGCATCCCTGGTGTCTCTGTCCAGATTTCCAATTCTTATAAAGACACCAGTTATACTGGGTTAGGGCCTACCCATAAGACCTCATTTAACCTCAGTTACCTTTTTGAAGGCCCTGCCTCTGAACCCAGTCAAATTCTGAGGTATTGGGGGTTAGGGCTTCAACATGTGAATTTGGAAGTGTTAATTCAGCTAATAGTCCTCTTCCCATGCTCCTGCTTAACTCCTCAGTTCCTTACTAGGATACTCACCTGTTAGGCTGGTGTTCTCATCATCGCTTTTATCTCATAGACGAACTCGACTTCTGACGCTCTTGTATCAATTGCTGTCAGATTTTATAGTCACATATTCAATACACAGATCAGGAATTCTGATTTATTGTAATGAGAATGAAGTAAACTATGTATATGTGTGTATATACATAAAATATTTTTACATATATACATATATAGATTACATATACTGTTTGGGGACTTAATAAGAGTCCTTAGCTGTTTCTCTAATTTCATGGGTAATATCAATTACTTCACCTTTGTGTTTTACCCAAGTTCCTCAAATCAGATCATTTAGACAAAGGGCGAGGACAGTGTTTCTCAAAGTGTGTTTAGAAAATCACTTTATGATCAAGAAGAATGAAGTCTTGCCATTTACAACAACATGGATGGAATTAGAGTGTATGATACTAAGTGAAATAAGTCAGAGAAAGACAAATATCCAATGATTTTACAAGAAATGCAACAGCTGAGCACAGAGGCAGGGAAGGAAAAGTAAGATAAAAACAGAGAGAGAGGCAAACCCTAAAAGACTTTTAAATACAGAGAACAAACTGAGGGTTGTTGGAGGGGAGATGGGGGGGGGTGGGCTAAATGGATGATGGGCATTAAGGAGGGCATTTGTTGGGATAAGCACGGGACATTCTATATAAGTGATGAATCACTGGGCTCTACTCCTGAAACCAATACTACACTATATTTTAACTAAGTTGAATTTAAGTAAATAAATTAAAAAGAAAAAAGAAAATCGCCTTAATCAGAACTACTGGGGATACTTGTTAAAATACACATTCCTAGGATCTTCAACATAAACTTAATTAGAATTTCTTGATATGGGGTCCAGGAGTCTGCATACAAACCCAACATCATCAGATGATTCTTAAATACATGGAGCTAAAGAAAATTTGACTAGAATTTCCTTCACCCCTCTTCTTGGTGATAGAGACAATCATGTTGTTTCTAAGGAAGACAGCCCTTTCTCTCTTACTAAAACGAACAAAATGTTGTAATGCAATTGGTACAAGTTTTGATAATATGGAACATAGAAAAGCATAAAGTAGGGTCATTTTACTTATGCCTTTCAAGAATAAAAAAATCTCGGGGTGCGTGGGTGGCTCAGTCGGTTGAGTGTCTGACTTTGGCTCAGGTCATGATCTCACAGTTCATGAGTTCGAGCCCTGCATCGGGCTCTATGCTCACAGCTCAGAGACTGGAGCCTGCTTCAGATTCTGTGTCTCCCTCTCTCTCTGCTCCTCCCCTGCTCACACACTGTCTCTCTCTCTCAAAAATAAATAAAGATTAAAAAAAAATTTTAAAAAAGAATAAAAAAATCTATCTGAAATGTATATAAATAAAATCTAACAATTATACATTCTTTATTCCCATCAACTCTATTCTTTGATATTGATATAAAACGTATCTTAAAGCTATTTTATATATTTTTCAAATGATATTTCCACAAGATGTATGTTACCAAAGTATAATTTTTTTAAAATTTCTTTTTCTTTTTCCTTATAATTTGAGGTATGTTATATAACTTCTCTTTTAAAAATTAACTCTATGTCAGACAAGTCTTACCCTCATGGGATTCTGGCCCTCAGGACTCCCCACGGCTGTCCCAGCTTTCTTGCAGTAAACTTAAAATGGCTCTGGGGCAGTCTGCTAGTCCCCAACTACCTAGCATGGAGGCCATAGAATGTACAATGGCAAAATCTGATTTTGAGACATATCACAAAAATGATACTATGTTAATAAAAATATTTCTAATCATGTATCTTAAATATCATAATTTAAATCAGTATAAACATAACTAAGAATAGGAATATATCTATAATGATACATATCTATAACAAGATATAGATATTTATAACCATAATTAATTTATATATATTATTTTCTCTAAAAAAGCACTGTCATTTCTGAAACAAAACTAGAGAGACTATTACAAATCAGAGAGCATAAGAGAGGTTAAAAAAATGAAAAGCAGCTTTAATTAAAAAAAAAATGTGGGTAAGGAGATGAGGCTATTGTTCATATAATCCAGATCAAAAATGCCAAATGTTGAAGGAAAAGGAGAGATGTTTCTGCTCAAATGATCAAAATTAAGACTACCTTTAATACAACCAATCTTAATTTAACTTCTTAACTGTTCCTTTCTAGTCACCGAAGCAAGCTTTTTCAAATTTCTGTTAAATATTTTTACTTTAGAAAATGTCTAAACTACTAAATTCTCCTTAGATATTACCAATGGGGAATAACGGATAAGAGTGGTTTGCTCCTTTCTTAAAAGCCATCTACCAGCCCTGAGCAGCCCCTAGCAGTAACCAGCCTAGTTACCATCACACCCCTGGAAGAGCCTCAGCTGCCCCAGCTGGCCCCAGTGAGGCGGAGACCCAGCTACTACCTGCTCTCAGGGCTGCCCACACAAAGCCCAGAACCATGGACAGTGTAGCCGAGACCAGAGCAGCCTCACATCTGCTGTGCCTGCCATAGGGGACAAGATGGTCATCACAATAAAGGTTTGGGGAACAGTAAAATGGTTCAATGTAAGAAACAGCTATCAATAGAAATGACGAGAAGGAAGAAGTATTTGTGCATCAGACTGCCATAAAGAAGAATGACACCAGGAAGTGTGTTCTCAGTGTAGGAGATGGAGAGACTATGGAGTTTGACATTGCTCAAGGCGAAAAGGATGTGGAAGCAGCAAATGTGACAGGCTCTTGTGGAGCTCCAGTGCAAGGCAGTAAGTATGCAGCAGACAATAACCCTTACAAAGGCTCTCCACATGGCAGAGGTCCTCCACATAATTCCCAATAGAATTACCAGAATAATGAGAGTGGGGAAAGGAGTGGGGTTGGAAGCTCCTGAAGGCCAGGTTCAACAGCGCTGGCCCTACTGCAGATTTTTCCACCTTGCTTCAGGCAGAGACCTCATGGGCTTGGACCACAATCTTCCAACACTCCTGTTCAGGGAGAAATGATGGAAGGTGCTAACAACCAGGGTGCAAGAGAACAAGATAGGCCAGTGAGATAGAATATGCTCAGAATTATAGACCATGATTCCCAAAGGGTCCTCCTTGGATGCCTGGGTGACTCAGTCAGTTAAACCAAAGGGTCCTCCTTGCCAAAGACAACCTAGGCAGGACAGCAATGAAGAAGATAAAGAAAATCAAGGAGATGAGATCCAAGGTCAGCAGCCACCTCAACGCTGGTACCACTGCAACTTCAATTACCTACAAAGATGCTCAGAAAACCTTAAACCACAGGATAGCAAAGAGACAACATAGCCAATCCATCAGCTAAGAATTCGTCTTCCCCTGGGGATTATCATATATACTATCATCAAGTTTAGTCATCTAACAGGAATAAATGAAATTTTAGCAATAAGAAATGAACACAAGATTTGAGTTGAAGACCTCAAGTGCTTGTTTTTTGCCCATTGAGCAGATAAATAGAACTATCTGCATTATCTATGCATTTTTATTATTTTTACCTAAAGATGTCTTCTTTAAACCTGTTTTTTTTTTAATTTTTTTTAACGTTTTATTTATTTTTGAGACAGAGAGAGACAGAGCATGAACGGGGGAGGGGCAGAGAGAGAGGGAGACACAGAATCGGAAGCAGGCTCCAGGCTCTGAGCCATCAGCCCAGAGCCCGACGCGGGGCTCGAACTCACGGACCGCAAGATCGTGACCTGAGCCGAAGTCGGACGTTTAACCGACTGAGCCACCCAGGCGCCCCTAAACCTGTTTTTTCTCAACACACCTTTAACAGTTTTTAAATTGTTTCATATATGCTCAAGTTTAGATTTTTAAGAACTTCATTTTTAGTTTGTAATCAAAGTTTACAATTTGAGTTTTTCAAAAAAGTCAACAAACAGCAAACACCTGTGAATAAAAGTCTGAAAAAAGGCCATCTATCAAGTTGTCCAGGGCTGGTAGTGACTTCAGAGAATCTCAGTAAGCAACTAGAATTGATTGGGAAAAACTATAGCTTGGTATCAGAAAGTAAAAGTAAATGGTGTCGTGTGAAATGAAATGACTAAGGTGATATTTACAGAATTTCTCAAATTTATTTATTACTTAGAGAATTACAGAGCATTGTTTCTAGAATTTTCTAGTGATTAATAAATTAAAAATTATACAAATGTAAGGATTGTTATTATTTACTTGATATTAAATTATTTTAAAGAAATTAGAAAACATCAAGAAAATGTTGACATGAGATGGAAGCCACAGAGAAGACAAGACTCTGAGGTAGTGATTCAAAAAATACATCTGGTCAGAAAATAGGACAATAATATGTCACAATTCTTACTCTACATTGAATTAGGGAGTAACAGAGAAGTATAATAGTTGTTTATGTTCAGATAAGCAGTATATATATCCATAACTTTGATTTATTGTAAATAAAATAAGGTAACCTACATGGACATATGTATATGTGTATCACATGGAGATACCTCTATCTCTATCTACATAGTATATCTCAGCATTATACATATATAAAATATCTCCATTGTCCTCTAATTTTCAAATGGCCTGAATAAAAATCTCAGTTCTGCCTCTAATACCATGGATAACATCAATTACCTAAGCCGCTAGGCCACTGAATTATTTCTTCAGCTGAATGAACCTCCAGGTATGAAATCTGCAATGTACACGAACACAGACCAGTGCTGCAACCATGATTCTATGGTTCTAACTCCATAGTCTAAATGACTAGGATACACTTCTCACTTCCATTACACTATTTTTCCTCTAGTTATCCATTCAATACCTAATATTTTAGAAAACAGAAATATATAAAAATGAAAAGTCACATCATATTTCTGAAAGGAAAGAATGAAAGCACCTGGTCTACAGCACATTAACTCCTACCTTGGCATGTTTGGGTTGCTATAGCAAAGCACCACAGACTGGGTAGCTTATAAATAACAGATATTTATTTCTCAAAGTTGTAGAGGCTGGGAGTCTGAGATCAGGGGCCAGCATGGTTTGGTAAAGACCTTTTTTTGGCCCTCAGACTTTCTGTTGTATCTTCACATGATAGAAGAGGCCAGGGAGCATTGTAACGTCTTTTATGAGATCTTTTGTAAGAGCACTAATCCCAAGTGTGAGGGTTCCACCCCTAAGATCATCTCCAAAAGGCCCCATCTAATAATACTATCACTTCGTGGGGTTAGAATTTCAAAATATGAATCTTAGAGCAATACAAATATTCAGGTCATAGCATTTCCTTTATGGAGTTGAGTGTTCCTAGGGAAAAGAATGTTGGTCAGTGACCCAATTCAACTTCCTTGTTAACTGAACATTTGGATATATAAACTATTGATATTTTCTAGGAAGAAGAAAATTCATCTGTAAAATGTACTTCACAGGATGTTCTAGGTAAGGGTCAACTATAGAACCCAGGATCCATGAGGCTTAGCTCCCTGGAAAATGTGATGTCAATGATCCAAGTATTGGAGCTATTAAATGGAGGTGTTTCATAATTTAAATGTTTCTAGGGCATGAGGTTATCTCAAGATCTCTATTCAGTAACCTTATCTACAATTTTTGGCTAGAAGTACGTGTCTAATGTGTTTATACAGGACCTGGGTAGCTGCCTTTGGTATGTCAGACCCCCTCTCTCTACTTTGAGCTTTTATTCATATTATTTAGTAAAACTTCATACCAGGTAAGATCTCTGATTCTTGTTAAATCTGATTTAAAAATCCATTCTTTTATGTTAGCTGACTATCCTTAAGAGATTTTTATGTTAACAAGTATACATTTTAAGACATTTTTTTAAACACACTATATTAAAAAGTAAAAACAGGCTGCATTTCCTCATAACTGCCCTATAACAAAAGTGGATATGAAGGCCCTTTTTACTGCTGAACACTTTGATGGAATAAGAAATTTAGAGGAGAAACTTAGAAGTCCTGAATCTACATACTGAAGGAGCTCACTGCATAACAGTGAAAATTGATTAGTAATGATCAAAGTGATATCATAGTAAAAATACAAAATTTTATAATTTTACTAAATAAAAAAAGATAACTCTGTGGACTCCAGCCAATAATTAATAGGTAAACAGGTAGATAACAAAGGCAAGATAATTAGTTGGCATCAGAATTCTAAAAAAACTACATACAAAATAACGTACCAGTAGAATAGCATTTTAAAATAATACGGGGAAAGAAAATGTGAACCATGGATTTTATAGTCAGCTAAGTTTTCATTCAAGGATCAACAGTGAAAAGTAGTTTTATATTCTCAAATCCAATTAAGAGATGAATGGGGACACTTCAGCAATAAGAATACTGGTGAGCTTTTAATATATTTAATTGTAGATTTAACACTAAAAACTGAGGTGAATGGTGAAATAATAATGTTTTATGATATATGCTACATCGTATGTGTTGTATGTTCTGACAGAGTAGAAATAATGCAACTAAAAATGAAATGAGAAGGGAGAAGGAAGAGGGAAGTTACTGTTGTGTAGGCAATAGGTTGGAGTTAAAAGTATGTCATCAAAACCACAAATAACATCGCAACATGTTAAAAAGAAAAGCAGGGAAATTTAAAAATTTTAAAAATAAGTAAAAAGCCTACAGAACAAAAATACAGTCTTTCTTAAACACCAAAAGAAATATTTTTTAATAAAAAGAGCCCCCAAATCACTTCACATACCACAAGTATAGAAAATACAATATACATAGTAGTTATTATATAAAATAATAAAAGAGTTACAATAAAACATTTCACATATGAATAAATGTGAATGAATCGCTTAACTCATCTATTAAAAGGAAATGATTTTCAATTTGGCTGACAAAGCAAAACCCAAATATATTCTGTATAGAAGACATACACTTAAAATAATTCAGAAAGGCTAAATATAAAGAGATGGGCAAATAAATACCTGGCTTCTAGAAAGAATAATAAAGCAAAGCCAATACTAATATCAAATAAAATAAACTTTGCACTGTGTTAAATGTGGGAATTATTGTTTTTAATGCTAAAAGCCTCAGTTCGCAGTAAAGTTCTAACAATTGTGAATATCTATGTACCAAAATAACACAGCAATGCCTTTGTAAGCAAAAACTACAAGAGATATAAAAAGATATAGAAAAAAAAACATATTAACTCTAGGAAATGTTAATACATCAGAATTAGTGTGAGATAAATCAAGTAGACACAGGGACAGGATACAGAAGTCCTAGAGAACCTAACCAGTAAGGTAGATATTATGTTTATACAGAAATTTACACCCAGGAAAATAGTGATTGTACCTTCTCAGGCACTCATGGGACAACCATAAAATCTGATCATATATTAAGTCACAAAAATAAACTTCATAATTAAAATTTGTACACAGTAAAGTTCTAATACATAAAAAAAAAAAAACTAAAAATTACATAAAATTTTTAAAAAGACTAAGAGGTCATTTTAACTAGAAAAGCCAAAAAGTGTTTATTAAACAATTCTTGAGTGAATGTGGAAATACAAAATAAAATCAAAGGACATATTAGAAAGAATAAAAATGAAAACACTAAGACACATACATGTACATCTGTGTATGTGTGCTATATATACATGAGACATGAAGAAGCAATCAAAAAAATTATATAGTCTTAAACACTATCCATGAATATGCCTGAATTAGTTAATTAATTAAATCCTCTGCTTAAAAATATAGAGCTATAAATTATAAAAGAAACTAAACCAACAGAAAACACAAAGAAGGTAAATAGAATTTAATCAGTTCTGACTTTTAGAATGTTAATGTTTAAGAGACTCAAAAAAAGAAGAAAGGAAATAAATAAAACAAACAAGAAAGGGTAGAAAATCCTACAACTGAACACAAACAGAAATAAATGACCCAACATATTTCAAATAAATAACATTTGAATAAGTAACGCCAACTAATGGGAGATGGGGGGACATCTAACTCCAAAAACTGTTAAACACGGTAGTAGTTGGGTTGTATGCCTTCAGGCTAAAGAAAAAAAGAACTCTAAACAAATATTGAATACTAATTAGTACGCTTTCTTTCCATCAAGGCCTGGGTTAGTAATAGTGAAACTATTTTCTGTACATTATAAGATTGAGCATATAGGTAAATATATTATAAATATGGGGATTATATTTGTCATTGGTAGAGAGAAGAGTTTTAAACATGGAAAATGAGGAAAATAGAATGAATTCTACCATTGAACTGGAACTAGAGGTATCAGTGTGAATCCATAGTTTTTAATATGGCTAGTTAGCTGTATAGATGGATACAGGTAGGGGTGTGTGTGTGTGTGTGTGCGCGTGCATATATTCATCTTTATAGCTATTTCTAGCTCTGTTTTCTGAAAAGGACAAGGAGCAATGATCCCCTAGTAGGAGAGCAAGTAGAACAAGTAGAACCCAGATCTTGATCTCTAATAACATTCTCCATTAAAAGGAACTGGGACTTCTAGAAAAAAAGGCTGATTCCAACATTACAACAAAAAAAGTACAAGATGAGCCTGAAATCTCTTGTGCTAGAAGTGAGGGAGGTGTTTAGAGAAGAATGTGGACATGTCAAAAGGGCACTGTGGCCACCATGAAGGAGCTTTCATTATCCAAGAATGGAAAAATTTTAGTATTAAACTAAGGACATAAAAATTATAACTTACTGAATAAAATAGAAATACATGAATTCACTTTGATATAAATTTGAAAAACAGGGAAGAAGGGAAAATTCTTCCTTTTAGTAGAAACCCAACTGATAAATGAAGAACTAGATGGAATTAGGAAACCACCATCAATAACCATCATAATAATAATTACTAAAAGTGAGAATTATCACTGGATGCTAAAATGAGTAGATGAATTTTTTAGAAGGCACAGAATATTTTCAGTCTCAAAGTAACAAAATATTTATTAATTAAAAAGTGAAATAAACAACTCTATAGTAGATTTAGCAGAGTCCAATGATGAAATCAACGTCACCAGTAATTATATATATATATATACACACACACACACACACACACACACACACACACAACATGTGCCTCCTGATATAATTCCCTGAAAAGATCTGAGGTACTTCTGAGGTATTCTTTTTAAAGCTTCATAAGGTGAATCTAATCAAAAAGAAATACCAAACAAACCCAAACTGAGGGACATTCTATGATAACTGGCTTGTACTCTTTCAAAATGTCAATACTATGAGACACAAAAAAAGAATAAGGAACTATTCCAGATGAAAGGGAACTAAAAGTACAACTGAATGAAAACACATGATCCTAAATTTTCTTTTGTTATATAGGCATTATTGGGGCAGTTGGACAAATTTGAATAAGGTCTGTAGATTAGATAATTGCATCAATATCAACTTACTGATGTGGATAATTTTCCTACAGTTGTTTAAGAAAATACCCATGCTGGGGCACCTGGGTGGCTCAGTCGGTTAAGTGTCCGACTTCGGGTCAGGTCATGATCTCATGGTTTGTGGGTTCGAGCCCTACATCGGACTCTGTGCTGACAGCTAGGAGCCTGGAGCCTGCTTCAGATTCTGTATCTCCCTTTGTTTCTGCCCTCCTCCTGCTCATGCTCTGTCCCTCTCTGTCTCTAAAAATAAATAAACATAAAAAAAAAATTAAAAAAAAAAAAGAAAATACCCCATGCTTTTAGGTATTTGAACTATTTGTGGGTAAAAGGATATTATGCTTATTATTAATTCTCAAATGTTTTGGAAAACCATATATGCATATGTATATTCAGAAAGAGGTAAAAAGATAAAGCAAATATAGTACAAATGTTGACACTTAGGGAACCTGAAGTGTATATTGTATTATTCTTGTAAATTTCAGTAGGACTGAAACTATGTTTAAATGAATGAATCACTAAATACATGAATGGATGAACAAATAAAACCTTTTCATCATGCTCACTACTTCCATCTTATTTCAAGTCTACCAAAGTCTTAGCCTGGATTATCGTTTCTCTACCCCCTTTCAGTCTATTCGCAACAAGATAGCCAGTGTAATCCTCTGAAACTATAAACCAGATCATGTCACGCCTCTGCATATAGCTTTACTGAGGACCCTGGCCCTTTTCACACTGCACTGAAATAACTTGTTCACATATCTTTTCAACCACTAAACTATAAATTCCATAAGAAAAGTACGGTATTTTATTTATGCTTGCCTCATTTCCCCCTACACACCCATCCGAGGACTGACACTCCATAAATGTTTATTTTGTGAAATGAATCTATTTAACCCCAATTATGGGGAAAACACATGATCATGCAATTGCTACAATTTTCACTTACTTTACAAGTTTATTAGATGTTTTATAATATTACCTTAATTTGATTCACGCTGCTTTGATCAAACTTATTTCACTCTTCTTATTGCAGGAAAATGATACAGGGCTTCTGACTTTAGAGTTCCACTTAGAGTCTTTCTCTGCTGCCTGATCTATTTGAAAGTCTTTTCATGGCACAGAAATGTTCTCCCTGTTGACAATTTCTCCAATCTTTAAATAAGTAGTTTCTGATTCTTTGTATAAAAGAAAAAGGGTGTCCTGTGTAATGGATATTTCTGTTCTTAAGGCTTAGATTATTCCAGGAGAAGAGAAGAAAAGGACCATAGAATATTTGTCTATTCATTGTCTTTGTATCTCAACTTTCCCAAACCAGAAACCCTTCGTATACTTTCAAAGTACCTTAACATAAAAAAAAAAAAAAATTATAAACTTAAGGATTTTATTTTTGTCTTTTCTAAATTCCTTGTTTTCTTATAATTTTAGGATTTGATTTTTACCAAGGGCTTACAACCTGTGATATCCCTAGATTTTGTCAAACTGTGAATCTAGTTGTATCTTCCAGATGACTGGGGCACTTTAAATTCTCCCTAGCTTTGCTCTAGATGATAGAAACACATCGTCCTCTGGCAAAGTCTCCCTTTTTTTCTCTAAACTGGCCCAGGCTCCAAGCAGCTGTTTTCCTGCTTCTCTTTTACTGATACAAGTGATCATTATATCTCCTCAGTATGCCCATAAATTTTCAGCTCCCTATTATTCATTCTGCATTTCATGGCTGTGTTCACTTGTAACTATTGACAAAAATGATTAATTATGGAAGTAGCAACAGATTCACCATTTGCAAAATATATGCTATCACTAATGACGCATTTGGTATGGGAACATAAAGAACTAACTCTTGAAGATTCTGTTTCTTTAATGCTGGACAAACCAAAGTGAGACACATAAGTCCCACTTAGACTCAAGCCAAGAGGGGTAGAGTAAAGCCAAAAGAGCCACTCTTCCTCCTTGCTTAATATCTGTGGAATATTCCTAGACCTTTTGCCTTGTCCATCAGACAAGAGCAACTTGATTAAAGGTTTCCACTTGGCTTAGTGTGGGTCCCCCACTAAACACACTCTCCCTCTGTATACATATTTTTTTCTATGTTACTGAAATGCTAAAATAATAAATAATAGTGAGGCGAAGGCAAAAACAGGTCTCAGTACAGTTTGTTACTGACTTTCCCAAAAAATCAGGTTTTAGATCAACAAATTCTATTTCCCCCCCATTAAATTATTCTTTAATCTTTATTATTTGCTATTTGCTATTTTAGTTACTTTCATTGTATTATTACTAATATTGTAAAGTGACTTTATTTTTAGTTTTTTTTTTAACAACAATAAAATTATTTAACACTATGACTTTCTCCTAAGTATATTTTTGGTTGTTGCTGATACATTGTATCATAAGGCAAACTGCTTATTGTAATTTTAAGACTCGGTTACTCTTTGGCCCATAAGTAATTTAGGATGAACATGCACACATATACGTGTTTAAGTATTAAGTGCTTTTCTCTGGTTTACAGGTCTTCAAACGTACTATGGTTCCTGGGTTCCTTTCCATTGTTGATTTATTCTTTCTTATTACTTTCATTCAATATCTAATAAACCATCTTTATTGGTTATTTGGGTTTGATGTGTGTATTCTTTAGGGTTCATGAATGTAAGCAAAAGAAATTTATTGTGCTAACTACTACCCCCTCATTCCCTCAAAAGAGAAGAACTTAAAAAGTTTATAAAAAAAATAAATACATACACACATACATACATACATACAAGAACTAAAGGGAACTAAGTAACAGTAAACACCGCCAAGTTCCTGAGAACATCTGGCTAAGACCCTTTCTCTGATAAATGTGGACTTTAAACCATACTTCAACAGGAAACAATTTCCTACTTGGTCCTCTGCCTTTGCATTATTCCCTCCAAATTCAAACTTCTAGGTGGGCATGTCCATTTGCTAACTTCCCCAGAAACCACAAAAACAAACTAACCAGTAAAAATGAACAACAACAAATAAACAGCAAACAAACAAACAAACAAACAAAAGCAGACCTTTTCAGCTCTGCCTCATGCTAAATTTCATACATTGCTGGTTTTCCCCTGGAAAAGAATATTTCTTGGATGCTAGGCAGTCAAATAAACAACAAATGTCCATTTTATTATATCTTTTACAGAACCTTATAATTACATTTTGTGGCATGACTAAATTTGAAATGTTTTTGCTTTTAAGTATAGAACACATAAGTGCTACAAACTGATGTTTCTGAATTTACATCAGTGTATTCAGAATCCAGTTAAGCTGTATATGTGATGAGGAAAGAGGGGGTACACAAGATAAGGTATCTTCTTTTTCAGTGTTTATTCCCCTATACTCAAAGTCTTGAGTATAATTAATGGTCAAAAATGACTATCTGGAATGTTCATGATTATCCATTAGAAATGTTACTTTAATTAACTGTTAATAATTTTCTGGTGCTGTAGAGCTGCATAACAAGAGGCGTAGTTTTACCTTCCACTGATCATAACCACAGTAGGATGCCAGAAACACTTGCCAAAAAAATGCTGCATTTAATTTCTAGTTTCAACGATGGTACCTAAAAATTATACTTAACATGTAGTGCTACAATGAATTCAAAGTTAAGACTAACTTGAAGTACAGCAAAGTCATCACTATTGAAGCCTTAATGGGTTGAATGTATAAAAGAATAAATAACAAGTGACAAGATTATTCCTAAGTAATTTCTATATGTTGAATTGAAGTTGGGGGACTACAATCAAGATAGGTCGAATAAACACTACAAGGATTGTGGAATTACAAATTGATGCAATGAATTACAGTCACTGAGTTCATGAAAGTGACAGCAATAGACAAAACACCGGGTAAAGCAGTGTGCAATGGAATTGTTCAATTTCATTAAGTACCATTTAACCCATCAACCAAAGAGACAGAACTACAAATCATGAGAAGACTTGCCACTAGCATTCTCAGCTACCAATCAAGGGAAAAATAACTTCATTTTTGACTTCCAAATACATACTCCCAATGCTAACACTTTGACTTAATTATTACTTCAATTTAAAAAGAAATTGTTGAACTTTACAGGTGTCAAATATCATGCCTTACAACATACAACTAGAAAGTGACAGAATCTGGATTCAAACTGCATTCTATCTGACTTCAAATTCTATATTTTCTCTAAACTGTACTCAAGCCAGAAAGGGTAGAGGCAATGCACTGGGATTTCCTTTTGGTCAAACATACTCTATGATTAAGGTGCCATCAGTATTCTTATAGGATAACCCTCCCTCTTCTTCAATGTAAATAGGTCCCCAAATTAATTTTTCCCAAGAGATCACACCTAGGTTCTATCACATCTAAAAATGATGATATTCATGCTTCTCTTTGATTTTAACTTCGTACCAATCATCTATCCATCTAATTTCATGGCAATTTGAGAAATTGTCATTCAAGAGAGAGAATGAAAAAAAATCTGTTCAGTTTGGAATGTATTATATGATTTTAACTAGGTATTAAAATAAATAATTATGTTTTAGCATATATTTATCTTTACTCTTCCCTAAGAACATATATTATGATAAAGGAGACAAGATGATGAAGCTGAAATTTAGAGGGTTTTCATTTTATTTGGGACACTATCAAACTCAGTGTCATGGACAGATGCTTAAAAATGCCTTTCAATAATCAGGTTTTATTAATGTCATTAAATAAAATAGAGATAGCATGTAGCAGTAAAGCGACAAGACATTTGATGCCAAAAGGAACAGGGTTGCAATCTTAAGATCACCACCATTATCTCTGAAAAATTTATTTAACATCACTGTTTTTTACTGTCTTCATCTATAATATGGTGAACATATTCTCTAACATGCAATATTGTTTGTGATGTTTAGATCATGTATCTAAAGTAACTGACAGAATATACTATTATTTTTCTTACAGCTATTATTAAAGAACATAAGAGGAACTGAATTGTCTATCCCTAAATTTCATACTCTCCCAGATGATAATTTCTCTACTAATAATATAAATACTTTCAAATTGATACAAATTACCCACTTAAGCAATGGAATAAAAATTGAGTAAACATGGGGAAAAGTTTTTGAGCTCATGTTATTTTTATTCAAAGGATAAGATTTTAATGCTTGGTATTAAATTGTTCTAGGATTGGTCCCTCCAATCCTAGAATTCAATCCAATCCATACAATTCAATAAAACAGAATGCAGAGAGGGGTGTCTTAACTATGATAAGAGTGAACTGTTATTGAGAATATTCAACTTTTTCTAAGCATTTGGTTAGACATTTTACTTATTATGCCTACTTACAGCACAACTTTGTATCTTTATTAGATTAAATTTCAATGAACTACATGAAATATGGAGTTATTTTAAACCCATACAGAACTGAAATAATTACATAAAACTAATGTATATGTATGCTTCAGTTAGAAATACACAGTAATTAATTGTTGTTTCCATTGATATACAACATTTTTTTCAAAGCCTGGCTCCCATATACAAAAATAGTTTATCCACTGCTGGCCACTGTAATACTATTTACGTTAACTAAAAAGGATAAGAGGAAAAGCATGACATATTTGTGATATGTATACAAAGATTTTATGTTCTGTATATGAGATATATAAAGAAATGCAGTATTTTATAAGTTAAATCACAATCTTTTAAGATCTTATTACATTAAATTAACTTATTTAATATGGTTGTTTTATTGTGTATTAAAATATAAATTTTTAATTTTTAGAAAACAGTGGATTTTTCAGGCAAAATGCTTTTCGCATAAAAAGAAAAACACATGATTAATGATTCCACCCCTCTTATCTCCCTTCCTTCCATCGTCTATTGAGCACCTATTATGCCAACAATTGCAAAATTAGAGAAGAAAGATCCGAGTTACATGATAGGACAGATATGAGTAGGCAAACACCTGTAACATATAACCTGCTATAAGAATCTAGAATATATTAAGTTCTTATACGTATCAGTCAATCTTCTACTTCATATGATTTTTCATAACACCTTTATGTATTGGTATTTCTACTATCCACATTTCACAAATGAGAAAATTGAGGCACAAAGATTTAGATAATTATAGCCAAAGCCACACTGATAATAAGCAGCAGAATTTGGGTTTGAATCCAGTCAGAATGTGTGCTCCTACTATGCTATACTGTCTGATATAACTACAAGATATTTTAGGATGTAAGCCCATGATTCATCATATAGAAAAACAATTAAGTACATTTATTTTCTCAAATGTATCTGCTTGTATCAAATTGCCTATATTTGAAAACTGCTGATTAGTTTATAATGCCAATACATCAACCTCAGAAAATGAAAAATGCCTAGCATAATTTTAGCAAAAATGGCTCTGCATAACTGGTGGATGAATTTGAAAATCCAGTATCCAAATTGATAGCTACAGACCATTATACATGTTTTCCCTTAAGAGTTTTGTATCTGTGAGGCATCATTTGAAGCTCTAAGAGTTGCTAAATCTAAGCAATATATCTGACTTGTGAATCACTGAATTACTGCGTTAAGCCAATATTTTGGGAAATATAGGGATATTAAACCATCTTTTCTCACTGAAATGTCATTTTAACACTATTCTAATTTTCAGTGAGAACCAACAAAAATTAGAGGCCACAAAATAACAATATGGAGTTGAGGTTGGAGAATCAGCTTGTTTACTGATTCTGCTACCGACCAGTCGGCTGATTGTGGGCAACACATTTCACTCTTCTAAGCCTTTGTTTTCTTCAATTCCTAGTATATACAATAATGGTAATTCCAGTCAGCATTACAGTGATGGCACATGGGACGTATCCAGTAGTGTTAATCATAAAATCACCTTTTGAAATAATAAACTTTGGTACAAAAGGCCAAAACTCTACTTATATATAGCAATTACTACATTATTTAAAAAAATTTTTTTTACATTTATTTATTCTTGAGAGACAGAGACAGAGCATAAGTCGGGGAGGGACAGAGAGAGGAGACACAGAATCTGAAGCAGGCTCCAGGCTCCAAGCTGTCAGCACAGAGCCCGATGCGGGGTTTGAACTCACAAACTGTGAGATCATGACCTGAGCTGAAGTCGGATGCTTAACTGACTGAGCCACCCAGGTGCCCCTCCACTATTTTAAAATAGCTTATCTTTCTGTCTACATGGCTTTATATCTTTATTACCACTGCACAGTAATTAATAGACCACATGTTCACTGATGGCAGGGACTCTGTCCCAGTCAATAATCGAGAACCCAGTATGTTGCCTGGCACAAAGAACGTCAATAAAGATTACTAAATTGAATGTGTCTAAGCAATAAAACCTAGAGAGAGAAGGTGCAAGCTTGGCCTTTATGTCCATATTCTAGCTTCCAAATAATGCCAGGCTCCTCTAAGAGTTCACGAGATCCTATCGGGGGGAAACCAACAGGTGTGTGCAGGGTGCAGGCTGAACTACAGAGATGACGTTGGGCTGGGCACCAGACATGATCAAGCAATATAACTCCTTTGGTGAGTACTTAGATTCTCCACTTTACAGGACTTCACAGTCATCAGTTACTGGATCTTTTGGCTAAAGCTAAGTCAGGACAACATCAAATGCTGGACAAGAGCCTGTAGTTAGTCCAGGGGGCGAGGCATAGCCATCAAAGGCAGTCTCAGGCATGAATTCTCTATGTCTGATTCATCACAAGAGACAAAATGTCAGCAACTCTGCTGCCAGCCCAGCTCTGAACAACTCATAGAAGTATAACTCATCCAATCCTATGCTTTACTGTACAGTGAGCACATTCTTTAAAAAAAAAAAAATCAAATGGCTTAATATTTTCAGTGGACTTGTGAATGACTAATAATCTCATTGCATTTATTTTAAATGGGCTTCCAAATCACTGATGTATATTAGGTTTTTTTCATGTCACTTTTTGAGAGGGCATTATAAGTTTTGATTAAATGTCCTATATTATATACATCATTTTCTGGCAATGTTCTAATCTTATTTTTCAATTTTAATATAATACTTTCACTGTTTCATAACTTTGAGAAAAAATACTCTTTCTGTATGTAGTCCTATGAAACAGAGCAAGTTCATGAGTTTTCAAACTGCAAGCTATTTAATAGCCTCCATTTGGTAATTATAGAGATTTATATCCCTCTCCTCATCTCCCACAAAATTCAGAGCTGATCTGTCTAGTTGACTTAGAGACTGACTTAGAGGTCTATACATTCATTATCCTTGACAATAAGCTGTTAGATTAGGTTAATGATTTAAGACTAATATATGTTTGGAAATGGGAGAAAGAGGTTTAAAACTAATTTATAGGAATATAATCCACTGGTCATTTTCATGTTTCATCAAAAAATATTTTAGAGGATGTCTCAATAGTAATTGATCACATTGAGGTGACAAAATGGGCTGTCCATGTTTTACTAGGAAGAGAAGGAAGCTATTATCTCCTTTTCGGTTCAGACTTTCAGGGTAACCAGACAGTTTATCATTTATCAAAGAATTAAAATAATCTAAAAGTTAGAAAGAAGAAGTACACTGGCACAATATGGATGCAGCTGATGTTACAAGTCCAAAAATGTCACCCATCTCAGTATGTTGTGTACTATCACTTAGAAGATGGTATAGCTACCCTGGTTTTCTCTTTCAAAATCTTTTTTTTTTTAATTAAAAAAAATAATGTTTATTCATTT
Organism: Neofelis nebulosa; assembly: GCF_028018385.1. NCBI lineage: Eukaryota > Metazoa > Chordata > Mammalia > Carnivora > Felidae > Neofelis > Neofelis nebulosa. The sequence continues at coordinate 23,083,185 of NC_080783.1, forward strand.
TTGAAAGAGAGAGAAACAGAGAGTGAGTGGGTGAGGGGCAGAGAGAGAGGGAGACACAAAATCCAAAGCAGGCTCCGGGTTCTGAGCTGTCAGCACAGAGCCCAACACAGAGCTTGAACCCACGAACTGTGAGATCCTGACCTAAGCCGAAGTCTGATGCTTAACTGACTGAGCCACCCAGGCTCCCCTCTTTCAATATCTCTTAATATTCACCAACAAAAGTAAATTTATTTTTAACTCCTGCATGAACCATTGGGATATAAAATAGCAAATAATTTCATAGTATATTACCAACATATAACATGTACTTTTAAAATGCTATACAATTTTTTTTAAATCTAGTTTTTTCAAGGTTTCTTGGGTTTTAAATAAATGAGGTGAATGAGAAACAAAATCATAGAAGTGCCTAATGTGACTCTAATAAAACAATTCTGTTTTAACTCTAGAGTTGTTGTCATATGCTATTTGTAGAATTTTATATTAACATTTTAGTTAATAACTTGCATTGTCTAATTATTAATAACATAAGTAAATTTCCCTTTGTTTTACATGCTAATTCTATATTAAATTATAGCAATTTAAGTATATATATATATGTGTATATATATACATATACACACATATATATATATATATATATATATATATTTTTTACCATCTGGCTTGAAAATGTTTTCAGAAAATAAACTCATCAAATGAATTATATTTCTAGTCAATCATACACTTACTATTATTTATGAATAACATTTCATTTACACCAAAATATTTTAGAGTCCTTTTCCTAGTATTAATTAATTTAAAGCTAGCATACATAGTAATATAAACTTTAATTTGCCATTAAACCAATTTAATAGAGAGATAGATAGATAGATTAAAGAGATACTTTTGGGATTCAATCTTTCTCTGCACATACATTTAATCCAATGCTATGCTACCGTATACTAAAGGCCCTGTGCTGTGATGAATCTTTTTTCTGCTCTCAGAGATACTGTGGGGAGTAAGAACAATACAAAAAGAGCTCACAAATCAGGTAGGAAGGTCACCATCAGAAAACAACTCTGTGCATTTAAGGCAAATATATAGAGGCAACTTCTTTTAATAAGAAAGGTTTTATTTCTAAGCACTAGTGCTTCAGTTTTTCATGAGAAAAAATAAATAAGAGACATGCTTTCTGAGAACATTCAGTTGCAGCACTTTCAGAGAGAAGGGGGAGAAAACCCTGAAATCAAGAGAAAATGAACATAAAATTTGGGTCACTGCTAAATTAATATTTTCTCTGTGGGTTTTCCTTTACCAGTTGCTTTTATATGCACTTCACATCTAAGTATTTAGGCTAAATGCATTTGAAAATCTTGCTTTTCCACTGATGCTCCATTAGCAGGAGTGAACCCTGCTATATCAGGGTCTAAGCTATTTTAAAGCAAGGAGAAGGTTGCAGGACTTTTGTACTCAATAACAATTCATTCTGATTTTATTCTTAAGTCATGTCTGACATACTTTTCCCCCAGTGCCTTTTGACTTCTGCTTCTTCTGAAGTCTAAATTTCTGCAACATGTGAAGTTGGTGTCTAAGACATTTATAGCCTTCTTCTGTAGTATGTGAACCTGAGACTTCTTGTTTATTCATCCTAAATTAGTTTGCCTCAGATGACTAAATAGGGCCTCCCATACTGAATTGGATTGCTATTCCCACCATCTGTATGTTCATCATCTTAATCCTTTATTGATGTCAATCATGTGTCATATATGGGAAGATAAAAGAGAGAAATTACAAGTTGCATTTCCTTAGTGACCCAGGAATCAGAATCTATGGATATTTCGTTTTTTGTTTTTTTTTTGTTGTTGTTTTGGTTTTTTTTTTTTGTATAGTTTCCCAGAGTCCTTGTTTTCTTTGCTATCCTCATCAAATATTACTAAGAATGGATATGGAGATCCTGTTTTGCATATCTTGGAATTTCTCAAATCACTAAAATCTGTGCTCAATAAGCCTCTGTGTTATCTCTTGTCTCTCTTCCATCTTCAATCCCTTCCCTTGCCTTTGCTCTTTCCCTGAAAAAATAAACCTGTTGTTTCCTATGTGAACAAAGGGGACCCTTTGTTTTTCTTCTGACCCTAGAGCTACAGCCTTTTCTCCTCTTCAACTTCACTGCTAAACTGTTTGAAAATGTAGTTTCCCCTTTCTGTCTCAATTTATTTATATCAACTTCACTTTTGAATCAACAGTAATATGGGGCTGTCTGGTTTTAGCACTGAAAATCCCATGACCCAGGACATTCCTCAGCTGTGGACAAACTCACACAGCTGGTCACCTTAGACACCTCTTCCTCCCATAATCTCTACCTCTAATCACTCTTCAAATTCTGAGAGTTAAACTTCCTGCCTTTAAACCATTCTCTTCATTTGTTGTTGTTGTTGTTGTTGTTAGTTTCCTGGTTCAAATTCCCATCCACTCACGGCCTGTTGTACCAACTTCCTCAATGAAACAGACTCCCTTACTCAACTACCATAATATACTAGTCTTTCTAAAAGGCAAATTTGATTGTGTTACCCTGCTTCCTTGACATTCTAACAGATTGCCCCTGAAACACTATAAAACCTGAATCAGGTACTTCATGACCTTGTCCTTTTCTATCTGAATACTCTCACCTGCCGTTTCTTCTTCTGTAAGCTCTATTCATACATATTATTACACCCAGAACATACTATTTAAGCCTCACATTTCTACTGCTTTGTACATGCACTACCTTTTCCCAGAGTCCACACTCTACAGACTACCTGATATATCCTACTTATCCTCCACATCTCAGCCCAAGCACAGACTCCTCTTGGAAGCCATCAATACCCTTTCAGGCAGATGACAGTTCTCCAGGCTTTCTCTCTTGTATGTTCTTCCATTTAAAAACATACCTCATTGCATTAAGACAATCTCTTGTTTCTCTTTGCTACAAGATCCTTAAGGAGAAGCACTACATGTTCCCCTTTCATATTTCCTGAACCAGCAGAGTTTCTGTCTCAATAAAAAATTGTTGAATTAATGTTTAATGAAGTCATTGCATTATTTTTGTAACCCCTACACATACAGGAGGCAGGGTAGGTAAGAGTACCTAAGCAAGACCTTGTAAATAGGAACATACTCCCATTTTTTACCTTCCATGCCCTTGCACAATTACTTTATAAGTTGCACCCAGAACCTAAAGAGTGACCAAGAATGATTAGACTTATCAACACCTAAAAAAGGGCTAAAGATTTCCTTACTGTTCTTGCATCCCATACAGACAGGGTCTTATCTGCAGAACCTGTGAGAAGAGTGTTGGAACCAGGAAAAAACTCAATGCTGTTCACAGAATCCACATGTCCGTACAAAGTGCATCTGCATCTTTCACTGTGTAGACAGAAATGGAGAGTTCAAGTTTTAGGAGTTAGCACCTAAATGTTTCTTATGCTGTCTACACAATGCTAATGAAGTTAACTTAAGTATCTGAAGCGTAAGTAATTTTGTAAATGACAAAAATATACAAAAGCCACATTTTAAGGGAAAATTCTATAGTCACTTGACATCCTAAGCACTTTATAGAATTAGTAGCATACAACTGACTAAATTTAAGTTACCATCAATTTATAAAGTCACACCAACTGTCATTTATTCCTTCTCACGAAATGATTAAATAAAAATGGTCCCCATCTAATAAACGAATATGCTAAGAAAACAATGGAAGGCAAATGTTCAGGCTTCATTCTAAACCCACTGAATTCAATTCTGATCTCTACTGTTAGAAATAACTAAGAAAGAAATAAAACTGCAGTTTTGCCTTTTGCCACTTTATCAAAGTTTTTTTTTTTTTTTTTAAGGAAACAGTATATACAGAGCAGCATTATTTCCTGTTTGTAATGCTTAATTGCTTTTAATGAACTTCAGTGATAAGCATACTTTAAAAACAGAGAAAGAGTAGAAGCAGGATAATTAACAGTGCTGAGAACACAGGAGTCAATATAAGCACATTTCTAATAAGATAACCAGTTGTTTAAGCTCTGACCAACTGGCTCCTTTCTGGCTTGAGCCATGCCATATTCGGTAGTCTGGCGTAGTGGGAAAACCTCTGCAATGGGAGGCAGGAGACTGTGTTCCAGTCCTAACTTTGACAAGAGCTAGCAGGGTGACCAGGAGCAAGTTATTCAATCTCAGTGCCAGCAGCTTTCCTTCCTGTATGAATGAGATTACTTAATTTGATGTACTGAGAGGTCCAATCCAGCTCCAACATTCTGGGATTCTCTGACCAAGGTCATATATGTAAAAGGGAAGGGAAGAAGTCAAACTGAGCACAGCATCTAAGAACTGTTAGGAGCAAAGTTTGTTCCGCCTCACTTGATTTTGATGTTTTTTAAAAAAATCAAGAGATATTAAGATTTATGAATATATTACCACATATGTAAGTTACTCAGTGACACCCTCTGTGATTGAGTCTTTCCATATCAAAATTAAGTATTATATTAATTAATGTCAGGAACAAGAAAGTAAAATCAATAAATTCATTAATTAGGACCATTCTGTGTTAGCATCTTTATCTCAATATTTCTGAGAGAGCTTGATAATAGTGTGATTATTAAAGCTGATGATATGGGTCAGTATATATCAGGAGTTAACAAACTATGGCATATAGACTGGCTGCCTATTTTTGCAAATGTTTTATTAGAAGAGGCCAATTTGTTTACAATTGTCTGTTGCTACTTTCCCACTACTATAGCAGAGTTGCATAGTTATAAGAGAGACCATATGGTTCATAAGCTTAAAACATATAATACCTACTCCTTTAAGCTAATATATTTGGATATTTATAAGTATGCCTGGATTTTACTTCTGACAGTTTTTTCCTTTTTTGAGGTTAGTACTAAAATGTACAGAATAATTTCTTTTTTATTTTTAAGGACTTACTGTGTTATATAGACATTTTACATGCTATTTTCTAATGATTCCCAAAACATAAGTATAAAACATTTCTTTAAAAGTTTATACTCCAATGCCCACCATATTGAAATAATGACACTTAACTATTAAGGTAATTGTTCCAGAAGAGTAATTATTCTTTCTCCATAGCTTTATGGGGAAACAGACAGAGAGAGATTTTACAGAAAAATAAGAAGAATATATTTATTTTATTAAAGTAGTAAATTTTTAAGTTATATAGGATTTAACTATAAAACAAAATAAGCAGAAATAAAGGCAGTGCTGAAATTTAAGTAAATATTTTATTATTGTGAAATATCATTCCCTAAGAGACATCCTAACATTAAGAAAAAATATTAAAATTGTTATTTTTAATTATTTTATAACTTATAGAAAAGTAGAATTAAAAAAGGAAATGAACAAATGTATAATTCCTCCCTCTTTTTATACTTACCTCCCAATTTTCAAAATCACATTGTTAATACTACATCAAAAATCATAACACATATTTGATCAGTATTCACAAATCTCATAGCTGCTTAGTGACCCCCACCTGTCCTCCTAATTTTTATTTAACATATATTTAAATTAATCCTCTGTACCCATATATTTTTTTTTACATTTTCTTCATCATTCATTACTTCAAGAGCAATTTTGACTGGCTATAATATCTTGTTTCATCAATTTTTTCTCAAATGTTTATGAAGAAATTTTCCACTGTCTTATACCACAGGCAAAATCTGAGGCCAACCTAACCTCTGTTCCCATTTCCACTCAACTACCTTTGTGGATGATAGGCTTTCTATGCGCATTAGCCACGTAGGTCTTTCACAAACACCGCTGTTCAGAAATTTTATCATGGCATGACTTGATAGCTATTTCCATCTATTATTCTCAGACTATAATTATTCTACAAAAGTTGCTTCCACTATATCTTTAGGTTTTTCTCTTCCATTTATTCCATTTTTTTTCTTTAGGAACACCAACCAGGTTTTATTTTTATTTTGTCTCATTTGTCTCTACACCTAACATTTTGTTTATGATGCTTATATCCTTATTTTTTTTTCATTTTTTCACCCCTGCTCTTTATAATTCTCAATTGTGTTTATGTGTGTGTGTGTGTGTGTATGTGTGTGTGTGTGTAGAGGGGAGCCATCAAAAGCTTTGGTTTATGTTTTCTATTTCACTTATTTGCTGATATTTCTCAGTCTACTTTTCATATATGTCTACTGTGTTATAAAATCATAATGAAATGCTTGAGCATTTTTGATATTTCATCATATAAAATAAATTAAAAATAACATTTCTGTAATCTTTGAAAATATAGTGTATTTTCTATCTGAATTATTGATAACTTTGCTTAGGTAATTCCTTCTGCATTATATAGTCCCTAGTAGAATTTTGTTTATATTAATTTATTCTTCCATTTTTATAATTCTTCATAAGTTCAGGGTTGGTTTCTTTTTATTATGACTTATTTTTGAATGGGACAGCTACTTGCTAAATTAAATAGCAGAAAGAAAAAACTGGACGTATGTTATCTCTAATTTCTAATCAGGTTTGTTGTCTTCCACAAAGACTTACCACCAAGTGTGTTATTGTCCCGATCCCTAAGTTCATCACTCTTCCATTTTTGTATTTTAAAGTATAGATGTATCTTGTTGCAAAACCCCTTGAGTCACAAGCTCTGTATTAACTCTGAAGGCCCCTGCCCTCCTTACCACCTTCAATCTGTCTCATCTATGGCAATCTCCATTATCTTCTTTATCTAACAATAAAAATGTCTTGTTAGAATTTGTTTCTAACCATGTAGAGTAACCAGTACTTTACTTCTCCCCACACAATAAATAAATATAAAATTACACAAATTATGTAAAGCAACTGTTCTATGGCATTAAACTAAACACAGCACAAGATGGTAATCTTTTAGAGAAAGAAAAAGCTCAACATGAGCTCCACTACCCTCCTGACTTTCTGCTTGGAAGCACTTCCCTGATATTAAATGTAACAGCAGGACCCCAGTAGAATTGAAGTCTCTGTGAGACAAAAGGCAGTGAGAACAGTTAGGGCTGCTGATATGCCTGGAATTTGCAGTGTGGGGTACCTGAGAAAAGGGAACTGCACTGGAATGGCAGTAGTTTTTATGGGGATTTTCTAGGAATTGTTTGTCAAGGTCTAGATGGCATTTCTACAGAGTAAGATTCAATAGTCCTAGCAGAGATTTCCCCCTAGGAAATCTGTAGCTGAGAGCTGAACAGTAATACCAGAGACCAGGGACTGTTGGAAGACACTGTGCTTTAATCCCAACCAGAGTGAAGAGTACTCACTGGGCACCTCATACTTTCAGTTGGGACTCCAGAAAGACCCCACAGTAAAAGTGAGGGTCATCTTCATTAACTAAGTTCAAAAGCAAAGTAGACTTGTCTTGCCAAAAAATGAAACCAAGACAGAAAGGGCAAAAAGAATCTGCTGATAATGAAACTAATCACTAGGACAGAACTCACTACCTTTCATAGAAAGACCACCTAATATAGACTACCTGTAATTGCCATTAACAACATCCAGCATATAATTTTAAAAAATTACTACACATGTGAAGACGTAGTAAATGTGATCCATAATCAAGATAAAATCTCAGTAATAGAGATTCTAAGATGAATCAAATGTTGATTATAGAAGACAAAAAAGACTTCAACCATCTATTATAAATGTTTAAGGATAAAAAGACACAGTTACAATGCATGTGTAAATAAAGAATCTCAGAAGATAAATGGAGGGGTGCCTGGGTGGCTCAGTTGGTTCAGTGATTGACTCTTAATTTCGGCTAAGGTCATGATCCCACAGTTTGTAAGATCAAGCCCCGTGTTGGGCTCTGCACTGACAATGTGGGTCCTGTTTGGGATTCTCTCTCTCCCTCCCTCTCTCTGTTCTTCCCCTGTTCGTGTCCTCTCTTTCTCTCTCTCAAAATAAATAAACTTAAAAAAAGTGGAAACTATAAAAAAGAAGCACAGGGAGGAATTAATAAGTACAGTATGTGAAATAAAAATATCATTGATCTTTTGCAAATGATGATCAAAGATCATTTGCAAAATGGATATTACAGAAAAAAGGATAGGTGGGCTTGAATACAGATTAACAGAAATTATCTAATTTGAATAACAGAGTAAAAATATAGTATATAGTAAAATATAGATATAGTAAATATCTATATCACAGATCAGTCATCAGTAGGGAAATATCACATAGTCTAATGGATAAATAATGGGTTTCCAGAGTGGGGTGGAGAGTAGGAGAATGAGAGGAGTAGCACATTTCTGAAGAAATAATAACTACAAAATTCCCCAATTTGATGAAAAATACCAATATACAGATCCAAGAAATTCAACAAAGTCCAAGAGAGTAATAACAGAACATACCTAAGCATTTCATAGTCAAATTGCTAAAAGCAAAATATAAAACAAAAATCTTTAAATGGCTATAGATAAAAGAAACACAACATGTAGGAAACAATGGTATACATGACAGCTTACTTCTCAGCAGAAAAAAATAGAGACACGATATAATAGAACACATTTAAGGGCTGAAAATCCAATAATCAGTTAAAAATACCTTCCATAATGAGGATGAAATAAATTTTCAGATAAATGAAAGCTGAGAAAATTCAGCACCAGTAAATCTTTCCTATAAGAAATGCTAAAAAGAAGTTATTCACACTGAATGAAAATGGCATCTGATGGAAACATGTATATGGAGAAAATCATGCTGGCATTGGCTACTTGGAGTCTTTTGTGGTTCCATACAAATTTTAGGATTGTTCTAGCTCTGTGAAAACTGCTAGTATTTTGAAAATTTTTTTTAACGTTTTTATATTTATTTTTGAGACAGAGAGAGACAGAGCATGAACGGGGGAGGGTCAGAGAGAGGGAGACACATATTCTGAAACAGGCTCCAGGCTCTGAGCTGTCAGCATAGAGCCAGACGCGGGGCTTGAACTCACGGACCGCAAGATCATGGCCTGAGCTGAAGTTGGCCGCTTAACCGACTGAGCCACCCAGGCGCCCCGAAAACTGCTAGTATTTTGATAAGGGACTGCATTAAATGTGTAGATAGCTTTGGGCAGTACAGGCTTTTTTTTTTTTTTTTTTTTTTGACAGAGAGAGAGAAGAAAGTAGGGTTTGGGGAAGGGCAAAGGGAGAGGGATAGAGAATCTTAAGCAGCCTCCACACCCAGCAGGGAGCCCTACATCAAGCTCAGGAGCTATGTAAATACATGCTTTTAGAAAGGAGATGTATGTGTTAAAGGTATAGCAATTTTTTGAAAAATGTTTCATTTATTTTGAGAGGGAGGGAGAGAGAGAGAAAGAGAGAGAGAGAAAGAGAGAGAGAGAGAGAGAGAGAGAGAGAGAGAGCACACGCATGAGCAGGAGAAAGTGGCAGAGAGAGAGGGAGAATCTTAAGCAGGCTCCATGCTTAGTGCAGAGCCTAATGTAGGGCTTGATCCCATGACCATGAGATCGTGACCCGAGCTGAAATTGGGATTTGGACACTCACCTAACTGAGCAACACAGGGCCCTAGGGTAGCATAGACATCTTAATAATATTCATTATTCCAATCCATGAGCATGGGATGTTTTTCCATTTCTTTATGTAATCATCAATTTCCTTCATAAGTATTCTATAGTTTTTAGAGTATAGATATTTTACCTCTTTGGTTAGGTTGATTCCTAGGTATCTTATGGTTTTTGTACAATTATAAATGGGATTGATTCCTTGATTTCTCTTTCTACTGTTTCGTTATTGGTGTATCGAAATGCAACAGATTTCCGTAAGTTGCTTTTAAAATTCAACACCCCTAAAATAAATAATACAGTTAAGAAATGGGCAGAAGACATGAACAGACATTTTCCAAAGACATCCAGGTGGCTAACAGACCCATGAAAAGATGTTAAACATCACTTATCATCAGAGAAAGACAAATCGAAACCACGGTGAGATTATCACCTCACACAGGACACAAAAGATACTGGCAAGGACATGGAGAAAAGCGAACCCTCTTACATAGCTGATGGGAATACAAACTGGTACAGCCACTCTGGAAAACAGTATAGTGATTCTTCAAAAAAGTTAAAAATAGAACTATCTGATGACCCAGAAATTGCATTACTAGGTATTTTCCCAAAGGACATGAAAATACTGATTCGAAGGGGCACATGCACCCCGATGATTACAGCAGCATTTCAACAAGAGCCAAATTATGCAAAGAGCCCAAATGTTGATCAACTGATGAATGGAGAAAGAAGATGTGGTGTATATATGTGTGTGTGTATGTATGTATGTACATACATTACCCAGTACATGTACCTGTACACACATTACTCAGTCATCAAAAAGGATGAAATCTTGCCATTTGCAATGATGTGCATAGATCTAGAATGTATTATGTTAAGCAAAATAAGTCAGAGAAAAACAAATACCATATGATTTCACTCATATATAGAATTTAAGAAACAAAACAGAGGAACACAGGGGAGAGGGAAAAAAAGAGAGAGAGAGAAAGACAGCCATAAGAGATACTTAACTATAGAGAACAAACTGAGGGTTGATTAATGGAGGGAAGTGGGTGGCGGATGGGCTACATTGTTGATGGGTATTAAGGAGGACACTTATTGTGATGAGTACTGGGTGTATATGTAAGTAATGAATCACTAAATTCTATACCTGAAACCAATTTTACCATATTTAACTAACTAGAATTTAAATGAATTTAGATTTAAACAAAAACTTGAAAAAGATAAAAAAAAGAAGAACAGATAATATGTGGTTATAGAAACCAGAACAGTATTTGCTAGAGGGAGTAGGCACTGATTAAATAAAGACACAAGGAAACTTTCTGTGGTCACAGAAATCGTCTATATCTGCATTAGTTTCAAAGTTATATACATTTGTTAAAATTCATCTAATTGAACGGTTAATAACTGTTCATTGCACTGGATGGATATATTACCTCAACTAAACAACTAAAAACAAATATGGCTTGCCAGAATACTTTTTCCCTCTACCTTCACTCTCCTGATATTTATGGCATTGTAAATATTCTAGAATATATATTTCTGTGAATAACTGAATATTTATAGTGATCCTATTCTCTTATCAAGTATGTTTCTCATACAAGCATGGATCAAGTACATGCATCTTCATAGATGGACAGAGAATCTTTAATATTTAAAATAGCTATACCATTGGGGCACCACACTGAGCAGAGAGCCTGCTTAAGGTTCTCCTTCTCTCTGCCTCTCCCCCCTCCCCCCGCTCTCTCTTAAAATAAATAAACATTTAAAAAATAGTTATACCATTAGCATATACATCTTTTCCTTTCTAAAGGTATGTATTTACATAGCTCTTGGGAGGTCTTTCATGTTTAATTAAAAGGAAGTAAACAGGAAAGAAACATAAAAAATAAAAATCCGCAAGAGATTTAATGAACACAATACAAGTGAGAGAAAACACAATCGATACAGATGAATGCATAAGAAAGAAACAGCATGAACAATATATAAAACAATGATTAATATTTCTAGCCTATTAAATGTTAGCGAATAGATTTCTATCTGTGACAAAATTAAGATTATTATTTGTAAGTAGTTCATTAGTTGTAACTTTTTAGAAGACTATTTACTAAAGAGAAAAATTCTGAATATGATATTTTTAATTGAAGCATTTAAACTTACAAAGAATTATGCTTTTAACTTAAAAGTATCTTTTAACAGATATAATTTTCCATTAAACTAAAAAGTCTATTCCAAAATTTGGTAGTATTTTTAAAAGCAAATGCAACAGTATTACAAATATGATTATATCTGGTTCATCCTAACAAAGATATAACAAATATACGTACACAGAAAATGTATTGTTCTAATATGTGTCCTTGCATATACACACTATAGGTAAAATACTGTGCATGTCTAGAATTTATGTTCAGCCTTTGTTGTTCATTAAAACCCAATTCATTTATTTAGGAGTCTATTCATATATGGTGTTGGGATAGAGGGAGCAATTTCTCAATGATATAGCTCACATAGTTTCCCAAGTGAAAAGGAAAAGCTGGGTCTTCACATAGCTTAACAGAAGAAAGAACTGCTGAAGGGGGAAAGAAATCTGCTCACGAGCCACTGGTTTAAGGTGTGGGGCATTCCAGGCAGACAGGCTGCAAGAGCAGGCTTGTGAGAGATTAATTAGCTGCCAGAGCAGGGAGTTCCATTCAAAATTTCTTTGCAAGGTGAAAATGGACTAAAGTGATGGAGCATGACAGCACCACAAGGGATGGAAATGATTTGTACACTTCCATCAAAAACATAAACACTGAAGCCTGATGCAATTTTCTCTCTTTTGCCCTGTCGGCTGTTTTCCTAACATTTTTGTAGGAAGAAGTTAGTTCATAAGCAATGGCTCTTCATTAACTCACCTCCTGCTTTTCCTTTATTTCCTCTTTTCCCTTGATTTAATTTATTATTCTGGTAAGTGAATGATGAATATTTTTCTGAATTTTCAGCTCATTATAAAACAAAGTTATCTACTCTTCTAGAGCAGATACATTTTCACTTAAAACGTATTTCCCATACATATGCTAACATACAAGATGACAACATTTTAACATAGTTTCTCTTCATGAGGCATTAAATTTTAGGAGTTTTATTTTCTTTGGTGTGTTTGTTTTAACACTATTAATATTGAATATACAATTGCACTTTTAAAACTTCAAGCTTGTATGAATTTACAGATCAACACAATATTAAGACAAGCATGGAACATTTACAAAAAAGCAGCACAATATGTATCTCTGAAGATAAAAGCTAAAAAAAGTCTATTCTTGTTTTGAAAAAGAGGATTAGCATTCATTAACTTATTAATACTTAGTAAATACCTGGATTTTAAATAGTGTTTATATAATTGAGTCAACCTGCAATAATAAAATTTATCACTAGGCTTAGCCAATAATTCTTTGTGAAATACCTAAATCTAAGAATCCAACATGAACATTAGTGAAACCTATTTATATCCTCATACTGTAATTCATAGCATCCAGTTCACTGAGGGATTCCTCCCCACCCTGGTTTATTTTTAAAAGTTTATACATAAGCTATTTTAAGATCCACCAGAATTAGCATCTCAGCAAGGCAAAATCCTCAAGTGACATCCAAAATTTGACTTCAAAAGTTAACAACACTTTAATAATGAGAGCCTTTTGTTTTATATTACTGTAAATTATATAAAATCCATCATGCAATAGTTTCCTTGTGACCATGGAATTCAGTTGAACATTTAGTAGAGAGAGTGATTTTTAAACAAAATCTATCAGGGAGTCTTCCATAAGCCCTATCTTAAAGTTCACCATAACCTATCATGACATAACAAACTATCATGAAGTTTGAGTATCTCACCCAGGAAGGCTCATGAATAGGCCACAGCTTCGAAACTATAAAATTTCTTGGCCAAAACCCTTGGCAATAAACATACAATCTGAGCCTCACCCCCAAATGGTAATAAAATTCCACTCCACATGTGTAAACATAGGGCAGATTCTTGGTAAGCTCAAAATATTTGGAATACAGCCAGGATTTAGGGAATAGAAGCAAAAGGTGAATAAATTAAATAACTATAGTAGAGCTGGGATTCACTCAGAGTACTCTCAAGTCCTCACTCAGATTTTCTGATCAGTCAACTGACCTGTTTTTGCAAAGAGCAAGGTTTTGCAAAGGGAGAGGGTTAAGAGGCTGGAGTGCACAACTGGTAACAGTGAGAAAAAGTAGATGCTTGGCAGTTTATACCAGTAAACTGGATAATGGAAAAACTAAAATAAAAAGACCAAATATTGAAATGACATCTTGGGGCAAATTAATAAAGACAAAAGCAAATAATTCTGTATATTCCAACAGCCCCTACATTTAAAATTGTAGTTTAAACACACCTGTTGAGTGCCAACTATCCTAAGCATTTTGCATGTGTAAACAGCACTGTGAATACCACTGGCCCTATCTATTCACAGATTCTGGATTTGTGAACTGTCTACTCACTAACATGTATTTATAACACCCAAATCAATGCTTTCGTAGACATTCATAGATATAGACATGCACAGAGTGGCAAAAAATTTCAAGTCACAAGATGTGACATTGCACGCTGAGGTCAAGCTAAGTAAAACTCTGCCTTCTTGCTCCAGCTCTCCTACTGTAAGCAGTGTCCTTTTGCAGTCTACTTAGTTCCGTGGTTTTATTTTTTTTCACAGTTTTGTGCTTTTTTGTGGTGATTTTTGTGGCTTTGCTGTTTAAAGTGCCTCCCCAGTGCAGTGTTGTCTGGTGTCTGTAAGTGCGTGAAAGCTGTAATATCACTTATGCAGAAAATGGTTAGACAAACTTTGTTCATATGTCAGCAAATAGTGCTTTTTGACTATAATTTCAGTGTGAATGAATCAACACATATTAAATACTGCATCTTTAAACAGAAACACACACAAAACTAGGTTAAATATTGATTAATTGACAAATTAACTTGCAGGAAACTAACCCTGTATTTCTCCTGGGCACAATGTTTCCATATTCACTAATCCAGTATTTTTGGTGATTTTATAAAATATAACAATCTTGAATAAGAAGAACCAACTACACTTATAATTTATCCAGTTTGAAGATAAGGAAACCAAAGTATACAAAGTCTAGATAACTTGCTCAATATCACATATGTACTTAGTGATGGAGGTAGGATTATTCTTCCCAAACAGTTGGCTTAATACCATGTACTTTTAACCACTATCTACATAATCTTCCACACTGCCTATCATAATGTCAAGTCAGGACTTTGGGTTATCAGCCAGTGATGAAATTTTGCTTTGCAGGTAGAAAATGCAACATTCATTTTAGGAGGATTTTCATTAAGAAATAGTTACTATTTAAAATGTTTCAGTGCTGGGGCGCCTGGGTGGCGCAGTCGGTTAAGCGTCCGACTTCAGCCAGGTCACGATCTCGCGGTCCGTGAGTTCGAGCCCCGCGTCAGGCTCTGGGCTGATGGCTCGGAGCCTGGAGCCTGTTTCCGATTCTGTGTCTCCCTCTCTCTCTGCCCCTCCCCCGTTCATGCTCTGTCTCTCTCTGTCCCAAAAATAAATAAAAAACATTAAAAAAAAAATTAAAAAAAAAATAAAAATAAAAATAAAATGTTTCAGTGCTATTTAAAGTGTTTCAATAAAGGTGAAATGTTTATTGCCTATAAAATTAATTTGTATTAACCCATACTCCACAGTACCAAATAAATCAACTTTTATGAATTAGAAACATTAGAAACACATAAAACAAAAGTTATGTGGTCTGATACAGTGGCCCATTGCAGTTGACTTATGTCGCTTTATAAGATAGTGGTTTATATATTTTCCTAATTCCACATTCAGTGATTTCACTTGGGTCATTTGAAATTGGTCATGGTGGTAGTATTTATACCGTGGAAATTGGCAAATTCTACATACCAGAGCCTACGTTTTTCTGAAAGTAGGTTTATAAACACACACTGCTTGGGTGTCTGGGTGGCTCAGTTGGTTAAGTGTCTGACTTTAGCTCAGGTCATGATCTTGTGGTTCATGAGTTCAAGTCCAGCATCGGGCTCTGTGCTGACAGCTCAGAGCCTGGATCCCACTTCGGATTCTGTGTCTCCCTCTCTCTCTGTTCCTCCCCCATTTGCACTTTGTCTCACTGTCTCTCAAAAATGAATAATAAATAAATACACACACACACACACACACACACACTGCCTGATGTGATGATCCTTGGTTTAGCCAGAGTTTTCCTTTCAAATATATATGAATTACTTAAAGATTTCTTTAAAATTTTTTTTAATCTTTATTTATTTTTGAGAGACAGAGTATGAGCAAGGGAGGATCAGGGAGAGAGGGAGACACAGAATCCGAAGCAGGCTCCAGGCCCTGAGCTGTCAGCACAGAGCCCAACGCAGGACTGAGCCACCCAGGCGTCCCTAAAGTTTTCTTTAAAATCCCAGTTATCATCTGATTGCCTGTACTGAGTTTCCTTGGCATTTCTTATTTTATTTATTTTGTTTTGTCTTTTGTTTATGTTTTAATCCAGCACATGATACTCATAAGAGTAAGAATGAACATGAGAATGAATATAACTGCCGAAGTTCTCTTTATTTATTTACTTAATTTTTAAATTTAATTTATTTGAGAAAGAGAGATTGAAAGTGCATGTGCAAATGTGAGCAGGGTGAGGGGCAGGGAGAGAGAGGAGAGAGAATCCCAAGCAGCCTTGACACTGTCATTGCAGAACCCGATGTGGGGCTCATTCCCACGAATTGTGAGATCATCACCTGAGCCGAAGTCAAGAGTCGAATGTTCAACCGACTGAGCCACCCAGGTGCCCCAGTGCCGCTGTTCTTACGGATGCAGTAATAAACTACTTCTTCAGTAAATACCTGAACTCTCCCTTTACTTTCAGGGCACAGGTTTGTTCCCTGCCATCCATACCTTCTAGGTCATTTGGTACCTACTACACAGTCTAAACTGATTCAAATATTGCCCGTGAATAGTATTACAAAGGACAGAAAGAATTAGAAATAAAATGTCCCATTACGGAGTTGACTCTCATGGTCTGGGATTCTCAAAGTTAACAGACTAAGTAAAATAATTACTTCTGCTTTAGAACCTATGTCTTATGAGGCGGAATGAGGGAAGCCAATCCCTCGTGTGCCTGAGACTCAGACCTGAATAAGAAAGAGTGAAAGCTTATACACTTCAATCATATGGTGCTGCTTTTGTATCTTCTGTAGTTAGGTCAGTTTTTTAAAGAACTTTTGCTTCTACAAATTCTATGACTTAAAAGTATTAAATGTCTTTTTTATATTCAAAAATGGTCAGGAGAGTTGTTTTGAAGTGTATCTTTAAGAATAATTTAAACAAAAAGGGAAATAAATTAGCTTCAAAGATGATTGCAAGTGACTCACTGTTAACTATAAGCTTATCAACAGATGTAACATTAAATACTTGAAATCCAAAAACCACTTCTGAAATCATCTGTTTAACTTCTCACTACTTATATATATATATATATATATATATATATATATAAACAAAGTATAGTTGATGTACCATGTTATATTTGTTTCAAGTGTACAACATAGAGATTTGAAAATTCTGTACATTACTCAGTGCTCAGCACAATAAATGTTGTCATCATGTCACTAGACATTATTACAATATTATTGATTATATTTCCTGTGCTGCACTTTTCATCTCTACAACTTATTTATTTTATAACTGAAAGTCTGTACCTCGTAATCTTCTTTACCTATTTTGTCCATCCCTTATACCTTCCTCACTACCAACCATGTTTGTTCTCTGTATTTATGAGTCCATTTCTATTTTTTGTTTGTTCATTTATTTTGTACTTTAGATTCCACATATAAGCAAAATCATATGGTATTTGTCATTCTCTGTTTGAATTATTTCACTTAGCATAGTATCTTCTAGGTCCATCCATGCTGTGCCATGTTGTTGCAAATGCAAAAATCTCATTTTTTAAGCTTTTAAAAAATGTTTATTTATTTTTGAGAGAGAGACAGAGTGAGAGCAGGTGAGGGGCAGAGAGAGAGGGAGACACAGAATCCGAAGCAGGTCTAAGCTTGGAGCTGTCAGCACAGAGCCCAATGTGGGGCTTGAACTCACGAACTGTGAGATCATGACCTGAGCCGAAGTTGATGCTTAACCCACTGAGCCACCCAGGCACCCTGATCACATTATTTTTTTTATGGTTGAGTAATTTTCCAGTGTGTGTGTGTGTGTGTGTGTGTGTGTGTGTGTGTGTTTAGCATAGGCAGTAATCTCTAGGACATCAGCTTTAGCAACATATTTGTAGATAAAACAAAAGCAAAAATATACTATTGGGACTACACCAAAATAAAAAGCTTTTGCACAGTGAAGGAACTATCAATAAAAGAAAAAGGCAACCTAATAAATGGGAAAAGATCATTTACAAATGATATATCTGATAAGGAGTTAATATCCAAAATATATAAAGAACTTAACACAACTCAACACCAAAAAACCAAATAATTTGATTAAAAAATGGGCAGAGGACCTAAATAGACTTTTGCAAAGATGACATACAGATAGCCAACAAGCAGATGAAAAAAATGCTCATCAGCACTAATCATCAGGGAATGCAAATCAAAACCACAATGAGATATCACCTTGCACTAATCAGAATGCTGGTACCAAAAAGATAGTAAGTAACAAGTGTTGGAGAGAAATGTGGAGAAAAGAGAAGCCTAGTGTATTGTTGGTGGAAATGTAAATTGGCAAAACCACCATAGGAAACAGTATAGAGGTTCCTCAAAATATTAAAAATATAAGTACTATATGATCCAGTAATCCCACTACTGGGTATTTCCCCTCCAAAAAACCACTAATTCACAAAGATATATGCACCCCTATGTTTATTACAGCATTATTTGCAATCATGGAGATGTGGAAGAAACCTGTGTCCATGGATAGATTAATGGATACAAAATATTTTAATATAATATAATCACAAGTAACCACACTAATACATTTGAATCTTATACCTGTTTTCCAGGACAACAGGTCTTGGAAGAGATTTGTGTCAGAAACCAGATATCAGTAATGAGAAAAGTTAGTGGCAAAAGGCAAGACTTCTAGACACAGAAGCTTTGCTCTAGGAGAGTAGGAATCCCAGCAAGAAAAATAGAAAGTAGACAAAGAAGGGCTGAAATGAGAGGAAAAAACCCTTAGATTATCCAAGGATTGGATGTTTGAGAAAAGAGATTCAATCCAGCTGTTTCCTTATGCTCAGAGCTTTCATTCAAAGCTTGGTGTCTTGTGACCATAAATGGGTGAAAGATGAACGGACACAGAACACCCATCTGTCACATCATCCTATTCCTTCATAGCACCAATCACTAGGTGAAATTAGGTTGATTGCTTATTCATGTTCTTGAAATCTCTCCCTCCCATCAGTCCTGCCTAAAGTTACATACCCCATGAAGACTCTGGCCTTATCTGGCATGTTTATTGTCTGATAGCAATAACCAGAGGAGGTACTCAATGAATATTTCTAATTATTAATGAAACTGAAGATGTGCACGAACTGTGAAGAGATACCACTACTTCCCAATACTTAATCTTAGTCCAATATCCTTCCCTTTCACCCAAAAATACTGATTATGTTGTTTAAAAATGAACTTACTACACTTATGAGGATTTCAATTACCTTAGGAAAAAAAAGAATTGTATATCAACACAAATGATATAAGAATTATTTCTACCTGAAAACCCATAGAAACTGATGGTATTTTAGTTTTTATTTTTCTCATGAAAAGTAGAATTTAAGTAGGCTTAAACTTCTGATCTTAATTCACAAGCTTACCCTTAGGAACAAAAGCTTCTTAAAAGTATTAAATTAATGAATTCTTTGTCACCATCCTTGATGGTATCAATCTAAGGGCCCCATTTTTCCACTGTGAAAGTAAAATGTCAGTGAAAATGATCACTTTTAAATTTTTGAATGAGGATGGAACCATAGGTAAAGACAATATGGTGACATATTGTAAGCCAATCAGGGGACATTAGCTGTGTCACATGTTCAGTGCTCCTTGAAACTTTATCCTATTGCTGCTACCAGCTTCTTTTCAGAGTGGCTTGATATGAAATGGTGAAATGAGAAGTTTATTTTTGGAAATTCAGGTCCCCATTAGTCTCTCTGCTATGTATGCCTAACCCTTCTGAGTTGGAAAAAAAAAAACACACACAAAAAACCCCCACAACCTCTTATGGTGATACTTCACACAGAGTCATTTTCATTTTCTAAAAGTGAATGGTATGGAACCATCTGTACACTCTCATTCCAGTCCCTGGTGTATCTTACGATTTTCTCCTCTTCTTATTCTTTAATAAATTCTATAACAAATGAAAGCAAGAGTGAAAGATGGGGATTATTGGCAGAAGTTATGTGAAACTCTAGAAGGAATACAATTAAACCCAGATTGAACTTCCTAAGTCAGGATACGTTTCTTTATTAATATCTTCTCTAGAAATGAAAATACTGGAAATGGTAAACACAATTTAAATAGAGATCATTTTTCTCAATCAGTCCAATTTTTCTGTTTACCTAATGGCCTAAGGATGTTATCCTTTTCCAGACCCCAGAGCTTTCTACCCACCAAACAAGAATATAAAATACATAAAAGCAAAAAAAAAAAAAGGCGGGGGGCAAATAGCTTGGGAATAGCTGGAAGGAGAGTCTCCTCATTACTTGACTTTCATTTTAAGTGCCTCTGATTCAATGGCTAAAATATAGCTGACTTTTTTCAATATCTCTTTATACTGAGTACAGTGACTATACATTCCAGATTTTCCTGACATTGTTGAATTTGTACAATTTTATGATTTTTAATAAATAAAACACATATAATATAATGTCTTAAATGTAATTTACTTTCAATGTATGTAAAATAGTTACATGAATTATTTACAAATCAGACTAAATTTTTTGTCAGGATATAGCAACTAGGTATTTGTTTAAAATTATATTTTGGAATGAATTTTTCTTTATCACCAGTGTGCCTGGTGATATCAAAGCATGAGGCTATTCCTCTATGACATATAATTTATTGAAATATCAATTAACATTTATATTCCTGGTATTTTCCCCCTTATACCTCAGTTTAATCAGGGAGAGAACTTTTGTAATTCCTTGCCTCTACAATGTTGGCTGGACAGAAAGCAGAAACTACCTGGAGTCAAAGGTATTTGTTATCCATTGTAAACTGATAAGAAGAGAAACTACACTTGATCTTAGCCAAAAGGCCGAAAAGCAATGTTTTTGTTATCCATTGTAAAATTTTAACTCAAGCTAGTATCTCTGAAGGGAAGAAGTTGCTGGAAAGCTTCTAAGGAAAATGAGAAAGAGTGAGAGGGGTAGAGATGCTTATCAGGCTCTTTGAGAAGGAAAGAATTTCATACCACTCCATTGCAGTGCCTGGAGAAGGTGGCCACCTCCCAGATATGGTCTCATGGCTGATGTGGAAGATTGGGTCATAGGCCCAAGGCTCACTCTTTGTCCAAAAATATTCTATGAATGACACCAAAGTAACATATATCACCACAGAGCTGGGATATTGAGCATCCCAGCAGTAGGCTGATAACCAGTGACTAGAAAAGGCTCCTGATTACTATGGCTGAATAAGGTCCTGGAACCTCACTGCAATTCAAGGGAAGGGATGCACTAAGAATGACTAAGGTAGAATTTCTAGCTACACTTAGGAGAAAGAGTCAACTCCAAATTATCTTGACTTCTAGAAAACAAGGAAATGACATATCTTTTCTACACCTGATTTGTAGGAGGTCCATGTGCAGTATTTATAAATATATTTGTTACATGATTAAAAGTAATTTCATACAGGGGTGCATGGGTGGCTCAGTCCATTTAGTGACTAACTCTTGATTTCGGCTCAGGTCATGACCTCATGGTTCGTGAGTTAGAACCCTGAATTGGGCTCTGTACTGACAGTACGGAGCCTGTTTGGATTCTCTTTTTCCCTCTCTCTTTGCCCCTCCTGCTCTCCCGTTCTCTCTCTCTCTCTCAAAATAAGTAAATGAACTTAAAAAAATAATAAAGTAATTTCATACATGTTATTCATGGCAGAAAGAGAAGGAGAAAAGGTGGAGGAGTGAAATGAATCTTTTGTATGCTATAACATGAGTATTTCCATGGCCATCTCAAACTCTGGATCTGTTTTCTCTGACACCTTCATGCTTCCTTAAGGCTTCTCTGGTATGGCACTCCATGGAAATCCACCTGACAATAGTCTATGCTTCTAAGGGTTTTGCCTTTGTTTCTGATGCACTTGTAAAGCCCACATTTACACTTAGTGGCTTTTCTACCACTTATTCTTAGGGCAGGCATTGGTGAGCAACCAGTTAATTTAATAAATTAATCCACGCTAATGAAATGAGAAGCATGCCTGAGAAGGCTACTTTTACATAAGCACTCTTCCTCCCATCTTTCTTAAGCCCATTCTACCAGAGCACACTTTTAACAGTTATCTTCTAAATATCATAAAAATACTGTATAAAAACCACAATAAAGCCTTTTCTTTGTTCTACATCCAAAAGGAGTTATTCTAATTGTAGGAATTTTAGTCCACATAAGAAAAAAACATATAAAATAACAAACTGCTGGAAAAATAAGTATTCAAGGTCACACAGGACCTTGTAATAACCTTTAAGTTGTATGATTAAGTGATTGTGTTTAGATCCGTTCTTCATTATGGAAATAATTTAGCTCCTCTGATATCTTTAAACAAAATATATCCATTTTAATTTCTTTTATATTGTAGCTAATATGGAGAGCAAAATTCAGAATAGAAAGAACTTAATAAAAGCAGCCAGGAATGTGTAAGCAAATCAATCTGGTCTGTCTCAGATTAGGTGAACAGAAGCAGATGTTTTAATAGTAGGAATAGTAAATATTTTCTATTTGCACCTTAGTTTTCTAAACAACTTAAGGCAACTTATTGTTTCTGTCTGAAATATCTAAATAATAGCTGAATTAAAAGAGACATAACTTGTAAAAGAACCTCATGTTTGATATGTAACTAACTAGTTAATGACATGTCGATCGTCCATTTGGTCAGAAAGAATTAAATTTCATGGGAATGGTTTGATGTAGCAGATTTAAAAAAATATTTTAAGAATCTGTCTTCTTACCCTCACTTCATTTATTCTACAGCTTCTACCTTGAAGTTCTCTCTTTTCTTCATCATTCACTTACTAGCCCATTAAAATATGTTACCCAATGTGTGTTCTTCACCGTTATTACAATGAATTATGTATTATATTATATATTAGGGCTCACTGCATTTTACTGCCACCTTGATGGCTACTCACACCTCCTCCCATAATACCTCACAAACACTGAATTATATTAATGCTCTTAAAGAAAACTATTCTCTGTAAAAAATACATTAAAATGAGTTTGAAAAAAGGATACATGTTTTTCTTTATGTTTATAACATTACACTAACTTTTGTTAATTTCCATCTGCTGAGATTGCATTAAAAATAATATGTTAGGATCTAAATGTTGTTGGAAAAGTTCTGTAGGACTCTACAGATTATTATAAAGATATATCATCACCTTGGTTATATGACAGAATGTCACCAACCTAAAAAAATGAGGATTATAAACAGAATGACATTTGTATATCCCATCTACCTTGCGCTTTTTACCTCTCATATGTGATATGTTCAAATCAGGGACAGGACTTTTTAGTGAGGACCCATATACAAATACAGTAAAGTGGCCAGCTTAAGATATTAAAAATGCCAGTTTGTTTTATGAGGTTATAAATATGTCCTATCATGTCTTTACATTTTATGACCTCTATTTTATTCCTTGGTAGGTTCACATATGACATATCCAATTATTCATGTCAAAAATTTAAAACTACCAGCATTTCAATAAAGAAGCACAGCTATTATTTTTTTTTTCCTATACTCTACCTTTAGATTCTTAAAATCTGGACTTTATGTGAGGAATCATGGCTTTCCTATTAAACATATCTTTCTTAAAAAATGATATACAAATTTACAGAGTCAGTATTTTTTTCATTTAAAGTTGGATGTCCTCTGCTTTTTGGCTTGGTCCTAGACCTGGACTCAATATGGACTCTACCATATTCAGAACAGAAATTGGGACAGAATGCAGTATAGACTCTAGGGAAATGCCATTAAAATTATGCTTTAGGGTGTTTAGTTTTGAATGTCTATTTTTCTTAAGAACAACCGCAATCAACAAATTATTTATACTTATGCAAATGACACATTCAGAATAATCTTATTAAAATTACTTATGGCTACTCCACTAAATTATATAAATAAGGCAATATCTTCTGCACCATATGATTGGGCCATTGACCTTGGTGCTTCCTCTTCATAAGAGTGAGTCAGAAAAGGCTGATTCACATCAGGCAGTCACTTCCTCACAAATTGCAAAAAATAAATAAATACGCCTTCTATCCATTCTGTCCTTTGGGTGTTAGCAGCAGCTGTTACCTGCAGGGTGTCGTCCTCTGTTAGCTGTCTCTTAGTTTCATGCTGAGCACACTCTTCTGTTTAAATGAGGCAGTGAAGCAGCTCAAACTCTGCTTGCTTCAAGCCAACATGATCTGCTTGTGCTTGTGCCTGTCACTTCTTAGCTCATTATGTTGCTGTTAGTTTTGCTTGAAGTATTTTGTTCATCCTTTGGGTATGGCTACCCTTCTTCAGATAGCCACATAATTGTTTCCTCATTCAGGTGCTATCCATTTTCATTACATGACTGGTCAGCACTGCTGAAAGTTGATAAGGATGACTTATATGCCTATTAGACATCTGTATTCTAAGGCCAACTTTAATGCAACTTTGTTTTATCATTTATACGCAGCATCATTTATACACTACATAAATATCAGTTGATGCATATAAGTGTGTCAATTATTCCCAACAAATCTTGATTTCAGGATTAGACAATTAACACTTTGATGTTCAGCTGAATAACTATGAAATTTGTGAACCTACTAGTTGGTATTAGTCTGCTTAATTACATCATATCGTAATTGTTGATTGTATGAGATCTAGTGATTCCTTCAAAAAACAAACATAGTTAAAGCTCTGTCTACTATATTGAAATAAAATTAAAGACAATAATAATTAAAAAATTAATATATTGGCCTAACAGTGAAGGAAAAAAGAAAT
Source organism: Neofelis nebulosa (assembly GCF_028018385.1). NCBI lineage: Eukaryota > Metazoa > Chordata > Mammalia > Carnivora > Felidae > Neofelis > Neofelis nebulosa. Next base: position 23,107,931 of record NC_080783.1, read on the forward strand.
AGAAAGTAATTTGTAATAAAATAATGTGTTTTAAAAATAATGCAGGGGCGTCTGGGTGGCTCAGTCGGTTAAGCGGCCGACTTCGGCTCAGGTCATGATCTCGCGGTCCGTGAGTTCGAGCCCCGCGTCGGGCTCTGTGCTGACAGCTCAGAGCCTGGAGCCTGTTTCAGATTCTGTGTCTCCCTCTCTCTGACCCTCCCCGTTCATGCTCTGTCTCTCTCTGTCTCAAAAATAAAAAGACGTTAAAAAAAATTAAAAAAAATAAATAAATAAAAATACAAATAATGCACAGGCCCAACTACATTAGGAGACATAATGATGGAGCCAGAAGCTCACACCTATGTATAGAACTACCATGGTAGTCACTGATATAAAAGCAAATTGGTAAGTTGCACCATCTAGGAGACTCACGTTCTAGTGGTCTTGCTCCCACTAAAGAAATTCTGTGCAATGGTAAACAACTCTTGGTAAAGTTCTGATACAAATTTGGCTAAATATTCCCTTGACTTACACAGTAGTTGCATTCCTAAAAAACAGTATGTACTAAAAACTTTGTAATTGATGTTTTGTGTTTATTTTCAATGTGGAGTTGGATTTATAGCTAAAAATAAAATGTAAAAAGGATAGTAAAAGTTTTTTTTTTCCTTTCAGCTTCATCAATATACATAGAGACATTGGGAAGTCATGTGGTACACAAAGATTGTTTTCATTGTGCAGGACTGTCTTACTCAGCAAGATGTATGGCAAGCCTGTCTCCACCACTTCATGCCAACTGTGCCCATGAATAAATGAAACAAGAAAAAGCACTCTGAAGTATCAAAATATTCATTTAAGAATGGTACTGTCCACCACCTCAGTGAACCACTGACTTAATGATTACATTGACTTTACCATTTATTCTTACTGCTCAATGCCTTGCTCAGAAAACTTTAAAACCTATCCATAGAAGTTCCAGGAAAGCCTATGTTACATTTATTATTGCTCTCCTTTAAATCACTCTAAAATATAAACTGTTGCAGTTGGGCATGTGATTCATGACTATCCCAGGTCCAGAAGTTGGAGTGTTGAGAGTAGAAATTGGCAAAGCAGCATGAGACAAGTGAGGAGAATCAGGAGGATCAAGATGTGGGAAATATATGGAGTCAAATGAAGAAATGATATATGAGGATGCCAAACCAGAGGGGGGAGCAGGGGAATTTAGAGAAAGAAGCTGGGAAAACCCTCCATCTGCTTCCATCCTTCCTTACAAGGTACTAGAGTTTTCTTGTTTCCATCATTCAAAGTTCCTCATGTGACAAAATTATACAGCTATTTAAAAAATTCCATACAGAGTATCTTTTTGAGTGACTTGTCAGAGAAATTATGTATGGACAGACTGCAAAAAAGTGATTAACCTCTCAGCCTTTAACATGGTGTTTCCCCGCAGTTAACTCTAGTATTCTGGCTAAAGGAAATTTATCACCTATATTCAAATAAAGTAATATTCAAATATAAATATAAATCACATTTATGGGTATATTATTTTTATATAATTTGCAATTTGGGACCATATATATTTCTAATTACTCTTAAGGCAAGAGATAAAGATACAAAAATGTAAAAGGGAAGGTACTCAGTTTAGATCAGACATTTTTCTAGTAAACAAAAAGATCACACCATGTAAAATCCTTTTTTTAAATAAGGCAAAAAAAGTAACTCATTAATCATGGGATTCAAAGAAAAAATATATAAAATAAATGGTTCTTCTAACATTCAAGGTATTTTTATTTGCTGACACTATACATTGCTTATAGGACTGTTTAATAACACTTTAAACTGTTGGACTTGGGTTATGAACCAATTCTGCCATTTATATGACTTATAGACAAATCATATACACCATACATGTATGTATAATCAGTATAAAATGAAAAAAAAAGTCTGAAAGCAATTTGAAAATTGTGAAGGCTGGCTACATATTCATCAATATAATTAATACCCCTTATCTATCAAGGTGGTAGGAGCTTGATTACTCTCTTCAAGAATAATTTTTGCAATCAGTCACATCTGACTTGGACATAGTAGTCCAGATATGACTCTTTTTGTTGGATCAACTAGGAAGAGGTGAGAATTAGTTGGGTCATGTGGAGTAGGTATTTCCATCATGAGTATGCTTAAATGAATTTCTTAAATTGGAACTTTAAAAACAAGAGATTAAACAAAAATTGAAACCATCATGATAAATACACCATGTGATAAAGCAAATGTTGATATAATGCAATTGGCATGTGCTTTTGTTTCCTGAAGACTGGGCTTAATATAGGTCTTATGTTCTGTATGGTGGCCTGGAGGGGATATAGAGAAAAGGGTGAGGAGAGGCAAATAAACATTAAAGAAATATCTCTTGGGAAATGAGAAAACAAAAGGAGGGAGACTATGTCCTCAGTTTCCCCAGGCCCAGTCTGCAGAGATGGGCCCACTGAACAAGCACTGACTGGGGAATCATTCTTACTGTCCCAGTAGTATCAGCCCATGATAGAACCTTGAACCATCCCTGTGCCTAGTATGAATTTGGATGCAGCATTCAAACCCATGCAATTGTTGGCATGTTAGCTACATAGCTTTGCCCTGGCTATCTCAAAACCTGTAATAATAGGACACTCTCCTCTCATTTTACAGAATTGAATTATTTGCCTATATTAACAAAATTTTATTCCTGGGAATTGGATAGGAATTGCATTAAAACTGTAAATTTGTGAACAATTTATACTTTATTATACTGAGTCGTCCAAACTATGAACATGGTCTGTCTCTCAATTACTGAGGTTGTCTTGGATTTTTTTTTTTTTTTTGTATTTTGTGGTTTTCAACATACAGATTCTGCACGTTTGTTTTTTTGTTTTTTTGTTTGATTTATACCTAGGTATTTCCATTTTTGGAGACATTGTATTTTTTTATATTTTGGTATAATTTTACATTGTTAGGATATAGAAATAAGATTGTTTTTGCATGTTGACCTTGTATTCTGCAACCTAATTGTACTTTATCCCATAAAGTTTGATATTTTGTGCTTTATCCAATTATATTACTTCTAATTCTCTTGTGATTTCTTCTTTGACCTTTGAGTTATTTGAAATGTGGTCTGTAATTTCAAAATATTTGGACATATTTCAGATATTTTTCTGTTATTGATTTCCTTCTAATTCAGTTTTATACAGGAAACATGCTTTGTATGGTTTAAATCATTGAAAATTTATTGATCCTGTCTTGTGGCTCAACATGCAGTCTATCTTGGTGATGCTTCATGTATACTTAAAAAGAATGTGTATTCTGCTGTTTTGGGGTAGAATGTCTATAAATCTCAGGAAAATTTTCTTGTTAGTGTTGTTCAAGCTTTCTATACCTTTACTGATTTAATGTGTATTTGTTTTATCAAGTACTCATAGCAATTATTTGTATGGATGACTTTATATTGTATAAAAGGGTTTGAACACCCCTTTGAAACAGCTTAGGAACTTATCCCACTAAATATATATTTGTTTCTTATAGTACAATCATCTCAACTCCCTAGGTTTATGATCCCTTCCTTCTCCCATGTCAGTCAGTTACTTCTTGGCAGTGTGACATATATGTATTTAAGATAGAACATTTCCCCTCACCCTGGAAAGTTTTTAATAATCTTCTCAAATTAGTTATAGTTCTTCTGTTATGGCATTTAGCACAATATTTCTTGATTACATACTGTTGTTAACACCATTTATTATAATTTAAAGACTTTGTGGTTAAAGAACATGCAAATCTTTTTTAAAACATGTACAGAACTCAATATTATCCCTCTTCACAGTGTCAAATAGATGCTTAACTGAGACATTAAATATAGGCCAAGTAGGAAAAACCAGAATTGTCCAGAATTATGATCCTAGACTCAGGCAAAAGAAGGAGAGCTAAAGGTGGGAATATGAACAGGGGTATGTTAGTCTAGAGTGAGTATTTAGAGAACTCAATCCATAAATATGAGGCACAATTTAACTTGATTTATCAAATATGTTTGTTTTAAGGTTAACTTGATTTTATCAGAATATTAGTCTAAGACTGAAAGCATAGGTAGCATGGACCACTAAACAAGGTACTGGATCCAAAATTCAGCCTGCTTATCTCCTACATGTTTAGCCCCTGAGGTCCCAATATCTATCCAATTCGTTTGAGGATGAGGTAGGAAGACAGTGAATGTGGCAGAGAGGTTTCAGAGTTCAGAGCTAGGTGAAAAGGAGTCTGAATATCAAGCTGCAATGCCTAGCATATGGTAGCAGTTTAGACTACACTGAATGAATGATGAATGAATATAATGAATGACCAATTAAGGTTATCATGACCTTGAACAGATGAAATTTAGGTGTTCTATTTCCTCCCACTGGGATTCCCATACAAAATAAGTATGCTCAGATCTCAGAATCAATTTTAAAAAAATACTTTATAAAGTTTAGTTTTATTCCTCTTTTATCATAAAGTAAACTTAAAAAATTTTGGTACTTTCTTAGATTTTTTTTGTGATACCTAGGGCAGAAAAAATGACTAGAAAGTATCTTTATTTAACTGGCAATATTAAAGAAAACAAATGCTTAACTATGTTTTATTAAACTGCTATAGTTATATACATAGTCTAAATTATTTTTCCCCAATTTCTCAAGTTGTAATATGGCACAGTTTAAAACCTGTTGTATCGCCTAGGAAATATGAAATTTTGAGCATTTCTTAAATTTAAGGATAATATGAAAATAGATGTTTAGGGAAATTTTTTTCCCAAACAGTGTGACATGTCTCTCATATAGATATTTCTGTCTTTTAAGTATTCTAACAAATGATTTTGTTTCTTTTGTAACCACTCTAGTATTTCATAGGTTTGAAGTTAAGGCACTTTATAAGGTTTTGATTTAATCATTTACCTAACATATATCATACATTTTCCCATGGATTTCAGTGTACCTCTAAGCTAAGGTGTAAACACATTATAAGATATAGTCTTTTTAAATCATTATATTTAAATGTATGTCAAATAGGGAGGAGGAGCTAAGATGGCCAAGTACTAGGAGGACCCCAAGCTTGCCTCATCCCTTGAACAAAGCTAAATAAATATCAAATAATTCTGAATACCCAAGAAATAAAGCTGAGGATGGACAGAACAAACTGCACAACTAGAGGAAAGAAGAAGTCACATCATGGAAGGTAGGAGGTGTGGAGATGTGGTTTGGGGGAGGAACGAATCGCAGGTGCTCTAAAGGGGAAGGAGCCCTGGTTGTAAAGAGTGTTGTGAGAGAGAGAGAGAGAAAGAGAGAGAGAGAGAAGTGCACAGAAGTGCTTTCCTTGTGTACAGGTGATTGCACAAGGAAAACACTTCCCCACAGCCATTGACTAGAAGACAAGAAGGGCTGATTTTCATGAGTTTTGCAACCAGCATGGCTCAAAGACTGGAGTTTTACAGGTCCATGGCATAACTGGTATAGAGACCCAAGGGCACTGTGGTGCTTCTGTAGAGAAAGCAGGCAGGTAGTCCAGGGACAGAGGATCACTTGGGACTCCATGGGAAAGATGGGAGAGACAGTTCCCCCTTTTTGGAGCACATGTGAGAAAGGTGGCATTGCCTCCCTGAGACAAAGGAACAGGCTGGTACCATTTCCTTCTCCAACTCTTCAGCAAATAGCATTAGCTGCCTAAGCTACTTAACCAAGCTCTGCTTCCCTGTGCTCTGCTGGTACTACTTTTCTCTGGCAAGTGTGCCTGAAAACCAGCACAGCAGGCCTCTCCCCAGAAGACCAGCACAAAGTCCCATACACACCATGTCCACTGAACACAGAGTTATGCAAAGCTTCAATTCTATTGGAAGTAGCATCAGGTCTTTTTTAGCAAGTAGAATAGAGCATACCTAGTTGAAACTCACCACACTCTGGCCAAGGTCCAAATATTCCCACTGCAGGCAAGGAGAAATTCTGCAGAGGAGTGACCTGAGGGATACAGAAGCTAAAACACAGCAGCAGAGTATTTGCAGCATATACCAGAGACACTTCCCAAAGTGCCAGGCCCTGAGCAGTGTATGAACTCTTCTCCATAAAGTCAATTACTCTCAGAGGCAGGAAACATAAGTTTTCCTAACACACAGAAGAAGACAGAGACCTAGAAAAAAGATGGAGGGTTTCATCCCAACAGAAAGAACAAGAAAAGGTCATGGCCAGGGATCTAGCTGAAACATATATAAGTAATATTCCCAGTAAAGAATATAAAGCAACCACCATGAGGATACTTTTGAGAAAAGCATAAAAGATACCAAGGTGTTCCTTACTGCAGAGATAAAAGACCTAAAAACTAATCAGGCCAAAAATGATAAACAATAACTGAGATTTGAAATTGGCTGAATGTAATGACCACAAGGATGGAAGACACAGAAGAATAAGTGATATAGAAGATAAAATTATGGAAAATAGTGAAGTTGCAAAAAAGAGGGAAAACCTTGAATCACAAATGTAGACTTAGGGAACCGAGTAACTCCATAAAGCATAATAACATTAATATTATAGGAGTCCCAGAAAAAGAGAAGAGGGAAAAGGGGGTAGAAAGTTTACTCAAGGAAATTATAGCTGAAAATTTCCCCAATCTGGGGAAGGAAACAGACATTCAAATCCAGGACACACAGAGATCTCCCATCAAAATCAACAAAAACAGGATAACACCACAACATATTGTAGTTAAATTTGAAAAATGTAGTGATAAAAAAAAATCCTAAAAGCAGCAAGACAAAAGAAGTCCCTAACTCACAAGGGAAGACCCATAAGCTATTTGCACATCTGTCCACAGAAACTTGGCAGGTCAGAAGGGAGTGGCATGACATATTCAATGTGCTGAATGGGAAAAATATGCAGACAAGAATACTTTATCCAGCAAGGCTGTCATTTGGAATAGAAGGAGAGATAAAGGCTTTCCCAGACAAAAACTAAAGGAGTCTGTGACCATAAACCAGCCCTGCAAGAAATATGAAAGGGGACTCTTTAAGTGGGAACGACCAAAAGTGATGAAGACTAGAAAGGAACACAGAAAGTCTCCACAAACAATAATAAAACAAGTGATAAAATGGCACTAAATTCATATCTATCAAAAATCATTCTGAATATAAATGCACTAAATGCTCCAGTCAAAAGACATAGGGTATCAGAATGGATTAAAAAAAGAAAAAAACAAGTCCCATATATCTTCTGCCTACAAGAGACTCCTTTTAGACCTAATGACACCTGCAGATCAAAAGTGAGGGGATGGTGAAATATTTACCATGCAAATGCACGTCAAAAGAAAGCCAGAGTAGCCATATTTCTATCAGACAAAGTAGATTTAAAGCCAAATACAGTAAAAAAATAGATGAAGAAGGGCACTATATGATAATAAAGAGGTCAATCCAACAAGAACATCTAACAATTATAAATATTTATGCCCCCAACTTGAAAAAACCCAAATATATAAAACAATAACAAACATAAAGGAACTAATTGATAATAATACAATAATAGTAGGGGACTTTAACACCCCACTTACAACAATGAACAGATCATCTAAGCAAAAAATCAACAAGGAAATAATGGCTTTGAATGACACCTGGACCAGATGGACTTAACAGATATATTCAGAATATTTGAACCTAAAACAGCAGAATACACATTCTTTTCAAGTGCACATGGGGTATTCTCTAGAATAGGTCACAAACTAGGTCATAAATCAGGCCTCAACAAGTACAAAAAGACTGACATATTTTGCATATTTTTCGATCACAACGCTATGAAAATTTAACGTCAACTACAAGAAAAGATTTGGAAAGTTCACAAATATATGGAGGCTAAAGAACATCCTACTAAAGAATGAATGGATAAGCCAGGAAATTAAAGAAGAAATAAAAATATATGGAATAAATTGGAAATGAAAACACGATAATACAAAACCTTTGAGATGCAGCAAAAGCAACCAGTCATAAGAATGAAGTATACAGCAATACAGGCCTACATCAAGAGGCAAGAAAAATCTCAAATACACAACCTAACCTCACACCTAAAGGAGCTAAAAAAAAGAAAAACTAATGAAGATGAAAGCCAGTTGAAGGGGAAAAAAATGAAGATTAGAGCAGAAGTAAATAATATAGAAACCACACACACAACAACAATAGAAGAGACCAAAGAAATCAGGAGCTGATTCTTTGAAAGAATTAATGAAATTGATAAACCTCTGGCCAGACTTATCAAAAAGAAAATAGAAAGGACCCAAATAGATAAAATCAGAGATGAGTGAGGAGAAATGACAACCAACCCCACAGAAATACAAATTAAAAAAAGAGAATATTAGGAAAAATTACATGCCAATAAATTAGGGTACCTGGAAGAAAGGAATAAGTTCCTAGAAATGTAAACTACCAAAACAGAAACAGGAAGAAGTAGAAAACATAGACTGATAACCAGCAAAGAAACTGAATCACTAATCAAAAATCTCCCAACGAACAAAAGTTCAGGACTAGATGGCTTCCCAGGGGAATTCTACCAAACATTTAAAGGACAGTTACTACCTATGCTTACAAAACTATTAGAAAAAAATAGAAATGGAAGGAAAACTTCCAAACACATTATATGAGCCGAGCATTACCCTGATTTCAAAAACAAAGACTCCACTAAAAAAAGAGAACTATAGGCCAATATCCCAGATGAACATGGATGCAAAAATGTTCAAGAAAATATTAGCAAATTGAATCCAATAGTAGATTAAAAGAATCATACATCACAATCAAGTGGGATTTATTCCTGGGCCACAAGGGTGGTTCAATATTCACAAATAAATCAATGTGTTACACCACTTTAATAAAAGAAGGGATAAGAACCATATGCACTCTCAATAGATGCAGAAAAAGCATTTGAAAAAGTAACTGCATACATTTTTGATAAAAACTCTCAACAAAGTAGGATTAGAGGGAATACACCTCAATACCATAAAGGCCATATGTGAAAGACCTACAGCTTGTATCATCCTCAAGGAAGGAAAACTGAGAGCTTTTCCTCTATGGTCAGTAAGAAGACAAAGATATTAACTCTCATCCCTACCATTTAACATAGTACAAGAAGGTTCTAGCCTTAACAATCAGAAAACAAAAAGAAACAAAAAGCATCCAATCAGCAAGGAAGAAATCAAGCTTTCACTATTTGCAGATGACATGATACTATATATAGAACATTCAAAAGACTCCACCAAAAAATTGTTAGAACTGATACATGAATTCATTAAAGTCATAGGATACAAAATCAACGTACAGAAATCTGTTTCATTTCTATACACCAATGAATAAGCAGCAGAAATAGAAATCAAGGAATCCATCCCATTTACAATTGCAACAAAAACTGTAAGATATCTAGGAATAATCTTAAGCAAATATTGTTAAAATGCCTGTACTACCCAAAGCAATCTACACATTTAATGCAATCCCTATCAAAATACCAACAGCATTTTTCACAGAAGTAAAACAAACTATCCTAAAATTTGTATGGAGCCACAAAAGACCTCAAATAGCCAATGCAAGCTTGAAAAAGAAAACCAAAGCTGGAGGCATCACAATTCTGAACTTCAAGTTATATTACAAAGCTGTAGTCATCAAGAAAGTATGGTACCGGCACAAAAACAGACACATAGATCTATGGAACAAAACAGAAAACCCATAAATGGAGCCACAACTATATGATCAATTAATGTTCAACAAATCGGGAAAGAATATCCAATGGGAAAAAGACAGTCTCTTCAACAAATGGTGTGGGAAAACTGCAACATGTATAAGAATGAAACTGGACCACTTTCTTACACCACACACAAAAATTAAATTCAAAATGGATGAAAGATCTAAATGTGAGACAGGAATCCGTCAAAATCCTAGAGGAGAACACAGGCTGTAACCTCTTTGACTTCAGCTGTAGCAACTTCTTACTAGATACATCTCTTGAGGCAAAGGAAACAAAAACAAAAATGAACTATTGCAACCTCATCAAGATAAAAAGCTTCTGCACAGTGAAGGAAACAAGCAACAAAACTAAAAGGCAACTTATGGTATGGGAGAAGATATTTGCAAATATCATGTCTAACAAAAAGTTCTAGTATCCAAAATATATAAGGACCTTATAAAAACTCAACAGCCCAAAACCACATAACCCAGAAATGGACATAAAGGAAAAAATGGGCAGAAGACAGGAACAGACATTTTTCCAAAGGAGACATCCAGAGGGCTAACAGACACCTAAAAAGATACTCAACATCACTCATCATCAGGGAAATACAAATCAAAACCATGATGAGATTATCATCTCACACCTGTCAGAATGGCTAAAATTGATTACATAGGACACAACAAATGTTGGCAAGGATGTGGGAAAGAGGAATTGCATTGCTGGTGGGAGTGTAAACTGGGGCAGCCACTCAGGAAAAGGATATGCAGGTGCCTTAAAAAAATACCCTATGACCCAGCAATTGCGCTACTAGCTATTTACCCACGGGATATGAAAATGCTGATTTGAAGGGGCACATGCACCCCAATGTTTATAGCACTGTTATCAACAATAGCCAAATTATGAAAAAAGCCGAAGTGCCCATCAACTGATGAATAAAGAAAACGTGGTGGTGGTGGTGTTTGTGTGTGTATATAATGTCATATAACTCAGACACCAAAATGGATGAAATCTTGCCATTTGCAATGACATGGATGGACCTACAATATATTACGCTAAGTGACATAAGTCAGTCAGAGGAAGACAACTACCATATGATTTCATTCATATGGGGAATTTAAGAAACAAAACAAATGATGATAGGGGTAAAAAAGAGAGAGAGAGGCAAACCATAAAATAGACTCTTAACTATAGATAAAGTGAGAGTTGCTGGAGGGAGGTGGGTGGGGAGATGGGTTAAATGGGTGATTGGTGTTAAGGAGGGCCCGTGGGATGAGCACTGGGTGTTATATGTAAATGATGAATCACTAAATCCTATAACTGAAATTAATATTACTCTGTATGTCAACTAACTGGAATTTAAATAAAAACTTGAAATTAAAAAAATAAAAAATAAAAGAATAAAAAAAAAAATAAAAAGAAATAATGAGGACAAGATGACACTGTTTGGCAACAGCTCCTGAAAAATAACCCTAGGATGTGGAAATGTAACTAGCCCATATATTTCTTACATATGTTCATCAGTGCTACAGAATCAACAGAAAATTATATGCTTATTTTTGGCAACTTCAATCTAAAGCAGTTCTGTGATATTTCAAGAAAGATATGTAACAACTGCATGGTTGGGGGAGAGGGAAGGGTGAAAAGCTTATCTTTTACTTTTACCATTTTGTTTCTTTTGAATTCTTTAATGTGTGTATATATTATTATTCAAAAAAAATTAAACAAAATGGTATATTAAATATATTTCTGTTGACAAATACATAACATAGAATTGAATAGTTTATTGAGTAAATTAGTATAAAACATGTTAGAGAAAAAATAGAACAATATAGTTCAGCTAGTACATCATTCTTTTGCATATTTCTGCTCCAGGGCTCATATTTGCTTATCTTGGAATGAATGCCTCCCTGGGTCCTGGGCAATCCATATTCTACTCAACCTTAAAGGTTAAACTCTATCCTACCTTCTTTGTTATGTTTTTCCCTATCACCTCAGAAAAAGTAATAACCCTTTCTCTATATTCCCACAGGACTAGAAAGTCTCATTGTTTTCTCATAGCACTTACTACTTCCTGCCTTGTATTAATCTTTATAGTTTACTGACATATTGTGTACACATTTCTCTTAGTGCAGGAAGACAACTCCTTTTCTTCATTTCTCTTTACAGAAAAAGAAGTTACTAATTTGATTTATCAGCATACAAGACATTAAATGCAGCAGATTCAATATCATCTAGGCCAACACATGTTGGAGGGTCATAGCCATGTATAGCTCAACTGTTTCCCTAAGTCCTGAGCATGATAATATGAAGATATGGACTGCCCTCAGCAGCCTCTACCATTTCCCTGTCTGGCTCTCTTTTTCTTTCACATGTTAAAATTGATTACCAGAATGATTTTCTATTAATGAGAGTAACTTTCTGGTACCCTCTCCCTTTATTTCCTCTCTCTTTGCTCACACACCCTAAAGGGTTGGTTATTGTTCCAGTTTGCATCCATCAGAACTTTGCATCATCCCAACTCCTAGATTCTGTCTACATGATTTGGTGCTTTTGTGCATAACTCCACAGGGGAGCTATTTAATTTGGAGAAAGTGATTCACAATACAAAATCCAGGTTTACATAAATCTTCTAACAAAATAAATAATATACATTGTTATCAAAGCCTACTAACACTACAAAAAGCTGGGTTTATCCTTGCAAATAGGTAATCTTTGGATACAAGGATGGTTTTATAAACTACTTCAATTTTATTTTTATAAGATGATTTAATAATTTAGGTAATTATTTTCAGTAGCATCAAAAACATACTTAGAACTTACACTACTTAGTATCACAGGTTTTAATAAATCAAAGATTTTTTCAAAAATTTTCAGACATAGATTTAATTACAGAGACAGTGGACTTCAAAGCCCATTGTGTTAAACAGAAAAATACAAAACAATAACTGGTTAACATGGGTGTGAAGAACTCACTTCTTCATTTATTCATTCAATAAATGCTTTTTGAAGATCTCCAATTTTCTATACAATATTCTAAGCAGTGGGACATTCATAAACTTTTCCTTTCTTAAAACTTTCATTTGTGTGTTTGTATGAATGAGATAATAAGGAAATAAATATTTAAGATATCTTTTTTTAAGTTTATTTATTTATTTTGAGAGAAAGAGCTCGAGCAGAGGAGGGACAGAGGGAGAGACAGAGAATCCCAAGCAGAGTCTGCACCATCAACAGAGCCCAATGTGGGTATATATGTGCACATATACATGGATGCATATACACAAATACTGCCAGGCATTTTATTCCCATGAATCATAAATGAAGTACAGTCTTGTATGCAATGCCAATTTGAAACATAGTAGGAAGGGGGGCGCCTGGGTGGCGCAGTCGGTTAAGCATCCGACTTCAGCCAGGTCACGATCTCGCGGTCCGTGAGTTCGAGCCCCGCGTCGGGCTCTGGGCTGATGGCTCGGAGCCTGGAGCCTGTTTCCGATTCTATGTCTCCCTCTCTCTGTGCCCCTCCCCCGTTCATGCTCTGTCTCTCTCTGTCCCAAAAAAAAAAAAAAAAAAAAAAAAAAAAAAACATAGTAGGAAGAGCCTCAGTAATAAGTTCTGTAATCAGAAATTAGATTTCTTAGTCAGTTGATGTTGATGATATTCATGTAATTGGATTTGATAGAATAACACATCAATTATTTCAATCATATTCATTCATGCATATAATGGTATAAGTAGTATTCACTTTTCCATTGGGAATTCCAGCTAGACGATGGAGAGAGTGTTCAATGAGTCACACCATCTCCCAGTCCTGAGGTTGGTCTCAGTTTCATTTATTCCTTCATTATATCTTCTATTTTGATATATGCAGTACGGGGAGTTTATGATAAGTTTATATTTGTTCCAATGTCATTACAATGATATTACTATGATGCCCTATGCTTAGGAATCTAAGGTAGTGTCTTTATTATTTTCTATTCTACATCATGTTTTAAACCCTGGAGAATAAAAACTAAGAATTTATCAATAAACCAAGTACAACAGTAGCAAAATGTGGCAAAAAGTGGTACTTAAAACTGTAATGAGTTATTATTACTATTTCTGTGATTACTATTGTTATTATTATTTATCATTATAAAACAAACTACCTCAAACTTTTAGTGAAGACTGAACCGGCCCATTCTAAACTTGTTACCTGATCTTCAAGGCAAAATATCGAACTTTCAAATGATCTTTAAAATGATTGATATATTTATTATTTCCAACTAATTTACCAGCCCTAAATCTGCAAAACAGGGTACCAGAGTTCTTTCTTTTAAATCATAGAAAAAGTTATAGGGTTAAGCCTTTATTAAAAATTAATTTCTTAAGTTCAAAATTTTCAATAGCACCAGCTAATACTTATTATACATTCTATGTGGCATTGTCCATAAAAACTTAGCACTTATAGAAGACAATGTGATTTAAAATGAATGCTCAAGATTTTAAGTTTTGTTAGCAGTTGTATTTTGAACTGTAAGAATTTCAGATGACTATTTAAAAGTATAGTAACAATGAAAATTCTTAAAATATTTAAGTGTTAGATATATTTTTAAAATATATTTTTACAACTTTTCTATGACTTGCCTTTTCATAGAAAAAAATATTGCTTTCAATGAACAAAGTAACAACAAAGAATTTGTGATAGTTTAAAACTTCACAAAAACTGTCATATTTTGTCTAACCATTTTGTGCTTTCATGTTGTCAAGTGTTTGAGTCAAATACTTTGTTACCTGGTAATCTCAAATGGACCACTGGATGCACATACATTCCCTGTCTTCTGTTCCTCTGTCTGCCTCTGTCTCTCTCTTTCACACACACACACACACACACACACACACACACACACACACACACGATACCTTGGGGAAAGGTTTTGTGTGTTCTTATTTACATAATGGAAGATATATATTTTTTCAAATAATGATTGTTATAATTCATTCTCAGAGCTAAAAAGTGCTTCAAAACTTTGTTATAAATGAGTGTAAAATACTAAAGCATCTTCCGACTTGGTTTCAATTCCTAAGAAAATAATATCATGATATCTTGACTCATTAGTAAGAATGATAAAATGGAGAATGTAATTAAGATAACTGAACAATTGACTTCTCAGAATTATTTTGACAGAAGGAATTAGAAAGATAACTTTGCAGGATTTTTAATTGCAATAAAAATGATTGCAGAAAAATGAATCAAACATGGATACATGGTGGCCTTTATTTGTTAAATTATTTTTTAAAAGTAATTCTTTCTTTTGCTGACTTCAAAAGATAGGCTGATAAACTTAAGTTGGTAAAAACTAAATACTAGCTAGAGCTCTAAAGACATTATAGTAATGTCAATTTGTATTTTACTAAGAATGTTTCTTATACTTTGACTATAGCATATTATTTACTAAAGTGAATATATTTAACAGTTTTGTTTATGCCTCTATTGTAAACTTCATATTTTCCTTAAAAAAGTAAAAATGTACAGCAGTTTTGAAATGTAATAAAATCATAAAATCAAATATGACTCCAAGAAAATTAATTTTTGTTAATTAGTTTACTTTTAAAATGTAAAATAACCCTTTGATTATTGAAAGCATGTGCATATGTATGTCTAGAAGGGAAATGTTGAGAACTGCTTAATTCAAACTACTACTATCAATGGCCTTGTATAATTATTATCTATAATGGAGTTGCTGTAGCTTTTATATTAACATAAAATCAATCTGTCCCTCTAATAAGGAGCTACTTAAGCAAAACATATCCACATCTACCTTTAGGTAGTGTTATTTTAATTATTTTGATTTTACTTCATTATTATCAGTTTTACACAAGTGAAATTTGTTAATTTTTCTTTAAAGAGCAACATTTTTTAAATTGCCATTTGTATTTAAAAAATAACGGCAATGATGTAACTCTATATATTGTGAGCAACTTGCTTATTGGGAACACAAATATATGGAAAACTCACTGTCTAGACTAATATTAAGAAAAATAACATAAATAAACCAAGTCCCTTTGGAAGTAATAATATTCCAAAATCCAAGCACTACATTTTCTCCTCATATAGAGTGCTAAGGATTGGGTGAATCATGTCCTCCCACAATTATTTTGAAGCCCTAACTTTCAACATGACAATTTAGTGTAAGTGCATAATAAAGGCTAAGTGAGGTCATGAGGGTAGGGCTATGATCTAATAGGATTAGTTTTCTTATAAGAGACACTAGAGACCTTTCTTCCTCTCTCCACATGTGAATATAGAGAGAATATATCCATCTGAAAGCTAGGAAGAGAGCTCTCCTAAGGAATCCAATCACTTGGAACCTGGATCTTGGACTTCCCACCTTCAGAAGTGTGAGAAATAAATTTCTGTCCTTTAAGCCACCCAGTCTATGGTATTTTGTTATGGCAGCCTGAACTAACTAATATGGGAAAATCCACACGTTTCACTTGGAATGTAGTACTTACTTTCCATGTTATTCTAACAAATCTATCTGTATAGTATACACATCTATAGCAAATAAAAACAGTAATTTGGAAAAGCAGAGAGAGAATTTGTCAGTCTAGAACATTTATAGTAGTGAGATATGGCAGAGGGTGAACTGAAGTCTAGAGGATAAAGGAAAACTATAAAACATAATCATGATGATTTCACAAGCTCAGCAATATTGAAATATTGTGTGTACTGGAAAACAGTACTGCAGAAGGTAGTAGACCTCCAGGGCATCCTATTTTATTGCAGGAGAAAAGCCATGAGGTTTTATATCATAAGACTGGGGTTGTCTCAGTTGTCTTAATAGTAGTATCTTGGATTGGATTCTACTAATTAGATTAGATTAGATTAGATGATTAGATTAGATTAGATTAGATTCTGAGACTTTCCAACATTGTCAAATATAATCCCTTACAAAAAAATAAAAGAGGTACATGACCATTGGGTGCCAGAGGGCATACTATGGTAGCCAACTGCTAAGGGGCCCCCAGGGCTCTACTGGTGTTCCCCTCCCACACTATACCAGAGTCAGTGATTGTGACTAACAGAATATATCAGAAGTGGTAGTATGTCCCTTCTGAAATTAGTTTATAAAAAATACTTTATAAAAAAGTATGATGTGGTCATCTTTAATTCCCTAGTTCCCTGTTTCATTTTCTCCTTCTTTGTTAGACATTCCAATTTTTCAAATATGCTAATAGGTTAATTTTGTTTTCTCCTCTAGATTATTGAATATATTACTTATTTTTGTTTTTTTATATGTTTACTTATATTCTATCTTAATTATAAAAGCCTGTAAGTTATGTTCTTGAGAATTGTTTTCTTATAATCATTTGCAGTTTGGTATGTAATATTGCCACTTACCTTCATTAATCAAAAATTCTATAATTAAATTTTTAAATTCTCTTAGGTCTATTTTAGGAGTATTGAATTAAATGGTATGTAATTAAATATTTTAGTTAAAATTTTGTTAATTTCTTGTTTTGTGTCAGCATCGTGAGAATTTAACATGCATATTCCCATTGTTTAAAACTTTTGATATTACTTTTTTGCCTTTGCACATTATCACTTTATCACACAGGTAACTGTTCTGTAAGTATTTGAAAATGACATATACAATTTGTTTTTCTGGTAGAAAGTTTGATATCTCTATCTTGCTATTATGTATCATATTTAAAGTCTGAATTTTTACTTATATTTTGATCTGTTGAGGGCTTAGAAAGTAGAACATTATTATACGAACATCATTATTATGATGATAGAGGTTTTCTCAATGTCTCTTTGTAATAATGTTGCTGTTTTGTTTTAATGGTATCTTACTCTGGCATCTGATGCTTGTTGGCTGAGATAATGCTATGCAACAATTAAAGTCAAAGTTTCTAGAGTCTGAATAGATTCAAATCCTACCTCTATAAATTGCTGGCTACACAGCAAGGAAGTTCCTTAATTCATCTATCTCAGGTTCCTCATTCATAAAATGGGTATGATGATCCCTAACAGATAGATACTATGAAAAGTTACCTGAGCAGCTACTAATAAGTATTTAAAATAATGCCTGGCATATAGAAAGCACTCAGTAAGCACTGGCTATTAGTGAAAATGATCTACATTGTGAATTTTAAATGGCATCTACATAGGTATCTTTCTCATATTATTTACAATGGTTCCTGAACTGTACTTTGTTATTGATACTTTAACATAATCTGTTTTTAAGTTGCATTTGCCTAATATTTTGAAACCTAGGTGTCATAATGTTTAGGTGGATTTTGAACTAAGCAAATTTAGTTTTTATTGACATAAACTGAGAGTCCTTGGATTTTAAGGTTTAGCATGATCACATATATGGTAATAGCTAATGCAATTTTGTCAATTTGTTTCATGCTTCCACTTTTCTTACTAAAAAACTTTTTTTCCTTTATTATATTGATTTTTGTTTTGTTTCTTTTTTTCTGCAACAAGAGGTTATAAATGATACTTTTCTTTAACTAGTGGTCAAGAATAAAACAGTATCCATTGATTTCTATGTATGGAGTGAGATAAATTTATTATGTTTTACATCTCTTTCTCCAAAGCCCTCAAACTCTTCCATATTGTTACAGAAAAAATCTTAGACATTTGACCCACATTATAATTTCAATCTCTTTTGATTCTCTTTTAGAGCATTTAATATTTTCTTGGAATTTAATACCCATGTTAATAATACATATGAACTTAGTTATTTTCTTCTTTTGTTTATGTCATTCTCTGTTTCATTCACATGTTTGTTGATTTCTTTTTTATGTCTTTTTTAAAGTTTTTATTTAAATTCCAGTTAGTTAACATGCAGTGTAATATTAGTTTCAGGTGTACAACATAGTAGTTTAACACTTCCATACAACAGCGAGGGCTCATAACTAGTGCACTCCTTAATCCTCATCACCTATTTAAACTATGTCCCTACCCACCTCCCTTGGGGTGACCATCAGTTTGTTCTCTATAGTTGAGTATGTTTCTTGGTTTGCCTCTCTCTCTCTTTTTTTAATGGCTACTTATTTATTTGGAGAGAGAGAGAGAGAGAGTGTGAGCAGGGAAGGGACAGAGAGAGAAAGGGAGAGAGAGAATCCCAAGTAGGCTCCATGCTCAGCACAGAGTCCATTGCAGGACTCTGTCTCATGACTGTGAGATCAGGACCTGAGAGGATATTGAGAATCGGATGCTTAACTGAGCACCCAGGCACCCCACCTCTCTCTCTCTCTCTTTTTCCCTTCACTAATGTGTTTTGTTTCTGTGTGTGAGTGAAAGGATATGGTATTTGTCTTTCTCTGACTTATTTCACTTAGCACAATACTCTCTAGCTCCAACTATGTGGTTGTAAATGGCAAGATTTCATTCTTTTTTTATGGCTGAGTAATATTCCATTGTGTGTATGTATGTGTGTATCACATCTTTATCACAGTGTACAAAGTAAAGTCACAGGATACAACATCAATGTACATAAATCTGTTCCATTTCTATACACCAATAATGAAGTGGCAGAAAGAGAAATGAAGGAACCCATCCCACTTACAACTGCACCACAAGCAATAAGATACCTAGGAATAAACTCAAACCAAAGAGATGAAAGATCTTTACTCTGAAAAATTTTTATAAAACACTGATGAAAGAAATTGAAGGTGACACAAAGAAAGGGAAACACATTCCATGCTTCATGGATTGGAAGAACAAATATTGTTAAAATATCTGTACTACCCAAAGCAATCTACACACTTAATGCAATCCCTATCAAAAGACCAACAGCATTTTTCAAAGAAGTAGAACAAACAATCCTAAAATTTGAATGGAACCACAAAAGACCCAAAATAGTCAATGCAACCTTGAAAAAGAAAAGCAAAGCTGGAGGCATCACAATTATGGACTTCAAGTTGTATTACAAAGCTGTAGTCGCCAAGATAGTATATTACTGACACAAAAATAGACACATAGATCAATAGAACAGAATAGGAAACCCAGAATCATTTCTGGACCTAAGCTATATGGTGAATTCAGGTTCAACAAACCAGGAAAGAATATCCAGTGGGAAAAAGATAGTCTCTTCAATAAATGGGGTTGGGAAAACTAGACAGCAACATGCAGAAGAATGAAACTGGACCACTTTTTTACACCATACACCAAAACAAGTTCAAATGGATAAAAGACCTAAATGTGAGATGTGTTTATTCACCTCTTCATTTTAATTAATTAGATAGAACATTTTTAGAAATGTTTTCAGTAAGAAACATATGGTCAGCACCATATTGTGTATGGATTTCTTGAGTCCCAAGCTCTTTTGTTTTTGTTGTAGGTATACACAGATGGACGTAAATATCTATGCATTTAATGTTTAACAATTGCTCGATGTTGTTCCTCATTCACTCTGGTTTTAGGTGAGCTATATTTTATAAAACTCCTCAATGTTTCTAGCACTTGGATGATCTGTTCTCCTAGTGTTTTTTTTTTTTTTTGTGGGAATACATATTTTTTTCTTTTCCTTTGCCACTGTAATGACAAATTTTAAGCAGAGAGTAAAATCCACAGGCCTGATCAATATCTTGGACAAGTAACTTACATGTGATATGTGAAGTTCCACTAGATAAGGTCCTGATATATTGTTTTTACACACTGATACATGTTATCTCTGGTCAGGTTTAAATGTTATTCTATAGAGGGTATTTCAGCTATGTTAACTATTGGTGATGAACAACAGCAGAGATGCATCCTACCAGTTTCGAATGGCTTGTTAGAATGGAGAACCTAGTGTCACTATATACTACTTGGAAATTATTTTTCCTTTCAGTCTGTTCAGAGACAGATTAATCCATTTTAGTCTTCATTAGGTATTGCAAGAAACTGTTGAAGATGGGAAGCAGCCACAAAATACAGGCCAAAAAAAATGTGGTCACTGAAGAGATACTTAGCATTTTTGTTGTAGTTGTACTATGTTGCTTATCACTGTGAAGGACTGAAACAGAGCTATTTGGAGAGTAGCTTGTATTAATTAAGATTTAAGGATCAAACACAGAAAATTATTTTCACTACAACTATGAGAAATGTTTTAGTAAAATGGTTGCTGAATACTTGCCTGTCAGAAACCAATATTCATTCAGTACCCAATAAAGGTAAAATATGGTAGGGCATTAAAAAGAAATTAGAAATAATGCCACAAGTAAAGCACATTGTTAACAGACATATATCTATGTAATAGAATTATTATTTTGGAATTTTAAAAATTTTGTTAATGTTTATTTTTGAGAGAGAGAGAAATTGGCAGAGAGACAAGGAGACACAGAATCTGAAGCAGGCTCTTGGCTTTGCATTGTCAGCACAGAGCCCAACAAGGGCTTGAACTCATGAACTGTGAGATCAACACCTGAGCCAAAGTCGGATGCTTAACCAACTGAGCCACACAGACACTCCTTATTTTGGAATTTTTTAAAATAGAAAATCTTAGCCATTTCTAAATGCAGAGCCAAAATACTACCATTAGAAGGTACTGAATTAATCTACACATTTCAGTGTTGACTTTTAAAGTCAGTGGAACAACTCAGATATCACCTCACACCAGTCAGTGGCCAAAATGAACAAATCAGGAGACTATAGATGCTGGAGAGGATGTGGAGAAACGGGAACCCTCTTGCACTGTTGGTGGGAATGCAAATTGGTGCAGCCACTCTGGAAAACAGTGTGGAGGTTCCTCAGAAAATTAAAAATAGACCTACCCTATGACCCAGCAATAGCACTGCTAGGAATATACCCAAGGGATACAGGAGTACTGATGCATAGGGGCACTTGTACCCCAATGTTTATAGCAGCACTCTCAACAATAGCCAAATGATGGAAAGAGCCTAAATGTCCATCCACTGATGAATGGATAAAGAAATTGTGGTTTATATACACAATGGAGTACTACGTGGCAATGAGAAAGAACGAAATATGGCCCTTTGTAGCAACATGGATGGAACTGGAGAGTGTGATGTTAAGTGAAATAAGCCATACAGAGAAAGACAGATACCATATGTTTTTACTCTTATGTGGATCCTGAGAAACTTAACAGAAACCCATGGGGGAGGGGAAGGAAAAAAAAAAGAGGTTAGAGTGGGAGAGAGCCAAAGCATAAGAGACTGTTAAAAACTGAGAACAAACTGAGGGTTGATGGGGGGTGGGAGGGAGGGGAGGGTGGGTGATGGGTATTGAGGAGGGCACCTTTTGGGATGAGCATGGGTGTTGTATGGAAACCAATTTGACAATAAATTTCATATATTGAAAAATAAATAAATAAAATAAAGTCAGTGGAACAGATGCTTACTTACTACAAGAAAAATAGGGTAAAATATGCCTGCTTAGTGTTATGAAAAATCTTTATTCATTAAGACAAATTTTTTATTGCACAATATAACCTTATGTATTGTATTGTGTTAGATGTCATGTGCAAAAATTGTGTGATAGATAACTAATAAATACTAGAGAATGACTTTCATTTGTTTTATATTTTTAAACTATGCTGGAGTTTTAAAGCAATTTATTTGAAAATTTTAAATTAGAAGTAGTTATTAAATATTCATCCATAACATACAAGGATTCAGCTACTAAGAAACATACACTCATCTCAATTCAACCCATACTTTAGTGTTCTCAAATCCTTCTCAAATCATTGACATATCATTGTCAAACTAAACTTCTGAAGCAATACCTTTAATCATAGCGCTCCTTTGCTTAAAAACTTTTATTTTCATTGCCTTCTGAATAAAAGAAATTATCGTCTGCCTCTATTCTCTACCAAAATTCTACAAATAGATTACATACCCATAAAACAGAACTCTTCTCTGTTCTAGTTCTCATTCTTTATGCTTATGCTACCATTTCCATCTGAACCTTTTCTCCTCATTACCACCTACTATAAAAATCCTACTCAATCCCAATGTCTACCTTAAAAGTTATCATTATTAATCCTTTCTAAACTCCCTTGGTTTAGTGCAGGTCATAAACTACCTTGCATAACAGGAATTTATATGTATGTGATATCAGCCTCTAAATTCCCTGAGGGCCAGTTTTCCACTAGTATATCTCCTACAGTGCTTAGTACAATGTCTTATAATTCATGGATTACTTACTAATTCCAGTGACTGTAGTTAAGTATAAAATTATATAGTACAGTGCTGTGACTTCAACAAAATGGCAAAGCAGGCAGCCCCAAATACCTATCTCATTATGAAAACATTAAACAACAAGGAGAAACTGTCAGATTCAATTTTGTCAGAATTCTAGAAATGTCAAAGGTATAAAGCAGCCAAGAGAATGCTGAAAGAGGAAAAGAGTAGGAAAAAGTGGCAGCATTCTTTCTTGCTTGGCTTGCCTGCAGTACTGAAGATGGGGGCCCATGTTCCCAGTATAAGACCCTGGCACAGGGTCTGGAGAGAGCAGAGCTGCCCTTATTAACACATTTTTGTGTTTGTCTGCTGTAACCTGTCTCAGGTTCACCTAAAGGATTGACACAACGGATTAATATCCAGGATATATAAAGAACTACTACTCAACAAAAAGACAACAAAATTTTAAAAATGGGAAAAGGTCTTATGTAGACACTTATATAAAGAAGATATACAAATAGTAAGCACATGAAAAGAGACTTAACATCATTAGTCTTTAGGAAAATGTAAATCAAAACCACAAGATACTACTTCACACCTACAAGGATAGCTATAATCAAGATACAAGAATATCATATATATTGGAAAGCGTGTGGAGAATTAGGACACTGCACATTGCTGGTGGAAATGTAAAATAGTATAGCTGTTGTGGAAAAGCTTGATGGTTTCTCAAAATGTTAAACATATGAGCACTTTCTTACACCATGTACAAAAATAAACTCAAAATGGATGAAAGACCTAAATGTGAGACAGGAAACCATCAAAATCCTATGGGAGAAAACAGGCAACAACCTCTTTGACCTTGGCTGCAGCAACTTCTTACCTGACATATCTCTGGATGCAAGGGAAACAAAAGCAAAAATGAACTATTGGGACCTCATCAAGATAAAAAGCTTCTGAATAGCAAAGAAAACAAAACTAAAAGGCAACATATGGAATGGGAGAAGATATTTGCAAATGACATTTCAGATAAAGGGTTAATATCCAAAATCTATAAAGACCTTATCAAACTCAACACCCAAAACCAAATGATCCAGTGAAGAAATGGGCAAAAGACATGGATAGATACCTATCCAAAGAAGACATCCTGATGGCCAACAGACACATGAAAAGATGTTCAACATCACTCATCATCAGGGAAACACAAATCAAAACCATAGTGAGATACTGCCTCACATCAGTCAGAATGGCTTAAATTAAAAACTCAGGAAACAACAGATGTTGGTGAGGATACAGAGAAAGGGGAACACTTTTGCACTGTTGGTGGGACTGCAAACTGGTGCAGCCATTCTGGAGAACAGTGTGGAGATTCCTCAAAAAATTCAAAATAGGGACACCTGGGTGGCTCAGCCAGTTAAATGTCCAACTCTTGATTTTGACTCAGGTCATGATCTCGCTGTTTGTGGGACCGAGCCCACTTCAGGCTCTGCACTAACAGCATGGAGCCTACTTGGGATTCTGTCTGTCTTTCTCTCTCTCTCTGCTCCTCCCTGCTTGTGCTATCTTTCAAAATAAATAAACGTAAAAAAAATAAAAAACCAGAACTACCTTACAACCCAGCAATTGCACCACTGGGTGTTTATCAAAAGGATACAAAAATGCTGATTTGCACCCCAATGTTTATAGTAGCACTTTCAACAACAGCCAAATTATGGAAAGAGCCCAACCTCAAATACCCATCAACTGATGAACGGACAAAGAATCATATGTATATATATATTATATGTATATGTATGTAATTATATGTATATATATTATATGTGTATATATGTGTGTATGTATATATATGTATACATATAATATATGCACACTATATATATAGTGTGTGTACACACACACACATACACACACACAATGGAATATTACTTGGCGATCAAAAAGAATGAAATCTTGCCATTTGCAACAATGTGGATAGAACTAGAGTATATAATGCTAAGTGAGATAAGTCAGAGAAAGACAAATATATTATTCCACTCATATCTGTAATTTAAAATACACAACAAATGAACATAAAGGAAGGGAAGGAAAAATAAGATAAAAACAGAAGCTTAGGGAAACAAACCCTAGGAGACATTTAAATACAGAAAACAAACTGAGGGCTGCTGGAGGTGAGGTGGTGAAGGATGGGCTAAATGGGTAATGGGCATTAAGGAGGACACTTGCTGGGATGAGCACTGGGTGTTATATGTAAATGATGATAAATCACTGAGTTCTAGTCCTGAAAGCAATACTACACTGTACATTAACTAACTTGAATTTAAATAGATAAATTTAAAGCAAATTTAAAAAAGTTTAAACATATATATGTGCATCAGTATGTGGGTCCCTGCTTTCAAATCTTTTGGGTCCATATCAAGAAGTAGGATTGCTGGATCATATGGTAATCCCAAATTTTGACTTTCTGAGGTATAATTTCTGTTTGAGATCATTAAAAAAAATTTAAATAGATTCCAGGGATAGTTGTACAACACTGTAATTAAAATTAGTGCCGCTGAAAATTGTATGCTTGTAAAAGGTTAATATATCAAATTTTATGTTATATACATTTTACCACAATAATAAACATTAATTTTATTTCACCTAGTATATGTAGTAGTTCCATAAGTAGGAGATGGCATATATAATTTCTAAGAATTCTTATAGTTCAGTTTAAAATATATAAATATTCCAGAAATCATCAGTTTTTTAAAGGAGTTAACATATATCATTCAATGAGGGTAAAAGAAAGAGTGCTTAATCTCATTAGCTATCTGCAGTGTTTCACTAATAATGCAATAGTTATGATTGTAAAGGTATTTTCACTATACTCTTAGACTATCAACAACTTCATTTTTCTTAAAAATTTCTTATTAATATCTTTCAAAATGTATTAAAATCATGTTTACAAATAATAAATGAAATAAGCTTAGGATAAAGTGTACTTATCTTAATTGTTAACTAGCTTACTAGGATCACTATCAGTTGATTACATGTAAATTGAAATAAAAAATGAAATAAGACATATACCAATTTGTTAATACACATTATATTCACAATCACCAAAAACAACCTAATTACTTTCTTGGGTATCAAAACAAGTATGGCATTAATATGATTAGTGTAGCATGGTTAATGAAAATCAGGATGGTTCTGTCACTTTTATGAGCGAAGGGGATAATTATGTAAGCTTAATGGTAAATATATTCTCTACCATATATTCGTTCAACATATTTTTAAAGCACTTACTCTACATGACAAACATATGCATGTACATAGTAAGTGAAATGTCTGGGTTCATGTACATACTGGGAAGAAGACATCTACCAATTTTCAAGGAGGCCAAGATGTACATTCTCCTAAAGCATTATGCTTGAAGATCCTATTAGTTAAGAGTTTATCCAGCTATTTTCATCACTAATGTCCTATTATACACCTTCAGAATTATCAGATTGTCACATTTTACTACTGTGTAGTTTTTTTACTGTTAAATGATCGTAATCAGATTGGCTAAAGTGTGCTTTTCTTCCACATTTTACTCACACTCAGTTCATTAAACTATGACCCTTGTGTTCAGGGTTTCAGGTCTTAGAAATTAACTACCTGGCATCCTCTACCGCCACAAGATTTAAGGTAAAAAAAAAAAAAAGATGTATAGGGCATGGGACATAATCTGGATGAGGAATCATTACAAAGCTCCAATGGCTCCCCACTCAACCAAGAAAAATGTCTAAACTCCAAACCCGGCCTCCGTAACTCTTTGCCCTCGGTTCCCATCATGTTTCCTGGTATATCTTACACTGTAGCCAAGGTCAGTTTTGCACCATTCCACATCTATGGATGGTAGTTTTTGCTCCCATTCAAAATTCATGATGTTACCTCTATCTGGAGACCTTTTTCTTCTCTTTTTAAACCCCATCTCAAATTTCACACTTCTGTCAAGTCTCCCATGGTTAGAGAACTGTTTCTCTGCAGGCCTCCTAATAATACTTTGCATGTCTACATATTATCTGACTCTGAATGAACAGGGCTTGTATCTGCCTCCTCCACTAAGATATGAGCACTTCAAGGGAAAGTGAACTCAGCATAAAAATAGGCAGTAAATTTATATGTACTATGTACAAAAGTTAGTGAGAAGTTCTGCAATTTATAAAATACATTTATATTAATTTTCATTTGTTTCTCTTAAGGCAATAGATATGATTCTAATTTCACAAAATAGAGCTAATAGTCTTGGAAATCAAGAAGTAGTCCAATGTCAAAACAGTAACACTGGATGGAGCCAAGATTTAAATTTAAGTCTTTCAACTTTATTTATTTTAAAGTTTATTTATTTATTTTGAGAGAGACAGACACAGCACAAGTGAGGAAGGTGCAGAGAGAGAGGAAGACAGAGAATCCCAAGTAGACTCCTCATTGTTAGCGTAGAGCCCAATGTGGGGCTCGAACTCACAAAACTGTGAGATCACAACCTGCTTTTTTTTTTTTATTTTTTTTATTTATTATTTATTATTTATTTTTTAATATATGAAATTTACTGTCAAATTGGTTTCCATACAACACCCAGTGCTCATCCCAAAAGGTGCCCTCCTCAATACCCATCACCCACCCTGCCCTCCCTCCCACCCCCCATCAACCCTCAGTT
Source organism: Neofelis nebulosa (assembly GCF_028018385.1). Classification (NCBI taxonomy): domain Eukaryota; kingdom Metazoa; phylum Chordata; class Mammalia; order Carnivora; family Felidae; genus Neofelis; species Neofelis nebulosa. Next base: position 23,135,435 of record NC_080783.1, read on the forward strand.
TGTTCTCAGTTTTTAACAGTCTCTTATGCTTTGGCTCTCTCCCACTCTAACCTCTTTTTTTTTTTTTCCCTTCCCCTCCCCCATGGGTTTCTGTTACGTTTCTCAGGATCCACATAAGAGTGAAACCATATGGTATCTGTCTTTCTCTGTATGGCTTATTTCACTTAGCATCACACTCTCCAGTTCCATCCACGCTGCTACAAAATGCCATATTTCATTTTTTCTCATTGCCACGTAGTATTCCATTGTGTATATAAACCACAATTTCTTTATCCATTCATCAGTTGATGGACATTTAGGCTCTTTCCATAATTTGGCTATTGTTGAGAGTGCTGCTATAAACATTGGGGTACAAGTGCCCCTATGCATCAGTACTCCTGTATCCCTTGGATAAATTCCTAGCAGTGCTATTGCTGGGTCATAGGGTAGGTCTATTTTTAATTTTCTGAGGAGCCTCCACACTGCTTTCCAGAGTGGCTGCACCAATTTGCATTCCCACCAACAGTGCAAGAGGGTTCCCGTCTCTCCACATCCTCTCCAGCATCTATAGTCTCCTGATTTCTTCATTTTGGCCACTCTGACTGGCGTGAGGTGGTATCTGAGTGTGGTTTTGATTTGTATTTCCCTGATGAGGAGCGACGTTGAACATCTTTTCATGTGCCTGTTGGCCATCTGGATGTCTTCTTTAGAGAAGTGTCTATTCATGTTTTCTGCCCATTTCTTCACTGGGTTATTTGTTTTTCGGGTGTGGAGTTTGATGAGCTCTTTATAGATTTTGGATACTAGCCCTTTGTCCGATGTGTCATTTGCAAATATCTTTTCCCATTCCGTTGGTTGCCTTTTAGTTTTGTTGGTTGTTTCCTTTGCTGTGCAGAAGCTTTTTATCTTCATAAGGTCCCAGTAATTCACTTTTGCTTTTAATTCCCTTGCCTTTGGGGATGTGCCGAGTAAGAGATTGCTACGGCTGAGGTCAGAGAGGTCTTTTCCTGCTTTCTCCTCTAAGGTTTTGATGGTTTCCAGTCTCACATTCAGGTCCTTTATCCATTTTGAGTTTATTTTTGTGAATGGTGTGAGAAAGTGGTCTAGTTTCAACCTTCTGCATGTTGCTGTCCGGTTCTCCCAGCACCATTTGTTAAAGAGACTGTCTTTTTTCCATTGGATGTTCTTTCCTGCTTTGTCAAAAATGAGTTGGCCATACGTTTGTGGGTCTAGTTCTGGGGTTTCTATTCGATTCCATTGGTCTATGTGTCTGTTTTTATGCCAATACCATGCTGTCTTGATGATGACAGCTTTGTAGTAGAGGCTAAAGTCTGGGATTGTGATGCCTCCTGCTTTGGTCTTCTTCTTCAAAATTACTTTGGCTATTCAGGGCCTTTTGTGGTTCCATATGAATTTTAGGATTGCTTGTTCTAGTTTCGAGAAGAATGCTGGTGCAATTTTGATTGGGATTGCATTGAATGTGTAGATAGCTTTGGGTAGTATTGACATTTTGACAATATTTATTCTTCCAATCCATGAGCAGGGAATGTCTTTCCATTTCTTTATATCTTCTTCAATTACCTGCATAAGCTTTCTATAGTTTTCAGCATACAGATCTTTTACATCTTTGGTTAGATTTATTCCTAGGTATTTTATGCTTCTTGGTGCAATTGTGAATGGGATCAGTTTCTTTATTTGTCTTTCTGTTGCTTCATTGTTAGTGTATAAGAATGCAACTGATTTCTGTACATTGATTTTGTATCCTGCAACTTTGCTGAATTCATGTATCAGTTCTAACAGACTTTTGGTGGAGTCTATCGGATTTTCCATGTATAATATCATGTCATCTGCAAAAAGCGAAAGCTTGACTTCATCTTTGCCAATTTTGGTGCCTTTGGTTTCCTTTTGTTGTCTGATTGCTGATGCTAGAACTTCCAGCACTATATTAAACAGCAGCGGTGAGAGTGGGCATCCCTGTCGTGTTCCTGATCTCAGGGAAAAAGCTCTCAGTTTTTCCCCATTGAGGATGATGTTAGCTGTGGGCTTTTCATAAATGGCTTTTATGATCTTTAAGTATGTTCCTTCTATCCCGACTTTCTCAAGGGTTTTTATTAAGAAAGGGTGCTGGATTTTGTCAAAGGCCTTTTCTGCATCGATTGACAGGATCATATGGTTCTTCTCTTTTTTTTTTGTTAATGTGATGTATCACGTTGATCGATTTGCGAATGTTGAACCAGCCCTGCATCCCAGGAATGAATCCCACTTGATCATGGTGAATAATTCTTTTTATATGCTGTTGAATTCGATTTGCTAGTATCTTATTGAGAATTTTTGCATCCATATTCATCAGAGATATTGGCCTGTAGTTCTCTTTTTTTACTGGGTCTCTGTCTGGTTTAGGAATCAAAGTAATACTGGCTTCATAGAATGAGTCTGGAAGTTTTCCTTCCCTTTCTATTTCTTGGAATAGCTTGAGAAGGATAGGTATTATCTCTGCTTTAAACGTCTGGTAGAACTCCCCTGGGAAGCCATCTGGTCCTGGACTCTTATTTGTTGGGAGATTTTTGATAACCGATTCAATTTCTTCGCTGGTTATGGGTCTGTTCAAGCTTTCTATTTCCTCCTGATTGAGTTTTGGAAGAGTGTGGGTGTTTAGGAATTTGTCCATTTCTTCCAGGTTGTCCAATTTGTTGGCATATAATTTTTCATAGTATTCCCTGATAATTGTTTGTATCTCTGAGGGATTGGTTGTAATCATTCCATTCTCATTCATGATTTTATCTATTTGGGTCATCTCCCTTTTCTTTTTGAGAAGTCTGGCTAGAGGTTTGTCAATTTTGTTTATTTTTTCAAAAAACCAACTCTTGGTTTCGTTGATCTGCTCTACAGTTTTTTTAGATTCTATATTGTTTATTTCTGCTCTGATCTTTATGATTTCTCTTCTTCTGCTGGGTTTAGGCTGCCTTTGCTGTTCTGCTTCTATTTCCTTTAGGTGTGCTGTTAGATTTTGTATTTGGGATTTTTCTTGTTTCTTGAGATAGGCCTGGATTGCAATGTATTTTCCTCTCAGGACTGCCTTCGCTGCATCCCAAAGCGTTTGGATTGTTGTATTTTCATTTTCGTTTGTTTCCATATATTTTTTAATTTCTTCTCTAATTGCCTGGTTGACCCACTCATTCGTTAGTAGGGTGTTCTTTAACCTCCATGCTTTTGGAGGTTTTCCAGACTTTTTCCTGTGGTTGATTTCAAGCTTCATAGCATTGTGGTCTGAAAGTATGCATGGTATAATTTCAATTCTTGTAAACTTATGAAGGGCTGTTTTGTGACCCAGTATATGATCTATCTTGGAGAATGTTCCATGAGCACTCGAGAAGAAAGTATATTCTGTTGCTTTGGGATGCAGAGTTCTAAATATATCTGTCAAGTCCATCTGATCCAATGTATCATTCAGGGCCCTTGTTTCTTTATTGACTGTGTGTCTAGATGATCTATCCATTTCTGTAAGTGGGGTGTTAAAGTCCCCTGCAATGACCACATTCTTATCAATAAGGTTGCTTATGTTTATGAGTAACTGTTTTATATATCTGGGGGCTCCGGTATTTGGCGCATAGACATTTATAATTGTTAGCTCTTCCTGATGGATAGACCCTGTAATTATTATATAATGCCCTTCTTCATCTCTTGTTACAGCCTTTAAAGTCTAGTTTGTCTGATATAAGTATGGCTACTCCAGCTTTCTTTTGGCTTCCAGTAGCATGATAAATAGTTCTCCATCCCCTCACTCTCAATCTAAAGGTGTCCTCAGATCTAAAATGAGTCTCTTGTAGACAGCAAATAGATGGGTCTTGTTTTTTTATCCATTCTGATACCCTATGTCTTTTGGTTGGCGCATTTAATCCATTTACATTCAGTGTTATTATAGAAAGATACAGGTTTAGAGTCATTGTGATGTCTGTATGTTTTATGCTTGTAGTGATGACTCTGGTACTTTGTCTCACAGGATCCCCCTTAGGATCTCTTGTAGGGCTGGTTTCGTGGTGACAAATTCCTTCAGTTTTTGTTTGTTTGGGAAGACCTTTATCTCTCCTTCTATTCTAAATGACAGACTTGCTGGATAAAGGATTCTCGGCTGCATATTTTTTCTGTTTAGCACACTGAAGATATCGTGCCAAGCCTTTCTGGCCTGCCAAGTTTCAAAGGAGAGATCAGTCACGAGTCTTATAGGTCTCCCTTTATATGTGAGGGCACGTTTATCCCTTGCTGCTTTCAGAATTTTCTCTTTATCCTTGTATTTTGCCAGTTTCACTATGATATGTCGTGCAGAAGATCGATTCAAGTTACGTCTGAAGGGAGTTCTCTGTGCCTCTTGGATTTCAATGCCTTTTTCCTTCCCCAGTTCAGGGAAGTTCTCAGCTATAATTTCTTCAAGTACCCCTTCAGCACCTTTCCCTCTCTCTTCCTCCTCTGGGATACCAATTATGCGTATATTATTTCTTTTTAGTGTATCACTTAGTTCTCTAATTTTCCCCTCATACTCCTGGATTTTTTTATCTCTCTTTCTTTCAGCTTCCTCTTTCTCCATAACTTTATCTTCTAGTTCACCTATTCTCTCCTCTGCCTCTTCAATCCGAGCCGTCGTGGTTTCCATTTTGTTTTGCATTTCGTTTAAAGCGTTTTTCAGCTCCTCGTGACTGTTCCTTAGTCCCTTGATCTCTGTAGCAAGAGATTCTCTGCTGTCCTGTATACTGTTTTCAAGCCCAGCGATTAATTTTATGACTATTATTCTAAATTCACTTTCTGTTATATTATTTAAATCCTTTTTGATCAGTTCATTAGCTGTTGTTATTTCCTGGAGATTCTTCTGAGGGGAATTCTTCCGTTTGGTCATTTTGGATAGTCCCTGGAGCGGTGAGGACCTGCAGGGCACTTCCCCCGTGCTGTGGTGTATAACTGGAGTTGGTGGGCGGGGCCGCAGTCCGACCTGATGTCTGCCCCCAGCCCACCGCTGGGGCCACAGTCAGACTGGTGTGTGCCTTCTCTTCCCCTCTCCTAGGGGTGGGATTCACTGTGGGGTGGCGTGGCCCGTCTGGTCTACTTGCACACTGCCAGGCTTGTGGTGCTGGGGAGCTGGCGTATTAGCTGGGGTGGGTAGGCAAGGTGCACGGGGCAGGAAGGGCAGCCTTATCTCGCTTCTCCTTAGGTGATCCACTTCAGGAGGGGCCCTGTGGCAGCGGGAGGGAGTCAGATCCACTGCCGGATGTTTGGCTCCGCAGAAGCACAGAGTTGGGTGTTTGCGCGGAGCGAGCAAGTTCCCTGGCGGGAACTGGTTCTCTTTGGGATTTTGGCTGGGGGATGGGCGGGGGAGATGGCGCTGGCGAGCGCCTTTGTTCCCCGCCAAGCTGAGCTCTGCCGTCCGGGGGCTCAGCAGCTCTCCCTCCCTTTGTCCTCCAGCCTTCCCGCTTTCTGAGCAGAGCTGTTAACTTATGACCTCCCAGACGCTAAGTCGAGCTTGCTGTCGGAACACAGTCCGTCCGGCCCCTCCGCTTTTGCCAGCCCGACTCGGGGGCTCTGCTTGGCCGGCGAGCCGCCCCTCCGCCCCGGCTCCCTCCCGCCAGTCCGTGGAGCGCGCACCGCCTCGCCGCCCTTCCTACCCTCTTCCGTGGGCCTCTCGTCTGCGCTTGGCTCCGGAGACTCCGTTCTGCTAATCCTCTGGCGGTTTTCTGGGTTCTTTAGGCAGGTGTAGGTGGAATCTAAGTGATCAGCAGGATGCGCGGTGAGCCCAGCGTCCTCCTACGCCGCCATCTTCGATCACAACCTGCTCTTAACCGACTGAGCCACGCAGGGTCTCTAAGTCTTTCAATTTTAAATTCATTGTTTTGTATAGTTTAGGTAGAAAAGAGAAATGAGGTAAAAAGCTTTGCTAAATCATTGCCCAAAGGTATAGAATTTGAATTCAGTTCTGATTCTAAACCCAGTGAATTTACTATTCTATTAGTAGAAGCCTAAAACTACAGGTTTAAAAGAAAGTAGTTGATGTTTTGAAATTGTACGTAAATCAATTAATTGAGATAGCTTTGTAGGCAGCTTCATATAACATGTTGGATATTTTGAAGTAGACTACCTTTACACATTGAAATACATTAATAATTGGCTATTAAATAATTCAGTATTTGATATGCCATAAAAGAAAGCATGACCACTATAAACCCCTGTTATTTAATACTATTGTCCTTCAAGTTCCATAAAATTGGCTTAAATGTAGTATACACAATGATTATGCAAATAGCCTTGGTATATAATGTGCATAAAGCCCATAAAACACTATTCTCCTACCATGTATATTTAACCTAAAACTAAGATGCTAGCTCTAATAAACACAAAAAAATTATGACAACTTAACTTATAATTATCTTCACTTATTTAGTAATCAGAGCAGAGGTTAGGGTAGAATTTAGACCTTACTCCTTTTCACAAAAGCTTATATTTGTTTTAATTTTACTGTATCTATATATTTTTCTGTATTAAAGAAAACTGCATAAAATTAATATTAGAATCACAAATAAAGAGGGATTTTTTTTCTCTGAATAACTACAGTGGTGTCTGAATATTTTTAAATCTCATAAATTATTTTATCTGTGAGTTTAACACATGTCTCTCTTTTGGTCTATGCTTTGATCTTTTTATTTACCTTGAGATTTGGCTTTGTTGAATTTGAGAGGTTTTACTGGGTAAAATTCAAAGTGATAGAAAAACAATTCCCTAATGGATACCTAAGGGGAAGTAGATTTGTTGATTGCCATGTTTTAGTAGTTAAACATAAAGAGGGTGCTGATGGGAAATTTTGTCAGAATACAGTTTGATGTGAAATAGTGTGGGGATCTAGTGCAGTTGTTACGTTCTTAGGGTGGAATGTAAGTTATGGGTAGCTGCATTAAATATGGTGAATAATAGGCTCTAATATAAAAGTCACAAAAATAATGAAGACCACTGGAATTTCTAGGCAGAAAAAGTAGAACCAGATTGAACTAAGTTATTCAAAAGTTGAAACACCCTGAGAACCTCCTGCTGAGTCTTGTTAAACTTCTTGCTCAAAAGGTGAGCTCTGACAGAATCTCCCAGAGCTTCAAGCAGCTTGCAGCCAGAAGGAAGCAAAAGGACATTTCTCAGGTATGAATTCCATCCTCTCTTCATGCTTCCTTTAGTAAACAGAGGAAGAGAGGTAGCCATAGTAGGCCACACACACTATCAATCAAGATGAAATACCAAGACAGAGTTAACAGAGGTAGAGTCAGAAGACTGAGGACAAACGATCAAGCAAACATTCAAGAAGCGCTTAAGGAAATTCATTCAAACACTGTATGGGGTTTAAAACAGGCATTATTATTTTTAATAATGTTTATTTATCTAATTATTCAAGAAATAAATGTATATTGTAGAAGATCTAGAAAATAGGTAAAGGTATGTCAAAGAAAATAAAAATCACTTAATTACCTAGGACAGAAAAAGAATATTGGTAACTTTTTGTTATGTCTTGGTATGTACACTTCATATATAAAAATTCTCTTTCTCTCTCTTACTCCCTCAGCTATGTTTGTAGTAGTATTTATTTTTCAAAAGGCTTTTATAGTGCATAAAGTTTTGCTTCTGTTTTATATATAATCTATAATTAGGGATATTTTTCTTCTTATGAAACAAGTTAATGTTTAGACCCTGTGATTATTATATAATGCCCTTCTTTATCTCTTGTTACAGGCTTTAATTTAAAGTCTAGTTTGATATAAGTATGGCTACTCCAGCTTTCTTTTGACTTCCAGTGGCATGATAAATAGTTCTCCATTCCCTCACTCTCAATCTGAAGGTGTCCTCAGGTCTAAAATGAGTCTCTTGTAGACAGCAAATAGATGGGTCTTGTTTTTTTTATCCATTCTGATACCCTGTGTCTTTTGGTTGGTGGATTTAGTCCATTTACATTCAGTGTTATTATTGAAAGATATGGGTTTAGAATCATTGTGATGTCCGTAGGTTTCATGCTTGTAGTGATGACTCTGGTACTTTGTCTCTCAGGATCCCCCTTAGGATCTCTTGTAGGGCTGGTTTCGTGGTGACAAATTCCTTCAGTTTTTGTTTGTTTGGGAAGACCTTTATCTCTCCTTCTATTCTAAATGACAGACTTGCTGGATAAAGGATTCTCGGCTGCATATTTTTTCTGTTCATCACATTGAAGATCTCCTGCCATTCCTTTCTGGCCTGCCAAGTTTCAGCAGAGAGATCAGTCACGAGTCTTATAGGTCTCCCTGTATATGTTAGAGCACGTTTATCTCTAGCTGCTTTCAGAATTTTCTCTTTATCCTTGTATTTTGCCAGTTTCACTATAATATGTCGTGCAGAAGATCGATTCAAGTTACGTCTGAAGGAAGTTCTCTGTGCCTCTTGGATTTCAATGCCTTTTTCCTTCCCCAGTTCAGGGAAGTTCTCAGCTATTATTTCTTCAAGTATACCTTCAGCACCTTTCCCTCTCTCTTCCTCCTCTGGAATACCAATTATGCGTAGATTATTTCTCTTTAGTGCATCACTTAGTTCTCTAATTTTCCCCTCATACTCCTGGATTTTTTAATCTCTCTTTCTCTCAGCTTTCTCTTTTTCCATAATTTTATCTTCTAGTTCACCTATTCTCTCCTCTGCCTCTTCAATCCGAGCCGTAGTTGTCTCCATTTTATTTTACAGCTCATTGATAGCATTTTTTTAGTTTCTTCTGGCTGCTCCTTAGTCCCTTGATCTCTGTGGCAAGAGATTCTCTGCTGTCCTTTATACTGTTTTCAAGCCCAGCTATTAATTTTATGACTATTATTCTAAATTCACTTTCTGTTATATTGTTTAAATCATTTTGATCAGTTCGTTAACTGTTGTTATTTCTTGGACATTTTTCTGAGGGGAATTCTTCTGTTTCATCATTTTGGATAGTCCCTGGAGTGGTGTGGAACTGCAGGGTACTTCCCCTGTGCTGTCTTAAATAACTTGCGTTGGTGGGCGGGGCCGCAGTCAGACCTGATGTCTGCCCCCAGCCCACCGCTGGGGCCACAGTCAGACTGGTGTGTGCCTTCTCTTTCCCTCTCCTAGGGGCGGGATTCACTGTGGGGTGGCATGGCCCATCTGGGCTACTTGCACACTGCCAGGCTTGTGGTGCTGGGGATCTGGCGTATTAGCTGGGGTGGATCGGCAAGGTGCACGGGGGGGTGGGAGGGGCAGGCTCAGCTCGCTTTTCCTTTGGAGATCCACTTCGGGAGGGGCCCTGCAGCACCGGGAGGGAGTCAGACCTGCCAGAGGAATGGATTCGCAGAAGCACAGCTTTGGGTGTTTGCGCAGTGCAAGCAAGTTCCCTGGCAGGAACTGGTTCCCTTTGGGATTTTGGCTGGGGGATGGGTGAGGGAGATGGTGCTGGTGAGTGCCTTTGTTCCCCACCAAGCTGAGCTCTGTCATCCAGGACTCAACAACTCTCCCTTCCGTTGTCCTCCACTCCTCCCGTTCTCTGAGCAGAGTTGTTAGCTTATAACCTTCCAGATGTCAAGTCCCGCTTGCTGTCCGAACACACTCCATCTGGCCCCTCCACTTTTGCAAGCCAGACTCAGGGGCTCTGCTTGGCCAGCGGGCCGCCCCTCCACCCAGGCTCCCTCCCGCCAGTCTGTGGAGCACACACCACCTCTCCACCCTTCCTACCCTCTTCCGTGGGCCTCTCGTCTGTGCTTGGCTCCGGAGACTCCATTCTACTAGTCTTCTGGCGGTTTTCTGAGTTATTTAGGCAGGTGTAGGTGGAATCTAAGTGATCAGCAGGATGCGCGGGTGAGCCCAACTTCCTCCTACGCCATCATCTTCCCAGGATCCCTCCGTAACAAGTTAATGTTTATTATACAGTAAAACCTTGGGTTCCAAGTAACTTGTTCTGGGAGTGTTCAACAAGACAAGCATTTGTAATAAATTTTAAGTTGATAAAAGAGTGATGTCTTGCATGTCTTGTGAGTAGTACATGACACCCAATGTCACATGATCACAACTGAGCCAATGGTTCTTGAAATTTGCTTTGATATACTAGTTGCTTTGAATTAGAAACATGTTTCCAGAACAAATTATGCTAGCAAACCAAGGTTTTGTTGTACTTATAATACATACATATGCTTTTAAGTCTTTAATTCATTGACATTTTTGGTTTATACAGTAAAATTAGGATTTAAACTTGTTTTTTTTCCCAAACATTCACTAATTGTCTAAGCTCCTATATTAATTATAATAGATACATTTTTATATACTTTTCACATTGTATATTTAATATATAATGAATCAGTTTCTACTCTATTGTTTCCCACTGTGGAATCCTTTGTCAATTTTCTTATGTGTTATTGTCCCTGAAAAAAATTAAAATCAATTTTGTTTTATTAAATTACAGAAACAGGATTGAGGTTATGATGGCAGAAAAGTAGGGGGACTGTGATTTCCCTCGCCCCTCAAACACAGCTGTATTAAGGTCAAATCACTTGAAATACCCAGGAAATCAATCCCCAGAGTGGCAGAAACATCTCCACAGGTGGAGGAAGACAGCTTGAGCAGAATTGAAGTGCATGTATATGAATTAGGGGAGACAAAATAGCATAGGCACAGATGGGAAGGAACCCCTCTGGTGGAGAGATAAAAGGTAGAGAAGGATAGAGGGGCTGTGAAATTAGAGTTTTGAGTTAGCACAAGAGGAAAACCCCTCTTGACAACGGACTGGGAAACAAGAAATACAGGGAGTGCCGGTTTCCATTTTGCAAACAGGCCGGGGCTGAAATTCTGAAGTTTCAAAAGTAAAAGTAAGTGACTTTCTTGGGAGCAAAACCAGACCTTAGTGTATGTGTCTGGTGGGGGAAGGAGATAGCCCTGGGGCACAGTAGCAATCTCAGGCACATTGGGAGAGACCTTTCCTCAAGTATCATGCAAAGAGCATTTATTTCCTCTCCAAGGACAAAAGACCCTGTAGGCACCAGCCAAAGGCCTTTAATGTGCAGAGCTGGGTGGTGCTACTCCAGAAGAGGTTCCACTGGTATGGGGTCCTTTAAAAGATCAGGCTTTGAATCCCAGCTGAGTGCCTAGGGGGAGCAGGAGGGAGACCATGGAGCAGGGCAAGCAAGCCACCCAAGCTACTCTGTATAGGGCTGCCTGAACAGTGTGGTTTGAGACACCCAGTACAGGGAGGAGATATTGGGGTGTCACCATTTTTCTCCCCATCACTAACACAGTAGGACTTCAGAGAGCATCACAGTGGCCTCCAGCAGAGGTGGGACCCACTTACATCAAACCCAGTCCCTCTGTGCCTGGTAACTGCTTATCTACTGGAGGAGGACTGACCCAACACAGCCGGCCTCTTCTCCAGACTAGAACAGCCACTGGTCCAAGGCACTAACAGACAACTGTTTTTTGTTTTTGTCTGTCTATTTGTCTATCTGTTATTGGTTAGTCTGTTTGTTCTCTCTTTTCTTTTTCATTTTATCCTCTTCTTTTTTTCTTTTGGAATCAGGCTCATAGTTTCTTACTTGTTTTGGGTCAATTTATTATTTATTTATTTATTTATTTATTTTTAACATTTATTTACTATCGAGAGACAGAGAGATACACAGCGTGAGCAGGGGAGGGGCATAGAGAGGGGGAAACACAGAATCCGAAGCAGTCTCCAGGTTCTAAGCTGTCAGCACAGAGCCCAATGCAGGGCTCGAACTCACAAACCACGAGGTCATGACCTGAGCTGAAGTCTGATGCTTAACTGACTGAGTCACCCAGGCACCCCTGGGTCAATTTATATTATATGAATTTATAATTTATATTAATTTATATATATATATCTTCTCTGTGTGTTTAATCTGGCAGTTTTTATTCTATTCTTTTTATACCTTCTAAACACATGTAAACAATATATCTGAACAATAAATTTAAAATAACAGTCATAAGACTAATATCTGGCCTTGAACAAAGCAAAGACAGCAGAGAATCTATTGCTGCAGAGACCAAAGACCTAAGAAACAGTCATGATGAATTAAGAAATGTTGTAAATGAGATGCAAAATAAATTACATACAGTGACAGTGAGGATGGAAGAAGCAGAGGAGAGAATAGGTGAAATAGAAGATAAAATTATGAAGTTGAAAAAAAGAGGGAAAGGAAATTACTAGATCATGAGGGGAGAATTAGAGAGCTAAGTGATTCCATAAAAGAAACAACATCTGTATCATCGGAGATCCAGAAGAAGAGTGAAAGAAAGGGACAGAAGGTTTATTTGAACAAATTATAGCTGACAACTTCCCAATCTTGAGAAGGAAACAGGCATCCAAGTCCAAGAGACGCAGAAATCAACAAAAACAGGCCAACACCATGATATATTATAGTGAAACTGGCAAAATACAAAGATAAAGAGAGAATTCAGAAAGCAGCTAGGGACAAACAGTCCTAAACCTACAAAGGCAGACACATAAGGGTAGTAGCAGACCTGTCAAATGAAACTTGGTAGGCCAGAAGGGAGTGGCAGGAAATATTCAATGTGCTGAATAGGAAAAATATGCAGCCAAGAATCCTTTATTCAGCAAGGCTGCCATTCAGAATAGAAGGAGAGATAAAGGCTTTCCCAGACAAAAACTAAAGGAGTTCCTGACCACTAAACCAGCCCCACAGGAGATCCTAAGGGGGACTCTGTGCATGGAAACCAACAAAGACTATAAAGGACCGGAGACATCACCACAAGCATGAAATCTACAGATAAGAGAATGCACTAAATCCATATCTTTCAGTAATCACTCTGATTGTAAACAGATCAAATTCCCTAACCAAAGACAGGGTATCAGAATGGATAAAAAACAAACAAACAAACAAACAAAAAAAACCAAGATCCACCTATATGCTTCCTATAAGAGACTCATTTTAGACCTGAGAAGACCTACAGATTGAAAGTGAGAGGGTGGAGAACTGTCTACCACGCTAATGGACTTCAAGGAAAGCCAGACTAGCCATACTTATATCAGACAAACTAGATTTTAAAACACAGGATGTAACAAGAGACGAAGAAGGGCATTATATCATAATTAAGGGGTATATCCATCAAGAGGAGCCAACAACTATAAATGTTTATGCTCCCAATGTGAAGCACCTAAATATATAAATCAATTAACCACAAACATAAACTAATGTATAGATAATAATACCATGATTGTAGGGGACTTTAATACTCCACTTACAACAACGGACAGATCATATAGGCAAAAAATCAATAAGGAAACAATGGCTCTGAAGGAGACATTAGACCAGATGGAGTTAATAGATATATTCAGAACTTTTCATCCTAAAGCAGCAAAATACATATTCTTCTCCAGTGCACATGGAACATTCTCCAAAATAGATCATATACTGGCTCACAAAACATCCCTCAACAAGTATAAAAAGATTGAGATCATAGCATGTATATTTTCAGATCACAATGTGATGAAACTTGAAATATAACCCCAAGAAAAAATGTTGAAAGCACCCAAATACATGGAGGTTAAAGAACATCCTACTAAAGAATTAATGGGTCAACAAGGAAATTAAAGAAGACATTTAAAAATATATGGAAGCAAATGAAAATGATAACACAATAGTCCAAACCCTTTGGGATGCAGCAAAGGCAGTCCTAGCATGAAAATACATTGCAATTCAGGCCCATCTCAAGAAGCAAGAAAGGTCCCAAATATACAACCTAACCTTATACCTAGAAAAACTAGAAAGGCAGCAGCAAAGAAAGACAAAAGCCATCAGAAGAAAATAATAATAAAGATTAGAGCATAAATAGACAATATAGACTCCAAAAACACAGTAGAACACATCAATGAATCTAAGAATTGGTTTTTTGAAAGAATAAACAAAATTGATAAACCCCTAACCAGACTTTTCAAAAAGAAAAGAGAGAGAACCCAAATAGTTAAAATCACAAATGAAAGAGGAGAGATCACAACCAATACCACAGAAATACAATTATTAGAGAATACTATGAAAAATTATATTCCAACAAGCTGGACAATCTGGAAGAAATGGACAAATTCCTAGATACTCACAAACTACCAAAACTGAAACAGGAAGAAACAGAAAATTTGAACAGACCCATAACTAGCAAAGAAATTGAATCGGTTATCAAAAATCTCCCAACAAATAAGAGTCTTGGGCCAGATGGCTTCCCAGGGGAATTCTGCCAGAAATTTAAAGCAGAGTTAATATTAATACCTATTCTTTTCAAAATGTAGACACAGAAGGAAAGCTTCCAGACTCATTCTATGAAGCCAGCATTACCTTGATTCCCAAACCAGAAAAGGATCCCACTAAAAAGGAGAATTATAGGCCAATATCCTTGATGGATGGCTATCAACATGGATGCAAACATCCTCAAGATACTAGTAAATCTAATTCAACAGTACATTAAAATAATTATTCACCATGATCAAGTGGGATTCATTCCTGGGTTGCAGGGCTGGTTCAATCTTTGCAAATCCATCAATGTGATACATCACATTAATAGAATAAAGGATAAGAACCATGTTATCTTGTCAATGATGCAGAAAAAAGCATTTGACAAAATACAGCATCCTTCCTTCATACAAACCCTCAAGAAAGTCAGGATAGAAGGAACATACTTAACATCATAAAAGCCATATATGAAAGGCCCACAGCTAATATCATCTTCAATGGGGAAAAACTCAGAGGTTTCCCTCTGAGATCAGGAACCAGACAGGGATGTCCACTCTAACCACTTGTTAAACATAATGTTGGAAGCCCTAGCCTCAGGAATCAGACAACAAAACGAAATAAAAGGCAGCCAAATTGGCAAAGAAGAAGTCAAACTTTCACTCTTTGCAGATGACGTGATACTCTAAGTGGAAAACCTGAGGGGTGCCTCGGTGGCTCAGTCAGTTAAGCATCTGACTTCGGCTCAGGTCATGATCTCATGGTCCATGAGTTCCAGCTCCATGTTGGGCTCTGTGCTGACAGCTGGGAGCCTGAAGCCTGCTTTGGATTCTGTGTCTCCCTCTCTCTCAGCCCCTCCCCTGCTTGCACTCTCTCTCTCTCTCTCTCTCTCTCTCTCTCTCTCTGAAAAATAAACATTAAAAACAAAATTAAGTGGAAAACCTGAAAGACTCCACCAAAAAACTGCCAGAGCTGGTATAGGAATTCAGCAAAGTCACAGGATATAAAATCAATGTACAGAAATCCATTGCATTTCCATATACCAATAATGAAGCAAAAGAAAGAGATATCAGGGAATCAATTGCATCAAAAACCATAAAATACCTAGGAATAAACCTAACCAAAGAGGTAAAAGATCTGTATGCTGAAAATTATAGAAAGCTTATAAAAGAAATTGAAGAACACTCAAAGAAATGGAAAAAAACATTCCATGCTCATGGATTGGAAGAACAAATATTGTTAAAATGTTGATACTATCCAGAGTCAGATGCTTAGCCAACTGAGTCAGCCAGGTGCCCTTTAAGATTTTTTTTTTAATGTTTATTTATTTTTGAGAGAGAGAGAAAGGTAGGAAGGAAGGGGCAGAGAGAGAAGGAAACAGAAAATCCAAAGCAGGCTCCACTCTGTCAGTGCAAAGCCTGATGAGGGATCTGTGAGATCATGATATGGGCCAAAGTTGGACACTCTCTGACTGTGCCACCCAGAATCCCCTATAAATAACAGAATTTCAACAAGTGATTTTCAACTGAATTTGGAACTGGATATCCACATGTGAAAGGATAAATTTGGACTACTTATACCATATATTAAAATTAACCCCAAACATATTATAGACCGAATCATAAAAAAGAAATTTATATAATTATTAGAAAACATTAGAAACTTAACAAATGTTTAAGATCTTGGCTTTGGCTTTTCCTTAGATGCAACACCAAAAATATAAGCAATAAAAAAATTATTGATAAATTAGACTTAATCAAAATTAAAAGCATTTTTTCAGAATATGATATTATCAAAAAAGTGAACAGATAACTCACAAAATAAAAAATATTTGAAAATCATATGTCTGATAATATATAAAGATATTTAATATATAAATAAATATGTACATAAATCTTAAAATTCAACAAAGTTAAATAATTCAATCAAAATGGGAAATAATTGTGATTCTCTATTAATACAAAGAATATATACAAATGGCTAATAAGCACATGGAAAGATGGTCAGCATTACTATCCTTAGGAAAATGCATATCAACACCATGTTATGAAAAAACCCCCAATGAGACACTAATAAAATAGTAATAGTAAAAATAAAAATTAAAATTGAAATTAAAATAATAATAATATATCAGCACGGATGTGGACAAATGGTTACCCATATATATTTCTGGTAGGAATGTAAACAGTGTAGCTGCCTTGAAAAATAATTTGGCTATTCTTCTAAATGTTAAATATAGAATTACTATGTGACCGAGCAATACCACTCTTAGATTTAAATCCAAAAGATATAAAAACATATGTCCCATAGCAGCATAATTTGAAATAGTCGAAAAGTGAAAACATTTCAAATATCCATCAACTAATGAATACATACACAAATGTGCTATATCCACATAATGGACTATGCACATGGGATTTTCCAGTGCTGATCTAATTTTATATTTATATTCTTTAAATAGAAATTTTAGTAATCGTAAGAGTTCCATGTGTAGTTTACAATTTTGTTATAGGAAAACCCTATGATTAATCTATTAATCTAAGTTTCTTTATTCCCTACCTCCAGACCCTCCTTGGAAATATTTATTTTCTGGAGTTTAGAGCTCCACATTCTCTGTTCTTCTTATTTATTATAATCCTTAAAACTTTTTATATACTTTTTTGCATTCTGTAATGCCCTTTAATGTGTGTCCTTTATATCACTATTTTTATTTTCTTCAATATCAGTTATTCTCTTAATTTATCTTCAATGTGTTTTTGTATCCTATTATCATATTTAGCTTTTCTTGAATTTCTTCATAGTTTAAAATAGATTCAAAACAATTTTCTGAGAGAAGTCTGGTGTTTCCCAATTGGTAATCCCTTGGATTATGCCTAAATGATTGACCCTAGGTGATGTTCTTAGAATATATTTATGCATTATGGGAAGCTACCCTTTTTAATTTATCGTTGTACCTATAATAAGGATTTGTTGAGAACACCATTTAACGTACCTATGTTCTCTGATGAGCTTCATCAATTAAAATCCTCCTTTAGTACTAATAATTGTGTGGGTTTTTTTCTTTTTTCTTAAATATCAGGTTTGAGTGCTTCTCAAATATTCTCAGTTTTACAAATGAAAGACAAATTATTTCCTCGCTATTTGAAAGCTTAAAGTTAAAAGTGTGACTCAGTATTAAGAAATGAGTTATTATAACATGCATTTCAGTTTATTTCTGGTTCCATCGTCTCTCCTCAATATTTATCCATTTCTTCAACTTTAGTTTATATGTTTTTGTCATATTTTATCCTTGTGAGCTTGTTTAAATCTTTTCTGGAAAAAAAAAAAGAATATAAATAAATCAAATTAAGAGTCAAAACTAAGCCTCGCTGAGACATTCTTTTGCTCCTTATCCTATTTTCTGTGTTTTATGTACTTCTGTCCTTTTTATATTGTATAACTATTTAAATTAGGAACTAGTGAAATCATGGAAGGCTTGCTATGGTGCTATTTTGATTTTGAATATTTTATTTATTTTAAAGGAACATGTTACTATTGTAACCTTGAATTCATAAACACTCTATATATCTGCTATACTTAGAAAAATTTTTAAATTATTTTTTATAATTCATATTTCTTCTTTTAATGTTTATTTTGTGTCATCATAGTATCCAAATGTTAAATACTGCAGGTTCTTTTAAATATAAAGGAAGATAAATTTTATGTTTCCAAAACGTTCCTCATTTTCTTACTTATTCAGAGTTTACAGGTAATTCCCAAATTTTGAAATCTTGAGTTTTAAACAGAAGAAATTGAACCTCATTGCCTTGTATGTTTGCACATGGGGACTGCATTTTGAAAATTTTGGCCATTTAAATAAAAGCGTTTCTGGGGCATCTGGGTGGCTCAGTTGGTTAAGCATCCTACTTCGGCTCAGGTCATTATTTCATGGTTCGTGAGTTTGAACCCCACCTGGGGCTCTGTGCTGGCAGCTCGGAGCCTGCTTTGGATTCTGTGTCTCCCTCTTCTATCTGTCCCTTCCCCACTTGTGCTCTGTCTCTCTCTTTCTCAAAACTAAACATTAAAAATTTTTTTTTAAATAAAAGTGTTTCCAAGAATAAGTATTAATAAGTTTATGCCAAATGTATTATAAAGAAACCTATGTCAAAGGAGAAATGAGAAACAATTTATTTCTAAAGCAAAAGAGATGCTATCTTAAATAATATTTTTAAAATGTCTTGAGAAGTCACAAAGACAATTTAGAAGCTACTGACTTCAGTGAAATGCCCTGGAGACCTTTTGCACAGGAGAAGCCATTTGTTAAAGGCCAAATGATCTATGTTCCTCTTCCAACTGAAACAGACCAAAGATGAAGGGGAAGGGTTTAAACATGAGAGGAGTTTGTCTCTGTTATGTATATCCGTCCAACAGCATACATAAGTTAGGATTTAAAAAAAAATCTATGACTATATGAAGAGAAAAAAGTAATTTGATAGTGTGAGGGTTTTTTTTTTTCAAAATCTCATTTTTTCTTAATTCTTAGAAGAATAAATGGAGATAAAGATCATTTGCAAAGATTGCTGCAGGCCACAGGAATGGGAATCTAAAAGAGAAGTCTTGATGTGTGTGAAGCAGCCATTGTGGGAACTTCTTTGATATAATATGATCAACTTATCTAATTCCAAGTTAGAATACATTAATGGTTAATAACAGTTTAAGATTCAGGTGAATCCTCCTTCTCATGTAGTAGAACTCATGAATAAGAAATATTGCCAGTTCATGTCACCTAACTGCAGATATATGCAGTGAAAGAAGCTTCAGTTACTTCTGATCCCATTATATATTTCTGTGTCATCTGAATAAAGGCTACATTTTGTTCACATGTTAGGCTTGTACTCAGTGAAGCAGAGTTATAGAGTGAAGATTTGCTAAGGGGCAGAAAGAAAGAAGTCATCTTAATTAATGTTAGTTTTAGAAAATAACCTGGATCTGCTGATTAGAATTTTCTCACCTGTATTGAGGATCAGAGGTGTTTTTGTACATAGATGTCTTTAATATTGTCAGACTCAAACCTGCTTTCATATACCTCATCATGCAATCAAAATAAAGCGCACATGTAGGCATGGTAAATAGTATTTGGAGTTACATATTCAGTGAAAATGTTCTTTCAATCCAACGGTTGAAATTTATTTGTTTTATTGAGAAAGGTTGAGTACCAAAGACCTCACAGTAGAAACAAATGAAAGTGATGAATTATGATCATTTTGGCAAAATGTTGTAATTGATTAGAGAATTTACTCATCCAGTGTTAGATGAGTAAAAATTGCACATTAAAAAGGAGTGTTATAGTTTAAAGGTATTACCATCTCAAGAAAAGATAGATATTTGTATGCAGTATTTTCACCTAATTTGAATTCTCTCTTCATCTATAGATGTTAATAAACTATCCAAAGACAGGAAGTTTCAAAAGGTGCTCAGATTTCTTTTGTTCCCATTCAGTATTGCTATGTGATGACAAGGCCAAAGAGATCCTATTGCAGAAGATAACGAATGGAAAGAAATTGTATGGAACTGTTTATTTAAATTCAGACACTGTAGGATATATATCTTTCTAAGGAGAGAGGAGCTACAGAGGAGTAATTTATTTGCAATCTATGGAAGAAGTGTAACATAAATATATATAGGAAAATATAGAAAAAAAAGTTGTTTTGAAAAGGGCAAAGATTTAAGAATAGATTTTGAAATGTGAGGAAGAAGATGAGACAACATGGCATTAATTAGCCAGCACGGGCTACACAGGGTATTTTTAAAGGCACAGAAAATAGGAGATTATGATGTGGCAGAAGGGCAACAAAGATAAAGAGAACTAGAGCAGAAACATGAATGCTTTATGACATAGAACAAATTATTCATAAAAGCCAATGTTGGATTACCCAATAGAATGACAAAGCATGTGCCTAAGGCACCAGCAAAGCAGCTGCACCAAAATGGGAAGGAGGATAAAGGGCAAAGAGAAAAAGGGAAAAAAAAAAAATGACAGAATTTTTTTAAAAATAGAGTAGAGTAGATTTAAAGGGATTTTTCATGGGGATAAATCAAATTTTGATGGAGTTTACACACATCTTTTATTGTTTGTTTAATTTTTAATTATATATGGGAGGGATTATTTTTGTGAGTGTGCTTAAGGTCTTAAAAGCTCACAGTCTGACTCTAATAAGAAAAAGGAAATAGGAAAGAAAAGTGTGGCCATCAGAGACTGAGGTTAGGCAAGGAGGCTTCTTAGAAGGGGCTAATCTTCAACTCAAAGTTGGAAGAAAAAAAACAGGATAGACTGTTAGAGAAGAATCTATAAGGAGTTTAATTTAGGAGAATCATGAAAAAAAGTAGGGATAAATAAGACACTAGTTAGGGGCAGACCAGCTAAAGTGATTTTAGATGTGGAAAAAAAAATAGATTAGTTAAAACAAAAGAACTCAAATAGCCAAAATAATCTTGGGGAAAAAAAAAAGAAAAGAAAAAAAAACACCATAAAAGAATCACACTATCTTATATTAAGGCTTATGTGGCTATAGTAATTATGACTGTATGGTATTGGTGGAGAAATAAATGGCACAGATTTTTTTGTGTGCTTTTGCTTATGAACTTTCATCAAACAGTATTGGAAAAATTGGTAATTTAAAAGCAAAAAAAAAAAATCCTCTACCTAAACTTCACACAAAACTTTCGACAAAGGGTATGCACTCAGGATATTTAATAAAAACAGAAACTCAACAGCAATAAAATAAACAATCCAATTAGAAAATGAGCCAGAGGGGCGTCTGGGTGGCTCAGTCGGTTAAGCCTCCGACTTTGTCTCAGGTCATGATCTCACAGTTTGTGGGTTTGAGCCCCACATCAGACTCTGCTGACAGCTCAGAGCCTGGAGCCTGCTTCAGATTCAGTCTCCCTCTCTTTCTGCCTTTTTCCCCGCTGCGTGCGTATGCGCTCTCTTTCTCACTCTCAAAAAAAAAAAAAAAGAAGGAAAGAAAGAAAAGAAAAGAAGAAAAGAAAAAGAAAAAAAGAAAATGATCCAGAATATGAAGAGATATTTCACCAAAAAAGATACATAGATGGAAAATAAGTACATGGACACATGTTCAACATTAGTCATTAGAGAAACACAAAACCGTGATACTATTACATACTTATTATTATGGCTAAGGTAATAAAAAATATTGGTAGTACCAAATTCTGACAAAAATATAGACAAATTTTTCATATACGGCCAATGGGAATGTAAAATAGTATATAGTTACACTGGAAAATAGTTGGGCAGTTTTTTACAAAGTTAAATATATATTTACGACACCACTCAGTAATTGCACTCTTGGTCATGTATCCTAGAAAAATGAAGACTTACACTCACACAAAAAAACCTGTACACAATAATGTTCATTGCAGCTTTATTGGTATTATCCTCAAACTGCAAATAAAATGTCTTTCAAGGAACAAACAGAAAAATAAACTATGATATAACCACAGAATAGACTATTGTTTAGCAATAAAAAGGAATGAACTATCAATACACAAAATAGTTGAACAAATCTCAAGGGCATTTTGCTGATTGAAAAAGAGCCAAACTCATATGGACATATATTATATGATATGATTCAATTTATATAACAATTCTGAATTGACAATTATTGCAATGGAGAAGAGATCACTGGTTGCCAAGGGTTAGAATTCGGGAAAGAGTATAATCATTAAGGGGTAACAGAAGGGAATTTCTTATGGTGACGGAAAAGTCTGTATCCTGATTATGGTGTTCATTATGTTATTCTAATTTACACATGTGATAAAATTTTTATACAATTATATACCCACACACATGAAACTACATGTAGAAACTGGTGAGATACAACTGTGCTTGAGTTAATAATACTGTACTAATGTCAGTTTACTAGTTTTGATAATATACAATGATCAAATATTACCATTGGGGGAATTTGGGTGAAGGGTACATGGCAACTACCACTTCTAAACATACTGTATTAAACTAACCAAAAATAAAAAGGTATGAAAACTAATATGGAGTCATCTAAAATTTACTGAACAGAGAAGCAAAGACAGGCTGAAATTATTCCAACAATGTATTTGCAAGAATTTTTCCAACAATTTGTAAGTATTGGAATAAAAAGTCAGACTCCATTTTTTCCTAGACTGATCATAAAAGTCTATTTAGGCACCTAGATCAGCTGAATAACTGCATTTCATGATATAAAATATAGCTAAAATATAGGTACAATACTGCATTTATATTTGCAAAGGGATGATTATAATAGGAATAAATGGTGAGAAAGAGGGTGGATTGCTTACAAAATGGTTGTCATTATTCCTATCTCTATATGTACAGTTTTGAGTGGCCCCCTGCCACATTGATCTTGGTCTCAGCTATGTGATTTTGTTACGTCAATGGGACAACAGCAAGTGGAGGTTCAAAAAGTTCTTATTTACTTAGGACTGTTCTTGCTGCTGGGCCTTTTTTGCCACCATGCAGAGAAACTCTGCTGGAGGATGCAGAGCTGACCCTAGGGAGAGTGGCCCCAGTTGTCCCAGCTGAAGCTTTAGACATGTGAATGGAGCCATCTTAAACCATCCTATCCCAGGCAAACCAGTCCAGAATACAACCACTGAGCCAGTATCTGGATAGAAAGAGGGAAAAAAAGTTCTGTCTGTCTGTCTATCTATCTATCTATCTATCTATCTATCTATCTAATGATTGATGGATTTGGTAGTGGGAAGATTAGATAGTTTTATTCTGAATGCTTCTATTTGCTTAGTGAAATAAAAAAAAAAAAATCCAGGCCATCAGTTCAGAGGAAAAGGAATATGGAAGGTATTAGGGGTTTAAGAATAGAAGAGGAAGATATGAAATATTCCTCTCGTATGATAGAAAGTTAATCAACAGAGGAGGTAAAATAGGATTCAACTGGTGAGTTGATGTTATAAATATAAGTAAAAACAGTCAGCATGATTCATTTTTTTCTTTTTGTTTGTTTGTCCTACTCATGCTTAGCTTATCAGGTACAGTCTTAGAGTAGGCAGAGAATTTGGCTTAACCAGGATTAGGGTTTTGACAGGAAAGAAATGTGGAGGAACAGAGGACCAAGGGAACTGAAATTATGTGGGAAAGAGAGGTCACTGTAATGGACACTGGGATCCACTCTGGGTAAGAAGGAAACAGAAAGCTATTATCAAGGGCAAGAACAAAACAATGAAAGCAATGAATTACCAATATCACTGGAAAGAATTGTTAGAGTGGTAATATTGAACTATACAAGCCAGAGAGAAGGAAGATGATTCTTACAAAGTAGAAAATTTACAATCAAAATTTGAAAGTATTTGAAAGTAAGGGGATGAAGAAACCAGGAGGCCAAGGTGTTAAATGAATTTTCTGCTTGGATATTGATGTTGCACTCAATGTAGACAGTAAGCCATGAGTTAAATTATTCAAAGTATGAAGTTGATGACCAGGAGGTGAGTATATGACTATAAAATGGAGGAGTGGCTAATGGTACAGTCTCAAAGCATGTGCTTCTAAGAAGGTGTGGTTTGGGAGAAGGTGGAAGGAAGGAAAAGTAGTCTAGAATTGAGTGTGAAGAGCATGGTACCAACATAAACCATTAGTTTATATATTAATTAAATAAATGTTTATTACATTCCCAGTAAGATCCAAGATCTGTTTGGGTAATAAGAACACATTAGTGAATAAACCTCAAGGTCCAGTGGTAGGTGGCATTTGTGTCAGTATTCCAGACAAATTTAACATTTACTATTTTATATAGATGAATTAATATATGATGATGTGTGCAGAACCTTAAAGTATATGCTATGTATGCATCTCAAAGACAGGATCTACATGCATTAGGAGGTATAAATTTGGGGGGAAGGATTAAGAGAAGGGAGATAGAGGCTCTATTAAAAAAGGGGTTCAATTTCCTCAAGAGAAAACAGTTTAAGCAAGAAGATGAAAGAATTCATTGAAGATATTGAGGATATAGAATATTTTGCTGATAACAGATACTGAATTCCAAAGCATACAGTGGAAGGGAGATCAGAGGTAAATGAGAGATCAAGTCTGATTGGTAGATATATGGATAATATCTATAATATAATAGCTGATTTATTGTGGTGATCCAAATAAACAGGGCTATTAGTCTAATGGAATTAATTCCAATAGCTTCTAAAGGAACAGTCAACAATCAATTCCAATTTAGGGATTGGGTCCTTAGGCAGATTATAGTGGTAAGGATATGAATACAAACAATAAAAGACATGATAATTCAGGTAATAGCTCATTTATTTTTAGAGATATTGCTGAATGTCTCAAGTCTAAGAATTTGTAGTCTGCTTAGAAATGAGTAAGAGGAAATGAGAGCAAGGAATAAAGATGACTGCCTATATAATTAACATGTGTTTGTTAATGTTATTTGTATAAGAAATTTACAATTCATAATGAATATCAAGCATGCAGGCAGCATCTTTGGTTCACAGACATATAATTTATTATAATTTTGCATATACCTATGATACATTAATTCATATATGTAAAATAATAAAGTTAAATTTATTCTGGAGATGCCGACATTAATATTCTCTAAAAGGTAAATGTGTCACATGATAGCTATAGGAATAGACAACAAAAGTTATACATCATCTCTAAAATTGGAAGCATCAGATGCTTTTATAAATTGGTCAGTAATCTGGGCAATGATAATCAAGAAAAAAATGTCAAATGCTCACTTTTTTTACAGTAGTTAGGGCCTTTATATAAAGATCTGTTTTGTGTTTCTAGGCTAAAACGTTGCACCATTTAAAATGCATATTTAGGGGCGCCTGGGTGGCTCAGTCGGTTAAGCGTCCGACTTCGGCTCAGGTCATGATCTCGCGGTCCGTGAGTTCGAGCCCCGCAGCATCGGGCTCTGTGCTGACAGCTCAGAGCCTGGAGCCTGTTTCAGATTCTGTGTCTCCCTCTCTCTGACCCTCCCCCGTTCATGCTCTGTCTCTCTCTGTCTCAAAAATAAATAAACGTTAAAAAAATTTTTTTAAATGCATATTTAGATAACCACTATGAATTTCCAGCAGTAACTTTAATTTTTTAATGTTTATTTATTTTTTTTTAATGTTTTTTTATTTATTTTTGAGACAGAGAGAGACAGAGCATAAACAGGGGAGGGGTTAGAGAGAGAAGGAGACACAGAATCTGAAGCAGGCTCCAGGCTCTGAGCTGTCAGCACAGAGCCGGACCGGGGCTCATACTCACAGACTGTGAGATCATGACCTGAGCTGAAGTCGGAAGCTCAACCGACTGAGTCACCCAGGCACCCCACTGTTTATTTATTTTTGAGAGAGCGAGTAGGGGAGGGGCAGAGAGAGAGGGAGACATATAATCTGAAGTAGGCTCCAGGCTCTGAGCTGTAGGCACAGAGTCTGATGTGGGGCTCAAACTCACGTACTGCGAGATTGTGACCTGAGCTGAAGTCAGTGCTTAACTGACTAAGCCACCCAGGTGACCCTCTAACAATAACTTTAAATTTTAAATTTATGAGTAAGAAATTTACTGTGACATGTATTTAGAGAATAATAAAGTAACTCTAACTCATCCTACCCTTTTAAGCTTAATTTTTAAGTGTCTGCGTTACTTAGCATAAGAAAAAATAATTTGGGGGCCCCTTTGAATCTGTCTCTATATTTAAGAAGTTATATAATTTAGGTGGTCTTACTAGCACGAGGTAAAAAGTAAACAAACAAATAAATAAAACACATCTTATAATTATTTCCAATTGTTTTTGCTGAATAGCATTTTAGATTGCTTCTTGCTAATTTATATTATTCTAAAATTCACCAAAATCTTCTTCACTCAAAATAAAAACAAACTGACATAATAACCTCAACCCAAGCTGAAATAGAATCATCACAGAAAAGTTCATTCTTCAAGTAAAAACTGCTTTAAGCTGTCTTAAAATGGACAGTTTATGTGTTATGGACACCTACAGGCTACTAATAAAACCCAAATGCAAATGAAAAAAAATTATCTTTAAAAAGATGAGGAGATTCAGCACCATTTTAAATGTCCAACTCATTGGTGAATATTACTCCTAAGGCTATAGTTCTTTCCACTAAAGAGAGAAGTAGGACACACTCAAAACACTCACAACACCTCAGAAAGCCAGTCACTCTCAGTTTTGGTCGTTGTGCATCTCTAGAGCTAAGGAATTAATCTTTAGATCAATGGCCAAGTAGGGAGCTCGTCTAATAATTTATAAGGTGTGGATAATCAGTGACACCTTCTATAATGTAATCTCCACTGGGACTGTGGCTTTGTTCATCCAGTTTATGCTATGTCCCCAGTTCCAGGGATATGACTTGGTACATAGTTGGTAAATACTGAAAAAAAATGAGTGAATAATTTCTAAGTAAGAAAGCAATTTTTAGTAATTCTGTGGTCACATCTAGTAAATGATTTATAAAGTTGTTGGCCAAATGAAAAGGGCTGACTTTTCTACAAAGTTAAATACTCCTAGAGGTATTGCTTCGTGCAGAACCCATTCTAGACTGTGAGGTGACCAAAGGCCAGACTAGGGGATAATTATTCCATGTTCTTTGACTGAAGATGGTCTGGTCTGTTTTCTATGCAGGACACACATTAGATTATTTAAAATTTCTATGAAAATTGTATTCCCTAGTGTTTTATTTAAGAAAACAAATTAACCATTATTAGGCAGTATTTCCTATCTAATAGTATGGTTTTATATAAGAAAGTAGATTAATTCCACCTAAATTTTTATTGCTTGCTATTTTTATATCATCTAGTTTAGTTCTTTTATTTTGATTTGATGCAGTTGGACATTCAGTTCATTTCAATAACAACTGAATCAAATCTTAGAGTTTAGTTTAAATGAAAACAATTTCAGCAATTCCAAAACAATGTTTCAGGGACATGATAATACTTAGTTTTTCCTGTCTCAAATAAATGGTTTTCAAACAAGTTGGTTTTGTAGACATTGATAAAGCATTAGTAAATATCATTTTGATTGGATACTTAAAGTATTTAAGATAGTCAATTATTTATGTAACTCTGAAACTAATTTTGAGCTAAATATTTAAATTCACTGCATTAATACTAAAATATGGACATATGCCAACATGTGAGTAGACACACAAACATGTATATATGATCAAATCTTAAATATAAAAATACATGTGATTCCATTTTTTTACATCATGTGTACTATGGCTATAGATCATTTTATTTTAATATATATTGATGAAGAAATATGCTAAACCTTTTTAGTCATTAGCACTGAAGAGGACTAAGACTCATCTAGTGACCAGATCTTTTTTGTTGGAGTGAAAAAAGGGTGTTGCATTCTTTTTAAATATGTTAAATTTCTTGCTTTGATTGGTCAATCCAGGTATAGTTATGTGAAAGTACAATCGCATCAAATTTATTGCCGTGGACAGTGTTACTTGATGCATTCTTCCCAGGTATACACAAAGCCATATTAGTTGTGAGAGCTTCATGATTTTTTAATCCTTCTATAATTTGCTAAATAAAATTTGAACTTTAGCTTTAACATATTTTTCTTCATAAAATAGGTATTTCTTCAATAATGTTTATTAATTTTGAAATGTTTGGGGCAAAGAGGATAGTGAAAAAACATGCTATTTTAATTTTTTCATCTTTTATGCTTATCTATACATTTATGTTCAATAATACTTAGGTATAATTTAAAGTCTATATTTCAAGAGGAAACTGTTCATTTAAATATAAACAAAAATTCAAGAACTTGTAATAATTGATTTATTATCCATGGAACAGGATAATAAATTGATCACAAGAGGTCAATTTATGTTACCATTCCTTTTAGTGTAACATAATTATGTTTCAAGGATTGCTTTAGCAGTCTGTTAATATATACCTTGGGTGCCTTTTCAAGTAATACATGGCAAACTGGGATGTCTTTATAATACCAGACAGTTATTAATGTGCCAATAATCCATGCCCTTGACTCTTAACACTTCTTACATTATGTTTTAAAAATATTAATATTGTACAATATGTCCTTCATCTCTAATATATCCAAATTTGCAAATGAATCATAAAGACCATAAAATATATTAATGGAACATTGTTCATTATAAACACTAAACCCCATTTTAACTCCATTGTTTATAATTTATTTGGTGCTATCTTATTATTACTAATTTTATAATAAAAATTAAATGTTTCCCATTTTAGAGTCTACATTGGTGCATTATTTGTCCAAAAGAAATTAATAGTATGTATTATTAAAAGATTACTCACTACAAGAGAACCTTAATATTTTACATTTCCTTTTTCTTAATTTTAGTTGTTCCCTTCACCCATAGCCTTCTGTTTCTCTCATCTTATCCAGCCCAAGGGTTATGACTGGAAATGAATTATTAAATCAAGAAGGAAGCAGTGCTAGTGGGCAGGAAGGAACATTCAGTTTCTTCAACTGAAATCACCTGTTAGATGAAAAATGAGAAGACATTCCTCATTGTACAGCCTTTTCTGGAATGCCTATTGATCAATCTGATTGGAAAAGCATTTTATAAAGTTCACATTAGTGCCCCAGCATAAAGAGAATGAACTTTTTGATTTTCAGGTATCCCAAAATTTAAGAGGGTGGTTTGTTTCTCTTTCTCTTACAACACACAATACCTCAGCCAATTGCTGTTGGCTTGATTTTCCAAATCTATCCAGAATACAAAAATTCTTATTATCCTCACTATTCCCATTATGATGCAAACCTTTACTGTTTTTGGCCTAGATTGTTGCAATACCTTCCCAGGTGGTCTTCTTGCCTTACCTTTGTTCAGCCCCCCTCCCCTGCCACAGTCCAATCTCAACACAGTAACCAGAGTCATCCTATTAAAGTGTAAATTGGAATACGTGACTCTTTTGTTCCAAATCCCCCAGTGCCTTCCTATCCCATTGAGAATAAAGGTCAAGTCACTCAAATAAGCTACAATATCCTGTGTAATATGTGCATCCCCATATAACTAACTGCCTTACTTCTGCCATTCACTCATCTGCTCACTCCACTCCAGTCACATTGGCCCCCTTCCTGTTCCTTTGTCACATGAGTCCTACTACCACCAGATGGGAGTTTACTACTAAGAAGATCTTGAAATATTCTCCTGGACATCTTGGCTTGCTGCCTTACCCACTTCAGATTACCCAAATATCAACTTTATTGTGTGAATTTCCCTGAGCATCCTGTTTAAATTATAATTCTTTCCAATGCCTATCATTCCCTTCCAACTTTCATAGTTTATTTTTTCTCTATCAAATTTAATACTTTTACTCTTTATCATTATTTTTATTTTTTTGGAGAGAGAGGGAGAGGGATAGAGAGGTGGGGAGGGGTAGAGGGAAGGAGAGAGAGAATCCTAAGGAGGCTCCAACTCAGCACAGAGCCCAACATGGGGCTTGATCCCACAACCCTGGGATCATGACCTGAGTCAAAATCAAGAGTTGGACACTCAACCAACTGAACCAAACAGGCACCCCCACACTTAAGACTTTTAAATATTCTATTTATTTTTTTATTTGACTTATTTTCTGCCTTTCAATAGAATGCCATCTACATGAAGATAGTTTTAGTCTGTTTTGTTCACTGCTATAGCTTGGTGTCTAGAACAATGAACATAAGAGAGTGCTCAATGCATATTTTTTTCAAAATAAATTTTGAAAAAAACAAACCTGTAAGGTCAACTACATGAAAAGTAATATTTATATTCTATCAGATTTACTGCAATCAGCAAAACCAGTACTTGGCAGTAAATATAGTCAATGCTACTATAAAATTGAGATTCTCAGTATCTTTTATTGTTTAAATGAAATAATTATTACTGAATCAGTTTTCCACAAATGGAGACACTAATATATAATTGTTGAATATTTTCCTATAATTTACTATTTTTATAGGCATTAAATTTCCATGCAAACCAATTATTTGTCTTACAGGTATTGCTATTGGCATGTAGGATTTTATAGGCTCCAACAGTATTACAACAGAATTAAGGATGGAAAATAGAAGGGACAAGGGGAGAAAAAGTAGAGAGAGTTGAACAGACATTTATTACTAATATTGACTTTCTATTACTACCCCATCCAAATAATACTGAGAATAGCACAAGGCTTGTCTTAGTTGCCATATTACTATGTCATGAGGGGAAAACATATCGCTGGAAAAGTATTCATAGGGTACCTAATATTAGACTGGACAGGCTAAAGTGCTATAACAAATAGACTGGAAATATAATGTCTCAAACAAAAGAAAAATTTATTTTCTTATTGTTTAAGAGTCCAGAGCACACTGCAGGCCAACTGGAGGTAGAGAATGGGGTGGTTTACTTCAAGCAGACTAATGACTGCTCTGTCATTTTCAATAATTGACTTTGAAGATTACTCTTGTCCTTGTCATGGATATCCCATCTTACAAGGGGAAAAGAACATAGAAATGGCACACACCACTTCAACTAATTCTCTGTTACAGAGAACTTAGTAACATAACCATACTTAACTAAAAGGAGGCTGGAAAAAATTAGATAGTCAGCCAGGCACACAACTAATAATATGGAAGAAGGAGAGAGTGGCTTCTGGTTAATAGCTAGACATCTCTGCCACATGTGGACTTTTGCCCACCAAATATCTACACCATCTTTCCTTCCACATGTTCTCACTGACCTCCCACCCTGCCTATCAAAGAAGACAACACAAAGTTCTACTCATTTACTGCATGTACCTCACAATGCATGATCTCTGCATGATGCACAGTCAGTTCCACTAGGGTCAGAGGCATCTCACATTCCGGTGGCCAACCAAATAAAAGACAAGTTTTCTACCTTTACCATTATCACAAACAATGTCCAATAATGAAGGAAGGACAGAATAACTGTAACACAAACTGCAATATGGAAAGTAGAAAAAGGGGGAACACACAAGAGTTGTTTGTCTAAATAGTGATAGAATCCTGGGCAGGTATTATGAGGAACTTTGCCATGGCACTGAGGAAAATTCTTTGACTGAATCATGTCTCTTTTCCTAAGAGAAGCTTCTGTGCCCATGGTTCTCTGTGGCCTCTTGTTTTGTTCATAGAAGGTTATATTTCTTGTCCATTACCCTTTATGACCACATCTAAAGTGGGTGCTGTGGTCTGGGCCTTCACCATGCTCTGTAAAACACTAGAAGCGAACTTCCTTTTGATGCAAGTTTGGGACCTTGAGGACTGTTTTATAGTTTTGAAGAGTCAGGGTTTATTGAAGATAAACTCATGGTTTTCTTGTCAATAAAATTCTCTCAAAAACTCCTAAGGTTTCCAACATATTTGCTTCCAGTCAATGTAATGTAGCAGTAATCACAAATTACTTTTCTAAACATAGTTCTTAAACCTGCTTTATTTTTCTTACTCAACCAAATCTTGAGGGTATCTGAAACAATGCTTCTGGATACAAGGTCAACAGATTTATATCTCACTGTTTGGGGTTCAGACGCTGCTGAGTTTTACAAGTGCCTCTGTGTCCTTTTGTCCTTGTTTTAAATCACTCAATTCTTGCCAGTATAATATCTTGTTACAGCAGTGGGGACAGCTATACTCAATAACATTTTGGTGGTTTCCAGCCCCTTCCCTTCAAGCTATACACTAAGCAGGTATATGACCTTCCTTCCAAATATCAGAGTGAAAGTCTGGAAGAGCCACTCAGCCAAATACCTACCATTGAAGAAAAGCAACGAGGAGTCACCCGGAATACCCTACCTGATATTATAAACTTCACATGCATTGCATATTCTCTGATTGCTTTAAAATTACTTGTAATTTCATTGAATGCAGTAAAGGAGTCTTAAATTTTTCTAATGTCTATAACACAGCCTAACACTTCAGTTATTTTATAAATATTTATTGATAATATTATATTGATATTATTGATAATATATTGATAATTGATAATACATTGACATACTGACGATATTGATAATATATTGATAATATTGAATACTTATACGCTTTAAAAAACACAAGATATTTTTTATAGTTGACTGATATCTTTTTTTATTTTCTTATCACATTTTAATCACTTTAAAGATTCGTGTAGGATAAGACGACAAATTTTTTTTTAAGACTGAACAAATTTTAGTTTGAATGTAGATGGAAGTGGGGAGGGCATTTTCTCCTTATGTATATGTTGACTTTTTCTTTATCATTCATGCAACCAAACTGTCATGTGTCAAGCACTCCCTACTTAGGATACAATGGTGTGTGTGTGTGTGTGTGTGTATGTGTGTGTGTGTGTGTGTGTAAGTGTGCACATGTACATTAAGATTGATTTCTAACAAATTTATTTGAAAATTAAGGTAGAAATAAGTACTCAATAATTGAAACATATATAAATTTCTACTTTATATAAACGATCATCCCAAAGATCATTGAAATACTTATTTCATAGAAATAAGTATTATTTCTATTATTCATAGAAACTTTGTAGAGTGTCGGCACATCCAGAATAAGAGTGCCACAGATACTGTTCAGAGATTCTTATTAGCACTTAGTAAAAGTGGCTCTTGATTTGTGATTTTTTATGTTAATTATGGTTCCAAGTTATTCAACTTTTTGATAAGGAGCTAATTAGATGTTTTTGGCAAGTAATGTCCAACTGAGGAGCAGTTGCAAGGCTAGGGACCTGACATCAACTAAAGGATTCTCAAGACTAATCCCAAGAGCTCAAAGATAAAATCAAGTTGTAAAAGAGAAGAATATATTTTAAACTCCTCCTTCTCTGATAAGTAGAGTCTATAAAATAGAATTTTTATTAAATAAATTATAATAACTAATAAATAAGTTTATTATCATTAAATAATTTATGTATAAATTAATATTAATTTATACATAAATTAAATAATCATAAGTATAATTTTTATTAAAAACCATATGGCATCAGGATAAGAGTATAGGACCCAGCTTCCACCAGCATCTTACCAAGGCAAATAACTTTTCCCTTTAAATCACTAAGCCAGTCCCAATAACCTATGAAATTTTAAAGCAAGATATTGGTTTTAGACACATCTACAAAGTATTGATCCATAAGAAATTTTAAATTACAACCAAGGGTTTTGATTATGATTCAAAGATATATCAATAGCCACTATAGAAATAATCAATGTCGGGGCGCCTGGGTGGCGCAGTCGGTTAAGCGTCCGACTTCAGCCAGGTCACGATCTCGCGGTCCGCGAGTTCGAGCCCCGCGTCAGGCTCTGGGCTGATGGCTCGGAGCCTGGAGCCTGTTTCCGATTCTGTGTCTGCCTCTCTCTCTGCCCCTCCCCCGTTCATGCTCTGTCTCTCTCTGTCCCAAAAATAAATAAAAAACGTTGAAAAAAAAATTTATAAAAAAAAAAAAAAAAAAGAAATAATCAATGTCTCCCTTATTTGCCATTATATTTCCACTACCTCAGCTTTAAAATTGGTATATAATTTTTGTCTTTCATGATGCAAGTAAGTTCTTGACATTGATGGGAAATTTAAAATATAAAAAAAAATTGGCATCAATTTGGAGCAATTTTGATCTATCAGTGTCTACTAGGCATCACTGGAAGACAGTATTTGGATATCAGGATCATGAAGAAAAGTCATCATCAGAATGTTTGAAGTCATTCTAAGTAGGGCTGAATCTATTGGGAATCAGTTTTTTAATTATAGTTTTTAAAAACACTCTGAATGATCAATACATTGAGATTAAAGAACATCCTACAAAAGAATGAATGGGTCAACCAGGAAATTAAAGAAGAAATTAAAAAATATATGGAAACAAATGAAAATGAAAACACAACAGTCCAAACCCTTTGGGATGCAGCAAAAGCAGTCCTAAGAGGAAAATACATTACAAGAAAGGTCCCAAATACACAACCTAACCTTATACCTAACGGAGCTTGAAGAGCAGCAGCAAAGAAAGCCCAAAGCCAGCAGAAGAAGAGAAATAATAAAGATTAAGGCAGAAATAAACAATATAGCATCCCAAAAAACAGAATAACAGATCAATGAATCTAAGAGTTGTTTTCAAAGAATAAACAGTCTAACCAGACTTCTCAAAATTAAAAGAGAGAGAACCCAATAGATAAAATCATGAAGGAAAGAGGAGATATCACAAACAACATCAATACAAAAATACAAACAATTATTCGAGAATACTATTAAAAATCATATGTCAACAAGCTGGACAATCTGGAAGAAATGGACAAATTCCCAGACACTCACACACTACCAAAACTCAAATGGGAAGAAATAGAAAATTTGAACAGACCCATAACCAGCAAAGAAATTGAATCAATTATCAAAAATCTCCCAACAAATAAGAGTCACATAGCTTCCCAGGGGAATTCTACCAGACATTTAAAGGACAGTCAATACATATTCTTCTCAAAGTGTTCCAAAAAATAGAAATGGAAGAAAAGATTCCAGACTCATTCTGTGAAGCCAACATTACCTTGATTTCCAAAGCAGACAAAGACCCCACTAAAAAGGAGAACTACAGGTCAATATCACCAATTAATATGGATGC
This sequence comes from Neofelis nebulosa, assembly GCF_028018385.1. NCBI lineage: Eukaryota > Metazoa > Chordata > Mammalia > Carnivora > Felidae > Neofelis > Neofelis nebulosa. The sequence goes on from NC_080783.1 coordinate 23,170,240, forward strand.
AAAAATTCTCAACAAGATACTAGCAAATCTAATTCAACAGTACATTAAAAGAATTATTCACTATGATCAAGTGGGATTCATTCCTGGATGCAGGGCTGGTTCAATCTTTGCAAATCAATCAACATGATAAACCACATTAATAGAAGAAAGGATAAGAACCATACGATCCTGTCAATACATGCAGAAAAAGCATTTGACAAAATACAGCATCCTTTCTTAATACAAATGCCCAAGAAAGTCAGGATAGAAGGAACATACCTTAACATCACAAAAGCCATATATGAAAGGCCCACAGCTTATATCCTTAATGGAGAAAATCTCAGAGCTTTTCCCCGGAGATCAGGAACATGATGGGGATGTCCACTCTAACCACTGTTGTTTAACATAACGTTGGAAGTCCTAGCCTCACCAATCACAACAAAATGAAATAAAAGGCATCCAAATTGGCAAAGAAGAAGTAAGTTTCATTCTTAGCAGATGACATGATACTCTGCATGGAAATGCGAAAAGACTCCACCAAAAAGCAGCCAGAGCTGATAAAGGAATTCAGCAAAGTCACAGGATACAAAATCAATGTAAACAAATTGGTCTTATTTCTATACACCTATAATGAAACAACAGAAAGAGATATCAGGGATCGATTCCATTTACAAGAGCATCAAAAACCATAAAGTACCTAGAAATAAACCTAACCAAAGATGTAAAAGATATGTATGCTGAAAACTATAGAAAGTTTATGAAAGAAATTGAAGAAGACACAAAGAAATGGAAAAACATTCCATGCTCATGGATTGGAAGAATAAATATTGTTAAAATGTCAATACTACCCAAAGCAATCTACACATTCATTGTAATCCCAATCAAAATAGCACCAGCATTCATCACAGAGCTAGAACAAACAATCATAAAATTTGTATGGAACCACAAAAGGCCCCAAATAGCCAAAGTAATGTTGAAAAAGGAAACCAAAGCAGGAGGCATCACAATCCCAGACTTTAGCCTCTAGTACAAAGCTGCAATCATCAAGACAGTATAGTACTGGCACAAAAACAGACACATAGACGAATGGAACAGAATAGAGAACCCAGAAATGGACCCACAAATATATGGCCAACTAATCTTTGACAAAGCAGGAAAGAAAATCCAATGGAAAAAGATATTCTCTCTAGCAAATGATGCTGGAAGAACTGGACAGCAACATGCAGAAGAATGAAACTGGACCACTTTCTTACACTGCACACAAAAATAAATTCAAAATGGATGAAAGACCTAAGTGTGAGACAAAACCGTTAAAATCCTATAGAAGAAAACAAGCAGCAACCTCTTTGACCTCAGCCACAGCAACTTCTTATTTGACATGTCTCCAAAGGCTAAGGAAATAAAAGCAAAAATGAACTATTGGGACCTCATCAAGATAAAAAGCTTCTGCACAGCAAAGAAAACTATCTAAAATTAAAAGGCAACTGACAGAATGGGAGAAGGTATTTGCAAATGACATATCTGATAAAGGGAAGCTATTCCTGAAGCCAAGACTACACTGTATGTTAGCTGACTTGAAAATAAATAAATAAATAAATAAATAAATAAATAAATAAATAAATAAATTTGAATTTCAGGTTAAAAGTAAATTAACAAAAAAAATAAAAACACTCTGAATAATTAAAACATTAGAAAAAATATTATATTTTAGAATATACCACAATCATCTATTAGAATTCTCATCTAAGCCAAAGGTGATGAAGATTAAAATTAGACACTAGTGTTAAAATTTTAGTTATAGAAAATGAATTAGTCTTATAATCTACCATATAACATAGTACCTATAATTAAAAACACTGTATTGCATATTTAAAATTGTACTAAGAGGCTAGGTTTTATATTAAGAACTCTTATGACTACTACAAATATTAATAATAATAACAAAATCAGTAACAATAATAATAATAATAATAATAATAATAAAAGAAGACAGGAAAAAGCTTTTGGAGGTGATGAATATGTTTACGTCAGGTATTGATGATTGTATATACTTCTTCATGGGTGTATACTTATCACCAGACTCATCAAGTTGTATACATTAAATATGTATAGCTTTTTCTATGTCAATCATACCTCAATTATTTTTTGATTCCAGTATACTATTATATATTTATTAAATCTGCATAATATAGAAACATAAGATTAAGAATTACATATGATTATTCCAGATAAGCAAATTGTGCCTATTTGAGAATTAAAACATATCTTAAATTGTCACTATTTTATATAGAAATAGATCCAAATTGTATTATTAGGAGCCATGTTTTCTCATGCAGAGTATGCCAAACATTATTTAGCTGAATCTTTATATCTCAGGTGGGTTATGTTATTTATTCATTAATGTCCTATATTTGTCAGTCAGGAGACAAAACTTACACTTACCATTTTAACAGTAAGAATTTAATATATAAGATCGTTAACTATGTATAAAGTTGTTAACAGGGTAAATAAACGGAAAAAGAGCAGTGTTCCTCAGCTCAGAAAAGGGGCCCTGGTGAACTGGGAACACAGACCTCTGAGAAGGGGGTGCCTGTCTGCAGGAGCTAATGTTTTTGATGACAGCATGATGCAGCTGTTTCTTCAAGCACTGGAAAAACTGCCAACTGGATTTAGCTGCTGTGATAAGAACAAAGTGGTGTTGCTGAGGTGAGGTGTTGCTAGGGTGATGCAGACTAGAACTGCAAGTCCCTAAGAAGCCCAAAGGAAGGAGACAGGGAGCAGAAAGTTCCCTTTTACCCCCTCAACCTTGCACTTCCTATTGCCAAGCCTAACAGAGTCTACTAGCAAAGCAAAAATGTAATCTGCAAAGTTCCAGGTGCAGCATCACAAAAAACAGATATGGAAGCGTGAGTTTGGTGCTGAGAAAAAACAGCATAATTAATGGCACATGGCCTTAGAGGACAGTCAGCATACGCATAGGAAAGAGCGTATCCTTTCAACAAATCCTCCCAGAAAACCTGTTGACTTTTTGCAAGCACCTTATTTGCCCTCTCTTCTAAATATGTTACCTGTAATTCAAGAAAGGATGGAGAGAGTTTATTCAAAATACCTGTTTTACCCATAACCCTGAATTAATAGTGTCTACCTCTACAGTGAGTTAATTTTTCTCTTACAAAATAAAGTACAATGGCTCAGTGACAATTGTTTATGACAATTTCTAGGAGTCATTATCACTTCTATTTGGAATCTGGGCACTGTTTCAATAATTAAAGTGATCAGAAGTCTGATTGATAGTTTATAATTCCTTAGGTAGCTGAAGCAGCCAGGATATTTGATAGTAGCTCTTTGGATCCTATTTTTATACCTAATAGGATATAATAATCAGACATAAATGCAGGGATGATAGGTATTTGACACCATAAACATAATAGATTTGTCTATCTTGAATTTAGATAAAAATATTAAACTTCTATATCCATACAGGATTGTATAGGACTTTTTATACATCAAATCACATTAGTTTTTGCAATTTGTGAATTGACAAGAAGCATTTAATTTGGGAAAATATGTCAAAATTAAGCATAAAGCAAGTAATTATCTCTGTCATATTTATGTCTATTAAATTGCTGGTTTGATAATAAAGCAATCTTGTGAAGGGAGAACTAAAATTCTAACTCTTTAAAATAAGTGTTTCTCTTCTGCCTAAAACAAATGACCTTCCAATGAAACAATTCTAATCTTATTACATTGGCTTGATCTTTATACTTACATTTATAAAGGACTCGTTATATCAACAATGATTAATAGAGTTAGAAATGGATTTCACAGAGATTATTTAAGTAACTTTCTATAATTTCACCAACAAGTTTTTTTTTTTTTAATGTTTCCTGGTGGTAGCATTGAGAGAAGAGCATTATCCATGTATATTTACCAATGTAGAGGGTTAATAATGTTTAAAGTACTTCTTACCTATTAACATCCCAGATTTTACTAGTTGTATCCAATGAGGAAGAAGCCACAAAATCACCACAGGAGTGCCATGTGCAGGACCATACTGCATGGTTGTGTCCTTCAAAGGTCAAAATGCAATTGCCTTTAGACAGGTCCCATAATTTAACTGTAGTGTCACCACTTGAAGTAGCCAACTTGTTGCCACTATTTGCAAGAACATAAAGAAGTAATTTGTTAAAAAGTCAACTCATAATTAATTTTTATGAATGGTTATATGCTATGAGTAATGTGTGTGTGTGTTTGTGTGTTTGAGTTATTTCTGCTTAAAAGCATTAAAATGGCATACTAAATGCTTGAATTTTTTTATCTTATTTGAGTCCACATAATTTGATACTAGTATTTTTTAGTAATGCAGGGTGATGAGAAAAACTGTTGTTCTATACTCTATAGATTAACTCTTCTATATTCTTCTAGATTAATTCATGAAATAAGTTTTGTGTGTATGTGTGTGTTTGTTTTTTGTTTGTTTGTTTTTAGTGTATTCAGTGTATTAGGTTTCAGGCTATGTGTTAGGTTCTATGGATAATGTAACCTCAGAATGATGAAATTTTTAGACATAGGCTAAAATAATTTCAAAAACACAATACAAAACAATAAGTCAGCATTGCTTATGTTTAGATTAACTAAATGCTCCAAGAATACAATTTGGATGCTAAAGGAAGTCAATCAGGAATGATGAGATTTTGAGCTACATCTTGAGAGATGAAAAATTTTGAAATAAGTGGTTAAGGATGAACCATTGGATTTTCCATTTAGGTCATTAGTAGACGTTTGAAAAAGCAGTGACTTTAAAGCAGTAGACACAAATGCTAGTTTAAGAAATGAGCGGATGTCAATGATATAAGCAGAAACATCTATGATTTTTTTGGTAAAATATCAGTTGCAAGAAAATTTCAATTCCATCATTTCCTTCACACCCATCTGCATTGAATGCTCTATGTGTTTTCTTGGTAGCTTTTCTTCCCCTGAATATAATGAATTGCTTATCTGTACTCTTGTCCTGTGATTTTGATTGAGAACCGTTTCCTCTCTCTATGGCATCAAGCACTAGAACTGACCAATTGAAGTACCCAGAAAATGCTTCCAAAATGAATAAATATATGAATGAATGAATGAGTCTGTGCTATAAGAGAATAAGAAAAGGTACTCAGGATTTCCAAGAGACGGAATGGCAAGATCAAGATGAGTATTTGCTCACTTGCTCTTATTTTTTTATGCTGAGAGAAATACATTTTTAAGTGCAGGGAGGAAACAACCACTGGAGAGGGAGTGGGGAGAATTTAAAGGTGGGGAAGGAAAGGTAGGTACAGAGTGAAGAAGTTCTCATTAAAGTTATAAAAAGATATCTATTATTCTGATTAGCAGAATTAAAAAAAATTACTCTATGACAGGTAGTCCTTCACTAATGGACAGATATTTAAAACTGTCTTTTTCTTGGGTGCCTGGGTAGCTCAGTTGGTTGAGTGTCCGACTTTGGCTCAGGCACAATCTCACAGTTTGTGGGTTTGAGCCCTACATCGGGCTCTGTGCTGACAGCTCGGAGCATGGAGCCTTCTTTGGGTTCTGTGTTTCCCTCTCTGTCTCTCTCTCTCTGCCCCTTCCCTGCTCGCACTCTGTCTCGCTCTCCTTCAAAATAAATAAACATAAAAAAAATTTAAACTTTTTCTTTGCAGCTGTTGTTTATTTGTACATAGATTTAGGATTCAAAATTTTGCTTTTTAATATTAAAGACTGAAAAATACATTTGTTTAAAAATATACAAGAAGGAAAAAAAAAAAAAAAAAAAAAAAAAAAAAAAAAAAAAAAAATATACAAGAAGGGGTGCCTGGCTGGCTCAGCCTAGAGAATATGCAACACTTGATCTTGGGGTCGTGAGTTCAAGCCTCACACTGGGCTTAGAACTTACTTAAAAATATCCAAATAAAAATAACATAAAAAATAATTTAACCATGCCTCTTTTTCAAATCTGTCCTTCTGATGGGCTAGCATACTATTTTGGACATAAGTCTTGCTCTAGGATAACAATTACTATAAAGTATTTCTGCCTGTGACTGAAAACTCAGATAAGTTTTACATTCTTCTCTCTTGCTTTAAACTATGTGACAAAAGAAACAAAAATCACAATAGTAATAATTACAACTGGAATGAAGCAGTTGTAATCACCTTTACAAGTGCCATCATCTGATATTTAGGCTCCCAATTCACGAGTTTGAGACCCGTGTGGGCTCTGTGTTGACAGCTCAGAGCCTGGAGCCTGCTTCAGATTCTGTGTCTCTCTCGCTCTCTCTGCCCCTCCCCCACTTGCACTCTGTCTCTTTTTCTCTCAAAAATAAACAAAATATATTTTTAAAATATGGATAAGTCTTGCTCGATATAACTTAAAATGTTGTTTTGAAAATCAAATAAGAGAATTCTTACAATAGCACATTTTCAATTCTGGGTAATATTCAAACCTGATATTGTTTTTAAAGATTGTCTTGTGATCTCCAGTTAAGTTTTTATGTGGAATTTGTTACCCATATTTCCATAAATAGTGGAATGGAATCCAATTACTGCCTTTACTCCATAGTCTCAGATACCTGTGTCTATCTGCTCAAGAGGACTATTTGAATTTGTAAAAGGACTATCAGTCACAATATTCTCACTATAGAATATGTATGGATTATTTTATGTAGCAGAATAACACATAACCAAATTATATTGAAATATTTTCTCATAGTTTATATAGGTAAAAGATAAAAATTTTGGTTTCACTGAGCTCATAAAATGATTATTACAAGAAAAGCTCTAAATTTAGGATCTAGATTACTTGGAAAACATTAAGGTACATTTGATTTACATTTAATGTGCCCAGTTTGTGAGAGTCCCACAAACTTATAAGTAAAAGTTGAAACAAAAAGGGCTGAGAATGTTCTCATCAAAGTTATTCTAAACCCTTAGCCTTTGATACAGAGCTGCTGGCTGCATTTAGTTGGTGAGTGAGGCCACTGTGACAGAGTAAACAGAATGCCAGTCCACACAGAGAATGGTCTTTTTTGAAGTAAACAGCTCCCACGTCCAAGTGTTGTTCCCTTTGTTCCTATATGATACACCCTTCTTTTGTGTAGAAATCTAGAATCAGCAAAGAATCATAAATAAAGCGAATTCAGAAGACAGCATTATGTGCAGATATTATGGACTCTAGCAAAAGCATAGAGGCGACATTGAGTGTTCAGGAAAGACCAAGCCTTCCCTGCCTGGCTGTAAAACCACTGCCCTTACTGGGTTGGGTGTATTGCTTAGAGCTCCAGATACACCTTTGTCACTTGCTTCAGAAACTTCAATTGGCTTTTCAGCTTAGTCTTTCAACTTTTACACAGGAATGGCAAGATGCTGGCAAGTGGACTCTTTCGTGCCTGGTATACAGTATTTATAAGACATACTATTTATATTGGCATGCATGAATGATGCGCATATTAAGGAAATATTGGCATGCATGAATGATGTACATATTAAGGAAAGAGAGATTTCCATTGCACATAGATCTGTGTTAATAGAATGGAATAGCCTACATAATTCAGGGTTGTGTATATGAACAAGTTTATGTAGAAAAGACATCTTGGTACAGAGGACAGAAAAATATAGAATTATAAAACTACTAGCATGTTACTAATTCTTTTTATTTTGTTTTTTTAAAAAAATAAATGTTTTTATTTATTTTTGAGACAGAGAGAGACAGAGCATGAGCAGGGGAGAGGCAGAGAGAGAGGGAGACACAGAATCTGAAGCAGGCTCCAGGTTCTGAGCTGTCAGTACAGAGCCTGATACGGGGCTTGAACTCACAGACTGTGAGATCATGACCTGAGCTGAAGTCGGACACTCAACCTACTGAGCCACCCAGGCGCCCCTCTTTTTATTTTGTTTTATCCTTTGTATTTATGTTATTGTTTAGGTTGCAGATGCAGAAGTATAGAAATTGGTAGGTTAGTTTATGAAACTTTATGTGGAGATGATGAATAATGCTGTCATCCTGGAAATAAGATAGAGATGCCCAGGAATGCCTTTAAACTTTTAAGTATCAATTAATATCTTTGGGATTATTTTATTATTTAATTTTCTTATTGTATCCAACATACTTCTGAGTATTCTCTAGTTGTCATTTATATGCATGCATGCATACACACATGCCTATGACACATTACAATAGAATATTCTTGAAAAACATAACCAGGATAATTATAATATTTTGATATATATCCATAGGTACTAAAATATAGTTCTCATTCTTTTAAAAATTGTGTCTCTATGCATACCTTATGACTCTGACTGGAAAAAGTTGTTTTGAGAATATTAAATATAATCTTTTTCAGCTATCTAAAAACCTTTACATTTGACACTTTATTTTCCTTTCTTTCTTTTGACCCAATGTTCTAGAAGACACAGGAGATTCATTTATTCATTTCACAGTTACTCACGTGCTTCAGACAGTGTACTAGACAACTTAATCCATCATCTCTCTGTGCTTCTCAAACACACTTTCCTTTGACACTAAGATGTCATCTCCCATGGATATTCCCATGGCTCTCCATGACTTAAGTTGAAGACCTTTTCTTCAACTTCACCTTATCGTGGAGAGATTCTCTGACAATGCCAGTTAAAATACTGTATCACCCTAACTTTTTGTCTCTTGCTGTTACTCTTTATAGCACTTACTACCATTCATTAAACTATACATCACTTATTTATAGTCTCTCTCTCTCTGCCAGTGGGATGTAGCAGCTATGAAAGGAGGAAATTTTTTTTTAAAATTCACTCCTATATCTCTAATGCCTAGCTTCATACTTAGTACATAGGGAATCTCAATAAATAACTATTGAATTAATAAATTAATGCATGAAATACAATTATGAATATGACAAATTACCTAAAGTCCTATTCTAATGGATAATTTCTCAGGGCTTATAAATACAAAAAAAATAGGCAAATGGATCTTACATCCTATTATTGGATTTCTTGTTTGAATATTTATTTTTCAAAAGTAGCTTTGTTGCATGACATGCTAAATTATTTCTTTCTGAATTCTGCCTGAGTTACTATATATACATAATTTCAGATTGTGTTGGAGTATGTTATTATATAGGTTCAGGAAAATAGCACACCTCCCATTTACCTCATATCTTTTTTAGATAGATGCAGGACATAAATTCAGTGAATAAATAATTAGCTCACATAAAGTAAGTTGCAGAAACAATAGATCTTCTACCCCTAGTGAAGTCAAATTCATGGAGTATTTGGATTGCCACAATAGGGCATTTAATAAAGTCACGTTTGTATAACAATTTCCAAGCATTAGGTATGAATCATACCGCTGGCCTCCTAACTGCTCTGCCCTTGTCCATCTACAATCTTTTTTCAATACAGAAACCTACAGGATCCCATTTATGCTCCTCTTCTGTGAAAAACTGTGCAATGGTTTCTCATCTCCCAGAGTAAAAGCTAAAATCCTAAAATGAATATGACCCTCCATGACCCACCTACCACCCACCTAGTTACCACTTTGATTTTTCCTTCTACTACTCTTCCTCTCTCTCCTCCCGCTGCACAAAGCTTTTGCACATGCTGTTCTTCCTTCCAGGAATGTCCTTTCCCAGAAAACCAATGACTGGTTCTCTCTGTTTCTTCAGGCCTTTACAGCAAGACACATCAAGGAGACTTATCTGAACAGCAGTCTCACTTCTGACATTAAACTCCTTTCCTATTTTTTTTCCTATAGTACTATCACTGTTAACTCACTATACGTTTTACTGATTTCTCTTGTTTATTATCTACTCTCCCCAGGTCCTCAGTTTTGTGGGCCTCTGCTTCACCTAGTTCTTTACTGCTCAGTATATCCAGAGAGTGAATGCCTTGTGTTAGATTCCACACCCTGCCTGAATCTAGTTTTTAGAAAAATATATTATTTACTAACAGCCTCAATCCTACCATTTTGCAGAGTTTAAAATTACCATCTCTCTGGGCCTAAAAATGTGAAGACCCAGCTATTACCCCTCTTCTAAAAACGTTCCAGAAGATTCCTCATTTTCATTCAGACCAAGACTCAGTCCTCTTTCTCATAACACCAGAAGCAAGAGCTTGCCATTTCTTTTTTTTTTTTTTTTTTTAATTTTTTTTTTCCCAACGGTTTTTATTTATTTTTGGGACAGAGAGAGACAGACAGAACATGAACGGGGGAGGGGCAGAGAGAGGGAGACACAGAATCAGAAACAGGCTCCAGGCTCCGAGCCATCAGCCCAAAGCCTGACGCAGGGCTCAAACTCATGGACCGCGAGATCGTGACCTGGCTGAAGTCGGACGCTTAACCGACTGCGCCACCCAGGCGCCCCAAGAGCTTGCCATTTCTAAACTCCCTGTTTCTGGTCCTGTGTTCACATGGTCCATGGAACAGGGAAGCCACTCTTTATTGAGAATGATATTTTTGCCATGTGAAGCAGGCCTTCTCTACATTCAAACTTGGCCTGCACATCACTGAGTCTGCATACACACTGAAGAAATTTCTACAACCCAACTTGTTTTCTAGTGCTTGGGTCTCCCCAACTAGTTCTATGCTATAATTAATTATTGAGTTTTTAAAGCTCATTAACTTATTTAGTTCCTCCTGAGTGTCCACTGTTTACCAGAGATGCAAAAGATATGAAAGATGAGAAGTACATATTCCTCAAATTATTTACATTTTTTTCTTTAAAAAATTATTAATGTTTTATTTTTGAGAGAGAGAGAGACAGAGTGTGAGTGGGGCAAGGGCAGAGGGTGAGGGAGACACAGATCAGAAGCAGGCTCCAGGCTCTGAGCTGTGAGCCCAGAGTCTGATGTGGGGCTCAAACTTGTGAACTACAAATTCATGACCTGAGCTGAAATCAGATGCTTAACCGACTGAGTCACCCAGGCACCCCCATCAATATTTTAATAGATGACATACAGGATATAATGATAGGACAGGAAGGATATAATACGTTTTCTAGTCTTGGATGATGGTCAAGAGGCTTTAAAAAGTGAATACACCTGAACAAAATCTTTATGTATAAGAAAGTGTTCACAACGTGAAAGTAGGAAAGGAAAAAGGCTGAGTGCTCAGCATGTGGCAACTGTGGCATAATCAGAGATTTTTAAGTATTTTGCATTCAAGAAGAAAAGAGTAATGGAAAAATTAATCTATATAGATAAACAACAGTCAAATAATAAAAGACCTTTCCTGCAGTCCTAAAGTATACATATCTATACACTTTATATGGCTATGAGGAGAGATTAAAGGGTTTTAAAAGGAGTTAGAAAAGTAGTCAGATATTAATTTTAGGATGTTAACACTGGGAATATAACAAAGACCAGATTTTTTAAGGAAGAGCAGAAAATACATTGGAGAATTGACAGTAATTTGTATTATAGGCTTGCACTTCATTACTGGATTTAGTTATTTTGAGATCTATGCTTTGTATAATCACAGTCATTCCCAGGTTTTGGTAAAGGATTCTCAAGTGAAGTGTCAGTCTCACACCTATCTGTTCCACTTAGCTGAAGAATTTTTTCCAAGTCTAAGGTGGTACTGAGAGGGGGCATGCCATTTTTCAGCAGAAAGCTCTGCTCTAATGAGACTGCTTCTTTACTTTGTTTTAATCTCTGATCTAATTTAGTCCTGGACTGCAGATTTTTTCACTATACTCATTTCAGGCTTTCAGGAGTACATGGTAGCCCAAATATGTGTGTGTGACGCTGAGTTCAAGTCTTAGGAGGACTGATTTGACAAAATATTTAAGGTCAACAGAGGCAGGATGCATATTTCATCACCTGAAGCCAATGTACTGCCTGAAAGCCTTACAATGGATTGGAACAAGATATTTCTAGGGTTCCAGAAGAAACATTGCCTCTGTTTCTGGTATAAAATAAGATGTTTTCCATAATTGGAAATATTATAATGACAATTAGGATACATTTAAAACAAGCTTATAAAGTGAATTCATGTATCACAGAATTCTAGAATCTCAAGGCTGGGAGAGCACTCAAATCCATGTAATCTAATCACACTTCCCTTGTTTAATTATTTCTACTGATATTCTGTCATTTTAATGCCCAGCCTCTATTTAAAACTTATAATAACAGGAAATGCAGTTCTTTGGGTTTTAAGTAGCTCTGTTATACAGTGTTCCTTTTATTGAGTTTATTTTCTTCTATAAAAAAAAAATTCTCATTAAAGTCAATTATAATCCTCAGCATCATTCCAAATTCAAATAATCTCTCTTTCACTCCCTAGCCTTAGAGTAGAGGAGGAAATCTATCGTGTTCTAGAAATGACACTCCATTCATCTCCTTTCTTTCTTTATCACCCAAATATTATTTTCCATGCTACTTCCACTTTAGAGGTACACAGATATCTTAGTAGCTGTACATCTACTCTGCTTAAGCTGCCCCTCTATGGTAGTTTCTTTTTTTTTTTAGCGTTTATTTTTTTCTGAGAGAGAGCACAACCAGAGGAGGGGCAGAGAGAATGGGAGACGGAAGATCTGAAACAGGCTCCGCACTGCCAGTGCAGAGTGTGATGCGGGGCTCGAGCTCATGAACAACAAGATCATGGCTTGAGCAGAAGTTGGGCACTTAGCCGACTGGGCCACCCAGGCAGCCCTCTGTGCATCCACTCTAACTTGAGTCATGAACGGTCTATTTCTATTGAATAAGGCATATGTTTGCATTATTCAAATCCAATCTTGTATTCTGTCTCTTCAAATGTTGGTAATAAATATAAGATTATCTGTACTTCCTGGAAACACATTGAAATGTGAAATTATGGTATGTAATTTCCATTCTCTGAGGCATGGGAGATTCTTTCTTATCCTTTCACTAATTACTTTTCATGTTTCATTTTCAAATTATTATTTTTCTTTCCACAACAGATCTATTTTTTTTTTATAATGACCAGCCTCAAATTCAGATTGAAATTCTCTTGATAAGATCAGTCTGTTTCATGACAAACAAAGCTGTTTCCAATATTCTCAGCTATACTGTATTTCTGTCTGGGAATCTAACTGAGCACTTCATTTATGAATCCACTTTTCAGAATTCCAAACTTCATTAATTTAAATCATGTTTAAAGCCAGCTGTTCACCTGTCCTGCCCTCCATCCCTGCTAGTGTAGACAAGAGAAAGAAGTAATGGTAACAACACACATCTCCCCAAGACCTCTGATTTCCTGTGGTTTCATGATACTAAAATATTTTACTGGTCTTTCTAGCAGAGTTATCTCTGTTCCACCATAAAATCAGTGGAGTGGATAGGGAAACAACAGATATGATCTCAGCAGATTTTCCAGAAAATTTCTAATAAACTCTAGAAAATTGCACAAATTTCACCTGAATTTTCCATGTCTTCATAGATTAGATCTCCTTCACCAGTTCTGTAGTGTTCATCAAGGAATCAATAAACATCAGAGTAGGTGTCAGTTTACCTTCTAACTGTGTGAATTCTACATCTCAAGCCTTAAAAGTTTAAGTAAGTAAGATCCTTTAAGGGTACTAAATTCAGTACTCAGTAATAGCTCCTAATTGTTCTGAATAAGGCAAATTATAGTATTAACAGAAGTTAGAACTCTTGTTTCAATCGCATCTTTGCCATTTAAAAGCCTTGTTGTTTGTGAAACAGTCATAGTATTCTCAAACTTAGCATTCTTGTCTGTAAAAGGAAGAAATGACACCTTTTTACCTGACTCTCTAGTGTGGATCAAACTAAGAACATTTGCTAAAGTATAACCCACAAAGCAATTATGAACACCAAGAAGTAAAGTTTGTGGATCTCCATACCATAGGTTCCGAGGAGCTGTCATTTGCATGGAGCACACAACTTTAAAAAAATGAGAAAAAAAAAGTAACTTAGGGGTAAGAAATGCATTGTTTTTCAGAAGGATGATAGCTCTCGTTGCCATCTTCCAGGAAGTCATCCCTTCCTTTAAGAAAGGATGGGATTTTCTAAGCAGAATAAATGTGAACCCCTACAGTGTAACCACTCCATGTAAGGACTAAATCACTGGCTATAGAATAGTTAGCTATAGCAGAAGCTGGAATAAGAAATTAGATGTATATCATTTGAAGATAGGGATTTGCCCTATGTGCAATAACCTCAGTATCTGGCAGTGACCCACTAGAGCAATGCACAGCATGACACTTGGAGAGTGAAATCTCTAGAAAATAAAACAGTATGATGCTGAATGCTTGAGGAGATGCATGTGGATGTGGGAACAAAAATAAGGGGAATTCACATCTTTAAAGATATTTAAAAGATCTTCTTAAAGATGGTCAAAGTCATAGGTATAAAATGATTGGGTGTGGAGAAACTGATGAGAAAATTTTAAATACTATTGTGAGATTCAGAGTAAAGACTGCAGAAACACAGTGGGTATAGGGAACAGCACAACTACCAAATAGTACCAGTTTATTGTTACTATGCACTTACTGAGAGGATAATGATGTTAAAATTTGGCTGCAAAGCATAGTCAAATATGTAACAGTGTTAACTTACTATTCATTTTACTAAATTATGTTTAATTATATTATCTTTAATCACTTAAAAAATACCAACTAGGGGATTCTAAACAAGTTTCATCTAGAGTAGAAGAATATGAATTTGAGTGACCTCTACTGATGAACTGCATGCTGGGCTTGTGTCAGTTTGGGTCAGATAATCTCAGAATTGTTTTACCTACAGATCTGTCTACCTGGATAAATGACCGTCATCTCCAAATACAACAATGACAAAGGCACTTTGGAAGCTGTAAAATATTACTTAAATATTATACTCATCTCTGGCTAATGAGTATTGACACATAGCAAACACAAATGACAATTTTCTTCATTTTAGTCCCATAAATATATTTTTAAAATTTACTTATGTTGGTACTATTTGAAACTCTTAAGGGTGGCCCATTAATAGCATAAATATGCATAAGTAAAATTATGTTATTTGCTTTTTAATTTATATTCTATATATATATAATTATAGTTTAAAAGATAAAAAATAAGCTAGAAAGAAAAATATCAGCAATCTAAAAATTAATGATGTGTCCAAATTTAGAAATACTCTGAAGAAAACAAAGCTTAAGAACACACTATACACCCAAAAATGAAATATTAATGTATAAATCTAACAAAATATGTACAAGATCTATATGAGGACAAACTATAAAATTCTGAGAATGAAGTTAAAGAACTAAATAAATGAAAAGATATTCCACGTTCATAGATAGGATGACTCAATATTATCAAGATGTCAATTTTTCCCAGCTTATCTAAAGACTTAATGCAAGCTCAATCAATATCCCAGCAAATTATTTTGTGCATATTGACAAGCTTATTTTGAAGGTTATGTATATGGAGAAGTAAAAGTCCCAGAAGAGCCAACCCAAATTCAAAGCGACATATGTATCCCAATGATTATAGTTATGTTATCTAAAATAGCCAAATTATGGTAACAGCTCAAGTGTCTACTGACTGATGAATGGATCAAGATTATATATATATGCATGTATATATACATGTATATGCATGTACACACACACAATGGAATATTTCTCAGCCATAAAAAATAACAAAATCTTGCCATATGAATGACATGAATGGAGCTAGAGTATTGTGCTAAGTGAAAGAAGTCAGAGAAAGAGAAATACCCTATGATTTCACTCATATATGGAATTTAAGAAACAAAACAAATGAGCATACGGAGAAAAAGAGAGACAGACAAATCAAGAAATAGACTCTTAACTATAGAGAAAAAACTGATGATGGTTACCAGAGGAGAGAGGGGTGGGGGTTAAATATGTGATGGTGATTAAGGAGTGTACTTGTAAGACCACTGGGTGTTATATGCAAGTGTTGAATCACTATCTTGTTCCTGAAACTAATATTACACTGTATTTTAACTAACTGGAATATAAATAAAAACTTCAAAACATCAGAAAAAAATACTTAAGCATAAAAAAAAAACCCTACAATATTGAAAAAGAAGAACACCATTGGAGGACTGACACCACCTGACTTCACGACTTACACTAAAACTATTATAATCAAGACTTATGGTTATTGGTGAAAGAATAAACAAATAGATCAATAGAATAGAATAGAGAGCTCAGAACTAAACTCCTATAAATATAGCCAACTGATCTTTGACAAAATAGCAATGACAACATGATGGAGCAGAGATAGTTTCTTCAACAAATGATGCTGGAACTGGACATCCAAATACCAAAAAAAAAAAAAAAATGAATGTAGACACAGATCTTACACTGTCACAAAGGTAACTCAAAATGTATTATAGTTCTAAATGTAAAGTACAAAACTGTAAAACTCCTAGAAGATAACATAGGAGAAAATCTGGATGACCTTGGGTATGGTGACTTTTTAGATACATTGCCAAATGCATGATCCATGAAAGGAATATAAAATGAGCTAGATTTCATTAAAATTAAAATTTTTTGCCCTGCAAAAGATAATGTCAAGAGAAGCCACAGACTGGGGAAAAAAATTTGCAAAAGACACATGTGATTAAGTACTGCTTTTCAAAATATAGAACACCTAAAAAAAGAATACCTAAACCTCAACAATAAGAAAACAATTTGGTTTAAAAAATGGGCCAAAGACCTTAACAGATACTTCACCAAAGAAGATATATAGATATCTAATAAGCATACGAAAAGATGTCCTGTATCTTATGTTATCAGGGAAATGCAAATTAAAACAATAGTGAGATACCACACACCTAATTAAAATGGCCAAAATCTGGAACAATGATGATGCCAACTCCTGTCAGGGATGTGAGCAACAGGACCTCTCATACTTTGCTGGTAGAATGCAAAATGGTATAGCCACTCCACTTTGGAAGACAACACTTTCTTGCAAAACTAAACATACTCTTACTATACCATCCAGCAATTGCACTCTGTGGTATTTATCAGGAGTTGAAAATGTATGTACACATGAATGGTTATACCAGCTTTATTCAAAATTGTAAAAACATGGAAGCAACCAAAATATCCTTTAGTAGTGAATGGACAAATAAACTTTGTACATCCACATAATGGACTATTATTCAGTGCTGAGGAGAAATGACCCATTCAACCATGGAAAGACATAGAGGAAACTTAAAAGTATATTACTAGTGAAAAAAAACAGTCTGAAAAGGCTACATACTATATGATTCCAACTATATGACATTCTGGAAATGACAAACTATTGAGAAGTAAAAACATCAGGCTCCTAGAGGTTGGGGTTGGGGAGAGATGAATAGACAGAGCACAGATGTTAAGGGCAATAAAAATACTCTGTATGATATACAATTGTGGATATATGCCATTAAACTTTCATCCAAACTCAAAGAACATACAAGAGTTTACCCTAAGGTAAACCTTAGACTTTGGGTGATTATGATGTATCAGTTTAGGTTAATCCTTGGTAAAAAAAAAAAAAAAAAAAAAAAAGTATTATTCTAATAAGTGATGTTGCTAATGGGGCAAGAGGTATAAGATAAATCTCTGCACCTCCTTCTCAGTTTTGTTGTAAACTTAAAATTGCTGTAAAAATAAAATACACTAGAAAATGGGAAGAAATGCAATTGATTATCAATAAAATTGTATGTATGAGGGAAGACTTTCTAAGCTCTACATTCATGGGGAAAAAAACACTCCATTCTTCTCAAAAATGTTGACAGAGACTAGAAGCTCCAAGTTCAATATACCAATATTTAACTAAGGGTAAAACAAAAAAAAATACCAATACTTCATAACAAGAGAAATATATTTGAATTATGTTTATTCAAATCGAAAGTAATTCCAAAAGCAAATTAACAAACAGGTAATTAACAAGCAAGAAAATGCAATTCATCTACACACACAGAATAATGGTCAAGAAAATAACTGAAGAAATAGGAGTAGAACCATCTTTTCTGTCTACCAAAATAACAAATAAAAGTCATTTTAATTAATTAGTTAATTAATGAATTAACTAATTAATTAATTTTAGAAAGAGAGGACAAGCAGGGGAGAGGAGCAGAGAGAGAGAGAGAGAGAGAGAGAGAGAGAGAGAGAGAGAATCTTAAGCAGGCTCCATGCTCAGTGTGGAGCCCAACACAAGGCTCGATCCCACCACCCCGGTAGCATGACCTGAGCCAAAATCAAGATTCAGACACTCAACTGAATGAGCCACCCAGGTGCCCTGCAAGTCATTTCAAATTACTGCTTTTTATCATTAAATTGTTGATACTTTTTGATGATATTAGAAGTTGGAGAAAGAACAGTGGAAATACGTTTGATTCCATTACCTGGTGTGAAACTTCTCAATTGTGTAACAGACCATTTACTAATAACTAATTATGTTTTTGTAGCTGATGCACATTTGCCCACTTTTCCAATCCTGAACAACACTTTCTTGGTGCAAACAAATAATTGAAAGTCTTTGAGAAATACTGAAAGAAAAGTATCATTCACTAATACGACCTTTTGGATTTAACATGATAGCTTTTCTATTTGATTTCACATTTCTACATTAAAGGTTTTCCCTCACTCAACCCATGGGTATTGAAAAATGCCATTGAAATCATTGGCTTAGAAAAATTCTGAAAAATCACTAAACTTGCCAATGTCTATAAGGCTCAAATTTGCTTAAATGGCTTGAAGGATGCTAGTTTCATGACTGACATTGTTCTACTGAAATTAAATTCAAATTATACAATTTTCATGAAGATAATTACAAAGCAAATTCTTTAATGTTATCAGTGTATACATGTCACAATTATTCTATCTGCATATTTTACCTATCACACTATAAAATTATTCCTTGACAATTTCTTTTTTCAAATAACAGTAGAGAATTTTTAATATTCATATATTCAGATGATATGAAACACTTCACAAACATATAGTATGGTATGTGAGTATACAGTCTAAATATTTCACAGATGAGAAGCTTCCCATGGAAAGGTTTCTATGTGAGTATTTTTCTCAAATTTATCAGATTTCAGATACGTAGGTGTTAATGTTAAAAAAAAAGTGTATTTCATGAGACAACATTTTGTTCTTAGCACTGTTGTTTTCCTTATCTTGAAAGATACTTAGTTTGGGGAAAAATATCTATTTTGTTGCTCAAAGAAATATCATGACCATAAGCCCAAGTTTGCCTTGCATAGTTTAATAATTATTATATGTCTGAATAACTCTTCTGAGGTTTTCTCAGAGTGGTAAATTGTGCAGAATAAATAGTTAACATGAGAGTTTAGATATCTTTAAGATGATAGATTTTATACTGAGAAGGTAATTTAAGTTGTTGCTTTACACATAATTTAAAATGTTTTATCTGTAGAGGCTATTTTAATTAATATTTGGGACACAAATGGTTTATCTTTACACAGTTCAATTTATTGATATTGCAATCAAACTGCAAAATTTTTCAACAATTGGAAATACTGCTTATGAAATTGATAATGCAAAGATAATTAAGGTGCAGTCTTCTTTAAACCTGTAACTATTCTTCTTAAGTATTTAATGGTGCTTTAAAATTAGTTAAGAATGTAAAGAAAAAATGTTAAGGAATAAATACAGTATATCATCAGAGGTCATTCATAAAAGCAGTTTTTCAACACTATGAAGTCGATTTGATTTTGTGATGCACATTCAAGAATGTATTAGCATTTTCCCTTTATAGAAGTGAGGGAAAAAGTGTGTTTTCCTCCAAATCTGATTTTATAATCTAGTCTAGTGAGCATCTCACTAGAATCTCTAGGAATGAGTAGTCCCTACCTTCAGCAATTCTCTCTCTCTTTTGCCTTTCAATCATAGCTTTCCTTTAAATTCAATTTATTTCATTTTAGATCATATGGTTTATAAATTTTTTAAAGCTATCTTAAAATGTCTGCCTGAAGTGAACTATTTCCCTAATATAGAATTCAGAGCAAGCTTTCTCTTTTCATAACATAGAAAATATACCGATAATTGGTCATATATATATGTATATATGCATACATTTATACATGCATTCACATACTTATTATTTAATTTATATGTGAATATATATGAACTAATAATAGAGTAAAATAATTGTAAAATATGTACTATATGCAATATATAGTCTATAATATGCATTAAATATTTATTTGTTTAAAGAACTAGCTACTAATATCAAGACAATTCTCTTGTATTGCCAGTCATCAAAGAATAGTTTCAATTGAGCACCGTTTTTCACACCTAATTTGTAATCTAATTTTTTTATTATGACAAATCACTTACACAACTTCTCTCAAAAGCATGTAGGAGTGGCCAAGCGGAGGATATATATCTGAAAGCTCTAACATATAACTGAGGGACAAATTAACAATGCAATAACAAATACAATTCCTAAAACAAAAGAATAAAATATTTCCATTAATGTCTCCCAAATAAATATATAATAGCAATATTAGAATTTGAATAACTGCAATGAAGACCTCTAAATACATCGGAAAGAATTTTATTTATTTTTTTTAACATTTATTTATTTTTGAGACAGGGAGAGACAGAGCATGAACGGGGAGGGTCAGAGAGAGAGGGAGACACAGAATCTGAAACAGGCTCCAGGCTCTGAGCTGTCAGCACAGAGCCGCACGTGGGGCTCGAACTCATGAACCGTGAGATCATGACCTGAGCCGAAGTCGGACGCTCAACCGACTGAGCCACCCAGGCGCCCCATGGAAAGAATTTTAAACAGTATTCTCAGTAGGAGAGCTTTGACAGAAAATGAAAACACTGTTAAATAACTCCCATGGAAAAAATCAGGAAATATCCTGAGTTTCCTTAGTGGAAAAGGTTATGAACAGAAACACAATACCTATGGTGTGGCATACAGAAGCACATGATCATCTTCTCAAGGAATCTGGCATTTCACATAACTTAAAATGACTAGAAAAACTCTATGTTTCACTTGTGTTTCAGAGAAGCATACCTTAGGATAGGGCAAAGAGTGGTATCAATTAACCAGAAGTCTATATAGACAGAAAAATGAAAAGTTAAAAATTGAAAAGGTAATGGGTGATTGAAAGGTTAAATATTTCAACCTCAGAGTCATGTTAATTCTGACACACACAGCTTGTGGTGCCTATTGAAAGGAAGTATGCCAAAGTGAGAGCCTGATAGGCTACTCCTGAAGTACAAAATAGAGCTGTTTGACAAGCTGAGTGGTAAATCCTCACATTCTTGCCGAATTTTAAAAATCTGAAATGGAAGCCAAGTTGTGGCTATGATATTGTTGGTGACCATGAAATTAGATGCAAAGGTTTGGGTTGTTTTAATATCTATGATATGTGGCTGCAATAATCACTACTATGCAAAGGTTCCTATCACAAGCCATCTCTTCTAGAAGCAGCATGATACACTGAAAGATTCTTACTTTTGGCTCCACTATTTCCACGAAGAACACTTATCTTCTGCTAACATACACTCTCTCCAAACAAATGATAATGCTCTTGCTATGCCTCTTTTATTTACACTCTTTTACATTAATCATTATCCAGGCAATCACTTTCCCAAATGTCCATCAGCAGTATAATAGAAGATGATTCGAACTAATTGATTTCTTTAAATTAAAAGCCTTAAATTTTACTCCAAAATGACTTACAGAAGGATTTCTTTTGTTCATACATCAGGAGATTTCATGGAAGTTCTCAAATATGAGACTAACTGCAGTAGGAACTTTTCAAACCTTGAAAAATATATCTGAATATTAAATTTTTCTAAAAGAAAAATAAGTTATTTATATGATCCTTTAAATGAAGAGAGCCACTTCACAATGGGTCCTTCAAAGTGCAGGGTTTTATAAAGGCTATCAATAAATTTCACAAATATTAAAGAACACCTTTACAGTGCTAGCCTCGCTAGCTTGCTAGCCACTAAAGGTTTAATATAAAAAAGATACCAATTGTCCTTTGTCTCAAGAATGTCACAATATAAAGAAGAAACTAAGACTCTACTAGGTAATTGAAACCTATCACTTGAGAATATTGGGTCCCATTCAGAAATTATCAGGTTCTTAGTCCATGAGAACAATAATATATGTAATTTGCTGTCAACGTATTACAAGTTCTTAGCAGAAAATTTAGAGTTACAGATAAGAAAATAAACGTCTATGCAAAGCATCCACAATCCTTGTACCTTCAAGATAAGCAGTGTGTTTAGTTATATTTTTCCAGAATTATTTTTCTGAGACAACTAAAGCAGACAACTAAAAAATACAACATAAAAAAGCCTAAGCTCAAAAACATGTAACTTCTTTAATCAAAATGATATAATCTCATTATAAAAGGAAATTAAAAATAAAAAAATACAAAGAACATATGAAAAAAGATAAAGTAAAATTTAATAATACACACAAAAATTCTACCATCCAGGAATACCTACAGTCGGTATTTCCCCAAATTAATTTTAGACTTCTCTCTACATGTTGCAGCTAGAGTGTCTAGCTTTGTTAAGAGTATTATGGCAATGTTGATTTCTTAGTTCTGAGTTCTGTTAATTGCATCATGGTTAGGCATGGCGATAACATTTGTTAGAGTAAGTCAGATGAATACTATCCGGGAACTCTACACTAAATTTACAATTCCTCTGGAGGTCTAAAATTCTATTAAAATTTAAAAGTTTTTCAAAATATAAAAATATTACATGTCACTTTCTGCCAACTCCCAGCCTTGAAGCTCATAAAAATTAAACTTGTTAAACTTCTAGTCCTCACCAGATGTTGATACCTGTAATATTCTTTCCAAGTTTTAGACGATAAGAGCAACCTATTGTCCACACTTTAAATTTTAAACAGATTCATTGATCTTCACTAGTTCTTTAGTAGCACCTTATTTCTTGTAATGCTTATTGATTCATTTTTCTTTTGGTTAGATAATTTTCATTGCCAAGTATCTTTTTTCAAGAAGGGTTTAGAGTCCTATGACTTCAAGTTCTACTATGTTTAAGAAGATTGATTTACTCCTATAATAGTCTTGCTTGTTTTTCCTCAGAAGTTTGCTGGCACTTCTACAGTATTTCCGGGCAATGAGTATGACACATAGTCCTCTGTCACTGCACCTTCATTCATTTGTAGGGAGGATATCATTCTCATGTTTTTTGCTGCTGCTGCTGCTGCTGTGATAGATATTTGTTTTATCCAACCAGGCCAGGCTCATGGATTCTGTACTTTCTGAGGTCTTTAATGTTTGGGAATAATTTACAATGTTTGAGTAGACATAATGTACATGGATCATAGTGTTCTCTCCTTCAACACCATGTGGTTGTTGTTTGATTATTCTGGTATTGATGGCTGCTGTGGAAAAGTCTGAAATCACTTTTTTTTTTTTTGCTTTGGTAATTTTTCTACCTGCTTGTTAAGGATTACTTTATTTATACTTGAAGCTCAATAATATTGAAGGATTACTTTATTTATAATTGAAGTTCAATAATTAACAAGACTATATCTTGGTATCAGTGTATTCTAAAACAATCTACCATGTTGTTGTGTAGTTTTAGCTTTTCATTTCAGGGAAATATTTTTTATATCTATAAACAATGCTTTCTGTTTCATGTCAAGGAAACCAATTATTCTTACACTGGACACTTGTTTATGCTATCCAAATATATTATCTTTTCCCCACTTTTTCCAATTATTTTCTTATTTTCTATGCAGTTATAATGATTATCACAATCTTTCTTGGAACGTATGTATTTTTACTCATCTCTCTCTTGAAAAATTAAAATTTATTTCTAGTTCTATAAGTATAAATTGTTTTTATATTGTGGGAGTAAATTTTCCTTAACTCTCTTGCCTGTTTCTGTTTATCCACTTGTCTTTCCTTTCAATCTAGAGTCTAAGAGCCAGCAATTTTATATTTGGCACTTTTATGCCACTAAAATCTGTGTGTGTATATGTATGTATGTGTGTGTATGGAGAGCAACTTAAATGGATCATGTAAATATTTGTTTGAAGGGGTAGAGAGCTGAGATGTCATGGAAAATGCTCTTTTCTGATATGTATTTTTTAAATTTATATATTTATTTTGAGAAATAGAGAGCACAAAAGAGGAAGGGCAGGGAGAGAGGGAGAGAGAGAAGCAGGCTCTGTGCTGTCATCATGGAGCCTAATGCAGAGCTCAAACTCAGGAACCATGAGATCATGACTGCTGAAATCAAGAGTCTGACTCTTAACCAACTGAGCTACCCAGGTACCCCTCTTTTTTCTGATTTTTTAAAAAATATTTCTTATAAGCATTTATGTTCTTTAATGTAGAGTCTTGTTTTTCCCTAAAGATAGCATGACTTGGACCATTCCTACCAATTCATATGGGCCCTGAAAGATGAGATGGCTCTAGTTTGTTCCTCCAACACTGAAAAAGAAAACCTATGATAGTGGAAAGTTACTTCTGCTCTTAAGACTTTTCCTTTATTTTCCCTTAGATGCCTAGAGTCTCCTTCAATTTACATATCTTCAAATTGTGGATTATTGATGAGAAATCTTAATCCATTCTAATTCATCTTTCCTAGTAGTGTGGGTAGGATTGAGGCAAGTATTATGGAGTTAAAGTGTTGTAACCGAATTTTAGCTACTCTTTTTTAAAATTTAGTTCATATAGTTACATGCATTTCATTTTTCAATCACTGTTGATGAACTGTGTTGCCATATATTACTGTTTTTGTTTGTTTTTAACCAGGTGTTTGATCCACCTTAATCTACAATATCCCTGAATGGCTCTGCAATGTCTTCTTTTTCTTAAACCATATCAATTAACCGTTAACAACATGTTGATGCCATGTTAGCACCATGTTGATCAAAAGTATTCATTTACAGTCATGAGTTATCAATTAATTTTAAGTATTTATTTGATTATTTTAATTTTTATTTATTTTTTTTAATGTTTGTTTATTTTTGACAGAGAGAGAGGCAGAGAATGAACAGGGGAGGGGCAGAGAGAGAGGGAGACACAGAATCCGAAGCAGGCTCCAGGCTCTGAGCTGTCAGCACAGAGCCCCACGCGGGGCTCGAACTCACAGACCGCGAGATCATGACCTGAGCCGAAGTCAGACGCCCAACCTACTGAGCCACCCAGGCGCCCCTTAATGTCTTTTTTTGACAGACAGAGAGAGAGAGAGAGAGAGAGAGCGAGCATAGGAGAAGCAGGGGAGTGGGGGAGAGAGTTGCAGAGACAGCGGGAGACACAATCTGAAGCAGGCTCCAGGCTCTAGGTTTCAGCATAGAGCCCTACATGGGGCTGGAACTTGTGAACTGTGAGATGTTGACCTGAGCCGCAGTTGGATGCTCAAGTGACTGAGCCACCCAGGTGTCCCTTATCAATTAATTTTATAAGAAAAGTTATTTGTTGTTAATATATACAGATTCTATATTCCTTTATTGTTTAGTTTTTTAAACCTTTAAAATATGGCAATGAGAGAGGATACATAAAATGTTCCTTTATAGTAAATGATAGTATGTGATAGAACCATAGCTAAAACAGTATTTAATGGAAATTGAACAGAAGGAGGGAGAAATCACTGAAGAATAAACCCACCACAGAACACTTCATAGAAAGCATGACATGTGTCTGAACCTCAACATGGGTAAGGCTCTTGGATGGACAAATAAGAAGGTAGAAAGAGGGGCGCCTGGGTGGCTCAGTCGGTTAAGCAGCCGACTTCAGCTCAGGTCATGATCTCGCAGTCCGTGAGTTCGAGCCCCACGTTGGGCTCTGTGCTGACAGCTCAGAGCCTGGAGCCTGCTTCGGATTCTGTGTCTCCCTCTCTCTGACCCTCCCCTGTTCATGTTCCGTCTCTCCCTGTCTCAAAAATAAATAAACGTTAAAAAAAAATTAAAAAGAAGGTAGAAAGCATCCAAATGAGTGAGGGAACAGGTGGAAAGTCAGAGTCCAGGAACAGGAATAAGTGTTTTGAATTCAGTTTCACAGTTACTTTTGGCTAGGACTAAGCGCATATGTTAGAGAAAAGGGGGTATGTCAAGATCAGGAAATTGATCTAGGTCAAATTATAGAGGGCTTCAAATGTTACTCTAAGGAGCATCATTTTATTGTGTGTCATAAATAATGGATTGCAATAGAATGTAACATGATAAAAAAACACAATTTTTTAAAATAAATCATTCAGGGCTAAACAATATGGACTTGAGAGAGGCAGGCAGAAAAGGAAAGCAATTTGTGCCTTGATCCATAAATGAAACCAAGTCTAAAAGTAGCAACTAGACCATTTGTATGAGGACAAATATTTTTCAATGATGTTAGGAATATAGAAGTAACCATTATGGTTCTCAGTCCTGCTAGTCCATAAGAAAAATCTGGGTGAAAATGTATATCTGTGATACTATCATTATATGGGAGGATCAGGGAAAGATGGCCTTAAAAGTGACTTTGAAAGCTCAGTCTGTGCTTTGAATGTTTGTCTCTTCTCAAAATTTGTATGTTGAAACCTAATCTCCAGTGTGATAGTATTTGGAAATGGGGCTTTTGGGAGGTAATTAGGTACTGAGGATGGAGCTTTCATGATGAGATTAGAGCCTTTATAAGAAGAGACACTAGATAACTTGTTTCTTCTCTATACTCTCCACCATGTGAGAATACAATGACAAGACAGGCCTGGGTGCCTGGGTGGCTCAGTTGGTTAAGCATCTGGCTTTGGCTCAGGTCATGATTTCATGGTCTGTGAATTCAAGCCCCACATTGGACTCTGTGCTGATAGCTCAGACAGACCCTGGAGCCTGCTTCAGATTCTATGTTTCCCTCTCTCTCTGCCCCTCTCCAACTTGCACTCTGTTTCTCTCAAAAATAAACATTAAAAAAAAAAATGAGAAGACAGACACCTGCAAAACAAGTAATGGGCTCTCACCAGGCACTGATCTACCACCACCTTGATTTTGGATTTCCCAGCCTTCAGAACTATAAGAAATGTTGTTGCTTAAGCCACTCAGTCTATGATCATTTATTATCGCAGAACCAAAATGACTGACACTTAGACCTGAAGGTAGATGAAGAGAACAAGGAGAAGGAGTTTGGAGAACATTCCAAACAGAAAGAATAGACCATGTAAAGGCCCTGATGTGCTAGGTAAATATAATCAGTTTTCTGGAATTTTCTATAATGTCAAAGAGACTTTGATAAGCAAAATGATTGTAAAGACTAAACTATAGCTGAGCAAACTCGGGCAGAATTATCTTGCTAAGCATGTTTTCTGTAAGAATTATGAAATGCATTATAAAGTTGTCAGAATAAAAATAATTTGTATAATTTCACTTAGCATAATACCCTCCAGTTCCATCCATGTAGTTGCAAATGGCAAGATTTCATTCTTTTTGATTGCCGAGTAATACTCCACTGTATATATATATATATATATATACACACCACATTTTCTTTATCCATTCATCCATCGATGGACATTTGGCCTCTTTCCATACTTTGGCTATTGTTGATAGTGTTGCTATAAACATGGGGGTGCATGTGTCCCTTCGAAACAGCACACCTGTATCCCTTGGATAAATGCCTAGTTGTGGTAAGTGAAATTAGCAGTCAGAGAAAGACAAAAATCATATGACTTCACTCATATGAGGACTTAAAGAGACAAAACAGATGAACATAAGGGAAGGGAAACAAAAATAATATAAAAACAGGGAGGGGGACAAAACAGAAGAGACTCATAAATATGGAGAACAAACTGAGGGTTGCTGGAGGGGTTGTGGGAGGCGGGATAGGCTAAATGGGTAAGGGGCATTAAGGAATCTACTCCCGAAATCATTGCTTCACTATATGCTAATTTGGATGTAAATTTTAAAAAATAAAGTTAAAAATATAATAATTTGTATAAATAGAGTGTTTAAAATCTGAAATCTGTTAATAGGTTAAATGACAATGGCATGACAACAAAGCATGAACCCCAATATTGAAATTATGGAGAGGCAGAAAACTATATCATTTACAAATTAATTCTAAGGCATGTGGCATTTTTACAAGAAACAAAGCCAGCCACTAACCATGATAAAGATCAGATTAGTATGGGAAAGGGCTATTTAGCTGGGGGAAGGTGGGGGGGGGGAGTAAACATTTTAATCAAATCCAATACTTTGTTATTGATTTCTCTTTGCCAGACATACCTTGTAGAATACTTATAATGCTTTTGACATTGAGATATCTGACCAAAGCTATTGGATTAGTCAAGGTAAAAGCTCAATTTCTGGTATAATCTCTTGTATTTCATTTATATGTGACTTATTCCTTTTTCCACAAGAAGGCTATTATTATTGTTAAAATAAGTAAACTGGAATCCCAAAGGGAATCTGATGTCCACTCACACAAAATAGATTTGTAAAGTGTGAGTAGCCACCAAGAAAAGTACTCAACTACATGAAGATCATGGGTTTCTTCTTTCTTTTTTTTCCCTTTTCTATTGGTTGTTGTTGTTGTTGCAAAGTCAATACCAGTCAGATATTCTGTCCTTTTATGTGTTAGCCAATTCCTTATCCTTGAAGTTTCAAATTACAAAAAGCTCTGTTCCTACATTTCAAATGAGAGTTTTGTTATTCAAAAAAATTTAATGTCATTTACTGCCATTAACTCTGCACCTGCTTATAGTTGGATACTTTTACACAATGTCAAATCTGCAAAGCTTTTTAAACTAAACTCTACTGGGGTGTTTTCTTATTTGGTTCACCAAAGTTAGGACGATTGTCAAAAATATCTTGACAAGCCTTAAATCTGTCTTGTTTAATATTCTCAGTAAGATCTCAGATCAGACTCAGATATCACAGCTTCCCAAATGTTTCAAAATAATGTTCTGGTTAATATTTAATGTAACTACAATAGGTCTTATTGAATTTTGTGCCAATCAAAGACATCAAAACATAGAGAAAAATGAATTTATAGTCATAATAAAATAAAATTAGAATAATTCCTAATAAATACATATCAGACCATTTTTATTTAGTGTCAAAAATGATGGATAGGGAAGAAATGTAAACTATAGGTCTTGAAGTTCTTGCACATTTGG
The DNA here is from genome assembly GCF_028018385.1 of Neofelis nebulosa. Classification (NCBI taxonomy): domain Eukaryota; kingdom Metazoa; phylum Chordata; class Mammalia; order Carnivora; family Felidae; genus Neofelis; species Neofelis nebulosa. Next base: position 23,199,281 of record NC_080783.1, read on the forward strand.
TTTTAGTCTGGAGGTGGTATTTAGTACTCAGACCCCAAGAATGTTAGCACCTGAAAGTCCTCATTCCTATTCCAGTCCCTTTGGTTTTACATCTAAAATCCAGAAGTGCCAAATAAAAAGTTTCAATATTAAATTGTTGTGGGAGAAAGAACTAAGAATGACTCTTTAACTCACTGCAACCTCTTACTATGTTCAACAAAGACTTCTAGTTTTCAAATGCAACAGACATATTTATTGCTTATCTTATTTCTGTCTCTTCTCTCACCAGTCGCTGGGCCTTGGCTGGATCTTCTCGATCAGGGATCTTGCAAGAGAATTAAGCCCTAATGTCCTAATGCACCCTTTGAATATAATACATTAATCTCTCATACATCCAGAGTTGGAGAACTAAGAAAATGCCACTCAAATAATTTTCTCTAGAGCTATCAAGATAGGTTTGCCTAGACTGGGAAAGGTTGGTAGGTCTTATTTATTTTTAACTGAGCCTATTGCAATGGTTTACCTGGTTGTTCTACCATTAGTCTCACCAATTCTTCCTATTCATCTTCCATAGGTTATGATTTGCTTAGGTTTTGTCATTATTTTAAATCAGTAATTAAATGGTATTTTTTTTAAAAAAGATACCTCCTCTGACAAGGATGCCAACCAAATTAAAACAACAGCATATTTAATATGTCACTAAGATCTTTATATTGCTTACCTTGAAATTTATCATTAACCATACTTAAATATGAAAACCTGCTACTGTCATGTCACTGCCTTTATAATGGCTATTGTTATTCTATAATTGTGATGAGCATTTGATAGTTTTTAAAGAGAGCTGAAAATAAACATAATAGCCATGCCATGAGCCAGTTTGCCCATATGGATGCACATTTACAGCAAAGCACATTGTAGATGCAGAATGACAACTCTTGACCTCAGGGCTTATGTTGTCTTTCAAGGTGTTACATCCTCTCAATTAGAATGGTTTTATATATATATATATATTATAATTTTATGAGATGAGAACTGTGAGCTTTCCTGATATTTGTGAAGCAACAAAATCTTCTAAAAACTGCAGTAACCTGCCAAGGTTTCCTCTATAATTTAATCAGGCCATCAATCAGCAAGGTTAGGTCATACAAGCTAATATTTCTTCACAGCTTAGATACAGTTGAATGATTTTTCGTTTAACTAGAGGCAAAATGTTAGTTTCTCATGACATTTAACAGTTCCTGGAGTCATTATTTTGACAGCATCTAGTTGACCTGAGAAACTTCTTGCTTACGAAAACAGTGTTAGGGCAAAATTTGCTTATATAAAAACTCAGGAATAAAAATGACCTCAAAGGTCAATTTTAATCATCTATTAAAAATAAATATGGGCTTCTGAGTAAGATGATGACATAGACCAGGCTTCTAACTTCCCCCACCCTGAGTATATAAGAATGACCAGGACAAGATGAAAACAAAGAACAATGTGCCCTAAGTTTAAAGACTAGGAAACTTGTCATCAAATGCCCAAGATTTCAAAAAAAATATTTGCTAAATACACTGCACACCAAATTGGTTAGAAGAATGCATAATGGTCTGGTTTGGAGTTTCCCATTCATAAAAGAACAGCAGCATTAAGAAGTACTTAGGAAAAAAAAAAGCCTGGAACACCCCACTAATACCTCTTCAGAGAAGAGAGGGGAATTTATGGGACTAGTTGTCATAATACACAGAAGGTCATTGCAGCAAGGGATGTTTTTCTGGAACAAGTGTCTAAATTACAAACAGAATACCCAGTGGGAGCTCCCTCTAGATCTGAATAAAATAAATCTCAGAAGCAGGCCTTCCTTTTTAGCAAAGGTCTAGGAGAAGCAGAAAGTTTATGAAGCCTTAAGGCTTCATTCTGGAAGGGACATATAAAAATAAGTAGAAAGTCAGCACACTTAGACCATTTCCCTTTGAGTTATTTTTTCTTCATCTTGTTTTTTATCTTCAATCGTAAGATCTTTGAAACAATGCTAAAAGTCGGAAGAATGGGTCAATTTTAAAGAATCAGAGAATTTTAGAAAAGCCTCTAAAATCTATTCACTTACAAAAAAAAAAAGGAAGAAAACAATTAGAAAAGTGCTGAATCCTATTTGCCAATGTTCAAGACAACTCAGTATCAAACAGCTTAGCATCTATGAAGTTAGAAAAGGTGAGGTACAAAAAATCCGCAATCTATTAAGAGATGGGACATTTCTAAAGATGGGAAATGGGATGATAAACCTAACCAAGGAAGGAATTAGAAACAAGAAATATAATCTCTATATATGATGAGTATGTATTTTTGTTAAATTGAATGTATCAGTTCCACGTGTCCAAATATTTTTCTGTTAATTGGATAAGTACCATGTGTGGCTTACCTATCCAGAAGTGTTTTGTAAGAGGAAGACTGTGACAGCTTCTTAGGTTGGTCAGATAAGCAAGTGTCAGTTTCTTGAACATGCATCAGCAACCAGTTGAAGACTCAAGGGAGCTCAGAGTGGCTGCACCAGAAACGTGCTTTCGGGGCTGTCTGACTCTTGTATCTCAAGTTGAGGGTTGGCGGGGAGAAGGTGGCTGTAAATTGCTGTATTCTGTCAAGCCTGCTGAGTATGAATCCATGACCCAAAAATATTATATAGGTGGAAAGTGAATATTTGCCTGCTGTTCAACAAGTCAGATTGGAATCAAATCTTGCTGTCTGGTGGAAACAGCAGAATTGCATACAATGACAGCTCTGTGGCAGTGAAATAAGGGATTTTCATATCGGTCCAATAGAGTTCTTTGAGGGTGGGTCCCAAAAGTAGCAGTCGCAGGCGACATGCATGGATGTAAACTGAAGACCTGGAGAAAAAAGGAGGTATTGGAGGCTGCTTCCTAGTTCTCCAGGGGACTATGAAAATTGACGCTAAACTGGGTTACACATAAGGTACTTAATTGTTTACAGACAAAAAAAAACATAATTACAGGTCTCTTCCATACAGTAATGAAAAACATAGTTATCAAATTAAGATCTTCAAAGGAGCTACAGAAATAATTTATAAATGTCAATTAACAAGGTAAAAAAATATAAAAAAATTTTTTCAATATTTATTTATTTTTGAGATACAGAGAGAGACAGAGCATGAGTAGGGAAGAGGCAAGAGAGAAGGAGACACAGAATCCAAAGCAGGCTCCAGACTCTGAGCTGTCAGCACAGACCCTGACGTGGGGCTCAAACCCACGAACTGTGAGATCCTGACCTGAGCTGAAGTCTTGGACGCTTAACTGCCTAAGCCACCCAGGCACCCCCAAAAATAATTTTTTAACTTCACCCTGAGAGAGGGCAAAGGGATAAATTGGATGAAGTTGATAAAAATAGATGACAAACTTGAAAAATCAAATAGAATACAGGAACAATGCCAGAAACAAAGAACAAAAAGATGAATCAGAAAAAATAATTATTAAAATAATATGAATAAAAATGCCTTGAATTAGACATGAAGATTAGAGTCAACATTTTTATTCAAAATAAAAATAATTACTTATTAATAGTCTTTGAATTAAGAAGTACTATGGGTCAATGCTTGAATAAAATCCAATAATCACCAAGATGTGAACCCCCGCCCCAAAAAGAGAATATATTGAATATATTGGTATAGCAATATCAGCAGTAAACACTATTATCAACTGACCCTAGAGTTTTTTAAACACCTGATATCAAAATAAGTCTTGGCCATTAAGATAAACAATAAAAAAGAAGTTTGATTCAAACCTACAGCTCATGTTTTCCTTAATGGAAAGAAAAATAGTTATGTTCCTTTGTTACATTAAGAATAAAATAAATAGATTAAATGGTGAAATTAATAAAGAAAAAAACCACTAAACAGGAGAATAAATGGTGAGGTGAAGGCTTTTACATATATTAGGGCAAAGAGAGAACCATAAGAATAAATGATTGGTAAATAATGCTACATAAACTTTTAGAAAGATTTAATATTAAACAAGAACAACAAACCGTAAAGGTATTTATCAAATCAAAAACTCCATAAGCAAAAATTTATTTACAGACTAAGTCTGGGAGAATTTTATTCATCATACATATAAAATGGTTATGTTTAACAAGTAAAGCATTCTTATAAAGAAATAAATGTCTTAAAAATAGAAAAAAATATTAAGGAAACTATTCACAAAAGAAGAAATGTACAAGAAAAGATCAGTTTCACTAATAATTTCAGTTTTAAGTGTCAATGGCATACTCATTATACATCCAAGATTTTGAAAAAAAAAAGTAAGTCAGAGCTGGCAAGAATAGGTATTCATATACTATGGAAGGGAGTATAAATTGGTACAAACAGAATATACATATATGTTCTAATAGTGTGTATGTGTGTGTGTGTTTGTGTGTGTGCATGTGTGTGTGGGGGGGTGTATTTACTGCAGACATTAAACTGGATTATCTGTTTGGATGAGGACTGTACACAAAAATTATTTCATTATTCTTCTATGTCTAGAGTAGTGTTCAAAATATTAAGTATCAATTTAAAATTATCCAATTTGTAGCATTACTTTTATTAAAATATTTTTAGTTTTTAATTTTTAAAAGTTTTTTATAAATATTTTTAAAATGTTTATTTGAGAGAGAGAGAGCACACATGCAAGAGCAGGGGAGGGGCAGAGAGAGAGAGAGAAAGAGAGAGAGAGAGAGAGAGAGAGAGAGATTCTCAAGCAGGCTCTATGCTGGCAGCACAGAGCCTGACTCAGGGCTCGATTTTACAGCCGTGAGATCACCTGAACCAAAATCAAGAATCAGATGCTTAACCGACTGAACCACTCAGGCACCCCTAAAATATTTTAAAAATAGAAATGATTAACTTTCATAAGAAGGATATATGTTAAGTCCTCTAAAATTTAATAAAAGTTACTCTCTATTCACCTATCATACCAACAAGTCAGGATTTTGGTAAATGTCATTTGTATATATACCTATAATTGTTTTTTAAAAATACAGCTTTATTGGTATGTATTTCATATATCATAAAATTCACCAACTTATAGGGTGAATTCAATTGCTTGAAATATATTTACAGAGTTGTATAACCACCACCATTTCATTTCAGAACATTTCCATCACATCCCAAAGAAAACCCACATTAATTTGTTACTCCTCATTCTTTCCTCTTTCTAGTTCCTGCTAAGCACTTACCATAATGTTTTCAACATTTGCTCATGTTACACCATATCAGTAGTTCATAGCTATCTATTGCTGAACAAATATTCCATTGTCTGAATATACCCCATTTTCTTTATCTGTTCCATCAGTTGATGAACATTCGGATCATTTCCATGTTTTAGTTATCATGAATAATGCTGCTATAAACATTTACATAGAAGTTTTTTTGTGAACATATGCTTTTAATTTTCTTGGATATAAACCTATAAGGGGAACTGCTTAATCATATAGTAATTGTATACTTAACATTTTGAAAAAGGGCCACACTATTTTTCCAATCTGGCTACAGCATTTATAATCCAGGTAAGCCTAGTGAGACCCATTTCTGATTTCTGATCTCCAGAGCCATACAATAATAAACTTGTGTAATTTTTGCTATGTTACTTAAGTTTGTTACATTTGTGGTAATTTGTTGCAGGAACAATAAAAGACTAATAAAAGACCCAAAATGCATGAAGCAAAGGTGTCAGAATTAATAGAAGAAAGAGACAATACAACAATAACATTTGGAGACTTCAATTCCTCAATTTTAATGGGAGATAGAATAATTAGAAGAGCAATGGAGGGACATAAAACTTATAAAACTGTAAGCCAATTAGACCTAACAGATCTCTATCAAAGACTCTACTAAACAAAATCAGAATATACATTCTTCCCACATGTACATCAAACATTCTTCAGGATAACACGTTACTGTTATTCTCAGCAATTATAAAGGAATTAAATCATACAAAGTATGTTCTTTAATTACAGTGGAATTAAGATAGAAAACAATTACAGATGGAAATTTGGGAAATTCACAAATCGGTAGAAATCGAACAGCATATTTTTAATGGACCAATGGCTCGAAGAAGAAATTTTATAAGGAAAAATCAGAAAATACTTTTACATGAATGAAAGTAAAAATACAACATACTAAAACATATGGAAAACTCCCCATAGCATTCCTTAAAAGGTAATTCATAACTACAAATAATACACTGTAAAGAAGAAAGAATTCAAATGATACCTAATCTTCCACATTAAGAAACTGAAAAGAAGCAAAATAAATCCAAAGAGAGCAGAAGGAAAGAATAAATATTATAGTGGAAATAAATGAAACAGGTAAAAATATATAGAAAATCAATACTAAAAGTTGGTTCTTTGAAAAAAGCAACAAAATTGACAAATCCTTAGCTATACTGATCAACAAAGAAAGAGAGAAGACACTAATTATTAACGTCAAGAATGAAAGAAAGGGCATCACTACCAAATTTACAGAATTAAAAAGGATTATTTGGGAAACTATGAACAACATGGTAATACAAGTGGCAACAATGTGGCAACAAATTCAATAATCTAGATGAAATGGGCAAATTCCTCAAATTGAATTAGTAATCAACACCTTTCCGCAAAGAAAATCCCAGGATCCTCTGGATTCACTGATGAATTTTCTCAAATCTTTCAAGAATAATTAATATCAACCCTTCACAAATTCTTCCAAAAAATATAAGGAGAGGGAATGCTTCCCAACTCATTCTGTGAGGCCAATGTTGGTCTGATTTCCAAACCAAAGACATCATGAGAAAACTATAATCTATACTTCTTATGAATGTAGATGCAAATATCTTCAACACAATACTAGCAAACTGAATCCAGAAACCTGTTATAAGGGTTATTTATATATCATGACCAAATAAGATTTATTCAAGGAATGCAAAGTTGTTCAGCAAACAAAAGGCAGTTGATGAAAATCACTGTATTGATAAAGGATTAAAAACTACATGAACATTTCAATAGTTGCAGAAAAGTTATTTAAAAAAATCCAATACCCTCTCATGGTAAACACACTCACAGAATTGAGACTAAAGGGAACACCCTAAACCTGATAAATGCATCAACAAAAATCCACAGTTAACATCATACTTAATGGTAAAAGAACACTTTCCCCCTAAGATCAGCAATACGACAAGGACCTCTGCTCTTGCCATGTCTATTCAACAGTGTTCTAGAGTTTTGGCTGAACAATTAGATAAGAAAAAGAAATAAAAGCCATCTCTAATGGAAAAGAAAAAGGAAAATTATCTTGCAAATAGTATGTGAAGATAACATATACAGAAAATTCTAAGAAATCTATCAAAATAATAAAATTAATAAATGAGGTTGCATACTGATGAATATACGAAAATCAACTGCATTTTTAGACCTTGGCACTGAACAATCTGAAAATTAAGAAAGCAATTTCATTTACAATACCATTAAAATGAATAGAATACTTAGGAATAAATTTAACAAAACTAGTGTAAGACCTGTGTCTTAGTTTTCTTTTTATGTGTGCTATAACACATTACCACAAAGTCAGTGGCATAAACTAATGCAAATTTATTATTTTCTAATTCTGGAACTCTAAAATAAGTTTCATTGTCTTGAGGGGAGAATCCCTTTCTTACATCACAGTTTCACATCACTCTTACTCTGACCCCTTCTGCCTTCGTTTTTCACAATTAAAGGACACTTGTGATTACCTGGGGCCCACCTGGATAATCCAGGATAATTTTCTTTTCTTTAATTTTAAAAAAAATTTTAATGTTTATTTATTTTTTGAGAAACAGAGAGAGAGAGAGACAGAGAGATGAGCAGGGGGAGGGGCAGAGAGAGAGAGGGAGACACAGAATCTGAAACAGGCTCCAGGCTCTGAGCTGTCAGCACAGAGCCCGACGCGGGGCTCGAACTCACGGACCGTGAGATCATGACCTGAGCTGAAGTCGGATGCTTAACCAACTCAGCCACCCAGGCGCCCCCAGGATAATTTTCATATCTTAATATCAACTGATTAGAAATGTTAATTTCATCTGCAATCTTATTTTAAAAGTCTATTCATTCATTTTTAGGTAGGAGGGGCAGAAAGAGGGAGAGAGAGAATCCCAAGCGGGCTCCGCACTAAGAGTATGGAACCTAACTGACGTGGAGCTCAATCACATGAACTGTGGGATCATGACCTGAGCCAAAATCAAACGTTGGATGCTCATCTGACTGAGCGACTCTGGCACCCCTCATCTGCAATTTTAATTTGTAATAAAACATACTTACTGGTTCTGTACATAGTCTTGCTTCTTTTCATATTTTCTACTTTTGGTGATCATTGAAAACCTGACATTTAAAGTAATATGGAAAGTCTGGAAATCAGACTTCCTCCTCTTCAGTGTCAGCCAATGCTGCTGTTTGTTATTGTTATTTGTATTTCTTAGTGATGTTCCTGAAATAATTCAAAAAAGTGAGTATTCTTTGTTGTGTGTGGACATAGACATCTGCTTTTTTAGCTAATTATTGGGCAGGTCCTGGTTCAATGTCTTGATTCAATAAGTCATCCAGTCTTTGGTTAGTGGCTCTGCATGCATGTTGGGGCACATGCTCAACATTGTGGAAGTTTACAACTCTGCTTTTGCTTCCTGCTTGAACAACAAGGTCAGTCAGAGGTGAGAGATTAGATCCTCCTCAATTCTTTTCTAGGCCCACCCCCTCCAAATCCATGAGTCTTTTGATATTCCTAGGAATATGGCAGTGTTTCAAAGCCCCCATGGGGCATTTAATTTCCTACTTTTCTGTTTAAGAATTTTGGTCATCCTCTGAAAGAGAATGAAATTTTGCCATTTGCAACAATCTGGATGGAACTAGAGGGTATTATGCTAACTGAAATAAGTCAGAGAAGGACAGATATCATATGATTTCACTCATATGTGGAATATGAGAAAATCAACAGATGAACATAGGGGAAGGGAAGGAAAAATAAGTTAAAAACAGAGGGGGAAGCAAACCATAAGAGACTATAAAATACAGAGAACAAACTGAGGGTTGTTGGAGGGGGGCAGTGGTGGGTTGATGGGTTAAATGGGTGACAGGCATTAAGGAGGGCACTTTTCAGGATGAGCACTGGGCGTCATATGTAAGAGATGACTCACTGGGTTCGACTTCTGAAGGCAAAACTACACTGTATGTTAACTAAGAATATAAATTAAAAAAAAAAGAATTTTGGTCTTCCTCTTGTTTGCCTAACTGTTATTGCTGCCTCTGGCAGCTGCAACATTAAACACATACCACTAATTGTTTGTTCCAAATGCTCTGTCAGATGGCCCATTCATACAAAATAAGTTCTGACTCAGGTCAAGTAAAAACAAGTGCTGCAAATAGGTATTTCTAAGCGGCTTCTAGAAAGTACAAATAGTGACATTTATCTGAGAATGGGGCTTTCGAATCTGCAAATTTGTTTTGCCCCTCTACTGGATGGTAGTGGTTTTCAATGCACCATGATTTTGAGGCAGTTTATTTTCATGGCCACTACAGAACTGGGGAGAGAGGAATAGGAAGGGGGTAATTTTTCTCCAATAAACAATCCTTGGGTGGCTGCAAGCCTTTGGTCAACTTCTAAAAAAATTATTGATTGTGACAATTTTTTATCATCTCTGCTTTTACGGAAGAGGAAATTTTTGAAGGCTCTTATTCTGCCATCCGAGATGTGCTTCCCCTTTTGACTGGGCTTTTGAATACTTACAGTATTCCTCAGACTTTTTTTTTTTCCCTGCTAGAAAGAGGTAGAGAGGCCAATAGACCTGGAGACAATATCGGTTTCAGAAAAAACAGACCTGGGCAAAACTCTGCCCAATAACACCAACAATACTAGTGTTACCAAATGTCTATTCTGAGCCCAGGACAGTTAAATGTTTTACATAAATTTTCTCATGCAGCCTTCATATCAATCTAATGAGGTAGGTTATCCCCATTTCCAAATGAGCAACTAGACTATCAGAAATAAAATAAAATGACATGGCTGTTTTTTGTTTTATTTTTGTCACACCCATACTTAAAAGCAAGTCTGACTTTAGCAGGTACTTCTGTAGAACCACATCTTACCATTTGCCTGAGGAGGGCCCTTGGGCAGAGTCTCCAACTTTTCACTGAGCTGTTGAGACTACCGGAAATTTATTTTCCAACACGTTTCTCTACAGTGATCACATATTACTTTTAAAATTAATAAAAAAATTAAATAAGTATTCTATTACTGTCAAAGATTATCCCCTTCACACAAAGATGACTATATTAAGAAGAAAAGCATTATATAGACCTCTTCAAAGAATATAAAGTAAACCATTATCATTTAACAGGTATATCTCAAACTTATCTTGGTAAAAATCTACTGAGGTTTCCAGATGATCAAAGTATCTATCTCTTAAACTCAGAAAGAAACAGGACATTACAATCTTATGGAAATTGTACATCAACCTCTTCATTATGCTTTCAAATTTGAACTCTTGGCTTCATGCTTACAGCAAATAAAAAGGTTATTCATGCTTCTGGTTTTTTTAATAACTAAATGATATACTTGTCAAGGAGCTTTCATACTATGGTTTTAGCCACTATATAAATACATGAATAGATAGCTTATATGGGGAAGAAAGAGTATGAGGGATTTTTTTAGAGGCCTATTTATTCACAATTCATAAATCAGCTTATTAGGGTAAAAGTTATGTTTAACAGGATGCTGTCAGGTTTATTTCTGCTTCAGGCAATTAGGTCAGGAAAAAAATGCAGCACTTTGAAACTGTTTAAACCACTAATCCTAAATACTTTCATTTTACAGAGATATTTGGGAAGATACATGCTGCTTCATGTAATAAGCTGTGAATACAAAAGAAAATGCAACCCCAAGCATCAGAGAATTGGACATTGTATTTACACTCAAACTACCTTCTTGCCATTGAGCAGTTCTCTGGTATAGGACAAAAGTAAATAGTATATAATAAGGTAGTGTAGTGTGTGTTTTATTGATCTAATAATATTAACCTGGAGATTTATATGCAACTCTGTGCTTCAGTTACCCAAAGCTTGTCTAAATGGACCAACAATAATAAAACATACTTGTGGATATAGGAGGTTCAACACTATACACTTTACATTTCTCAAAAAAACAAACTAAAAAAAAAAGCTACTTTAAAAAGCATTTTGGGGCGCCTGGGTGGCTCAGTCGGTTGAGCGTCCGACTTCAGCTCAGGTCATGATCTCATGGTCTGTGGGTTCGAGCCCCGCGTCGGGCTCTGTGCTGACAGCTCAGAGCCTGGAGCCTATTTCAGATTCTGTGTCTCTCTCTCTCTCTGCCCCTCCCCTGTTCACGCTCTGTCTCTCTCTCAAAAATAAATAAACGTTAAAAAAAATTTAAAAGCATTTTTCGGGTTTTCTAGTGAAAAAAAATCCTCCTAAAACATAATCTAAAATGAAAAAAAAAATTAGAAATATGCAGAATTCTCTCTCTTCTTTAAAAACAAAATGTGGTAAGTTTATTGGTGTAAGTTTAAAAAAAACTTATGCTTTTCAAGAGCTAAGAATAGATATATAACATACATTTCACATTAATTGTACTTATTTTTCAATTTATAACTGTTTTGATGTTTAACTTGGCAAGAACTTCAGGTATCATCTTATCAACTGATAAAATATGGTTTATCAGCATTTTTCTAAGGGGTTTGGTGGGACCTAGACATCACAATACATTCTTCCTTTTTTATCCCATTGTGTTTAAGGCTACCAAGTTTATAAAAGGTTTTGGGGCACCTGGGTGGCTCAGTCGGTTGAGCCTCTGACTTTGGCTCAGGTCATGATCTCACAGTTTGTGGGTTCAAGCCTCACATCAGGCTCTGTGCTGACCGCTTGCTCAGAGCCTGGGGCCTGCTTCAGATTCTGTCTCCTTCTCTCTCTGCCCTCCCACGCTCATGTTTTGTCTCACTCTGTTTCTCAAAAATAAATGTAAAAAAAATTTTTTTAATGTTTTGAGTTATCTCTAAGTTCTCAAAATACCTATCAGTGGATAAAAATAATAATGGGTAACATTTATTGAACATATGTATATCAGGCAATAGTATTTTTGTTTTTAATATAGCTTTAACCTTCACCATCAACCTACAAAGTAGGTATTATTATGCCCATTTCACAGATGAGAAAACTGACAGGACTAGCAAAGATGAAGCTCGGATTCTAACATGGACAACCTGAAACTGATTCCATGTGTTAGAGGTTTAGAGTAGGGCATCTATCTTGCACTGGAGTATGCTTACAGTTTCTACTTTGTGGCATTGTATATTTCACTCTTTCAACAGTGCAAAGGCAACACCAATGCACATTCTCGGCATTGCTCCACTTATTCACGATTTTCTGTGACTAATGAATTTCTTTCTAAGCTGGTTCATTTGTCTATCCTGTAAATGCATAGGGTGCTTTACCTTGCCAATGTATGATTGCCATTTAGTGGTAGATATGTAATAAAAGCCAGTTCTACAGTGATTAGTTACCCACGCAATTCCTAAAAATTGCCTTGATACACAAACCCTACTAAGGAACTTAGAAACTTAGATGCAAAAAAAAAAAATCAATTCTACTATAAACAACTTATGGTAATGATCAGTTGTGTGTATAGTATTATTTTGAAACAAAATAGCCTTTGGGAGATTGGTCCTTTATGACAAGAGTTTTTAAATGCCATCAGTTGTATAGTCTGTATAATATTGGTCCAATGCCTATAATTAAAAGTTCTCCAGGGGTGCCTAGGTGGCTCACTTGGTTAAGTGTCTGACTCTTAATTTTGGCAGGTCATGATCTCATGGTTAGTGAGATCGAGGCCCATGTTGGGCTTTGTTTGTGCTGACAGAGCAGAATGAATAAATAAACATTAAAATAAAAAGCTTTCCACATACATTATTTTTGTGAGTTACAAATATGCTAGAAAATGTTAGCGTTCAAACAGTTTTAATAAAAAATAATCATTATCATTAAAGAAAAGAAAAATACATGGTTAACATTTATTGAGAATAAACACCAACTGAAAAAGTAACTCAGTTTGCACAGATATGAGAGAGCCTGGGCAGGCCTTGCTCCTATGGTGATTTTAGGTATTTCAGGTATTTTTGCCTTTTGATTTTATGTTCCCCACTTTGCCCTAACACCTGTAAGCACTCATTCCTCTTTCGATCCATCTAACTCCATGGCATCCAGGTTCTACATTTACCCACCATATCGTCTTAGTTTCCCATCTGTTCAGTTGTTCAAAATTCATTCTCGTCAATTTCAAGCATGGGACTTAACAATATTTTCAAACATTAAGTATAGATGGTAGATTTTTATGTAACCATTTTAAAGTATTCTTTAATATTTATCTACTATGATAATTTATACTATAATGTCCTCATAGTTGTATCACTTACTTTTTCCATACTTTTCAAGTACAATTGTATACTGCTTTTGAAAAAACATTTGACTGAATTCCATTTTCTACTTTCTTTTGAAAAGTTTTACATCTATGATTGTGAAATGGGCCTATAGTTATGGTGGGGGTAACTACATTTGTTCGGTTTAGAATCAGGCTTTTGCTATATTTTTAAAACCAGGAATAAAATTTCCTAATTTTCCTTGTTTTAAAAAAATTCATTGAACCTAAAAATTAAATGATTTTTTTAAAAATATAGTTTTTAAAACTCAGCCTTTAATGAAACTGCTCAAGATGGTAATGCAAGGTAGAATTTCCAAACTGTTTTTTTCTACTGTTATTAATCTCTTCTGGGTTTCTATTTAATCTTGATTCAGTGTTGCTAATATTTATTTTTGTAGCAATCTATTATTTTATAAAAATTTCCAAACATGTATATATTTTTTTGTCTTTGTAGCTTTAACTCCTTCTGAATCACTAAAGCTTATATTTGTTTCCCCACTTTTATTTTTCCAGCAGTTTTGTGAGGTATCTACTTCTATTATAATAGTTTCTTATTTTATTTTTCCTCAAAAAGCCTTTTAGATTAAAACATATTTACTCTTTTTATTCTAATTTAATTTATATTTTTCATTTAGTCATTCTTTTCTACATTTTGTTGACCAGTTGTACTTTTTAATTTGAATACATAATTCACTTTTTTTCAGTGTGTGTGTGTATGTGTGTGAGTGTGTGTGTATTAAACCATTTAATAAAGCATTTAAAGCTATGAATGTTACTCTGAATACAGCTTTGGTTACATCTCAGACATTTGATAAGTATTGTGGTAGAGATAGTTTACCAACTAGGTAATGACAGTTTAGAGTTCCTCTGTGACCCAATATTCATTTATTTTTTAATAATGCAGGTTTCATTTTGTTTTATTTATTTTTATTATTGAATTTTATTTAAAAAGTTATAGATTTCATAATTTCTATTGTGAAGAACTCATTTATACTAAATTTTTGGCGTAAGATTTATACATTAAAAAACTCCAATAATAAATGATTTCAAAAATCTATGTTTTCTCTTTACAGTTAAAAAACACTATTTTATTAATTCATCTAATTCAGTTGTTAATTTTGTTTACTTGACAGGTTAAAAACTGACCGAGATACTCTGAAGTCTTTGACTCTGATGACTATGGTTTTGTCAATGTCTTCTTGTATTTATGAGATATTTTGTTTTATGCATTTCCACATCATATTATCTGAATCCTCAAGTGAGAAGTTATCTTCACTATTTTTCACCTGTCAATCCTTCTTTGCCTGATATTAATATTACTTTGCCTGTTGTATTTGTTGTTTATGCACTGAAGTGGTCTGCTATGGCAAAGGAAATAGGACAACAAAGATTCATTTGGGTAAGTCAGGATATACCACTGTCATATTAAGTAAGATTGACCCCCAAAAGAAATTTGGATTATGTTAATGTGGAAGAAGAGACAGTGTATTTAATTTCATAGTAATCAGGAACACATCCAGCTGGAAGTTACAGAAAGTACTCAACTAGGAACAACCACAATTAAAAATAAAATAAAGAAAATATACACGTTTCTTTTTCTATGTGAAGAGCATGGGACTTAGACAGATGTCAGTATATAGTTTATCCACTCTGAACCTCTTCCAAGGAAACAGAATAAGCTGATCACAAAGATGGGCTCTGAGAAGGATTGTAATTGCATTCATTAATGAAAGATATAACTACATATTAAAGTATCATATTTGAATAAAATTTATTTTAATTTTTTAATTGCAGATTAGTACATAGAGAAATAGAAAATAATATTATCTTCAACAATAAACTATTTTTTTACTGGCCAGTTACCTAAGCCAAAATAAAAATAAAATGTCACAAATTTAAATTTCAGAAAGTATAAATTTCAACAAATTTTAAAACATAAACATTGTATATATGTATAATATATGTATATACATATATACATATGATCTTCAATGTTGATTTGCATACATTAAACATTATAAAGTTTTGAGGTTTTAAATATAAACTCTTTATGAATTGAACTCTACCCTAAATATAAGAGTTTTGTTTTTTTTCTTGTTGTTTCTGGTAAACATTTCTTATTTTTCATTAATTCTACAAAAAGAACACTTGCTATTCAGTGTCTCTCACTTAAAAACATTTAAGGTGAAATGTATTTTTTTCCTCATTATTTTTACCCTATGCACTAGAAAAAAGCAAACAGTGTAGCTACATTTTACTACAATTCTGCCAAAGAAAGTACTGAATGTAAATTCATATTATGAGTGAATAATGATGTATTTCACCTCATTTTAATTTCAGTAATTGAGTGGGAAAACAGGAACATCTATCTATTAAGAGGACTTTGTGCTGGTCAAGCACTAATGAGAAAATGTCTGAGTCACTGGTTGTCATGGTAACAGGGCATTATGGAAATCTGATTAGCATGCCCAGCATGCTACATAAGTGATAGACTATACCTCTAATTGTATTGTCTCTGCTTGCAAGATGGGCTTTATATTCCTAAAAGGTGAGGGGTGGCATGGATCTGTTTATCTGTATATCAAATATGAGCGGCACTACATATTTCAAAATTAAGTTCAAATACTTAGTATTAAACATAAATTACACTTTGAGAAGATTCTCAAAAATCAAAATAAATCAGCTCACTTCTCTCATTAACTCACAAATTTCTCAACAATTTCGTTTATTTTTATTTCAATCGAATTTTATTAGCTTTCATATGAAGGATAAGACAAAGATAATTAAAAAAAGAGAGAATTTTGTGAAAACATGAAAATAAATGAACAGAGGTCCTCCTAAGAACAAAATTTCCCAATGGAATTGTGTAGAAATTGTACCAAGAACTATGAGTCTCCAAGAATACCTAGACCAGAGATTGTTAGGGTCAGATGGAACAGCGTTTACAAATGTTAAGTGTAATGATGAACAAGAGAACATGGTCAGTCCTGGGACTAGGAGTTGCCCCAGGAACAAGTGTGGGCAGAGCTTTCTACCACTAGAAATACCACATCTAAGTGTTTAACAAAATCTTTATCTCTGTTCCCTTGGCCTCTGGGCCAAAATTCAGTGAATTCAGAAATTATAGGGCTCGATGCTTTCTTCTCTTTAATATGTTGAGTGTCATTAAATTTTCAAAGAAATTGATCATTGCCTTCTGATTCTTTTTGGTAGATAACTTAATTCTAAGAGGAAAACCTAAAGATTACCAGAAGCAAAGTAAACACTGGTGTGCATTCTTGACTAGAAATCCATGTGTCTTGTCAGAGCTTGTGTGTACGAGAAGCATTAATAATGCTTGTCCTGGGAAACTTACCATTTTTGTTAAGTGCATCAGCATGTGGACTAAGTTTTACATGATCCAAATATCAAAAACAATCAATCTAAAGTCAATATAATGAAAGCCCAAGAGCATTTCTCTACATGTCTCAAAATTCAGTGGAAGGTGTCGGGTTGCAGAGAGAAAAGTACAAAGGCAGCAGACTATAAACTTTCATTTATATGAGATGACTAAGTCCTAGATATCTATCCTACAGCAGAGGCTATAGTTAACAATATTGTGTCATATACTTAAAAAGAGGGTATACATTACATGAATTATTTTATAATAAATACTAATAATAGCGCAGATAGGAGGAAACTTTTGGAGATGATAGATATGTTTATGGCATAGATTGTGGTGGTGATTTCAAGGATGTATATTTATCTTCAAACTTACCAAGTTGCTTACATTAACTTTGTACATTTTTTTTTTGTATGTCATTCATACTTAAATAAAGTAGTTAAAAGAAAAAAAAAAAACAGGAGAGTGATAGAAGCAGAGTAAACAAGCGCATTCCTGGAGAGAGTAGACAGGTTCAGGGAATTGTGTGCACTGACCTGGGATGGAAGCAACAGTCAGAAAGCCAGTCAGTGTGGCCAAATCCTGTGAGAAGCACGTTGCCTTTGGGTAGTCCCACCACCTTCCAGAGGCGGTCCTCCCCACAGGAGATTAGGATGTCTTTGCAGGGGTGCATGATGATGCTGCACAGGGAGAGATAAGAGAAGAGAGTTATGAGGCGATAACAGCAAACTGTTCCACATTTTGAATAAACAAAACAACAGTAGATAAACAACAACAAACAATCGCATTTCAGCAAAGCAGGACCACAGGATTGCTCACAGAGTACTATTTCAGAAGTCAAAAGAGCCAGGTTCCACCTCTTGGTGATGGCTCTCACGATCACCATCAACCTAACAAACTTCACTGGATCTCAGATTCCTCGTTTGTAAAATAAGATGATTGGTTTAGATGATGTTCCTGTCTTAATCCTGACTTGAACATAATAATTCTGATTTTTCTTTTATGGAGGAAAATTTATGCCAATGATAATTTGGCGTTAGGATATTTGAACCAGTAGGCATGCTTATTATAGAAAATCAAGAATCTTTTCAGACTACAGTGTATCTTAAATCAGACATTATCCAGGAAGAGATCATGAATCATAACCACATTATCACAGCTCTATAACAAATACTATAAATGAAACATTAACTCCATGGCCCACTATCTACACAAAACAAAGAAGCTCAAATTCTGTGTTAATATGCCACTTAAATTGGCTTCAGTCAATGCACAGTACACAAATTACAGTAATGAATTCAGGATGCATAAGGCAATTCCCACTCTATAAAGGCATAGAGGGAAATGAGAAAGAAGTATGTAAAATTAATGATTAACACATTAAGCAGTATTATTTGAACTGGGCTATGATCATTGTGGCTATTTAAATATTGGAGTTAAACCATTCTAAAATCAAGAGTCTACAAGGTTAATGCCTGATATTTTATCTATGGCAACGTTTTAATCTTATTTATATAGAGTTTCATCTATGCTTTACGATGTAATAGGAACAAATGTGCCCAATGTTAAGCACCTATTAAAATTTTAGCCAATATATTACCAACAAATTGTTCAATTTCAACATAGCCATCTCAAATCAAAGACATAATTCATTTACTTGTCTATATAGTGAAATAAAACAAAAAAAGACTTTAAAAAATAAAAATTACACATTCACTCCTCCCACAGTCCATTCTATGAATGGTCATGTTTCTCTCTTCTGCAATGTAGACTTTAGGAAATTGCTTTCCCAATGACATCATGGTCTCAGTCCACACCTACCATCATTAACTCCAGGGCTTACATGAGAGCAAAACATTCCTCATCATAGATCCCTTCCAGTAATACGATTAAAATCCCAGAATTTGAGGCTGGAAACTTATGTTCTCACATTAGATCTATATAGTTTTGGAAATCTGCTGGGGTCAGTCAATGTTGGAAATAATCAACTTACAGGCATGTAACCACTATGACCAGGACCCTCTTTCTAGTGAGACCCTATTTTTCCCCAGCATTCTGTTGCTCAAAATAAACACAAAAGGGAAATTAGCCATTTTGCAATTCATCACAATGTTAGTTTGTGACTTTCAGAAGACCAACTCAGGAAAGGAATTTATTACAGCTCAAATGGGGTAGAGGATACATTTATAGAACTTAATTAGAAGAAAAATATGATGAGAGGTAAAAAAAGGCCAGATTGAAATAAATTCTATATTCAAACACACAGAAGAAGGAAAACCAAATCCTTGAAGCTACTGAGTATGATATATGTTGACTCACAGTTTTCCTGGCAGACACATGCACACTTGACTAGATGATAAATTACCCTCTTTAAGTAAGATAACTAAAATCACTGATGTCTTTACAGACTTTGAAAGATAAGTTTCCAAAATGACTTTTGTGAGGGGAGCTATTTGTAGAAGTTAAGGAAAAAAATATAAACAAACTCATTGGTAGCTAATCAGTCTTGAAAGTGTTTTTTTCCAGGCTCTTCCTGATCTCTTCTAATTTGGGGCCTCCTCCAAACCATCTATAACATCCACTTCTACCTCACATGGTCTTATCCTAGTTATCACACTCTCAGGCTTCTTTGTTCATGTAATTCTTTTCTAACACGGACTCTTTTTTTTTTTTTTAATATCTCCATCTATAAATGAGTTTTATTATAATCATTCTGGACAAATTTCAGTCAAGAAACTAATATTTTATTATTTAAAGAATATATTTTAATTCATTCATGAAAGAGTTTTTAAGTGAAGAGAACTATACCCAGCATATACAGAAGAGAATGCTTTCATCACAACCAATCAATCAATACTTGTTATTGAATTAGTCACTGAATAAGTATACCAGCAAATACTGGGTCATAGTGATAAAGACCCCCTATGAAAATTAGCAAATCCCAATTCAGATCACTCCATATGGGAGAAGATCAAGATTGGGAACACAAGTTAAGGGCCATGGACCAGAAATATTTCCCAAGGTACCTAAGTTCAGTGTTATTGTCAACTCTGCAGTGAGGCACTGGTATCTGAAATCTTCCTCCTCTTCCTCTTCATTGTCAATTAAAAGCAATGATATCTAGCATTGTTTGAAAACTGAACATACACCAGAAATGGTATGTTTTTGTATCCTTACAAGCTCAGGAGAGGAGTGGTTTAGGTCTGTCCATTTGCTGTATACTTGCTGTATACTCAAACCCAACAATGGCTGGTACAAAGTAGCTACTCAATAAATGCTTGTCAAGTATCTGAGTTATTAACAATTAGTTTTGTTATTTTGTGACTAAGTAAACAGAGATTGGGATATTATATAAATTGCTTAAGTTCACATGTGGTAATGGATGGAGGCTGACTTTGAACTCAGGACAGCCTCACTTTGGAGCTCATGATTTTAGCTACTTCTACTTAGTATCAGTCTTTCATAGTTTATTATTTATATGTGTATATTATAAACATCGATAAATTCTCATTATAGAGATTGGAGATATTATTATTTCACATAAATGCTTAAGTTATTTAGTCCCTATTAATAGAATTAAAGAACACATCTAGGAATTATCAATGTATATATCAGAGCTGGGTACCACTTAACCTCTCAGTGTCTTTTTTTTTTTTGTTATGTTTCTTTAGTTTTGAGAGAGAGAGAAAGCTAGAAAGCAAGTGGGGAGGGGGCAGAGAGAAAGGGAGACACAGAATCTGAAGCAGACTCCAGGCTCTGAGGTGTCAGCACTGAGCTTGATGCAGGGCTTAAACCCATGAACTGTGAGATCATTTCCTGAGCCAACGTTCGATGCTTACTGACTGAGACACCCAGGTGCCCCTTGACCTCTGAGTGTCTTAAAGGCTGTAGTGGACCCCACCCTTTACAACTAAAGTGCTCTGCTGCTGTAGGGAAAACCAGGTAAGTAGCATTCGCTAACTTCCTGTCTGCATAAAGCTTCTGTGCTGATTAATTGTATGTTGCACTTAATAAGAGCTTTCTGAAAGATCTTATTCTCTGGTGTTAATTTTATGAGCCTTGTATGTACTTCAAGGTTTCAGAGGGCACAGAATTTTTATCCACCTATTTCCATAAGCACTCTGTAAAGGAAAATGTAGAAGGATATTTAGTAAGCGTTGATTCCATAGACTTTTATTTCACTGAGAATTTCCCCAGTATATTCAGGCCTCAACTTTTATCATTTTGCTTATCTCTGAATCAGTCTTTTCAGGAAGTTGAAGAATAGGAGAAATAATGAACACTTTATAGGAGTTCCTGATTAGAAACTTACAAACATTAACTCACTTAATGGTCATAATATCCCTGTGAGTTAGGTCTACTATTATACCCATCTTGCAGATTGTAGAACTGGGGCACATACAGGTTAAGTGATCTGCTTAAGGTCATGAAGCCAGCAAGTTACAGAGTGAGGACATGCATATGAACAGAATGTCTCCAGAGTCCAAGTCTCTCAGTAGAGTGAGCTCAGAACCTCAGCTGCCTTTTCCTTTTTTGATTACAACAGAAGCAGAAACCATGGCATAGAGTATACTAGTATTTAAGAGTGTGGGCTCCAGAGTAAGATGTGAGTTTGAACTCTTACTCCAGTGTTTACTTGCTAGGCATCTTTAGATAAATCACTTCACTAGCCTTTTCCTCAGCTTCCTCATCTGAAAAATGGGAAGAATATGATACAGACCTCAGAGGTTTTTTTGAGAATTAAATAAGTAAATACATGTACAGGACTTAGAGTAGTGGTAAAAAAGTAATGAAACCTCAGTGAACGTTACCACAGCACAGAGTCACTGAGGCCAGCATGCCTAGCTTGAATATTGGCCTACAACTTAATAGCTAATTACTTTGTATAACTTCTCAGCCTCAGTTTCCATATTTGTGAAAAGGAAAAATAAAACTCATTCATAGAGGTGTTGTGAGGAGAAAAGAAGCTGGTATATGTAAAGTGGTTGAAACAATATCTGAACATAGTTGGCTGTCCATAAATGTTAGCTATTATATTATTCAACACCACTGAATTTCATTGTAACCTGGCCCTCCGTGCAGTTAACTTCTATAAACTATACATGCTTCTTTTAAAGAACATGGGTAGTAAATTTAATGCTTCAAATTGTAGATATTTAGAGATAAATGATGTTTCCATGTAGTTTGACAGACATTGGTCACTGCTGGGCTTTATTTGATGTCGAATCGTCTGGTAAAAAGGCAGGTCCCAAACATAATACTTTCACAGGTAAACCTAAAGAAGTTCTGTGGTTGTTTATTTTATGATATGATTTTAAGAAATGCATTGAGGGAAACAGTGGACAGTATGTATACACTGCCTCCTATTCCTGTCGTCATGTATACAACTGAGACAAAGTAGTTGTGGACCATCGAGCAAAGCCTCTGCTAGGTCATAGACCTCCTGAGATGAGAACAGCACAGTTCCTCTCCCCAAGTTCGGTCCACAAATAGAGGTGTCCCTCTTGTAACCATAAAATGACTTTGCTTCTCAAAGATGTCTTCCTGAAGTTCTAATTAATAAGAATAATGAGCTCTTACTGAATATCTTCCTGGCACCTGCCCTAAGTGCCACAAAGTCATTTTACTTTAAACTTTGAATATAAGCTTTCTGCTTCCCTTTAACTTACTATTAATTATAATTACAAGATTCAAAGACAAAGGCCCTGTCATCTCATTCCCAAGTTAATAAGCTTGTGACTAGGGTGGAAATAGTACAGGAAAACATCTTAGGGATTTAAAAAAAGAAAATGTGGATGAATGCTAGTTCTGCTTCTTTATCAAGTCATGTCCTGATGAAGCATCCATAAAATGTTTTGTTAAACAATACCCCAGGCAAGTTACATAAACTATTATGTTCTATGAGAGATTTTTATTTTACAAAAGGACATATTCCTTATAATAGACCACATGATATATACTTCAAAAGCTCTTCTCTCTAATTGAAATTGTTCTTTCCAGTAGTGGCATTACACAAGAATATTTTGGAAGGAATATGTGTAGGTGTATGGCGAACACTATTAATTATCAGTAGAGTCAGTGACATAAGCACCGCTGTTAGACTTTTCAAAGAGAAGAATACTAATCCAAAAAAAAAGATTGTCACAAGAAAGACTAATTAGATACCCCTGTCTTCACTTTGGGTTATTCAGCATTGTAAATGTTTCCTTCACTTCAGTTCACAGACTCTAATTATTTCCAACACGGAAGATGCACAGTAGTTTGAAAATGAATCGATATCAAAATGTGTGCCCCATAAACTTTAGGTGACCACTTAGCTACTTATCCTTAGTGACAGCACACCCTCACACATAACATATGTTTTTATCCAGCTTACCCAGACAAGTATATATAAAAGACTTGTCCCCTTGCTTAGCTAATAATTGCATCTTATAATTGGATATGCATCGAGATTTACAAAGCACTCTAACATGCAACTTTTTTTCATTATTTCGACAAATATGTATCATGAGCCTATGATGCAGTATGCAAAACAGACAGGGGCATCACCCTCATCATTTCACTCATTTACATATGAATGGAGGGAAACAAATAGCAGCAATACAATAACTGAACAAAATGATTCAAGTATAAGAAAAACACAAAGTGATGTGGCAATGATTGAGGGGGTGTGTTATTTTTGATGAAGTGGTTAGGGGAGTCCTCCTTGAAGATATGACATGCTAGCTAACATCAGAATGGCAAGAAGGAAGAAGCATCTTTAGGATGATATAGGGGCAGGTGATTTCAGGTACAGGTGACTGCGCATGTAAAAGCACAATGGCTAAAAGAAATTGGTGTACTCAAGGGAAAGAAGGCCAGGGGGACTGGTGGAGCAGGCAAGGAGGGCTGTGTTGAGGATGGAAGAGGAACCGTAGAAAGACAAAGACCAGATCATGTAGGGCATCATAGGTTGAGAAAAGAAGACCGAAATTTACCACAAGATCATTTAAGTAGGAGAATGGTATATAAATGGTAAGTATTTAAAAGATCTCTAGCTGCTACATGGAAAATGAGAAAGTGCAGAGCAAGAGAAGAAACCAGGACATTTAGCTAGAGCTGTACAGCAGTAACCTAAGAATAATGGCTGTAAATCCATTTAACATATAGCTTCTCATTACTATGACAGATGTCACTTTAGCTTACTAAGATTTTCATCGTCTTTAGGAAGTGTCAGCTCAAAGTTGTTCTCACCAATAAAAAATATTAAATAAAGTGTACTTTAAAAAGTGCCAAAGTAAAATGGAATACAACTCATAAAACATAGGTATGCACAAAACAAAATAATTAGAAATCTGTCAAAATAAGGTATCAGGTCACATTCATTTTTAGAATTCAATGAAGGAAATGTGAAGTATTAAATATTAATACTTCTGTCACTTTAAATTTAAAAATTGTGATACTACAGATTTTATTCAAAGCTAAGTAGGATTTATATTGTCAAGATCTGGAAAGTAGCACTTCCTTTTATTTTTACTAAATAGGTGGGCATTGTCACAGTTTACAGACTTATTAATAATGCCCTGAATGGTAGTCAGAAAGGCTAACCTCTCCTTTTTATTTTAATTTTTTGTTCGATGTTCTTGCAAACATTGTATATACATTATATTTACAGTAAATTTGGAGTAAATAGTTTTTTCTTTGTCCTGCTATCTGGCTGGTAATGCTAATCCAACCATCAACAGGTGAGGCAAGGAAGACTGGATGTGTGTTCAGGGTCATCAGTGGGGAAAGGCCTTAAGCAGTGACTTAGATTACACAGTAGATACTCAAAAGGCCAAATATAAAAAGAACAAATTTACACACAACTTATGTAACATCTTAACATTCATCCATACAAGCAGTTGATAAACTAAACCAAATCCTTTTTAACAAGATATAAATTATTTGGCTTTTCTCACTTCATGCAAAGAAGCAGTTCCATACAACTTTCCCAAAATCTTTGTTTTCTTTGAATTGCATAGCACAAATGTGTATTTTTAAAATAAGTTTTCTTTAATTTCAGATGTAATAAGTTTTCTACGAAGAGTTTTCAAGTTAAATAAATTTCAGGTAAAGTCCTAAATAAATTAAACCAACTCCATACTTATAAATAAGAGTAATCTTAATTTTGTTATACTAATGTCTATATACTAATATAAACACTCCATTGAGATTTATAGATTTGTATTTTAATATGACAAAAATCTCCAAATACACATGCAAAGGTAAAGATTTTTCATTAACAATCAACTCAAAGTCACTTATGAAAAGTCAGCATATATGCAAATATGCTGTCTAATAATTTTTCAAAATGTACTGTGGCCTCATCTACACAACTGGATGTCTCTGTTTCACAGGGTGGGGAAGCTCCCACTCTCACGAATGCATAAATGATGCCATTTCCCAATTGTCTTTGAAATGAAAATTCTTAAGACCTGGGGACCAGTGGCCCTGAACAAAAGTCATCCTCACATAAAAATGTGATATCATTTATTCGGTCTCCTTCACTTTATTCTTGTTTTATTTATCAAATAAAACAAAACTTAGAAAAGGATACTCTTAATCTGAATAATATCATTCAATTTTCTCTAGAGCTTTCTGAAGTTTCTACTATATGAAAGACCATTTCAAAATACAGACTCAACTAAATTAAATGTATAAACTCCAAAGACAAATGAAGCCAGGATGTGCTATTCATGTAAATGGAAGGAGGAAGATCATCAAAACAGTTTAACTGTTTTCAGATTTATGAAAATATCTCCTGGAACCTTCCTGTTACTTTAGCAGCTGAACATTTTATGCTACATAGTTTTATACACACTGTGCTTCATGTTATGAAATCACTGTAGTTCTTTATGGTTTAACAGGTTTGAAAGTTACATTACACATTTATGTTCTTAAGAAACCCATTTCAATAATAAAGTTTATTTGGTTATTTCATGTTTCAGCAATTTACAAGAGCCCTTTGTAGCTATGAATATAAAAATTTTCCATTCCACATCTTAGTATAATAGTGACATAGAATAGATGTTTTTTTAAGCTAAAGTCAAACATCCCCAGTAAGAGCTCTATCATTAAATCTCTTTTCCAGGAGAATATTTAAAAATACGACTGAGATATATAATCTAGGAATAATTGGGAGTATTACTACTTAAGATATGGAATTAAGGTAAATTTACATGCTATAGTACAGAATTCTGTTCTGAATTTGGCCCAATTTATTAGAAACCACCAAGCCAATGTGAGGGTTGTAATGATGTTTCACTACCAGCTCTATTTTTGGTACACATTTGATAAATAAATTAGAAAGCCAAAATTAAATATTTTTGATTGTTTTATTTTTGAGAAATAGTAAAGTTTAGCACTTTTTTACAAATATGTTTTGGAATTTAAGGAGCATGTTGAGATTATCATAAATTATAGAGATCATTCTGAATATCAATTTCTATATCAAAAAGTGTCTTAAGACTGTGTTTATATCACCCTGGCCCATTTGTGTCAGAGTCCATGCAGCAGGACTGATGGGGACAAGAAATGGCACTAATTTCCTAGTGTGGCACTCACTGTATGTAGCTAAGGATGTTCGAGGGGAAGCTGGAGCTGCCATGAGTGAGCCCCTGATCTTCCCAGTGAATGTGGGAGGAAGAAGGGACAGGAGTAAAACTCAGCTACAAAAACATCTCACTAAAGCTATTTAAAAATCACAAACAAGTTAAGTTCAGGGTTGGCGACCAGAATTGATGAATACAATGAAAAATTAAGTTCACGGGGTGGAATTAGGTGGCCAACTGGGCCAAAGTGAGAACTGGTAAACACATAAGATGGTTGGACTTAAACCCTACAGGTCCAAACAATGACAGATTTAGAAAAGCAAGAAACCGACAGGAAATGTGTCTTGATAATTTGCCATGCAGTAGGGTGCTGTTTTATCTTTTATTCATATGAATTCGCCTCTAGGTTGTAAATGCTACTCACATCTTCCTTCCTCTCCATGTGAGAGAGACAGAAATGAAGAGGGGTATATTGGCTAGTTGTTCTTTTCCTAACTACCCACTTTGGGTAAGAAAAGGGGACAGAGAGAGCAATCTAAGCAGCAACCTGCTAGAATCTCAGGTAAGCACTGGAGTTTCTGTTTACAGTCAGATCAATATTACAGTCAGAACAGGAGCAACTGGGGGCTCCTGGGTGGCTCAGTCGGTTAAGCATCAGACTCTTGATTTCAGGTCATGATCCCAGGGTTGTGGGATCAAGCCCTGTGTGGAGCTCCACACTGAGCATGGAGCCTGCTTGGGATTCTCTCTCTCTCTCTCTCTCTCTCTCTCTCTCTCTCTCTCTCCCACCCCCCCGTCCTCTCTCCTGCTTTCTCTCTATAAAATTATATATATATGTGTGTGTGTATATATATATATATATATATATATATATATATATATAATTTACATATTATATTATATATAAATAATATAATTATATATTATACACAATTTATATATTATATCATATATTATATATAAATATATATATAATATATATAAATACATATATAATATATATAAATAAAAGAACAGGAACAACTGCATATTCAATTCCATGATATATTATCTATTTTTACTTCTACCAATTCGTGGGAGAAATAAAGGTATGTACCATTCCCAATTATCTGAAGGATACAGCTTAATTGAACCTCCTTTTATAAATAACTCAAATTACTTTCCATATGCATATTTAACATCTGCAGCAGAGACCCTCTTAAAATTTTTCAAAGCTTCCCTATACCATATGGCTCTGCTTTCAGTTACTTTTTGCATCGTGTGTGTGCACATGCATGTGCAGGCATGTGGGTGTGAATATACAACTTACATTTGAACATTTTGTTTATTTATGTAATCCTTAGCAAGGAAAAGAATCTCACTATAAGAGCAACCAGGAGAGGTGGTAGGTGTTTGCTGCAGTGTTTATCAAGCCCTTAATCCTTCTTGTTCAAGCCTCCTCCTGTGTGTTGTTTTCCACTTTACCTCAATCATGTAGGTATAAGAATGCTGAGGCTAAGGTTTTGTGTGCTTGAGCACTCTGCTTTATCTTTTCTCAATCTAAGTTTTCAGTGACCTGTAAAATTTCACCTGATTTAATAACTTCACTTATATATATTTCCATCCTCTTCTAAACGGATCAGCTGCTTCCATGCCCCTCCCCCACATCTTTATCAATATTGCTAATGCAATAAAGCAAATTTCAAACTGAAGGGCAGAAAAGAATGATGTGGGCAGATAATCATGAGAAATACTTTATTTTAGGTCAAGTTAGGCACTGGCAGTTCTAAACACAAAGTTGCAAATGTGTTAATAACAATCATTCTTATTTGGGGCACGTGTGTGGCTCAGTTGGTTTAATGTCTGACTTCGGCTCAGGTCATGATCTCACTGTTTGTGGGTTCCAGCCCCACGTTGGGCTTTGCACTGACAGCTTGGAGCCTGGTCCCTGCTTCAGATTCTGTGACTCCCTCTCTCTCTGCTCCTCCCCTGCTCGCACTCTGACTCTCTTGCGCTCTCTCTTTTTCTCTCTCAAAAATAAATAAACGTTAAAAAAATTAAAAAATAATCATTATTATTCTAGAACATTTTGGCAAAAGGAAATTATTTTGTTATAGCATGTTATTAGTTTGACAGAAATAGAAGGAATTTCATATGTTATGATAATTTTCTTTTTTGGTTAAGACAATCACAGCAATAGTTTAAGCAATGGAGCTCTACATAGCAGTTACTCTAAAGGTTGTGGTCTGTGTTACTCAGCACTTGGAGGATACCTAAGCCTTGGTTTCCTGTTCCTTAAAATAGGAATAATAAGTGCCTTTAGCTCATATAGGAGATTAGATGAAACAATTCATAAATAGTGCTTAGTGCAGTTCCTGGTGTTCAATAAAATTAACTATTCCAATTCTTATTTTAAATAGTTTTGGCAGCTCTTTCTCACATAGTAGATATTTAGTGAGTTCTTGTAAACAGAATTATCTCCTAAAGATGTCCATGTCTGAAAGGGGAGGTCATTCAAAACACATGAGAGTTGGTTGACCCATGAGCTGAACTCGGGCAGTCATAGCCTCCTCACTCCCTCTCCTGTCCTTGGAATGTGGGTTCTGTTTGTCTTTCCTGTTACCAGAGGCTGCTTCAAGGACATGGCCTTGAGATAGTGATGTAGTGTGGAGAATATCTGCATGATATACATGACTGAACCCAGTTAAGTCCTCTATATAAACTTTTAAGATTTGGCAGGTGGGCTCAGGGATCTATTCGTATTGCCACCACCGAAGACAAGGCTTGTATGTTAAGTTTCCTTGATTATTAAAACAACTACCAACCGGGAGGGGGTTGCCTCTTTCTTCAGTCTCTTCCTGAACTCTGAGTATGGGAGTTGATTTCAGATGACATACAGAAAGCCCTCAAGGAGGTTATGAACCAACAATCCTTGAAGTCTGGGAATATGCTTAAAGTAAGAAAAGTACCCTGGAGGGTGGGTCTAATCTAATTACAGCAGTCATTAAAAAAAAAAAAATGAGACAGAAATGTAAGTCAGAGATATTCAAAGCATGAGATTTGATCCACCTTATCTGCTTTGAAGTTGAAGGAAAGGGAAAATGGATCTCAGAATGTGGACGACCTCTAGAAGATGAGAATTGTTCTTACCCTGGCAGCCAGCAAGGAAAAAGGAACCTCAGTCCTATAAGTATCTAGAACTGAATTTTGTCCACTATCTGAATGAGGCTGGAAGCAGATTCCACCTCAGAGTGAAGACAAGAGCACGGTCTTACTGACGCTTAGATTTTAGCCCAGTGAGATGCCAGGCAGAGGACCCAGTCAGCCTGCCCAGACTTCTATCTACAGAACCATGAGATAAGAAATGTATGTTGGTTTAAGTCACCAAATTTGTGGTAATGTGTTATAGCAGCAATAGGAAAGTGACACAGTCTTAAAGTAACAAAGGAAATTAAATTTAATTCAGAACATTATTGGTCTGT
Source organism: Neofelis nebulosa (assembly GCF_028018385.1). Taxonomy (NCBI): domain Eukaryota; kingdom Metazoa; phylum Chordata; class Mammalia; order Carnivora; family Felidae; genus Neofelis; species Neofelis nebulosa. The sequence goes on from NC_080783.1 coordinate 23,229,137, forward strand.
TTCGTGGAATATGAAATTATAGTTTCTAATATTTTAAATTTAATATAAAGGGGTCTCACTGATTTAGATCAGTTGTTTTCAATGAAAACAAAACCATTAATATTTTATAAGTATATTATTTTGTGTCAAATTAATCAAACTTCCAGAAGGAACATAGCTTTTTGCCATGACTGATTTTCTTGAGATTTTTATCAGTCTTGAATCACACAAGAACACTGTAATTAAGTCAGAAAAACAGTAAGCAAAGAAAGGGATATAAAACAAGATACTTTAATTTCCTCCCCAATGAAATGTTAAAGTCCATCTTGTTCTAAGAGAATTTTCTTTAGGCCTTTATGGCAGGTAATTTTAGTGGCAATATACATAGATACATAATATTATTTTATATTGTACCATATTTTATATATATATATATATATATATAAATATATATACACACTAAAAATATAAATATAAATATTTAAATATAAATAAATATATAAATATAAATATAAAAATATAAATATAAATATAAAACATAAAAAAATATATATACACACACTAAATCTTTTCTTCTCACAGTTTTCAATTGGTTTTATCAGATTGGAAAAATATTTGATTGTTGATAAGCTCTCTTTTCCTAAAAAATATATATGAAATTAATTTTTTAAAATAGCTTTAAACCTTTTTAAGAACCACAACAGTTTTTTTTATATTTATGATAGTTGATGTATTTTCACTTGTGAAAAATAATTAAGACATTAATTCACCTCACATAAATCATCTAACTGACTAATGACTATGTTTTACAGTAAGTAGCTTTTTTACTATCCCCAAATAACCTTTGGTTATTCTCATGATGAAAATATATGGCTCCAACATACTTAGAATACATACATACATAAATGTATGTGCGTGTGTGTATGTGTGTATATACACGCACACATGCACATATATATAGTTAGGAGTTACTCTTAAAACTTGTTTTTTTCTTTCTTTTACTTTTTTTTAGCAACATTGATAAAAGTAAAAGTATCTGTAAGAATAAACTGGATCTTTTCACATAGTTGCAACTTTACAGTAATAGTTTCATTCAAATTTTACATTTATTTCTCTTCTGAAATGTGTTTCATTTTTTGGGTTTTTTTTTTTTTAGTATTATTTATTCATTTTGAGGAGAGAGAGAGAGGGAAAGAGAGAGGGAGAGAGAGAGAATCCCAAGCTGAGAGCATGGAGCCCCATACAGGCCTCATCCCACCAAGCATGAGATCATGACCTGAGCCAAATGAAGAGTCAGAGATTTAACCCACTGAGCCACCCAGGCACTCCACGAAATGTTTACTTTTGTGGAACACAGATAAACATCAGCTTTTAAGATCACTGCTATTGTATCTACAATTCATTCCTGTGTTCAGTCCCTTGGCAGTGTAACTTTGCAGTATCTCTTCCAACTGTGACTATAGACCTGCCCATATGACTGGGAGTAAATGTGGCACACTTGGAAAGGTTTGAAGAGTATTTGTAAGATTAGGCTTGCTATCTCTTCTGCCCTCTATAATCATCATGACAAGAATGTACCTTCCCTAGCCTAATGGGGGATGAGAGAAACATGGAGTGGAACTAAGATGTCCAGATTTTCACTTTCTACCAGCTGCCCCCACACATAAAAGTATAGTCAAGACTAGAAGAACCAACATCTAGCTACAAACAGTAGACTTGCCTAGATGATGATCTCAGATGCCCAAACATTAAATACTTATTGATGTACATCACTGAGGTCTTATGGCTTCCCCCCTGTCACCATCTGAATTAGGATAAAAAAAAAAAACAACTAACAAACACAGATGCATTATTTTATACTTTGTGCTGTTTGAGAAATTCTTTTTATGGAATCAGAAACAAAAGCTTCTTTTTACATTTACCCCAATTACTGCTATTGAAATAACAAAAGCATTTCTTGCATAAATAACTTTGATTGTAGTATTAAATTTTGCATTCCTTATGATTAAGAATAAAATAAAATATTAACAACTTAAACACTTTTTTCAATTTATTATCATATGTATTTGTTTTCTATGGCAGTTTTAATAAGAGAAAGTATTTAATCTATTGTATAAATCATAGCATTTAGAGTCATAGTCACTGGACTTTAGGGCCAAAAAGACTTTCTGTTTGGATATATACCATGTTATACATGCATTGTGAAAAATGCTGAATTCCAGTGTCATTCTTCACTGCCACCTAGTAAATATTTGAGAACCTGATCCTGTGTTTTCAATTTATCTGCATTGCCATGTATGCAAAATTATTTTATTATTATCCTATGACAACCTTTAACTTGGAAATCAAATCAGTTTCAAGCAGTTATGTGGATGAATAACTAAAAATTGTTTTTAAAAAGTACCTCCTATTTATTACATTGCTTCCCCTTCATTGGTAAAGACAGTAAAAACTTGACTATAGCTTTGAATATTTAAAAAATAATTTTAGGAGCACCTGGGTGGCTCAGTCAGTTGAGTGTCTGACTTCAGCTCAGGTCATGATCTCACAGTTCATGAGTTCAAGAACCCCACATCTGGCTGGCTGCTGTCATCACAGAGCCTGCTTCGGATCTTCTGTCCCCCTCTCTCTCTGGGCCTCCCCCACTCATAGTCCCTCAAAAATAATTATTAAAAAAACCCTAATTTTAAAAATTATCTATGCTTCTTACAGACTACAACTTATCCATAATCAATTAGCATTTATTGACTATTTACTGTGAGTTCAAGATTTCATTAACCAACAGAACAAGGAGAATATAAGATATACTTCCTGTGTTACTGGATTGTAATCTGAAGCATTTAATTTAGTTTTCTGAAAAGTGGTAGATACTGTGAATATTATATAAAATGATTTTCAAATTTCATGTGAATTATTTTTTTTTGACCTAATAATCTCTTTACGTGTTAGAAATTCCAAAACATTTTGCTGCAAGTCCCTGCAGTCTTGTTAGAAATCAGAGACAAAGGAAGTCACCATTTTCATTCATTTTCAACAATTATCACAATTTCCTTGTAATTTTTGTTCTTCTTTGCCTTCATCTTTTCCATCTGATTTTTGAATCTTAATTAGGCTGAGCTGGAACTCTTGCACTGGATAGTCCTCCCACCTAACTTTTCCCATCCATTATTTCAGGTTTCATTTGGCCATGCTACTGACTTGTTGGAAATGTCAAGGGAAGTAGAAAATCTTTATGCAAAATGAGTGTTCCTTGTTCTCTGTTCTCTGACAGTCTGCAGATATGAGGACAGCAATTAGAAGGCAGCTGGCTCCTTGACCTTTACGTTTTAGCTTTCTTATTCCTAATGTTACTGCCACCCAAAATGGCTGCTCTGACTATGAAAAATCTATAACTTTTACAAATGGCTGTAAATAAAATAATTAAAATTATCAAATTATAATTATTACTAAAATAATAAAATATTGTTAGAAGGAAGCCTGTCACCAGGCTTTGTGTTTTTAATGAGGAATTTCCTTTAAAGCTTACACTCCTAACCCCTCTCTACAACATCACTCACTCTTTCTGAGAATGCAGGAAAAACTTGTCTGTATGGCCACATGGAAACTTTGGAGTAAAGAGTTAACTTTACAGTGCTCAGTTCCTTCTAGTTTCTGTGTCTTCACTGCCTGTAGTGAACACACTTTTTCAGTTCCTATGTGCTGTACATTACAAGGATAGGCCCCTGTGTGATAGGCCAACTATCACTCAGCATTATCTATGCCCCAAAAGGTTAGCCTATTTGCAAGAGTAGAGTAGTAAAAAGGTGAATGTAGCCACATATCGAAATATCCCTCTAATTTAATTTTTATCAGTAAAAGCTAATATTTCATCTCCATCTTTCAGAGGCCTGGGTTTAGGTCTCAATGAGATCTTGAGTTGGCCAAGGAAAAAAGGTATGCATTTACTGGCTCTCTAAATTCCAAATCTTAAGAAAAAGACACGCATTAGGAAGACTAAACATGTTTTAACATGTTTTTCATAATCTTGGGCATGCCGAATGTGATCCTCATCAAAGTACCTACCTAGGTAGCTTCTAATGTGCGTTGTGCTTTTAGGTTTGCTGCTGCTTTTACAGATTTGTAGATGCTTATAATGTGGGCCAAGCACATGGATTAGTAACTATGGATTATGTGGTTCTCCATAACTAGTTTCATAAAACAATTTCTCAAACAATATGAAATATTAAACTCTAAAAATAAGTTTGTTTCTAAAAATTACTTCTAAGAAATAAGCTGTCTTGAGATATATAAGAAATAAAGCTTTTCCTTTGTATAATTTTCTTAAGACTCCTAAAATTCATATTCATATTCATAATTTGTATTCATATTCATATTAATTCATATTAGTATTCACATTCATAAAGTATTCATTCCATACTTTAAATGCATAATCTGGGTTACCTGTCTATACATTTATTTCCTCATTTATAGAACGTAAATATTGAGGGATTAAATAAAATTTAAATTAAAATACATAGAAAGCACTTAGGAAAGCATCTGTCATATATGAGGTGCTCAATTAAATTGTGGTCATTATTTTTTTCATTATTTCCACACTTATGAATCACTTTCAAATTTCTCAGCAAGTTAATTTTTAAATTTTAAACCAAATAATAATTGAATTTTAAGCATCTTTTCAATTTCTTAACAAAATATCTGAATTCTTCAAACTTAAATATAGTGCTTAGGGAGGGGGAAAAGTCAGATGTTTTCAGTCTTTCAGTTTTAATTTACTGGAAATGTAGACTCTAATGGAAAAAAAATGATTGTTGGATTCTTGCTTTATACCAACCCAAGAGATCTATACTATCTATCTATCTACCTACCTACCTATCTATATACAACTACATATGTATACAACCAAGAGATCTATAGATCTCTTTCAAGTTAGTTTTTAGGGAAAAAGCTACAAAAGATCCAAAATTATTGATCAGTACTCTGATGCCTACATGTAACACAGAATTGTTGATTTTCGATTCCCTCTTATAACAATATATCCTTTCCCTATCTTTGTCATAGCTAATCATGAAAATTAGTATCCTTTAACAGAGTGTAGTGGTCAAGAGTGTAAATGAGTGCTATTTTGTATAAGGATCTTTAATAATCTTAAAATCATTTAAGAATTTTTTTCAGGTATATTAGCTTTGTCTCTCAGCTTTCTCTGGAAATACATGTTAGCATCAGGGGAACATTTATTTCTCCATTCAATCACAATTCAAATGCAGAAAGAAATGAACATAGTACACTAACAACTCATTTTCAATGAAATGATATTCTACAATATCTAGTTTGGGTATTAACAAAATGATACTTTGGCAAGCAAGGTGTTAAACCTAATCTATCCATCTCCTATTTTTAACAATTCAATTCTTTAGTAAGCTTATCTGTAATGCAGTCAAATGCTTAAATACAAGTTGCATATATAAATTTTTTGGTAAAAAAATATAGATATATAATTTCTTACCATTAGAGGAATCATTAAAAAAAAGAAAACAAAAACAAGATAAATAAAATGCCAATAATTCCGGGAAAACTGACAAGGGAATAAATCTACTTTTAAAATATACAAAAAACAAGTGTACAATATATGTACCACAATAATAATATATACTATTCAGGTTTAGTTCTTAGTCCTTTACTTGTATTACTAATCCAGTAGATTCTTCTCCATATTAAAGAATTACATTTTGTAAAATTCTCAAGCTTGGCGAATTAAGGAAATAAAATTATAATCTGTAGAACAAAATTATTCAAAACCCACAATTCTTAACTCATGTATTATATGAAGTGCTATAATGCTTTCATATTTTGTTAGCATTAAAAGTGGTTTTATGTTATAGACCTATTTTACAAGACTAAGGAAATGAACATAAATGTTTAATTGTGAATTTAAAAATACTTAGGAATGCTATTCCATCCCATTTTGGCTAGTAAAATATTCTGTTTCCTACCATTAAAAGAAGTTAGATACTAAAAAATGCTGAGATTTCAGAAAATTTTTATTATAAATATAACTTAGATTTTGGTTATATAAATATTTGTGCCACTAAGCAAAAGCCCCAAAACAGTTATATACATAATTTATTATGGGGTTTGAAAGTCTAATAATGCATGCATAATTTGACACAATGAACGTACCTATAATTACAGTCTACAAGAAAGAGCATTCTCTGTACTTAAAAAATAAGTCCTCAATTACCAAATAAGATGTGTTATATTTCATTAACTTTACACTATAACTCTACTTTAAACCTGAACAGTAATGAAATCTTAAAAATACATCAACATTTAAGTAAAAAAAATAAGCACGAAAAGAGTAATGCTAAGCCCATGCAAATTACTGTTATAGTTAAGTGATTTTCAAATTTTAAGTCTGCTTCCATTAAGGTGATTATTTTCACTTGTTTTATTAAGGAAAAAATTTCTTCTGAAAAAAAATGCTAATATCCATCAGGCAAATAGGGAAGCAATTAAGTAGACAAGGATCTAAAATGAAAGTTAATCCCTTACTTTCCTAGCACTAGTATGTATAATACCAACCAAACCGCTTTTGTGCCCCATCAGCTTCCCAAGTGAAGAAATAGTCTTGCCAACGTAAGTCTGTCTTTACCTATCAATTACTTTTATCCCCATTTGTCATGCTCATGGCTATATTTTTAGGAGTGAGAAGGGCATGGCAAAAAGTTTATGTCTCCCATCTAAGAACAATCAATTAAAAACAAAAACAAAGCACAATAATAATGACAAAACTCTTTTTTCCACTGCAAGAATTAATGGAAATGTTACGTACCACGGTAAATTAGTTGGCAATAAATGAACTTCACCAGAGCCATAAAATCTGAGACATTAGCATGGCTATGTTTTCAGACTGAGAAATATTTCAGGACCTACTATGTACTTAAACCTCAGCACATCTTTATTCATTTGTAATTATTATTATTATAGTTTCTGGTCTTAGTTTCCAGTATTTTTCTATCCAACTACACTATTCTCTGATCCACAAAGAAGCACAATAACACATAAAATGTACTTTTCAACCTTATTGCTTTCTATCTGTTTTCACTAGGGCTGCCTCGTGATAGCTTGCTTATTCCTCCATAAACCACACTCTACCTCTCTTTCCACTCACCAGTCCTAGCTATATTTGAGACTTAGAAATTCGATCTTTAAGATAACCTCTTCCAGTGTGCCTGGGTGGCTCAGTTGTTAGGCATCCCACTTGGGCTCAGGTCATGATCTCACCGTCCGTGGAATCAAGCCTGGAGCCTGCTTTGGATTCTGTGTCTGCCTCTCAATCTGCTCCTCCCCCTCCCCCCCGCCCCCACTCATTCTCTCTCTCTTTCTCTCTCAAAAATAAATAAATATTTAAAAAATTTAAAAAGAAAAAGATTACCTCCTCCAAAAAGACTTTCCTGGTTTCCTATAACTGGTTGTACTCTTCCACACCTGAGACTCCAGGGTATTTATTGTATACATGTATGGAATTTACCTTATTCTGCCTTAAATGGAATCTTTTACCTTCCCAAATTAATGAACAGTGATTCAACTGTCTAAAATTCTAGATGATTTTCCAAAGTTAAGCAGCCACTGTTTCATTTCTCATTCATACTTTAAATAACTAGTTATCAAACGAAAACAATCCAAGAGGTTGCCACAGCCTGGGAGAAAAAAAAAGTTTCTCTTCCATTTTGAGTAGCTCTGTCCTCCTGAATAAACACCATCAATTTCAGGCATCTTACCCATTATCCAGCTAACTAAACAGGACAATATCCTCTGGATGGTTTTGTCTCAATTGTCAAGGTAATTGCCTCAATTCTTTTCGTCACTGGGTAATAGAGACCTGGCCTAAATGTGATTATTATTAAAATCAAGTGGTTAAAAAATATAAATTCGTTCTCTATCTACTTAATTTCCTATTAGAATTTTAATGTGCATTCCTAGTTTCCAAGTGTGTGAAAAGATTATTGAAAAGATTTGAAACAACAAAAAAATATATCTTCTTTCAGAAATGGCCTGTTTAGAAGCCCCCAGGAACCTCAAGAGTAATTATAAAGCAGGGATATGGAAAGTTTGCTGAGCATATGGCTTTCTCTTTAAGGATATTGCCAATTTAAATGTCCTTTTCCTACTTTTTCTATGTTTTTCTCTTCCTTTTCATTATAGGAAAAGTCTTCCCCTCCATTTCCCCCTCCTCATCTCCCTTCTATAGCTGTTAGCAGGAAGCCGCAAATTTCATTTCAAAAAAGATGTTTTAAATAGTAGCTCCTGAGAAAGTGGGTAATTTTCCACTATAGGATTGTTCTGTAGTATAATCAACTTCTGAAATTTCATTGATGGATGACACGGTTGGATGCATGCCACACACCATACACATCAACTTTACTGCTGTGCAACAATAATGTCACATTCTGGGTTGTGAAATATGTTCTCTTTTAAGGGAATTTGCAATACATAATAAAAAAGATCTCATTTCAGGATTGTTGGTTTTGGCTGGATGTTAGATGTGAGAGAGCTTGCAAAATGTTTTAGAATTTTGCAACTTGATTAGCCTTGAGAAGTGTAAGAATCATTTCTTTTATATCATTGTTATGTCTAAGATCCTGCTAGGGAAAGTCTATTGAGATATTAGAGATTTCCTTAGGAATTAATTTGTGGCTCCACTATTTTTTCGGGAGTAAAAATAGGAAAGAGATCATGAAAAATGTTTCCTTGTATATAGAAAAAAAGAATACATTTTAATAATATCATTAAAATTCTACATTGCAAGTATTTTCTTTTTGAGTCAAAGAACAGTAAGAACAAAAGACTCAAGTAATAATAAGTCTGATGGCCATTCTCCATCTTTCTGTTGAAGCTCTGTGCAGTTCAGTGTTTTAAATGGGATCAGCAGCTGAAATATTGTGGAATCTATAGTAGTTAACCAATTCATCTTACATTTAAATGTATACTTTGTAGTCTTTGAGAATTGACTCCCCCAATTATCCACAATGTCATTTTTTCTTTTCTTTTCTTTTCTTTTCTTTTCTTTTCTTTTCTTTCCTTTCCTTTCCTTTCCTTTTCTTTTCTTTTCTTTTCTTTTCTTTTCCTTTCCTTTCCTTTCCTTTTCTTTTTCTTTTCCTTTTCTTTTTTCTTTCTTTCTTTCTTTCTTTCTTTCTTTCTTTCTTTCTTTCTTTCTTTCTTTCTTTCTTTCTTTCTTTCTTTCTTTCTAACTACAGAGCTTGGAAAGCTAATACACCTTCCTATACTATCTTAATAGTAATGGTGACCATGTCACATGATTCTTCTACCTGGTGAGACAGTCCATTCTTTCTTGCATATAAAGACAAGGACAAGGACAAAGCTTTTGACCTTTACTTTTTCTCCCCTCCTCTGCCAGTTGTGGCCAGATACCTAAAAGTACAGCAACATGTGTTATAACCCTGAGGACAAAAGAAACACACTTAGGATACCAGTTTAGGAAGGAAAAATGAGTCAGACGATGTAATAGTTTTGTTGAGCTAGTCTGCATGGTATAAAGAAATCCTTGTGTGTTTAAATGACTGTAGGTCATTTTGCCTCTTGTCAGCTGGACACATCCTAACTGATACTCAGTTTAGGACCTAAAAAGTACATTGTTGTAATGTCATAACCTAAAATGTAGAACTGCTAGAGTGGAAAAGACATATGTTAAGGACTCAAGGATTTTAGGTTGAGAAAGTAACTCTGGTAATATGCTGGTGAAACATTTGCTCAAGTCCACATATGCAAATGTAGACGACACACTTATCAACCGGAATGACACATCAATGGGTAAGGTACATACTTATGTCCCTGTTATATTTTTAAAAATTACTTTCAAGCCTGGGATGGTTGGATAGTCAATATCCACATTTCTACCACCTCCATACATATTACTGAGCAATATAATCAAATAAGGAAGACAGAAGATGCTGCTCCCAGGGTGGCCATTATTCTCAAAGCAGTAGCAGCCAATTAAACGGACTTAGCCTTATGGCCACCAGTGATCCTCCTTCTGCACAGAGCTGCTGCTTCTTCAAAACCCTTGGACAGAGATCTTTTCAGAGAAGCATAAACTGCTCAAAGTGAATCAGTAATGAGGCCCAACACTACCTAAATTGCTCAAGGGCTGTCAATCTTTGTAATATATCCTATCGCTGTTGTAACAAATTGACACAAACTCAAGGGCTTAAAACAACACAAATTTATTATCTTACATTTCTGACGGTTAGAAGTTTGAAAAAGGTTTCTCTGGGCTAAAATCAAAACATCACCAGGGCTGATTCTTTCTGGAGACTATAAGAGAGAATCTATCCTCTGGTCTTGTCCAGCTTTGGACCCATTGCATTTCTTGGCTCATATTTCCTTTCTCCATCTTCAAAGCCAGCAATATAACATCTTCAAATTTCTCTTTGACTCTGACACTTCCTTCTATCACCACATCTCTCTGACTCTCCTGCTTCTTGCTTTCTCTTATATGGATGCTTATAATTACTTTGGGCTCACTTAGATAATCCTGAATAATGTCCCCATCTAAAGATCCTTGACTTAATTACTCCTACACAATCCCTTTTGCCATATAATGTAACATAACCCCAGGTTTGGGGGATTGGGATATGGACATCTTGGTGGGGGGCATTATTCTGCCTACCACAATATTCCTTTTTACCTTCAGCAAAAATAAAGATTGGGGGAAAAAAAGATTGGAATGCTGCTGATTTAAACACTGCTATGAAAGTAACTCAATGTCCTTAGCTGCAAAATTATAACATTATACTCGTCCTGTGAGGAAAAGTACATTTAAAATCTTTTTTAATGTTTATTTATTTTTCAGAGAGAGACAGAGACAGAGAGACAGAGAGAGAGACAGAGTGTGAGCAGGAGAGTGTCAGAGAGGGAAACATAGAATCCGAAGCGGGCTCCAGTCTCTGAGCTATCAGCACAGAGCCCAATGCGGGGCTTGAACTCACAAATAGTAAGATCAGAAGTGAACCAAAGTCAGACACTTAACTGACTGAGCCACCCAAGTGCCTTGGAAAAGTACATTTTATAAACCTACAAAACATTCTGAGGAGGAGAAGTAACTTTTTCATGTTTAAAAGCTACCCTTGCATAGAATAAATACAATTTGCCCTAATTGGGATCATTTATGACAGAAGTTGTCAGACTGTAAATGACATTTATTTTAGCATGTATTAGGAAATAACAAAAAGAACTCTTTTTATACTTGATTTAAGGATTCCGTAGTAAATAGATCAAAATGTTCTCTACTTTAGCTCCCTAGCACAGCACTAAACTATTATCTACCTGGTGATCCTGCAGGTAGATAGGGATATTGTATGGGCACATAAATAAATTTTGTGGCTCATTCTTATAATATGATACCCACAAAGGAGGCAAGCCATTAAAAATCTGCAGGATAATAAAAAAATAATTGATGGTGGCAACAAGAGCAAGGAGAATTAAAATGAGGAGTCTGATAAAGTCTGAAGCATTGGGGAGATCCTGGAGGCTGACTCAGAGAAAATAAGGTGGGTTAATTTCAACCTCTTTTCACAGAGGGAAGGCATTGTTGTGGAAATAAAAATAATAATTTTGGACAAAGTTCTCGTAATTAAAACCAGAGTTGCTAGAAGGCATAGAGAAATTTTTAAAAGAGCAGATAGCTATTGCCATCATGAAGGACTAACAAAAATAATTCTGAAGAAACATAACACCTAATGTAAATGCAAAACAACAATGTTTTGTAATCTCCATTATAATTGTTGAATCAGATAAAAATACATTTGTTAAAAATTTAGCAATACAGGTAACCATCAGCTCTATAGTTAAGAATCTGTTTCTTGGTTTGCCTGTCTCTCTCACTCTCTTTCCCTTTGTTCATTTGTTTTGTTTCTTAAATTCCAAAAAGGAGTAAAATCATGTGGCAAGAACAGGTCTTGCAGTTTGCATCTTGTATGGATTAGTAGCCACCAACATGGCATGGATTTGAGAGTGAATAAAGAAAAAAAATGAAAAGAGACAAGAAGAATTTTTTAAAGGCCTGACAAGTGTTCATTATACTTGTATTTGTCAGTCCTAAGAAAGAGCCAAGAAACAGGAATTAAAGCCAGGCTCTCATCTCGAGAGCCTGAGTTTCAGTGTGACACCAACCATCCAGTCTGGCCCACTTATTCATGGAATTGTCTGAGAAACTTCCTTTGCTGAAGCCCACATTTTATGAATCAAATGACAACAGCAACAAGAAGGACAACAACTGCAGTTAAAACATCAATCACAACTTTTATTAAGAATCTAACATGACCTATGCGTAGACAATCTCTTTTACCGCTAATGTCAATGAATGAGGTTGATGTTATTATTATCTCTATATTATAAAAGAGGAAAACAGTTAAGTAACCTGTGTTAGCTAATGTGTGGTGGATTTGGGTGTCAAACTCTGACAGTCTTTCTTTTTTTTTTTTTCATCTGTTCATGCTATAATCCCTTCCTAAATGTAAATTTTGTAGACAAATTTAAAAAACTGAATCTTCTTTTTAAGTATGGAATTTTTTTTTACTTAAGAGTTTCCTAAAGTTAATATGTTTATAAAAATATTATGAAAACAACAATTATAAGGCAAGTGGGCCATATGGAATTGTGGCTTAATATTATTGGATTATAAAACAGAATTCTCTGATTTACTCTCAGTTTTGTTTTTCAGAAATTTTATATATATATAATATATATATATAAACACAGACACAAGAGTGGAAACAACATGGCAGTTCCAATCCTGGTTCAACATTAGAACCCGTGGAAGGTTTTTAATATCTCTAAGTTTTGTTTCTGTGTCTTAATAAAATGTCTCCGAATTTGGGTTTTCTAAAGTTGCCACCAAAATTTATCTTACAGAACCAGAGGAAAAGAAACTCCCCACAATATTCTACAGTAAATCTAGCAAGAGTGAATAACCAGAGACCAGGACAGTCTGGAGTGGTGTGAGAGGTTCAAATACCTCCTGGAACTTGAAATAATATCTAATGAAAGAATCTAGGACTGAAAGAAGCCAGGAAAATATTTCAGTCTACCCCCTAAAGCAGACTCAAGAATATAAACCAACTGAAAAATATATTAATCCTCCTTCTCTTAACAAAAGCATTAAAAAACATACAAATATTACTTTTTTTCTATATTACTTTAGATTCTGTAACTAATAAGTCTGGTGTACTACAAGGAGGGGAAAGGCAAAATACATATGAAGGTTCAACAAGGGAGATATATAAAGAAATAAGAACCTTTAGATTAGAAGATGAGAAAAAAAGCCTGTAGGTTTTCTCATGGTCTATTGGTTTAAATTACTCAGAAGCAAGCTGTGTGGGTAGATGATCCCATGTCAGAGCAGCAGAGCCACATTAAATGACATCTGAACAAGCTAGGACCAGGAGCGGTCTCTCTCTCACACACGCAACACACACACACACACACACACACACACACACACGTGTGCGTGTGCACCTGCCCTCCAGAAGCAGGTGAAATATGGGTTTATATAGGACAAAGGGAGGCAGAGAATTTGGTTAATATAATTTATATACTTTGTTAGAAAACAGTCTGGATGATCTCCCTGCATTAAGAAATGAATAAAGAGAGAAATCCCAGATGCAATAAGAACAACAAGCTTTAGACCTCTGAGAAATACTACAACACAATGGAAGCAGCATTTGAGGTGAGGAAGAATATGTCTAGAGGACAGTGAGGGAAGAATACATTAAAGGAATTAATGTTTAGGATATCTTAAGATTTTAAAGATGTGGTTTCCAGGAAGAAGGATTAAAACACCATGAAGAGGAAATACATCAAGATGGGGCCAGGGGGAAGGCAGTATAAAAATTTAAGCCTGAAATTCAAAGAGGACTTAGATTTAAAAAGGATTATATAAACATACATACAATTTTTACAGCAGAATTACAATTGTATTGTAAGTAGTTAAAAAGAAAATTAGCATTTTGGAGGCAATGTAGACCAGTGGTCAAGAACATGTAGTTTGGAGGGGTGCCTGGTGCCTCAAAAGGGTTAAGCATCCGACTTTGGTTCATGGTTCTTAGATCTAATGGTTCATGAGGTCTAGTCTAGCCCCACATCGGGCTTGTGCTGACAGCTCAGAGCCTGGAGCCAGCTTCAGATTCTGTCTCCCTATCTCTCTGCTCTCCCCTGCTTATTCTCTCTCTCTCTCTCTCTCTTTCAAAAATAAATAAAACATTAAAAAAATTAAAAAGAAAAGAACATGTAGTTTGGAAGCAAAATCATTTAACTCTTACTAGTTCTGTGATTATTAGGGTAAATTACAAAACCTGTCTGTGTCTGTCTCCTCATCTATAAAATGGAGAAACAATAACATCTTCACTATAGAATTATTAGGATGATTAACTGAATTAATATTTGTAAAGTTGTAAAACAAAAATATTAGCTATTATTGATAATACCAAATCAGTAACGTGGCATGTGGTTTTCATACTCTCTGTTAGAATATAGAGAAAAAGTTCATGGAGGTGGTGAGTTGGGATTATCAGATTTAAAAGAACTTGTATAATTGAAATGAAGTGACAATTGAAGATACAAATGAAGAAAAATTTCCTGACCTGAAAACAAGCAAGCAAACAAATATTTACAAAACCTACCACAACAAAGACAACTACAAAGAACTGTGAATGTTGGCTAACTGTATTCATCTAATTCAAAATAAATGTAACAAAGGAATACTCTGAAAATATTTTTCAACAAAACAAAGTTAATGTAAACCAAAAACCTCCAAGTGTTTTGGCAGGGAAAATATCAGCTGCAATCAAAGACAAGAAGCCATACTTCACTTTTCAACAATAAATTAGAAGAAAATGAAGTAACAACTAAAGAATTTCAAGAGGAAAGAATTGTAAATCAAACCCTTATTCCACCAAGTTATCATTCACATATAATGTAAGGCAAAACCAGTCTAAGCTATTCAACATTTCAGAAAATATGGCACTTATAAAAGACATCTTGAAAAGAAATACTGAAAAATATTTGCCAGTCAACAAAATATAAATCAAAATTAAGAACTCAGGTTTTAGAAAATTCAGGGCAGTGAGCCTTGAAAGAAGTAAAACAGATTACAATAAGTACTAAATAAAACAAAATATAAAATAAAGTCAAATAATTGTTCTAAGTATGGATCTGAAATGGAACACAAAAATTAAATCCTAATTTTGAAAAATGAGTATGCACGTTTTAAATATGCAATAGTTTACAAAGAACAATTTACTAGTGACAATCTAAATCCAATACATTTTTATAATGAAAAAATGAAATTTAAAGTTTGTATTATCTTTATTTGATGAAAAATATTGGCTAAGGAATGTTTTGAAGATGTAAAGGTAACCCCAGTAGAAATAGAAGCTATAAGCTTCCCAATTTACTCAAGAAAAAAGGCAAGAGAAACACTTAAATATAAGTTAGAGAATAAAGTCAATACTTTGCACAAATTCATAAAAACAACAGAAAACAATATGAACTTGTTTCATCAAAAGGATTTAAACAGCCTATTAAAAACAAGAGTTTATAGGCTGGATAAAATAAAGCTGATACACAACAAAATTTATCTGTATTCTATTTATGAGAAATACAATAGTACAAAAATATTAAGGAAAAAAGGGTGAATATTTATCAGAATTCAGAAAGTAAGTCCTTGTATTTGTTTACTGCTCTATGTCTAGATCCTTGCACCATAGGAAAACTTAGGACACATTCAATTGTTATCTACATATAAAATACAAACAAAAGTATTATACATATGAACAGTAAACGAAATAAGGTAGATGGTACTAACTTCGTACAATTAGCAATTACCTTAAGAAGATAGAATTGGTAACATGGGTTCATTTAATACTGATAAAAGATACAATCCATAATGATTATATAATGTCATAAATGTACATACATCTGATAAGGTAGCATCAAAGTACATATAGCAAAAGTAAAACTAGGAGTCTTTACCTCTTTCAGGCATTAACATTAAATAGACAAAAGTAAGTGTAGACATATAATTATCTAAATAATATGTTCTCAGAGTTCCTTCATGCTTTATAGTTAGTAAACCAAGACTACACTTTTTTTCCAAGTGCTTAGGGAAACTGAAATGAGTACTTTTCATGCATCCATTCTTATGAAGACTCCCAGTAGATGACCCACCTGCTCATTTTTATTTCTGGGGCTTATCGCCAAAGGAATTTCTAAACTTTGGTGAAATAAAGTTTCTTGCAAAAAATATGCCACCAAAAATTAACAAAGAAGTAGAAACACAAGTAGATCAGTTTCTATCTTCAAAATTATTCTTACAAAAAAATCACTCATATAAGGACTTTAAGACACAGAACAGAGGAACACAAGGGAAGGGAAGCAAAAATAATATGAAAATAGGGAGGGGGACAAAACATAAGAGACTCTTAAATATGGAGAACAAACAGGATTACTGGAGGGGATGTGGGAGGGGGGATGGGCTAAATGGGTAAGGGGCACTAAGGAGTCTATTCCTGAAATCAATGTTGCATTATATGCTAGTAAATTAAAAAATAAATTAAAAAATTAAAAAAAAAGAGCTCACTTATTCAAGCATTCATTCATTTATTCATTTACTAGTATTAACTGAACTTCTGTGTTAGTAATTGAGAATATAAGGGTCAACAAGGAAATAGTCCTCCCATCCATCTTCTGAGAAAGAAAACAGACACTAAACAGATTAACATATAGAAAAATAAAATGTTGGCTAGTGATTAGTTTCACATAAGGGCCTAGAATCAACACAATTTAATCAGGGAGGACTTTCAAACTTTTAAACAAACATTTTCCAGAAAATAGAAAGAAATGCAAAACTATCATATTAGAATTGGATGTTCAGATACCATACTGTGGTAGAGCCTGCTTTAATAAGGGATCATGGGAGTGAAAAAGCATGATCATTCAATGTCTCTACACATCTTGGAGCTCAATTTTATAAAGAGACTCACCACATTCATTAAACAAAATCACTAAAACAAGACAAAAATCAATATTTTTAAAGTCATAAAGACACGGAAGGATGAATGTACACATTCATTCATATGCTCATTTATGCATGACTTCATATGATAACTTGAGCTTTCCTGGTTACATGTATACCATTGTATGTGCATAGTTGACATTATTTTTACTATATATTCTGTTCCCTATATCTTTCCTGTTTTTTTTTTTTATAAAAAGAAACTTCAGTTATAGGAATCAATTTATATAATATATACATGTGTAACATATATTAAATTATGCCATATGTGTATATGTAAATATGTAATATGTATATTATACATAGAAAATATATTAAATTCAATTATTGAATGATATATAAAAACTATTAGAAATTCTTTCATAAGTTATTTTTGGAAAATAATATAACTGCAATTATAGCATATTTACACATATTAAACATATAAAAACTACTTCTTTTCTCTGTTTTTAAGTTTGCCTATAGTTATCAGGTTGTGTGAAGAAAGCCTTCACCCAAGGCTGGAGCAAATTTCCCTAAGTGAAGAGTCCTTGCAAACCATTGTTTGACTACTGATTCTTGGCACTCAAGCCTCTCATCACATTTCTAGAGCATTTATTACAGTAATATTGGAGTTTGCAAGTGAAATGCTGACTAGTGTATTCACTATAAGGTCAGTGATAACATCTCCTAGAGTAATGAAATATAAAAATATGCAGATTTTTAAATCTGTAAACATAGCACCGTTATCATGTATTGTCAAAGTAAAGTGCCACTGGAGGCCTAGAAAACAATATGTCTTACTAATTATATACCTAAGAGATGTGTATGAAGGCTACCTTTCCATTACAAAAAGATATAATGTGTTCTGGATATTGGCATAGGTATCTCCTAGGATGCCAAGCAGATAGGTATTAATCATTCACAATTTATTAATTTTAGTAAAAACAATTTAACACTTCAAAGTAGTACAAACATCATACTTAGGAAAATAAATTAAATTTGAGAAAAACCTGTGTTTGGGGGAATACTGAACATATGCAAGTCTTATTATCCAGTCATTGCATTCCTAGATGTATACTCCCCCCACAAAATGCCCATCATCTTCATGTAATGTCCCTCTTTATCATTGTTAATTATTCTTTTTCTGGTGTGTACTTTCCTGATACTAATTGTGATGATTAATTTTATATGTTGGTTTGTCTAGGTTATGGTGGTCAGTTGGCAGCTCAAATGCCATTCTAGATGTTTATGTGAAGCTCTATGTTTAGATGTCATTGACATTTAAATCAGTAAACATTGATTAAAACAGATTACCCTTCACCAGAGTGTGGGCCTCTTCAAATCAGTTGAAGGCCTTAAGAGTAAACACTGAAGTTTTCAAAACAGGAAGAAATTCTGCCTCCAGGTTGCAGCATAGACACCCAACCTGAGTTTTCAGCCTACAGTTTGGATTCAAGACCATAATATCAACTCTTCCCTGAATTTCCAGCCTGCCAGCCTGGAATGCAAATTTTGGACATGACTGTCCCCAAAATTATGTCAGTCAATTCAAATACATAAAAACAGACAGACATTTGACTCCTGCTGTTTTACCTGCTTCTTAGCTCTTATTTACCTTCCTCTAACTCTGCAAGTATGTTGTACTGCCTCTTTCCATACCGTGTGCCTGCCTGAACTTCTAGTAGCCTGTAGCTGAGGCACCCCCTGCCATCCAGCCACCCTACTGCAGTTTCCAGGACTGGCCTCTCACTGACTTTCTCCATGTCCTACCATGTTAAAGCTATTGTTCAGCAACCTGATAGTCACAGCTGATTTTATGTTAGGATAATAATGAAAATGTACAATTTATCAGTGTAAAATCATCTCAGTTCTCAACCACATGCCTGACAAAATGCTACAGCTGGAGAGACTGCACTTCCTTTGCAGCAAAAAGTTGGGATATCTGCCTCTTGTTCTTTTACTGGCTACTCTCTTTCTTACTTTTTATTTCAGCCCCTTGCCTGTTGGCAGTGGAAGGTTCAGGAGCACAGAAAAAGGATGAGAAGGAATGGAAAAGAAAAGTGAAAGAAAAAGAAAATTCTTAGTTTGCCATCAAATGAGACCATTGGCTCTCTCCACTACCCTGAAAGCTTGCCACTCTCTTGCTGCCATGACTATATTATGTGTAAAAAACACACACGCATACACGTGCGCAGACACATGGTATTCAAGATTTTTATAGGACAGCATAAACTGGAGGGAAAAAGGGAAGCAAACCTTTATTTTGCCATGGTTTATCAGTCACAGCTAATGATTACTATGGTATGTTTATTATGGAAACTAATTACTGGTCTTTTAGAAAATGTGTATCTTAATTATAGTCATTAGTAAGTGGAAGAGATTATACACTTCCAAGAGGTATACTGAGTGACAAGCCTTAACGTGTACACTATTAAACCAGGAGAGAAGCCTTTGTTTAAAAAATAAGCACGAGTATAAAAAGTGAATATTAATGCATGTTTGAATTATTCTTATGCATTAACCATTGCTTACTTTTCATAGCAAATAAAAGTCAGTATGAAAACAAGATTTCCAGAATGGTCTACCTTAAACTCTGCTTCTCTCTTGTTCTCTACATTACACCCAAACCAGGCCCAAAAGGAGGACAGCAACCCTTGTGTCCACAGGCCCCATCACTGTCCCAGAGAACTGTCCTTTTGTGAAACAAGACTCTGGCCACAGTCTGAAATATCACCTCCATATTTCTAACACCAAGCCAGACACTGACTGGGATCCTCAGCCAGTTCTGTAACCAAAACTTCTTAAATCAATATCAGAATATTTGAAGCTAAATACAGTTAATTACATCCCTGTCCCAGCAATCCTCTACTGCCAAACTGAAAGCAAACATTTTTCTAGAAGTTTCATTCTTTTGATACATTTTGACCCTCATTCTTCCTGCTATATTGGCTTCCTTCTTGAAAGCTCTTCTGATGTGCCCTCTATCTTCAAACTCTTTCCTCTTCTACTGGCTGAACTGACATTTTCCCTTCTTTGAGGAGGTGGCATATGACCCCCACATCTGTACCATTTTGAGTATAGTGTCGGGGGAGGTGAGAACAATATTTGAAAACTCTTATATCTTGTCTTCTCTGAAGATTCATATCATAATGTCATATGGACTCTACTTTTTCCTTGTTACTTTCATCACTTGAATTCCCAATAAATTATTTTAAGTTAGCAAAAATTGGGAGATGTCACACTCTTTCTTCCCATCAGAATTCCTATTATAATGTTAGAAATTTTCAGAATTCATGAAAATTATGGAGTTTCTTTTTTATGATCCTGAGATCAAGAGTCACATGCTGTACTGACTGAGCCTTCCAGTTGCCCCTGGGGTTTCTTCATTCCAATGACATTTCAATCCACTTTGGTAACAAAATCCTAATGTTATATTCTAGTTGTACTTTAAATGGGTACACCTAAAGCTACATAAACATTACCACTCAACAGTCTGATAAAAAGCCTCCCACTATCCCAGTTCCTCATATTCTCACTCCTATAATCCATGGGACTTCTGACCTCTTGATGAATCCTTTTCTCTTGACCTATAAGCCCTTTGATGGCTTCTATCCTTTTGTCACTATATGTGGGTGGCATGGTATATGGTTTATCATAAGAACCAATATGTCACTAGGTTCTTGAATTACAATTAATATCATCCTTCTGGCACACACACCTAGAAAAACCCCAAATATGGATCAATTCTATAGACCCTTACCTGATCTCTATAAACAGAGGCTGAATATTATTCAAGGAAAGCATGAGAATGCACACATAAACACATTCATGACAGTAGCATTAAAACTAATAACCCCTCCACAACTAAAAGTCTATCATGTGGGCCCTCAGCATTGTTTATCAATCTTATTACTTTTTCTTAACTTCTCTTGTTTCTGTACTTATAATTTTAAACTTTCACTATGTCCCTCAAACTTCCTTACACAACTCCTTCTATTCTCAGCCAGAGACATTGCTGCTTATTCACTGAGAAAATTGGGAACATCAGTTGCTTAAATTACTGTTTCCCTGTTCCCTTTATGCCTCAAATACCTTCACTTTTATATAATCATTTATTTTCTCTAGTCTTGGAGGGAGTATCTGTTCTTGTTCAAATATGTTATACTGTTAGCAGAAATATCCAAAAATGACCCAGGCGCTTACTCTGGATACTAGCGACAATGAACTTGCTAAGACCTGGATGGGCTTTTCTGTTTTTTATTTCAAGGCATACACTCAAATCCAGCTTCCCATAGAACTGATGGCTTTCTCCTCTTGCCAGCATGTACTGAAAAGTTCCTCAGGCCACTTTGATCTCTATTTCTCCAAGTGGAGAGCATCTGACTTTCCCAGCAAATTCCTAATTGGCTGGTACCCCAAATCCATATTACCTGATGCCAAAAACCAATGTATTTTCCTACTGACAAGGCCATTTATCATGCTTGCTCTGTCAAAAGGGAGACACACAGAACTGAGGGGTTCTTCCACTAAAATGCCATGTCCAGTAGAGGTTCGGTTCCTTATATGCCTCTCTCCAAAATGATAATGAGAACAGGAGGTACTTCTACATCTCCATCTTGCTAAGTCCAGCCATGCAAGCTTTAACCTTTTCCAATAAAAGTTCTACCATAACTTTTGATGCTATGAAATTTTTTCTGATTTCTTGCATTACTTGAGGCAGCTCTGATGGGATCCATATGACACGACAAGAGCCAACTATTTAAATTTAAATCCCAGTATCTCAGCTAGGATCTTATACCGTTGGTCACTTTTCTCTACCTATTTCTGTAACCTCTTCTTTTCTTCATTCTCCTTTACTCAAGCCTACATACATGCTTAAGATTTCCCAATCCTGAAAACATAAAAGCAAAAGCAAATAGCTCTGCTTGGACCCATCATCCCATCTGGTTCCTCCTAAGCAATCTTAGTTGCCTTATTTAAAAACTTCAAAAAAAAAAATCTATTAGTCTCTCTTGTTCCTTACTGGGCTTTCTTCCTTATGTCCATACAGAAGCCAGATTAATCATCTATCACATCATGTTACCTCTTAAAAGTCTTTACTGGCTTTTCTTTGGAATTTAAACTCATCCCCAGTTCTACTGGCCTCTTCCCACAACTCTGAATACCTCTCACTCCCAATCCTCCAGCTGTACTTGCCCTTCCTTCTCTGGCTTCTGCCATAGGGCCTTTTCATTTCTTTTCCTTGCTGCTTAAAATGTTCTTCCCTGAAATATGCCTCAGACTGACACCTTTTTGGTGCACACAATCTCAGCTCAGTTGTTATCATCTCAAAGTGGCTTTCCAGGAACTCTCCAATCCACTTCATCCCAGAACACCTGTTTCATTAGCTCTATGGCTTTATGACACTTATACCCACTTGAAATTATCTTGTGTGTTGTTTTGATGAGTGCATCAGTTTGTAGACTCCATGACCACAGGGACTTTGTTTTGCTTACCCCTGTTTGTCAAGTGTTCAGAACAATACTTGACACATAGTAGGTACTCATAAGGACAGCCTCACTCATAACTAGTATCAGTCATGGCCCCTTCAGCACATTACTCCATGACTTTACAACTGCAAATTCTACTACCTAATGTCTCATTTTTTCCATGTTTCTTGATTCAAATTCAAAGTGAGTCTGCGCTATAGCTTGTTTTCATTTGGGCTGAATATTTGGCACTAAGATATGTTGCAGGCCAGCAGCTAGCCTTGTAGGGAGATGGCTCTTGGGAAGTTTCCCACTCTAAGCCAGGTAAAATATTAAATATGAAATATGTGTTACAGGCATATTCAAGTTGACAGGCATTTTAATATAAAACAACTAGTATAAACCAAGAATCCTCATTTTAAACAAACTTCAGAATTAACACATTTATGTATTAATACACAGTGGCTCAAGTTTACATTTAGTCCTAAGAAGTCTATTCTGTAAGTTAAATTATACCTCAATTGTATAGCTATTGCTGCCCTGAGAAGAAATAAATTTTCAAAACCCTTTATACATATCCTGTTTCTGGAGGACAGTGATGATAGCTTGGCCCCTCTATTGCAGGTTTTATTTTTTTTTTTAAATATGTTAGAAGAATGTGGGTCATGCAGTTTTACTTGAACGTGTTTTTGACATTTTTACCAGAAATTGGAATTGGAACATTTTGCAGGAAAACTAGCCCAGCCCCTTCATGAAGCCAATGCCATCAAAAAGGGTATGTCCTAGAGTAAAAGAGACTTAATTCATGGAGGTAGTTGGATCTAAAAGTCTGGTGGTCAATGAAGGGTCTGATGGGTGGGACATAGGCATTTCATCATATAAGTAACTTTCAGAGGTAAGAGAATGAATGGAATCATGTAGGGAAATGTTGGCAAGAGAGAAAACAAATGATCTATTATCTCTCTAACACCCGCAAGCAGGCTAGAGAACCAGAACCCCTTCTCCAAAAATGGACTTAAAAGGAGTGCAAAGTGGAACACGGAGGAATGCGGTATTGCAGAGGTCACAAAAAATCATCTTTTAAGAAGAAAAGTATGGTTAGCTTTGTCACATGCTACTGAGAGTTTAAGATCAAAATAGTATGTTGGGTTGACAAAGAAGGCGTTGTCCATATAAATGACTCTAACCAAACAAACTTACTAGATATTAATATTTTATTTGTCATAAGTCAAATATATTGAGTTGAAGAATCAATCAGATACAAGAAGTGGAATTTTTAAAGGACCAAACAAAAACTTCAGAACAAAAATATGACTTTATATGAAAAATAACTAATTCATCCATGATCTTTAAAAACATTTTTTGAATAGCCAGAGCATTTCCTATTTAGTAAAGAAACACATGTATCCCTTTGGAAAGACTTTTTAAAAATGCCTAGGGTTTGTATGAATGAATTTTATTATTTTTTAAAAATGTATTAAGCCAGTCAGGTAATTTTAATGTACATGTGATTGTTTATATCCCATTTGTAACACTTAGTAATTCTTTTTAAAATAATATATGCTTTAATTTAATAATACATTTCTTCTTTGGTTTACATTTAACATGTGGCTAATGCTTTTAAATTTACCCCTATTTATATGTCCACTGACTACCTTTAGGAGGAGATGGAAATTAGTAATACATAAAGGATGAGAATATTTACTTTAAAACATGTCAGTAGGAATTCCTTGTCAGACTTTTTTTTTTTCTAATAAAGAGAAATACTATTATAAACAAATACTTTTAAAAATACTATAATGGATTTAATTCCAAATTCTCATTTTAGCTAATATTTTCTTTCTTCACCATTACCAAATTTGTTAGAAGAGCTATTAAAAAATATTCAAGCTGCTTGTTTTGATTTAATCTAATTATGTAAAAAATATTAAAGCACTTTACCCGTAAACTCTCAACCAAGTAATGCTTACTTCTGCCATCTGGTGGCAGAACAAAAGGTATATTTATTATAGGTACCAAGGTTGTAAAACGGGCCTCACTGAGCATCACAAACGAATCTCCCAGATTGCAGTATCACCCCTTCACTTGAAAAACTCCAACATTTACTGTTACGTTTTGTTTTGTTTTGTTTTTTAATAGAACAATGCTCTCTGTAGTTGTTTGGAACACTGCTAGTTACATGCTGAGCACATTAATAATGATTCGTGCTAATAAACCATCAATTTTATGCCAACAATCAAGTTAGACATAAAGTTTGATAATAATTCTCCTTTTAGTTAACATTTACAGCAATTTCTAGTATGTCTAATTTTTTCAAATGAATGATCAATATATTTCAAGAAAGCTTTTAAAGGAATTAATGTATTATTATGTAATCAGGTATTTCTAACTTGCCACACTGCCTAGAACCTGACTTTTAATTGTGCCTTAGGCATTGTAATAACCATTGTTATATAAGGGTATTTTTAAATTAAAAAAAAATTGAACTATGAGCAAGTTCATTTGCATTTTACCATATTTTTATACTTGGGTTCTTTTATCATTTAATAAATTTGAAGCACTACATGTAATTATATATCAGAGAATCACAGAATCAAAGAGTTGAAAGAACTTTCAGAAATCATTAGTTTCCTACATCTGCCCAAAGGATAAATGTTTTCCCAATACCATTAACATGTAATTATCCAGCTCTGTTTATATACTCTCCATAATAGGAAAACCTCACCACATTTTTGACAGCACCCATCCCCAAAGAATTCTCTTAACAGCCTGAAATATACTTCCCTGTGTCTTATCCTGATTTTCCCTTGGTTAGATCTCTGGAGCCCTGGAGAATACATTCATATTCCTCCATATTTGGAAACAGTTGACATGCATCAAAAACCACGTTTTTTCTGGGGCGCCTGGGTGGCGCAGTCGGTTAAGCGTCTGACTTCAGCCAGGTCACGATCTCGCGGTCCGTGAGTTCGAGCCCCGCGTCGGGCTCTGGGCTGATGGCTCGGAGCCTGGAGCCTGTTTCCGATTCTGTGTCTCCCTCTCTCTCTCTGCCCCTCCCCCGTTCATGCTCTGTCTCTCTCTGCCCCAAAAATAAATAAAAAACGTTGAAAAAAAATTTAAAAAAAAAAAAAAAAACCACGTTTTTTCTTCTTTGGGATACACATCAACTATTCCTAGCATGCTGTAACATCAACTTCCCCACCAACCTGGTATTTCTCTCTCTTTTCTTCCAATTTGAAAATGTAGGCAATCAAAATGAATACACATGAATACAAAATGAATACAATACAAATGAATGCAAAATTCATAAATTTTATGACATGTAAATTGTATTTTAATAAAAGGTTAATAAAAAATTATTTTGACTGAACACCAGATAAGAAACAAAGATTATAACCAAATGGAAGCTTATGAGTCATTATTAGACAAAGTAAAACTAAAAAAAAATTATTTTAGAGAGAGAGAACACAAGCTGGGGAAAGAGGAAAGGGAAAGAGAGAGACCATCTTAAGCAGGTTCTGAACTCAGAGCAGAGCCTGACACAGGGCACGATCCCACAACCTTGGGATCATGACCTGAGCCAAAATCAAGAGTCAGATGTTCAACTAACTGAGCCAAACAGGTGCCCCATAGACAAAGTAGATTTTAAGATAAAAAAGGATTGCTAAAGATAACATATCACCTATAGAAAGGGGTTCAATCAACCTGGAAGGTAGAATAGTTCTAACATGTTCACCAAAAAATAGCTTCAAAAAAATGACACGACTAGAAGAAGAAATCAATTCACAAACTGGGGGAATGTTTAATATCACTCAGTAATTATACACTGGAAGACAAAAAACAGTCGGATTTGGAAGATTTAAATGATAAGAGTTTACATCCTTCATCTAATGGACACAGAACTGTGTATCTGAAAACAATTCACACACTCTTCAAGTATTTATGAAACAGTGGTGAAAACTGACCACCTACTAGCCTGTTAAGCCAATCAAGATATTTCAAAGATAATATGAAGTATATTACCTGGACATAGCATAATTTAGTTAAAAAATTTAAGAGGTAATTGCTAAAATGTCATGTTTCAAATTTTAAAAACACACTTCTAAATTACCTATGAATCAAAAATAATTCCTAACAGGTGTTAGAAAATATTTAGGACTATTTGATAATGAAAATGCTACGCATTAAATTTGTAAGATGCAGCTAGAGCACTGCAAAAAAAAAAAAAAAAATCTCTCCTCTCCAGGTTTCATCTGACAGTGAAACTAAACCACCACCCAGTGTTTACCTTTACCTTTATATTCTTTCTATGTGTACTCTTCCTCTTTCACATAAAGCAATATGGATGAGAGAGAGGATTACCAGGCCACGAAATATTATTGTGAAATTGAGTCCAACTCCATCACTTACAAGTTCTGTGGTCATGAATATGTTTGATAATCTTTTTAAATTTTAGACTCTAACAATAAAATTGGTTAAATTATAATACTTAATGAAATACAGGCTATTAGCCACATTGCAGCCAGCTAATATTTCCAATAAGCATTTCTCATTATGTTATTCCCTTGCTTAAAATCATTCAGTGACCTCCCATTGCTCTGAGGATGAAGATAAAGCTTCTCAGCTTGACTTAAAAAGCACTATGTGAATTGGCCTCCAGCATCATATTTGGCCTCGTCACATGTCATAGTTCCCAAAGTTCTTTCATTCAGGCACATCAGGCTTCTCCCACTCTATTCTCCCTATGCGGCATGAGACTTTTGTATCTGTGTTCCCTTTTCCAGGAACGCTCTTCACTTTCCTCATCCCTTAACTACGCATTATCCATCCTTAACCAGAGATGAATTATCATCTCCTGACACCCCATCAGAGTCAAATTCACCTAGGGGCGCCTGGGTGGCGCAGTCGGTTAAGCGTCCGACTTCAGCCAGGTCACGATCTCGCGGTCCGTGAGTTCGAGCCCCGCGTCGGGCTCTGGGCTGATGGCTCAGAGCCTGGAGCCTGCTTCCGATTCTGTGTCTCCCTCTCTCTCTGCCCCTCCCCCGTTCATGCTCTGTCTCTCTCTGTCCCAAAAATAAATAAAAAAAAAAAAAAAAACGTTGAAAAAAAAAATTTAAAAAAAAAAAAAAAAATTCACCTACTGTATGGTTTTGCAGCACCCTGTACTTCTTCTACTTGTCTCAGTCTCAGTTTTACTTGCATTTATGTAATTACTTGATTATTACTGAGCCCTTGAGATTTTAAATTGCGTGAGGATAAAGACAACATCTGTTTTTGCTCTTAATTTTTCCTTAACACCCAACCTAGTACTTGGCCCCTAATAGTTAATTGATAAATACCTACATATAAGAAATTGGAATTTAGGGCTGTCAAAGAAACAAAAATTGAAAGGTGGAGATTTTGGAAAGAAAAAAAGCACAGGGATGCAAGCCCAATATTTGGCAGTGGTTTCCCCCTCATGGAATTTTCGGATTCTAAGCAGATTGTTAGAAAGTAAGATAGGGAGAGAAACAGAAAAACATAAGAGATTTTCTAGTAAGTCTTCTGGTGCTGGGAGATAGTGGAGGTAGGAACCTAGTGAGCACCTCAGGCTCTCAGTTGGGGCTTCTGGAGCTACTTAGGTTTTTTCCTCTCTCTCTAGGTTTTGACCCTTGAAGCTATGTGCAGTCTCTTAGACTGAAGCAGTGCAAAGCCTGGTTTAATAGAATTCAAACATAAACTATCACTCTGCTCTTCTCTTACCTTTGCACTTTCTCCCGTAACATACAACATTATCAAATCATTGTCAGATCTTGTCTCCTATTGATTATTTTATGTCTCATCACCATCTATCTACATTATTTTACAATTGTCTTAAATTATTGCCTCTCAGGAAATGAGAGATCTACCCTCCCTAAGATCTGTAATTCCTGCCCAATCTATCATGCCATATTCCAATGGACCTTAATTCTATATAGTTATTGTAGGTGATTATTAAAACTAATATGTTCATTTTCTCACTTGCAGAGTACCTCCCCTTTCTGGAATTACCTGGCTTACTCAAATCTTCTGTTATTTACTTCGTTCTATTTATACAGCTATTACAGGTATATCTACTTTATAGATACAGGTTTCAAACAGTAAACAAAAGATTCCTACATACTAGTATACTGCAGTATAATGCATTTGAGGCAAAAGATTATCAATTCATTTAAAATAGCAGCCCAGATGCAGGGCTGGTTCAATATTTGCACATCAATCCATGTGATACATCACATTAATAAAAGAAAGGATTAGAGCCATATGATCCAGTCAATAGATGCAGAAAAAGTGTTTGACAAAACACAGCATCCTTTCTTAATACAAACCCTCAAGAAAGTTGGGATAGAAGGAACATACTTAAACATCATAAAAGCCATATATGAAAAGCCACAGTTAAAATCCTCCTCAATGGGCAAAAACTGAGAGCTTTCCCCCTGAGATCAGCAACATGACAGGAATGTACATCTCACCACTGTTGTTTAACATAGGTTAGAAGTCCTAGCAACAGCAATCAGACAACAAAATGAAATCAAAGGCATCAAAATTGGCAAAGAAGTCAAATTTTCACTTTTCACAGATGACATGATACTCTACATGGAAAACCCAACAGACTCCACCAAAAGACTGTCAGAATGTGAATTCAGCAAAGTCGCAGGGTACAAAATCAATGTACAGAAATAGTTGCATTTTTATACACCAGTGATGAAGCAACATAAAGAGAAATAAAGAAACTGATCCCCTTTACAACTGCACCAAGAATCATAAAATACCTAGGAATAAACCTAACCAAAGATGTAAAAGATCTGTATGCTGAAAATTACAGAAAGCTTATGAAGGAAATTGAAGAAGACACAAAGAAATGGAAAAACACTCCATGCTCATGGATTGGAAGAAAAAAAAAATATTGTTAAAATGTAAATACTACCCAAAGAAATCTACACATTCACGGCAATCTCAAAGAAAATTGCACTGGCATTCTTCTCAAAGTTAGAACAATCCTAAAATTTGTATGGAACCACAAAAGACCCTGAAGAGCCAAAGTAATAGTGAAGAAGAAAACCAAAGCAGGAGGCATCACAATCCCAGATGTTAGCCTCTATTAAAAAGTTGTAATCATCAAGACAGCATGGTGTTGGCACAAAAACAGACACATAGACCAATGGAATAGAATAGAGAACCCAGAATTGGACCCACAAATGTATGGCCAACTAATCTTTGACAAAGCAGGAAAGAATATCCAATGGAAAAAAGACAGTCTCTTTAACAAATGGTGCTGGGAGAACTGGACAGCAACATGCAGAAGGTTGAAACTAGACCACTTTCTCACACCATTCACAAAAATAAACTCAAAATGGATAAAGGACCTGAATGTGGGACAGGAAACCATCAAAACCCTAGAGGAGAAAGCAGGCAACAACCTCTTTGACCTTAGCTGCAGCAATTTCTTACTTGACATATCTCCAAAGGCAAGGGAATTAAAAGCAAAAATGAACTATTGGGACCTCATCAAGATAAAAAGCTTCTGCACTGCAAAAGAAAAAATCAACAAAACTAAAAGGCAACTGATGGAATGGGAAAAGATATTTGCAAATGACATGTCAGATAAAGGGCTAGTATACAAAATCTATAAAGAACTCACCAAACTCCACACCCCAAAAACAAATAATCCAGTGAAGAAATGGGCAGAAGACATGAATAGACACTTTTCCAAAGAAGACATCCAGATGACCAACCGACACATGAAAAGATTCTCAACATTACTCATCATCAGGGAAATACAAATCAAAACCACACTGAGATATCACCTCACCCCACTCAGCGTGGCTAAAATGAACTAATCAGGAGACTATAGATGCTGGAGTGGATGTGGAGAAATGGGAACCCTCTTGCGCAGTTGGTGGGAATGCAAACTGATGTAGCCACTCTGGAAAACAGTGTGGCGGTTCCTCAAAAAATTAAAAATAGAACTACCCTATGACCCAGCAGTAGCACTGCTAGGAATTTACCCAAGGGATACAGAAGTGCTGATGCATAGGGGCACATGTATCCCAATGTTTATAGCAGCACTTTCAACAACAGCCAAATTATGGAAAGAGCCTAAATGTCCATCAACTGATTAATGGATAAAGAAGATGTGGTTTATATATACAATGGAATACTACTTGGCAATAGAAAGAATAAAATCCTGCTATTTGCAGTAATGTGGATGGAACTGGAGGCTATTATGCTAAGTAAAATAAGTCAGTCAGAGAAAGAAAGATATAATGTTTTCACTCATAGGTGGATCTTGAGAAAACTTATCAGAAGACCATGGTGAAAGGGAAGGGAGAAAGAGGTTACAAACAGAAAGGGAGGGAGGCAAACCCATAAGAGACTCTTAAATACAGAGAACAAACTAAGGGTTGATGGGGGGGGGGGGGAGATGGGAAAGTGGGTGATAGGCATTGAGGAGAGCACTTTTTGGGATGAGCACTGGGTGTTGTATACAAGCCAATTTGACAATAAATTATATTTGAAAATAAAACAAAATAGCAGCCCAGAACTGTTTCATCTTCTTATATGGTAACTTTATTTTTTTAAATGTTTTTCTTTAACGTTTATTTATTTTTGAGACAGAGAGAGAGACAGAGCATGAACGGGGGAGTAGCAGAGAGAGAGGGAGACACAGAATCGGAAGCAGGCTCCAGGCTCTGAGCCATCAGCCCAGAGCCTGATGCGGGGCTCGAACTCACGGACTGAGAGATCGCAACCTGAGCTGAAGTCGGACGCTTAACTGACTGAGCCACCCAGGCGCCCCTTGTATGGTAACTTTAGTTCCTATTGTGCTCATTTTTTTTAGAGCTTTCTATTCTAAAATGATTATTATGAACAGTAGAGAGAAAATGGGCAATGTAATTGTTTTGGGGATTTCTTTCTGCTTCTGAATCTTCAGGAAACATTTTTTTGCCCTGGAAGTGATAGCAAGTAGTAAAAGAAAAGCATTAAGATAATAAAATTTAAAAAAAAAAGAGAGAGAGAGAGAGAGAGAGGAAGAAGCAAAGAATCTGAATTCTTTACCAAATGAAAAATGTACAAATTAAATTCTGAATAATCATGGACAGCTTATATATTTTATTCTTCTTAACATCTTTGCTTCTTTTGTAAAATCATGAGTATTCTTAATATTATTCCTCTTAGGGGATCAGATGTTGGTTCTTTTATTTCAACATTAAAAGTATTCATTACTATCTTTGTCTTCAAAATCAAGGTGGGTGCTTGTTTTTACTTTTCTTAAAACCATTTGTTGTTTGCCACACTTTGCCTGGAAAAATATAATATTTGGCTATTTCTGAAAATTACTGAGTTATATAATCAGATCATGGTAAGATAGTGAATTCCAAGTTCATATATGTAAAAAGACATGGATCATTTAGGGGTATTTCTTGGTAGAAACTTTCACTTGTTAGAAATTTCTGGAACTCGGATGAGGGCTCGTCATTGACAAAATGGTTAAAAGAAGGTCAGTGAAGCTCTAATACCCTTGCACCCTCCCCTTTTTTCTGACCTCCCCCTTTTCTCATCTCTGTCTATGCACTACCAAGGAGCTCAAATGGAAGACATTCCCCCCTTGTCACCTCTCATCAACAAGTCCATTCCCTCAAAACCAGTGCAGGTAGGATAAAAGCAACTATGTAAGAAAAGAAGTGAAGAAATATCTCAAGCTTTTCCTTATGACATAAAAATGCAAAACCAAAATGTGGCCTTTTCTCATGTTTTCAGTCATTATTTGTGTACTGATAACCTGAAAAGGTTAGAAGTAATTTGCTGCAAATGACACAATATTTAAGTAAATGCCTACGTTTTACTTGGAATATTTAACAGTGTGACTTGTCATTTACAAAATGTTTCATTCTGATAAGTGAAATAGAATAAACAGTTAAGTGAATACAGAAACTCACATCTTATTAAATAAGTTAATTATTCACATTATTTTGTTCCTACAATATTGTCAGGAGCTCAATTATTCCCAAGCTTAGAATACCATCATCCTCTCCCAAATTTGCTCCCAAATTCAGGGACTATAAGTAAATGAGCCTATGATCAACAATTCAGTGTTCTCAAATTTCCATGTCAAATCCTCTGTTTCCACCATGTTTTAACTCCCATTTTCTCCTGACAGATCTCAGAACCTGGCTTTGTTTTCTTTTCCTTACTCTTTGGGATTTACCCTTAGTCCTTCTGTCTTCTCGAACTACAAGAAGGTTTTTTAGACAGCTTGAAAAGATTTGTTCCTTATTTTGTAGCCCTGAAAAATATTGTATACCTTGTGTTCTACAAAACATATATTTGACTGTACAGCTTAATATGGCATATGCATGGACAATCTGTCAATCTTCTAAAATATAGCTTTGTACTTCTTATTTTTTGGTGCATGATGAAGACAATGGGAATAAATGACAGAATTTATTAACAGCTTTCTGATTTATATTGCCAAGGAATGCACTATCATCTTGAAGACAGCTGATCCCTAGAAATATAAATTAGGAACTATAGAAAGACTTTACTCCACACATAAAAAAAAAATCCAAGTATAGATTATTCCTCACTCCTCTATTTCATAGTTCAATATTCTTTTATAGTTTCTTTGACAGTGACTATTTTCTAAGTATCCAGGCCAGATCTGAAGACACATATATAAAGACTTCCAGTGTCACCTATTTATTTAATCCATACATATTCAATATACCGGCTGGGGAACTCTGGCCCTTTAGCTCCTTGGTGGGATACTCTAGAAAGTTTTGCTCATAAACCACAGATTCTTAAGGTGCCTACTTAAGTGTTCATCACAATAGTTGCCATCATTGCTTTTATGCTACAGGTGATAATTATGAGATATCAAAATTCCAAAACTATAGAGTCAGTGGGAGACAAGGGTTAGAAATTCTTGAATTTCATGGCTTTCTGGACTGACTAAATTTTTTTTTTCTTTTGAAAACATATGATACTTGGTAGAAAGCAAAGACAAATACGGCCACAGCTGACTGCTGTGTTTGTGGAAATGTATAGTCATTTCAAACAGGACTGAGATGTTACCTTTTTATAAAGCACCTCTGCAAATTTGGTATGAGATCTGGAATTGTATGGATGGAATATACCTGGAGGCTGGTTTGGTTACTGAACAATCTTTTTAACTTAATTCTAGTTCCTCATAAGGTCAGGAAATCTTGTTTAAGGCTACACTACTGTGGGATGAAGTCAACATATCACACACGGGAGGGATAAATGAAAGATAAATATGGGAGGAACATGATTCAGCAAAATTTAATGAAGGAAAAAGAATTGAGAGATTA
Organism: Neofelis nebulosa; assembly: GCF_028018385.1. Lineage (NCBI taxonomy): Eukaryota > Metazoa > Chordata > Mammalia > Carnivora > Felidae > Neofelis > Neofelis nebulosa. The sequence continues at coordinate 23,263,003 of NC_080783.1, forward strand.
GGTGATCACAAAATTAGTAAGCCCAAACTGCCATATTGCTGCACAAAAACTAAGGTTGCATTAAAGTAATGGCTATCCAAAACAAGGAGGTCAATAGCCCCACTATGCTTTGGACATATTAAAGTGTTATGTCAGAATCATAATTTAATACTCAAGGGGCAATGGGTGGCTCAGTTGGTTGAGTGTCTGACTCTTGGTTTCAGTTCAGGTCATGATCTCACAGTTCATGGGTTTGAACCCCGGGTTTAGCTCTGCACTGACAGAACAGAGCCTGCTTGTGATTCTCTCTTTCCCTCACGCTCTACCCCTCCTCTGCTCGTGTTCATTTCCTCTCTTTCTCTTTCTCAAAATAAATAAATTAATAAACATTAAAAAAAGAAAAAAGAAAAAGACTCAAGCCATAGACCAGCTAAAGAGTTTCTAAAAGAAGGTAACATGGAGAGTATGGGATATGAAAAACATTTTTTTTTTTCATTCAATAAAGGTTTGGTGGGTACCTATGGTTACTTATTTGATTGAGTCTAGTAAAGTGGACAGCACCTATGAGTCATGAGCCAGCTTCCTGTTTTGGTAAATAGGTTGTATTGGAACAGCCACACTCATCCATTTATGTATTGTCAATGAATGCTTTTATGTTACATCATCAGAGTTGAGTGTCCCACGAGTCTAAAATATTTCTTATCTGGTCCTTAGAGGAAAATTTTTCTGACTCCTAGTCTATTAGAAGAAGTAAAAGCTATATAAAGGATCCCCACTAAAGTATTCAGAAGAGTATCAGTGCATGTATATAAAGAAAGTGCTATAGGCTGTATACTTTGCCTGAAGGTAATATAATTGAGAACCCAGAATAAATTCTTACATTTATGGTCATATAATTTCTGACAAAGGTGCCAAAGAAAATTAAAGAGAATAGCTTTTTCAATAAATGGTGTAAAAAAAATCCATGTACAAAATATACAAATTTGCATCCTTACATCATACATGAAAGTTAACTAATAATGGATCACAGACCTGATGGTAATTAAAACTTTAACACTCCTAGAAGAAAACATAGGAGTAAATCTTTAGGATCTTGGGTTAGTGATTTCTTAAATAGTACCAAAAGTGCAAGTGATTTAAAAAAATTGATAAGTTGGACTTCATCAAAGGTAAAAACATTTTTGCTTCAAGAGATGCCACATACTGGAGGAAAGTATTTGTGATATATATATATATATAGATATATATATATATCTATATATATATATATATATTTTTTTTTCATACTAGGTATTGGTATTCAGAATATATAAAAAAAGCATAACCCAATAATAAAAACAACTCAAAAAAAGGACAAGGGAATTAAATCTACATTGTTCCAAAGAAGATAGAAAAATGGCCAATAAGTACATGATAAGTTTCTCTAGAGCATTAATCATTAGGGAAATGCAAATAGAGACCACAATGATATGCCATTTTATACCCACTGGAATATGATTAACAGGCTGAAAATAACAAGAAACGGCAAGGATGGAAGAAACTGGAATACTCAAACACTCTTGGCAGGTATGCACTGTTGGCAACAGTCTGCCAGTCTCTCAAAAAGTGAAACAAAAATTATCCTATAATCCAGAACCTCTTCTCCCTAGCTCTCTACGCAGGAGAAATGAAAGTAGATGAACACACAAAGACTTGTGCATGAACATGCATAAAACCTTTATTCACAATAGCCAAAAAGTCAAAGAACACCGATTATCCATCAACTAGTGAATGGATAAATAAAATGTGGTATCTGTGTATGTGTATAGAATATTCAGCCACAAAAAAGAATAAGGCATCTATATTTATATCATACTCCATGAAACAAACCAGACACAAAAGAACATACATGAATATATTTTATATAAAATGTCTTCAGTAGGCAAATATAGAGAGACAGAAAGTACATTGGTTGATGCCTAGAGGTGGGGGTGAGAATGGAGATCGGTGATAATGATTTTAAATTGTAGAATTAAAATTAGCAAATTTCGTGGAAAGAGAATTGCCACAAAATCTCAGTAAACTGGTTTAAAAAATTAAGAATCAAGAGAAAGATTTCTAATAAAAATTTTAACCATACTTTGGGGGAGGTGAACAATGCAATAAGTGTTTTCTTAACATGTATTATGTCCTACAAGGTAGTCATGAGATAATTTTTCCTTTAAAAACACAGTATGCATTCTGGAATTTCAAGTGTTAGAAATATGAACAAGAATGAGAACACTAAAAATTGCCAATAACTTCTAATAAAAGTAGTAGTTTCTTTTCTGAAGGCAGATGTTAGGCCTTCTTATAGAAGAGATAAATTGATGCTAACTAGAACAAACTTGAAAGCACAAGGATTTATATTTCTCGTCTACAGGTAAGTGTATAAAAATTATCAGTAGTATTAGGATCAATTTTATGTACTGATCAATCACAATAGAATTTCATATACTGAGTACTCATAAATGGCTTATATCTAACACTAATCTAAGGGTACAAACATAGCATGAAAATAATTTCTTATGTTGAATCTGCCAATAAAAATCCTTAATCGTTGCTAAACATAAAATCTTATTACTTGCAATATTTACAGACCTTATCGCACATCTACCACATTGGACAGAACCTTCTTAGACTTTGGAATTAATTCTCAATTATCTACAACAAAATATTGAAATGCGGCTTACTCATCACCTTCAAAAAACTTATACATGGATTTATTCCCATCAACTTACATTATTACAATAATTCTTCATCATCATTTGCTGCAAAGAAAGTGGCTTATAGAAACTATGTATTAATTTTTATAATGCTCGAATAAAGAGAAAATCAATATCCAAAATCCGTATTTAAATGAATTTTAGACAATCTAAAGCTTAAGACTCATGTCCTTTAGTAATTTCAGAGAAATAAAAGCATGAGATATATTTTAATACAGACTTGTGTTCCAATTCCAAGTCCCTTATCAACTGTAATCTTAGGAGATTAGAAGTCTAAAGCTGTTTCTTCATTTATAGATGAAAGGCATAATTTTATTGTTGGTTTCAAAGGGATGCTGTTAGGATTAAATGAGACAATGCTTTGTAAGGTACTAATAAAATTAACCCATTTAACTTGTGAGAGATCAGGTATATTTTCTAGAACACAGTTTGTTCTTCATGTGACCAGCTCAACAATTTTATTGCTCCCATCTCAATAACTGTCTTTGGAGATAAGTATCTTATAAAGAAAAGTTTAACAGAAAATGATACAATCAACATAAGGAAATTGAACAAAGCAAAATAGCAAAAAGACTAGGAAAGAAACATTCAGAAAAATCTAGGAATTTTTTTTTTAGTAGCCCTTTCTATTTGCAGAATGCCTACTCTGTTTTAAAATACTACTTAAAAAATTGGGCTACCATTATAATTTGAACTACTATTTGCATACTAAAACTCCATAATGTGCATATAAGTTATATCCAATACAATTTTACTTCTTGAATGAACTCATATGGAACAAACTGCCAGAAAGAAATAGCATATTGACTTTTCTGTCACTGTAATTAAAATAATTTTCATTTCAAATTCAGCTAGTCTTTTTAGAATACAATGGGAAAATTACCAAAGTAATTTCCTGATATTAAGAGTGTTCTGAATAGGAATAAAATGAACAGTTAAGGACAAAGTTTGAACTTTAATTCAAAACACCCTGGCCCTTTAAACACACCTCATTGATGTACTAAGAAGTCTTTATTATACATTGTAAAAGGGTGAAGAGTTTCTTAAATTTTGATCTGATATAAGGGTTAAGAATTAAATGGGTGATGTTAATGAACAAAAGATCTGTTTAAACTCAAAGGTATTAGTTATTTAAAAGAGAGATCTACCTGAGTCATTTGAGAAGCAATGCATATTCATCGTGAAATATCTAATTTATGCGTGGCCTATCAATAAATTACATGGGTATAGAAGTGATACATAAAGGTGTTAACCTGGTATTTTGTGACTTCTGGGGCATTCAACTGGGACCACAGGGGGAAGAAATGAGCATTTTAGAAAGGCAACATGAATATGCTCTTGTCTGTTGTTGATCTTGGAAGTAAAATCTTGCTTTATCTATTTCACATATTTTAGAGGATTTCTTTTGAAACTGTTATTATTCTTATGGTATCAAATGTAGGTAAACTATAAGTCCTTATATAAGGACATATATATATATATATATATATATATGTCCTTATATATAAACTATAAGGACTTATATAGGACTAAATCACAGAAACTTAGAAATTTGAAATCTGTCCTCTTGAAGTGTTTTTCTAAGGACATTAAAGTTGTTAGATATAAACAAATGACTAGTTGCTCACTATTTGAAAGTAAATTTGAGAGTAAAGTACATGTGCAGGAGCCAGATTGACTATTTGTTTGTTCAGAATGACTAGCTGGTGAGAAGGGATACCAAGTACAGACAATTCTTTTAAAATATATTGACTCCAAGTGGTAGTCAAGACACATGATAGTAGCTGAAGCATTAGAGTTTATACATATATGTAAATTATACTGAAATATATATTAAAATATACATATATACAAATATACATATATATAAATACACATACATACATATACATATATATACGTATATATGTATATTTGTCTTGTATGTTTTTGGTGCTGTTTGTCCTAGTTTGATAGGAAGAATAACCTATTCTTAAATGTTGATGGGAAGAGAATCTAAAGGACACAAACTCGATGAAAATTCAAGAAAGAGAAGGAAAATTTACTTGGACTTCTGAGAATGTTGGAGAGGGCAGAATTCAGACCTCCTCTGTGACTGTAGGAACTACATCACCATTTTAATGGGAATGAAAGCACCAGAAATATGCAAGTAAATTTTAGAGATATGGCAGCAGGATATTGAGGATTTCCCATAAGATTTACATTTTCACTGAGAAGCAGGAAGCAATGTCATTTGATGAGCAAGACAGCTAGAGGAGTATCCTCAGAGATGCGAGGAAAGTAGAACATGTTTAAAACAGCAATCTTAGCATGAGGAAATCTAACTGACTTGAAAAATTGACGTTGCTAAACAGTGTGGGGCAAAATTAAGTTGGAAAGCATGGGAATTTCTGTAGCACTTTAGGGCTGCTAAGATAAATTTCTGTATATAATAATCACAACAACATGTTGAAAGAGGCAAAATTATTTCTCCTTTATAGATGAGAAAGCAAAAGTTCAGTGAGGTTAAATGGAATCTAGCATAATCAGTGCAGTGAATGTTACACCGGCATAAAACTTGCTTCTACCTACTACCAGCCATGGGATTTCTCTGCAATTTTATCTCATGTGCAAAAGACTGTGGGCCACTGTAAAGAAGTTCCTACTTCAATTCTGTTATCTATTTCTACAGACTTTTTTTTTCAATTGGTGATATTTTAAAAGAGTATTCCAGAGCATTTATCTAGTTTGATGGTTTGAGGGGGAAAAAACGTGTTTGACTTAGGAAGATATCTTCTAATTACATAATTTTCAGGAAAGCTGGCTTCTAACGTGTCAAAAAATGCTGAGTCTTTAATATGTTAATGAGTGACTTGATTTCAATATAAGGTGACGTACAATATTTGAAAAACATTTATTTATGAACATATTTCATTAAACACCTCGTATAACATTTCCCATAGAGCAAATTTTAGAAAATATAACTTAAGACATTTTTACACTCACACTTGATCCCTTCCATTAAATGATGAAGACTTGTCTTACCATGCTTGACTTACATTTTAAAATAATAGATTCTAGAAAATCTTCATGGAAATTATAAAAACATGTTTACTACTTAAGACATTGAATGTATATTTAAGAATGAACATGTTTTTCATGTTTAGGATTAGGATGAACACATTTCCTCTCCCATTCAAGTTCCAGATTTATGCAACTCATCCCATTACTGAGAGAACACTAGTCTAATCCCTTTACATTGTTTAATGCTCTTATTTTGTGCATCTCTTAAGCTGTTGACAAATACTCTTCCCTAAAAATTATGACTATCTACTTAGTAGTTGAACCCAATGCACCATTTTATTTCCCAAATATGCTTTCTTTGTATAAACAAACAAGAGAAGTATTAAAGATCACTGATAGTATCTGTCTGCCACTTACACTGAACATATCTCATGATTCAAAAATGAGGGGTATATAGAAAGGATTTAAGTTGTTTTCAAACGTTGCTTTTCTACAAAGAGACTTATTTTTCACCATAATCTTAACACACACACACACACACACACACACACACACACACACACAGTAAAGATTTGGATTCATAAAAAAAAAAAGCTTGAATATAAGGACACCTATATTAGTTTTGCTTTAAAAGAACTTGACAATCAAAACTACCCATGAAGGCTTATTTAATATTTTAACACTTAATGCTATGTCCACATCACTGAAAACTTATTGCTAAATTAACCAGCATTGTAAACCATTTCAAATTGCTTCTAAAAAAATCAGTGATAATTAAACCACCAGGGATTTCTCAGTGGAAACTTATATGCTATTTTCATCTAAAATAGTATTTCTCAATTAGCTGAGTAGAGAATAGATTAGAGCAGAATACTCAGACAGCTGCTGCATAATGAGATAAAGTGAGACAACAAAGGTCAAAACAGGCAAAAAGAGTTATTTAAGACATCTTGAGGTGCAACTTCAACTGATGAGGAGTAGTCAGAATTGGACCATGACAGAATTGTGAAAAGGGCAAAAGTTACCTTTTCTTAGGTTACCTTCATTGCTCTATCTCTGTGTACACACACAGACACACACACACACTTATGAATGCATGAACACACATACTCACATTCTTAGTTATGTATATGTTGCTTACGATCAGGTGTCTTTTCACCCATAGTACAGAACAGAATTATACAAATATTATGACATATATTAAAATAAAAAAACATCAATATTATGAATACGTTAATAAAAACACAAGTGCAGACGAGGTAGAAATTGACAAAAATTTCTGAAATAACCCACCAAATCTTCATGGAAAAGATAGTATTAAAATTAAACCAGGGCACCTGGGTGGTTCAGTCAGTTAAGCATCCAACTTCTGCTCAGGTCATGATCTGGTGGTTCTTGAGTTTGAGCCCCGCATGGGGCTCTGTGCTGACAGCTCAGAACCTGGAGCCTGCTTTGGATTCTGTATCTCCCTCTTTCTATGCCCCTCCCTCTCTCTCTCTCTCTTTTACTCTCTCTCTCAAAAACAAATAAACATTTAAAAAATTTAAAATTAAACCAAAAAAATTTACTTTTGATTATATGGTCTGAGTTGTGGAGAACATTAAGCTGATGAAAGCAGTGCTTTAGGAAGGAAATGTACAGAGAATGGTAAATGATCCATTGGAATCAAACCCAATATAGAGAGGGGCGCCTGGATGGCTCACTTGGGAGAGCATGGGTCTCTTGACCTTGAGGTCCTGAGTTCAAGCCCTACACTGAGCACAGAGCTTACTAAAAACAAAACAAACTCAATATAGAAATATTGAGAGCTAAGAGTTGGGGGATGGGGAGTTGAAAATAATATAGAAGTGAACTCTAGAGTGAAAAAGATAGTTTGGGGAATTATTGTCAAGAGTCTTAAATGCAAAAAAAAAAATACAACTTATTTTATAGGCACCGATAAGTCACCAAAGGCGTTTAAAAACGAATATACTGAAATCCAGGTTTGTGAGTCATTTTGGCCATAAGCAAAGTGGGTTCTATTGGGAAGAGGCAAGAAAGTGGATATGGTCATGGGATTAGAAGGTGATTATAATAGCCATAACCAAATTAAATAATACTGAGAGGCAATAGCAAGTGGAAGGAAAAAACAGAACAGATGAGAGAGGCAATGGTAAAAGTCATTTTTGGAAGGCAGATTTTAATATGAATGGTTAAGAAAGATCTAGATAAGTAGAGTAAAAATTATATCAAGATTTTTATCCAAAATTGATTGGATGATAAAAGTGACATTATCAAGACTTGGAAACATGAAGGCTTCACATGTTATTTTTTACCTCCAGGAAAAATAGATTAGTATAGTTGAGTGTTAAAAGTAGATAGGTAGATATGATAAATTCAAATTTATTTTATTTTATTTTTTAAGTACAGGCTTCATGCCCAGTGTGGAGCCCAATGTGGGGCTTGAACTCACATCCCCAAAATCAAGACCTGAGCTGAGATAAAGAGTCAGACACTTAATTGACTGAACCACCCAGGTGCCCCAGATGAATTCAGTTTTAGTTGGAAAATGAATTTATCTGGAATTGCAAACATCACAGAACTTATGAGTAAAGTATGTTGAAAACATGAGGAAAGCAGGGAGAGTCTTTTTGAAATACAGGAATTATTACATCATGTGAATAAAGCTACCACTGAGCAGAACTGTCAGCACTGAATGTAGTTTACTGAAATAGGGTCTCTTTTCTAAGCTGCTAGTGAAACAGAAGATAGAACGATAAAAACATTTAAATTCTACAAACAGCATCTCCAACAAAATACCAACCAATAATCTCTCATGTACTTAAGAAAAATGGCAGACATAGTCTCAGACACACCATAACAAAGAGGCAATGATGAGTCTCAGAATTGTGGTTTTAGTTATTAAACAAGCATAGCTACTGATTAATCACTCTTATTGTTGAGTATTATTATGAAAAAATCTCAGTGAGAAACCATTTAAATCACCCAAGTCAAATTTATTAAAATGCCTGCTAGAATACCAAGATTCATACTAAATGTCAAGAAATGAGTGTCTCTTATTCAGCGATTAACCTAAATGAAATACCATGGCCTAAAGAAAAGATGGCTTTATTTCCAAGTACAAAGTAATCAAATGAGTGTATTTACTGAGAAACTTTTTAATCTATTTTTAGATTCCATTATATGCATTTTAAGTGCTTCACTACACTAATAGTAATTAAAATGGCCCATCCAAAGTATTAGCATTCAATTACTTATCTTTAAGTATATCAATATTTTTCTTTCAGTGGCAAAGTAAACAGGAAAAATATTCAGACTTCTGTTTTTCATCAGTCTTTATAAAGCAAACATGATACCAAAGGAGGAGAGAGAAGAAATTCAATTACCTAGATTTAATATAAAAGGAAAGACTTTACCTATGGAAATTGAGAAATGATTACAGAGCTGTCCTCTTCATATGAATGGCAATTCATCTCCAAAATCAATAGTATTGATACTTGGAGTGGTGATCAAGAATTTTATATAATTTGTTAAATAAAGGCAACTTTTATTAACGTCCTTTAGGAAGCTGACAGAGACTAGTTACATACATGAAAATCCAAACCAAACTAAAAATCAGTTAAGCAGTAAAAGTGTTTGATGACCTATGTGGCTGACATATGTGAACCTGTCACATTTCTAATTACATGAAATTGATAAATATTAATGGCTCATACATTTTTAAAAAACATATCAATGCAAAGTAAAGTTTGACAGTTACATCATCCAGAACAGAATCATACCACATGCTAGAAGTGGGGGAGAAAGATGAAAAAGTTTCATTTTCTACGTCATACACTTGTATATCCCTTGAATTTTATACAAGGTGTGTGTACATTTATCATAAAACAATGCATCTATTGATCACTTACTGTATACCAGGCACTGAGCTTCACCTTGTATAAATAGGATAAGTAAGAACTAACCTTCACACCAAAAAAGCCCAAGGCATTATTAGGAATAATGATAACTATACTCACAAATAATTATAACACATGTGGGAACTATGGATAGCATTATATACAGAATTCCAGGGGACCACTGAAGTACAAAAATTAACTCTGAAAGATTAAAGAGTTTTTAAAAAAAATTCAGGCCTAAGCTTCCAATAAGAAGGAAGTGTAAGAAATGTAGGATATTTGCTTCTCTTTCCTTTCTATTAGATTGGAATCCCCTTGAGGGCACATAATTCTACCACGGAGCTCCTGTAGTTTTTAGCACTCTGGCTTTTACAGCAGAGACACCCCAATTTTAAAGAGAAAATAAAAGTCTCCTTTAGAAATAAATTAAGGATCACAAAAGAATTTCATTCTTACTTTGAGAGCATCCATTGACCCAAAAAAAAAAAAAAAAAAAAAGGTTGGTATACTGAGAATCTCACTGAACTTAGAATATCAGCATCAATTTTCCACTGCCACTCTCTCATACTTATTTTTATCACTGAATACCCTTGAGCCTCAGTATCTTCATCTGTAAAATAGGCTAACATCTCCTCTATCTATTTCTTAGGGTTGTTGTGACACCTTCAAAACTTCTGTATTATAAGCAATATAGATATTCATAATTTCAACTTTTACTTCCACCCATTTTCAGTATCTTTTTATCAATTAATGTTTTTTTTTTCTTTTTGAGGATGACTAGAGATCAGCATTAGACAAAGTGTTCTTTTAAACAGTGATGGGGCACCTGGGTGGTTCAGTCGGTTAAGCATATGACTTCAACTCAGGTCATGATCTCACGGTTTGTGATTTCAAGCCCTGCATCTGGCTCTGTGCTAACAACTCAGAGCCTGGAGCCTGCTTCAGATTCTGTGTCTCCCTCTCTCTCTCTGTCCCTCCCCCACTGGCACTCTATCTCTCTCAAAAATAAATAAACATTTAAAAAATTAAAGACGATACATTCCTTTTGAGTTGTTAGATTTGGAAACAAAATTCTTCTTAGATGCATTCTGATTAAGTACCATACTGCATGGTATTAAATGCTTGATTTCCTTTTGAGATTTCCCTATGTTCCCATAGGGACTTACATGACAGTCTCTCTTTTGAAATAGGTCCCTCCACATCTCTACTTTGCCATCTCCAAGAAATTTTTACTCAGATTTGCTTTAACTTTAAAATTAAATCTCAGCACACAGCATATCATTTCACATAAATTAGATGACATTGGAGGAGACGTAAGTCTCTTTATGATCTCTCATATTACTGTTCAGTATTAATGTTTTTGTCAAGATAACTTGCTGTGACATCACAAAGAGAAACTAAAAAAAAAAAAGGCTAACTCAAACCAAATTAAAGGAAAGCAAAAAAAAAAATCCTTATTAGTCATATAACATGTTGGAAGGAAGAACACTAATGCTCACAAGTTACTTTCCTTCTTTGATTTTTCCCTCTCTCCTTTCTTCCTTCTCTCCCCTTCACATCTTCCCTCCTTCTCTCCTTTCCACCCACCCTCTTTTCTTCCTTCCTTCCAAAAAAATAAATAAGTAAATATAACCCTACAAAGGAACTGTTACAGCTTTGAGTAGTAGGAAAATCAACTATAAGTAATAAAATAAATTCACAGACTTTGAAATGAGATAGTATTTCATTTTTGGCACATATTACACTAATGTAAATTGAGGTCCTATAATTTAGTAAGCAGGAAGCTTTCCATCAATTTGACAGTCTTATTAGCCTCTGAAGAGGTGAAAACACAGAGGAGGTAGTTATTGTTATAGAAAACATGCCTGTGTTAGCTCTTTTTTTCTCTAGTCATAAAATGTAGTATGGAATTATTTTCCAAAGAGATTTTAGAGATTTTATATTGTAATCTAATTTTTTTACTAAATTTTGTTATTCCTTGGCTCATTTTGACTCTGACACTACAAAAGACAATTACAAGATGAAAAAGCTCTTTGATAAACAAATTCAAGAATAGTTTTCCTCATGACCAAACTGCAAATGAAAAGTTGAACACAGGATAGAATTTCAGAAGTTGCAAAAATTTTACCCAGCTCAAAGAACCCCTCACCAGTTACTGGATTGATTTCCTAAAGTCCAAACTTAAAGATTCTTCTCTTAATTATAAAATATTGCCTTCTACTTGGATTTAAATACAACTGTGAACAGGTGTCATGTTGTGATGTTTTAGTCATTTATAAAGTATAAAGGAAGGCATCTATATCCTCCATGGGAAGGTATGGACAGGGAAGGGGTTGGGAGAATAAAAACTCTAGTTAACAAGGCCTGGAAGAAGAGAGTCAGAAGTGGGGGGGGGGCACCAAGTTTTTACTTCTATTTTTTAGAAAAATATGTATTAAATTAAGGCAATGTCTTATAGCCATTAATGTCATTTATTAGAAGAAAATTACATCTCAGTAAGTGATAAGGACAAAATATTATATAAGAGTTTTTAACAGTTTTTGTTTCCCTCCCAATAAGGGAGAAGTTTTAGACAAAGGCTAATAGATTGCTTTGCATAAGAAAATGGAAGTCAACCAAAGAAGAAAAATGTGAACTCTGAGGAAAGAAGGCTTGAGGATGGAGAAATCAAAGAGAAGACGTATCTAAGAACTTTCTGCTGAGTGTTATGCAAGGCATACTATTTCATTCCTGTTATCACCTCTTCAAGAGGCAATTCTGCAGAAGCCTACATTATTTTTCATGGTGTTTTAGAATGATAATGTCTGAGATGGGCCTTCAGCCAGGAATAAAAAGCCCTAGTTTATGTGGATTACAATTAGTATCATACTGCACATGATATATATTGGCTGATAATGACTTATTGATTGTGAGCAAACCACTCTTTACTCTCATGTGTGTAATTGTTATGTTATAGATTCTATGATTGTGTAACTATAAACTGTGAGGAATCATAAGACTACTTCTCTGAGAGAAAAGAATATGGTTGTCATCTTTAAGTAAACTAAATACAATTATTAGGCTTCAGAACATGAGTTAGAAAAGCAAAAATGTAATAGTACATAAATTATTCTTCTTTGCGAATGCACAAAGAAGTAAATGCTTTTCCCCAGCTCTGAAATTCACATTCAATAGGCATTTCCCAAGATATCTGAGATTTTCCAAAGAACAAGTAATTAGTTTGGATCGGCCTTAGAACAGGAGCAGACTTAGGAAGACTCTATTTGAACCCAACACCACATGGCTGAATAAATATTAGTTACAGAAAATAGTCAAGGATAACAGAAGAAAAAAGTATAATTACTTGACAGGGCACACTAAATATTAAGAACATATGTACATTTTATGCACATTAAACAGAGAAAAATGGGCAGAGGCCTGGAGTCAGAAAAACTAAAGACATCTCAAAGGATATCCCTATGGGTAGGCTAATTTGGATTTGGTAGAGATATGTGACAAATGTAAAACAACCTCTCATCAAAAGTTGGTGTAGGTGGGAGGCGGCATGGGGAAAGGCCCTATAAGGGCTGAACAGCAGCCAAAGCCAAGCCGAATATAATACTCTTAAAGGACATGAGGTTCACAAGTAGCTCCTAGGTTCAGTAACCCAAAAGCCACCCCAGGCAAAGTCCCTCAGACAGGGTGAGTAAAGGAACAGGAGGAGCCAGCATGCCTAGAATTGTTTCAAGTAGTAAATTAGAAATTTCATTTGAATATTCATAGGATCTTAGATCTATACCTTTCTGTGAAATCATTTTTTTTTTTTTTTACATTTGGATTCATTGTAATCTCTTTATTTGTGTAAAGACACCATTATTGGCTTTTCCAGCATCCCCCTTTCCTCCAGATTGGGAGGATAGGAGACACACAAAACATCTATTTTTTTTTTTTTAAGTATCTATATTTCTAATACATAGTCCTTAGGACTCAGGAGAAGTTAACCCCACCTTGAGCTCCAGACTAGAAATTTGACTAAGCCAATCATGGTAAATTCATCCTTCTTGGAAGTGATTAGTTAAGTTATCCTGGGCACAGCAGATGATCCATTCAGGGAATAATTTTTATTTCCTAACTGGAGAAGACACTTCCTTTCCCTCCTTCTGCATATTAACAAATTAGATATTGCTTTAGTTGTGGATGACTGCTATCTTTTAACCATGAAGAACGAAGCCAACATATAAATGAGGGCAGGGGAACCTGGGTGACTCAATCAGTTCAGCATCCCACTCTTGATTTGGGGGCTCAGGTCATGATCTCACAGTTGGTCATGAGATCAATCCTCTTCTCAGACTCCATGCTGAGTGTGGAGCTTGCTTGGAATTCTCTCTCTCCCTTTCCCTCTCCCTCTGCTTCTGCCCCTCCTTCACTTGCATTCTCTCTCTCTCAAAAACAAAAACAAAAACAGAACCAAACAAAACATAAGAATAGAACTGGAATCCTGATTGATTGGAAATCTTATATAAGCTAAAAGTTATTGTCTATTTTAAGTCAGGTGTATTATAATTCACAGTAAAACCGTACTAAATGATATACACCTGAATGTGAAATGTGGATTTGAGGAATGATTTGGTTTAAGTGTATTACTATTGCTAATGGACTTTAATATGGAAGAAATATACATATATTTAAGAAGTAAACATATATTGAATAAATCAATAAATGACCTCATAGAGAAAGAGAAGTCTTATATATAGTTTGAAGAGAGAGAAAAATGGTGGAGTCAGGTCTTTGAAAAACATTAAGTAGAAAAAATAGCACTTCTTCTATTGTGGAAGAAAGAAAACCTGGGAGAGTTGGGGGGTGGGGAAGGAAAAGTTAAGCGGATGGAGACATTTATGCAGGTATACTTGTGATTTTTATGTTATTTAGAAAGAAATATGTAAATTGACGGGATGAGATGAAAATGACATATGGTGGCTGTATATTAGTTATGCAGAACAGACATGTTTTGAAATTTACTGGACAAAGGAGAGGGAAAATGACTAGGCAGACAAAGAGGGCTTGCTGAGAAAAACTGGATATGACACTGGAGACCATTAATTAATATTAATTCTTGCTTTCCAGTTACATAAGAAAAATTACTTGGTAGACAGCTAGATTGATACAGTTGGATCAATGGGGCCAGAGAGGGAGGATAGTGGCAGAGTTTGGTTAAAATGGTAAGTCATGAATTTAGAAAGGGACATAAAAAAAAAGGTATGAAAAGATAATTATATTGAAGAAAATAAAAATATGTGTAATAATCAGCTTTAGTGAGCTTTATCTATAGTCAGAGGATTGGTTATTAAGAGTTATGACAAAGCCTAAGGTATAGTTATTAGAGCAGATGGATGAAGATATGATACAGATGTAAGCACTAGGGTTGAGATGGTCAGTTGCAAAGCATGCTGTGTACTAAAGATCATCTGACTTTATTGAGTCTATTTCTTAAGTTTTTTTCCCCTCACTATTCTCTCCTCACTGTCAGGATTTCAGGCATCACTTCTCAAAATAGTCAAGGTCAAAAAAAAAAAGTCTTAGCAGTGACTTTCTTAACTGTAGCTAATTATATACTTTAACCTAAAAAATCAGACTCTGATTGAAGACTTTAAGCACCCTCTGGAAATGACAGTAATCATGTGAGTTGATAATACAGGTATTTATATAATTCTCATCCAGTATCAGGATATTTAAAAGTATAAAACTTTAATATCAGTGTAACAATCATCCTATTTAAATGTTTTCTTAACATTTAACTCAACAATAACTTAACTCAACAATAACTCAACTCAACTTAATAACTTAACTCAACAATAACTGGGTTGTACACATCACATATAGAGTGTTTTGGTATAGCGAACATCTTTGCCAGAAAATTTATTATAATCTCAAGAGCAAAACCAAAAGCTAGATTTTCAAGGATTCTTATGCTTTCTTTGTTCTTCAAGAAGATGGCATTTTATTTTTTTATTTTATTATTTTTTAATGTTTATTATTTATTTCTGAGAGAGATAGAAAGAGAGAGCATGAGCAAGGGAGGGGCAGAGAGAGAGGGAGAATCTGAAGCAGGATCCAGGCTCTGAGCTGTCAGCATAGAGCCCAATGCAGAGCTAGAACCCATGAACCATGAGATCATGACCTGAGCTGAAGTCAGACAGTTAACTGACTGAGCTACCCAGGTGCCCCTAGAAGATGGCATTTTAGAGTGAAATTTAATTGGCTGTAGAAAACTCGGAGTGCAATTAAATTACACACAATTGGAGTACAATTAAATTATGCTTAAAAACTGGCTACTCACTGGAGAACCAAGGGAATATTTGGCCTTAATACAGTGTTAGAAAAGTTTTTTACCAAGAAAAATAACACTGTCTTTAGGAAATATATTTTTTTAAGTTTTTAATGTTTATTTTTAAGAGAGGGAGACAGAGTGAGAGTGGGGGAGGGGAAGAGAGAGAGGGAGACAGAATCTGAAGCAGGCTCCAGGCTCTGAGCTGTCAGCACAGAGGTGGATGTGGGGTACAAACCCACAAACCACGAGATCATGACCAGAGCCAAAGTCGGATGTTCAACCGACTGAGACACCCAGGCACCCCAGGAAATATTTTCAAATGTTGTAAATACAAAAAGAAAATGGTATAATGTTCTCAATTGTGAAGCAACAAACCTATGAAGTTTTATTAAGCTTGTTATCTTTCTAAAATTAAATCAGTTACTTTTGTTTTGCTCCTTTTCTAAACCTTATACAAACCTAAATGTACCTGTTTTCCACTATTACAGATTCATTAAAAATACCTCATTCCGAAAAAGTGATGTTTCATTAAGATTATATTAATAATGTTATTTGGAACATTATAAGTCATATATGTAGAATAATGTTCTGAATTTGAGAGCTATTGAATGTTGGAAAGAAAAGTAAGGTGTTATGAGATCTCCTTGGGATTCTTCAGATTTAAAAATAAAAAAAAAAAAAAGAGGTTAGAGTGGGAGAGAGCCAAAGCATAAGAGACTGTTAAAAACTGAGAACAAACTGAGGGTTGATGGGGGGTGGGAGGGAGGGGAGGGTGGGTGATGGGTATTGAGGAGGGCACCTTTTGGGATGAGCATTGGATGTTGTATGGAAACCAATCTGACAATAAATTTCATATATTAAAAAAAATAAATTAATTTAAAAAAATAAATAAATATACTCAAACTATCAAAAAAATATATGTATTTCTATACTCTAACCTTCAAACTTAATGTTTAAAAAAATATTAATATTTCTTCAAGTGCTCTAATTTCTTTCTTGTCTTACTTTCCTGGCAAATGAAAGATAGCAGAATAAGACAATAAAAGATTTATTTAAAAAATTTTTAAAAAATAGGTATGCAAAACATATTGTTTTGTTTTAGCCTTGTATTAGTTTTCTACTGCTGCTACAGCAAATTGCAACAAACTTAGAGTCTTAAAACTACATAAGTTAATTATCTTATACTTTGGTAGGTCAGAAGTCTGATATGGATCTCATGAACTGAAATCAAGGGGCCAGAGAGCTACAATTCTTTCTAGAGGCTCTAGGGAAGAATCCATTTTCTGGTGGTCATGTACATTGGTTGGTGATCGCCATGTTTAAAGATAGCAATGTTGCCATTCTCTAACCATTCTTCTTTAGTACCATCTTCCTTTACCAGCAGCTGGGAAAATTTCTGTACTTTTAAGGACTCATAGGACTAAATTGGGCCCATCAGATTATACAAAATAATCTCCCAAAATCAATGCCCTTAAACTTAATCTCATCTGCAAAAACTTTGGCTATACAAGATAACAAACTCATAGGTTCCAGGGATTAGGATGTAGACATCTTTGAGTTAAAGGAGGGATTATTTTGCTTACTGTAGTTCTTACACTGTAAAGAACCACACCCAAAATAATTTATAATGCCTGGTTTATCTAGTTTACAATAATACCAATGTGGTAAATACTCAGCTGTTGGGAAGAAAGCAGCTAACACAGCTATTTAGGGCTTATTTATTGGAGGCTTATTAATGTTCAGCTATGGAAATTTGACTGAAGGTTTGTAGTTAGAATTTCTTAGCTATGATGGTATACCCAGATATAAACAAAAATTGTAGTTTCCTCTTAATAAATCTAAGGCAAAGGAGAACTTTTCAGAAGGGCTTTAAAAAATGACTTCTACATCCAAAGACATAGAAAGGTGTAAGAAGACTTCAATCCAATCCCAAGAAAATACAGGAGGATGTACAAAATCGTGATTCATAAAGTTCATCAGAGAACTGAGATACAAAGAAATTCAATAAACTACAGCCTAAAATGTAAAGAGTCCAATTTAGAGGAGAGAGACTTTTGTACTTTTATCCTTAGCAGAGTAGTGCAAAAAGAGAAAGTTTTAAATGCGGACAAGAAGAAAACAGTTGAACAAAGAGAATCCAAACACACTCTTTTCCATAGCCCTTAAGAAAATCTGGACACAAGATAAGAGTACTAAAAGACATCTATTCCAAGGTATAGGTGTAAAGACCCTACTGAAGATTGGGAGCTGGGCAGGAGACAGCAGAAAAACCCTTCAGCAATTTATGTCTCATGTATATACTAAAGAAAAACTTATAATTCTGTTCCCAAACAAGTTGAAGTCAGAAAAGTGAACCTAACTGACATCTCAACAAAGCCAAATCCAGATCAAATACAGACTATATTGACTCATGTCTACCACATTAGTGACCTCAAATAAGATGGACCATGTCCTTTTCTGTGGATAAGTATTATTTATTTCAGTATCTACTATTCTTTTACACAAAATATCTGGTATTTAATTTTAAAATGATGGCACAGGGGAAAAAGAAAATGAAATTGTCATCATTAATATGAGGTCATACTGGAGTAGGATAAACCCCTAACCCAATATGATTGCCATCATTATGAGAATAAGGCCACATGAAGACTAAGAAACAAGGAAAATGCCATATGAAGACAGAGGATCATGAAGACTAAGAAACAGGGAAAATGCCATGTGAAGACAGAGCACTGAAATGACCTATCTATAAGTTAATGAACTCCAGAGATTGTTGGCAAACCACGAGAAGCTAGAGAAGGCAAAGGAAGATTCCTTTAGAGATCTCAAATGGAGTATGGCCCTGCTAACACCTTGATTTCAGCCCTCTAGTTTCCAGAACTGCAAGACAATATATTTCCATTGTTTTAAGCCACTCAGTTTATCCTATCTTGTTAACAGCAGTGTTAAGAAACTAATACAGTAACCAAGGAGTAAAAGAGAAAATAATAAAGAAGAGACAAAAAGCCCAGATGGGAAAATTATTTGAAAAGCACAATAAAATAACTGTGAAAAACACAGTATGTTACTTACAGTATAAGACAGTTGATAAGTTGAATAACAGGAGCAAATGGGGAGAGGATTTCAATAGAACAAGGGAAGGGGCACCTGAGTAGCTCATTCGGTTGAGCGGCCGACTTCGGCTCAGGTCATGATCTCACAGTCTGTGAGTTCGAGCCCCACATTGGGCTCCGTGCTGACAGCTCAGATCCTGGAGCCTGTTTCGGATACTGTGTCTCCCTCTCTTTCTGACCCTCCCCCGTTCATGCTCTGTCTCTCTCTGTCTCAAAAACAAATAAACGTTAAAAAAAAATTTTTTTTAAAAAATAGAGCAAGGGAAGATGTAAAAATAAGCTAAAAGAAAATATATGAAACATAAAATATGGTAATGGAGATGAAAATTCCTTTGGCTGATGTATTTGTAAACTAGAAACAAAAGAGTAGAGAGTCAGTAAACTTGAAATGAGTCAATAGAAATTATTCACATTACAACAGAAAGAAACACAGTTTCCAGGCAAAGGTAGACTCTGCCACTAAGGGAGGAGTGTGAGCAAGCCATCTGCCTCTAGAAGAGAATAGAAACTCCTTCACACACAAGTTTTCTCACAGATTAGAGGAAGAGAACATACAAAAAAAAAGAGATTAAAATAACTGTGGTTAATATATTAGAAGGTTAAATCAAAGAAATGAACAGGCATGAACAAATGTGAAACTTTAGCATAAAAATATAAAAAAGAGTCAAAGATGCTAAAAATGAAAAATACAGAGAACAACACTTTATTTGAAAGACTTATAAGACTGGACACATTAGAGAAAATAACAGTAACTTTAAAATTGGGTCATAGAAATCCTCCAAACTGAAATACAAGAATATATACCATACAAACACTAATTTAAAAAAAAAAAAAAAAGTTATGTGACTGTTGTAATATCCACACAAAATTGACTCGAGAACAAAGAATATTACCAGATATAAACAGAAACATTACATATGACAAAAAAGGGCAATTATTCAAGACATTATAATCTTATGTGTATGTACCTCTACCCTTATCTAGTACTATATAAAAATTAAAGTAAAAAGGATCATAGATCTAAAAATAAACCTACAATTATTTATTTATTTATTGATTGATTGTATTTTAGAGAGGGAGAGAGTGTGAGCAGGGGTCAGAGACAGAGGGAGGGAGAGAGAATCCCAAGCAGGCTCCATGCTCAGTGTGGAGCCTGATTCAGGGCTCAATCCCATAACCCTGAGCTAAAATCAAGAGTTGGATGCTCAACCAACTGTGCCACCCAGGTACCCCACACAACTATAAGAATTACTGAAGAAACCAAAGGAGAATATCTTTGTGGCTGAAGTTAGGAAAATTATTTTTAGACAGAATTCCAAAACACAAGCCATAAAAGAAAAATTGGATAAATTTTATTTTGTCAAAATTAAAGACTTTTAAAAATATATATACCATTGAGAAAATGTAAAGAGGAAACACATATTAGAGAACTTATTTTCAAAATATAGAAATAATTTTACCTTAATAATAAAAGGCAAACAGCTCAATAAAAATAGGCATAAGTTTAGAACACTTAAATCAAAGATATATGCAAAAAAAATCAAACCACAAAAAAGCTCAATGTTATTAGTCAAATAAAAACAAACATATGCAAGTTAAAACAAAAATAAGATACTGCTGGGGCGCCTGGGTGGCGCAGTCGGTTAAGCGTCCAACTTCAGCCAGGTCACGATCTCGCGGTCCATGAGTTCGAGCCCTGCGTCAGGCTCTGGGCTGATGGCTCGGAGCCTGGAGCCTGTTTCCGATTCTGTGTCTCCCTCTCTCTCTGACCCTCCCCCGTTCATGCTCTGTCTCTCTCTGTCCCCAAAATAATTAAAAAACGTTGAAAAAAAAATTTAAAAAAATAAGATACTGCTACACATCCTCAAGAATGACTAAGGTTTTTTTTCTTTTTAACTTGACAATATCTTGTACTGAATGATAAGGATACTGAGCAAATGAAAATCTCATATATTCCTGGTAGGAATAAAAAATTATATAGTCACTCTAAAAGTCAGTTTGGCAATTTATTATGGAGTCAAACACACTTACTACATGACCTAGCAATCATACTCCAAGGTGCATACACAAATTAAACTAAAAAGATATCTCCAAACAGAGATTTTAAACAAGTGTTTATATTAACTTTATTAATAATATCCCCACATTGGAACAAACCAAATATCCATCAACTACAAAAATTATTAGTGATTTGTAATGACATTCCGCTCAACAGTAAAAAAGAATAAACTATTATACATGCAGCAATCTGAATGAATCTAAAAATACTTATGTCAAGTGAAAGAAGCTAGATGCAAAAACTACAACTATGTGATTCCCCTTAGAACATTCAGGAAAATAAAAAATAAATGTGTATAGAGCTATTAGATCTGCATATTTTAGAAGCAGAGGTATGTGGGAGGGGACTGACTACCAATGGCTCCAAGAAAATATTTGGAAATGTTGAAATGCTCTTTATCTTGATTGTGGTTGTCACAACTCATTGAATTCATTGAAAAAGTGAATTTTACTATATTTCATTACACTCCAACACACACACACACACACACACACACACACACACACACCCAAAGAAAACCCTAGGCCCAGATGGCTTCAGTGATAAATTATATCAAACTTCTCAAAATATTATATTACTAATGTAATACAAACTCTTTCAAGAAATACAAGAGAAAGAAATAGTTCCTAACTCATTTTATGAAGTCATATAACCCGGATATCAAAACCAAAAATATCACGAGAAGAAAATTTGAGACCAATATCCCTCATTAACATGGACACAAAATATTTTGCTAAAAGATCAGCAAAATATCAGCAAGTTAAATCCAGCAATGTAAAAAGTATAATAAATACATGATAACCAAGTAAAATTATCTACTAGTGCAAGTTTAGATTTTTATATGAAATCAATGTAATTCATTTAATTAAAATAACAAGGTGATTTCATATGATCACTACAGAAGATGAAGAAGAAGCATATAACATAATTCATATTTTAAAAATAGTCCTGGAATTTCTAGCCAAAACATGAATTCAAGAAAAAGAAATAAAAGTCATAAAAACTTGAAAGGAAGGATAAATCTGTCTGTATTTGCAGATGGCAATATTATACACATAGGACATTCTAAGAAATTATTCCAAAGAGTTAGAATTAATGAAAAATTTATCAGAACTCTATACAAAGGTCAGTGTATTTCTATATACTGCCAACAAAAAACTGAAAAAGTAAAATGAAAAATTTAATCCAAAAATGAGCATCAAAAAATTAATAAGCATAAATTTAATGACAGATGTGCAAAACCACCACAATGAAACTATGGAAATATACTGAGAATAATTGAAGAAGACATCAAAAAATAAAGGTAAATATGTATCATGTCCATGGGTTAGAAGACAGATTTCTAAAATGTCAACTTTCCTCAAGTTGTATATAGATTCAACTTAATTCTAATCAAAATATCAGTAGGCTTTTCTTACTTAATAGAAATTAACAAGTTGATTCTAAAATTTACACAGAAATCCAAAGGCGCTAAAATAGTCAAAACAGTTTTGAAAAGGAGAGGGAAAAATGGAGGATTTAATCTATGCGACATCAAGGCTTACTATGAAAGCTACACAAATCAGAAATATGTTAGTAGATCCTTTTACCAAGACACACATCAATGGATCAGAAATATTTCCATGCATATAGTCAGATGGTCTTCAATAAGAATATTTAAACAGTTCCATGAAGGAGAGAAAGTCTTTCCCAGTGCTGAACAAGTGATCTTTTGGTTTTATATGGCAAAAATATGAACCTCAACTAATTATCTGAAACACAAAATGAACTTGAAATGAACCATCAACCTAAATATAAAAGCCAAAATTATAAAACTTCTGGGTATACACACAGGAGAAAATCTTTATGATCTCAGGTTGGGAAATTATTTGCTACATGAGATACAAAAGGTACTAACCACAGAAGAAAAAAAATGATAAGTTAGACTTCATAAAAAATAAAAACATTTAGGGGCGCCTGGGTGGCTCAGTCGGTTGAGCGTCTGACTTTGGCTCAGGTCATGATCTCGTGGTCTGTGAGTTCGAGCCCCGCGTCAGCTTCTGTGCTGACAGCTCAGAGCCTGGAGCCTACTTCAGATTCTGTGTGTGTGTCTCTCTCTCTGCCCCTCCCCCACTTGCACTCTGTCTCACTCTCAAAAAAATAAAAATAGACATTAAAATTTTTAAAAAATAGATGAATGAATATGAAGTAAACACATGAACAAGTATCATTACTAATCATCATTTAAATGCAAATTGGAACTACAATGATATTCTACTTCATATCCACAACAAAAGCTAAAATTAACAAAAATGACAATTTCAACACTTTCAAGGATTTGGAGCAACTGGACCTTTCATCCATTACTGATGGGAATGAAGAATCATACAAGTTTGAAAAACTGCTTCTCAGTTTCTTTATAAGTTAAATATACATCTACCCTGATGCTCAGCAATTCTACTTCTATACCATAAATAGATAATGGAAATGCCATGTCTACAAAGGAAAAAACAATAAAAATACCATGTATAAGAATGTTCACAGCAGTTTTTCCTTAAAATTCATTTATTTATTTTTGAGAGAGAGAGAGAGAGAGAGAGAGAGAGAGAGAGAGAGAGAGAGAGAGAGAGAGAGAGACTCCCAAGCAGGCTCTGCAGTGTCAGTGCATAGCCCAATGCAGGGCTCCAACTCATGAACCATGAGATCATCACCTGGCTGAAATCAAGAATCGCTGCTTTACCGACCAAGCCAACCAGGTGCCTCCACAGTAGTTTTATTCATAATAACCTCAAACCAGAAAAAGCTCAGTTGTCCATCAATAGGTATATAGATTAATAAACTATGCTATAATAATATACTGAAATAAACTCCATAATAACAAGAGCACTGATAAAAGCTCTAATAACAGATGAATCTTTAAAACATTATGCTAAGTTAAAGAAGCCAGGCACAAAAGAATACATATTGTATACTTCTATTTATATGAAGCTTTAGAACAGACAAAACTATGTTAATAAAAATCAGATGCTGGTTGCTTCAGGCAGGTTTGGGGAGGGTTGGTCAACATGGTCTACTTTGTGGTTGGTAGAAATGTTGTATGTTTTCTATAGGGGTCTCTTGTTTGTATAAATTTGTCAAAGCCAATCACACTGTATACTTAATCTGTGCGTTTCATTTTATGTAAATAATTATACCCCCTAAAATTGTATTTAAGCCAGAATTCTTAAGTGGAAGCAATGTAAACTGACTTTTAATAAAACAGATAAAATTATATTTAAAAGATAGTTAGCCTTTAAATGGTAGTTAGCTATTTCCAGGAAGCTTGGAGAGCTAGGCTGGGAAAACCAGCAGGAACCAAGGGAGATTATGAATTCAGAACTATATTCAGAATCCTACCAGATAACTCAGATACAGACCCTCTTCATGTCATAGATCCTTTCTGCTACTGAGAATGAGTCCACAGCTTTCACTTCTCACTCTGATACATCCCCTATCTGCTGTCACCAGTGCACTGCCAGAAAAGATACTCTTTTATCAACAGCCCTCAATTCAGTCTAGTTGAGCATCTCATATCTACATTCCATTGCAAATGACTTTAGGATATGGCACCTTCAGCTTCTATGGTAGTTTTCACTTTAAAAGGAGAATCATACAGCCTACTGAGATGTAAAAGGAGAATGAGCTCCTCAAGGTAGGATTGGCCATACAAAATTGACAAATATATCTCGAAACCCTTCACCGTTTAACTTCTTTAGAGTTGACTTTACTCACTCTCATTCCTTGTTCAATTCAGTAATGTTTGGATTTAGTCCCAGTATCTTACTGAAAGTGCTCTTGTCCAGGCTACCAATGACCTTGATGCTCAGTGAATTGGTTCCTTTCCAATTCTTTTCCTATCTGACTTCTGACCTATTTCTAATACCATTGACTACTTGCTTTTTGTAATCATCTTTGAATTTCATGACACGATTTTTCTGGTTTCCCTTCTAACCTCTATGACCCTTTCCTACTCTCTATTTTATTGCCTCCTCTTTACTCTCTTCTGTTAAAGTTTCTATTCATCTTGTTGCTGTTGTAGGCATTCTTCTCTGATGTTTATTTGTTCCACATAGCTGTATCCATTGCCATACATTTCTTACCACTAATAGACTAATGATTTCCAAATCTACAGCCACAACTTAGATCTCTCTCCACACACACACACACACACACACACACACACACACACACACGATGGATCACTGGATAGTTCCAATTGGATTTCTCATATATATTACAAATTAAACATACCTAAAATGTACTGTTATTGTCCTAGGCCTCTTTTGTGTTCCCTTTTTGAATAAATTGCACCACTGTCCATCCAGTTGTTCAAACTAGTAATGTATATACCCTGTCCCCATTTTTTCATAGACAATCACTTTCCCCATATATTTTAAATAGTAATTTTTTCTATCCATATACCATTCTCTATTTATCATGGCCACTATCCTAAATTAGGACACCATCATATATCCAGAATTAATGCCAGAGCTTTCAAAATAACTTTTCTGTCTTTTCTTGCTCATTTCCAATCTGTTCTTGGCATTGAGATCACAAAGACTCCTTGTGAAATGTAAATCTGATTATGTCATCACCCTGTTTAATGACATTCAATTGCTCTTCTCTTCTCTAATCTATATTAGAAAGTCCTTTTTATTCAGTCTTCACCTCTTTTTCCAGCACTTGCTCTCACCAATCTCTTACCTAATAACTCCCTGCTCAAGTCATACTACACTCCATTCAGATCCCAGATAACACTTCACATTGTGTGGGTGTTGGTACATGTTCTTTCCTTTTCATTAGCTGCTCTTAGCTTTTCATTCCTTCCTTTTCTATTTTAATTACTTACAATGGGGTAAGATCTTACTTTATCCAGGTAGTCATCCCTTAAAGGCAGCCCAACTCCCTCACCCTTGCAAAACTTAGTTAAGGGCTATGTCAGTGCATCCCTTTACCAAACTACATTTCCCTCATCAAAGCATTTATTACAATACATTGTAATATTTTATATTCATGTTATATACATACATATTTTACATGCATGTCTGTAAATACCCCCTGGTAGTTTATAAGCCCAAGCAGGGTAGAGATGGTGTTTACTTCCTGGCCATTTTATCAGTTAACAGCCATCTTACTGTTGTGCTCATAATTGTTTAAAAATATTGCATTAATTTGATTTACGTTCATTTTACTTATTCCAATGGAGAAAGCAGACAAATATCTGTAATACCTTAAGAATCCTGCTTAAATTATCTAAAAGATATCTAAAAATCTTTATCTTCTAAGTCTTTGTGCAGTGTGTTGTTTTCTTAATTTTCTTTTTAGTATGCCTATTTACATCATCAATTTTCATTCCTCACTCTAAAGAGACCATTCATTATTGAATACCCTCAGGCATTGCATGGGTATATATTAAATATCAATTGATAATTATAGGATAAAAATTAATACTTTGATAATAGAACATGTAGTGCATAAACAACTTAAATTATTGAAGGTAAAAGGAAGCCCAACATTGAATAAATGAATTTACCACCTTGAAGATAATAAAGGTTTTTTTCCCCCCTCTAAGAGAGGATAACATACTTGCAACCTAATGCAGCAAATAATGTAAGGAATGATAAAAGTACCATTCTCTATTATCATGGCCACTATCCTAAATTAGGACACCATCAAATGAGTTGTTGTTTTGCTGTGTCCACAAAACAACTCATAATTCAGAGATTATGGAGTCTGACTCCCCGTTCAAAACTTACATGCGATTTTTTCAGGGCTGACTGCAGGCAGTTAGTAAGGCTGCATCTGGTGGGCCTCACAGAAGAAAGCTATACTCCCACACCAGACTTGGTACCCAGTGCATTGCAGCCTCTGTAATGCGAGCTGTAGTCAAGACCTCAGGCCCCCCTGGCCGACTATGCCTTTTGCATCTCTGCATTCATAGCCACATACCTTCTTTCCTAGGTCTCTTTATCTGAGTCCTTACTCTGAGGTCTTCCAAGGCAGCTGTGTTGAGACCTCCTTATTAGGTGGGGAGGGGCTGGAGATGGGGCCATGGAGATATTTTTCCCCACTCTGATTCAGTATCCTGTACTTTACTTCTCCACCCCTAGCCCTCCCCACTCGCTCTCCCTAACCCCATCCAGGGGTCCATAAAACTGCTGAAGCCTTGTGTTCAGGACTCCCTCAACAATGAGATGATCCCCAAGTATGTGTTAATCTGACCCTCAAAAGGGGGAAAATGGAAGAGGAGGAGTCAGCATTTTCTCTGGTTTTAGCCTCTTGCTTATTCCACAGCAGTAAGTGATTAAAGGCTTGACTCTCATTTTGGCTTATTGCTTTAATTGCCTGAACCTGACAGCTCAATCCACTCTCCCCAGCTGAGCTGAGCTCCTGACAGAGATCACTACAGAGAGTTCCCAACCTTTGACTAGGTTTCTTTATACTGAAATATAATTTACATAAATTCACTATTTAAAAATGTACAATGCAGTGGTTTCTGGTATATTCACAAGGTTGTGAATATCGTCACTAACTCTAGAACATATCCATCACCTGAAAAATAAACCCATAGTGTTAGCAGGCACTTCCTGCTCTCCCACACCATCCCTGTTCCTCACCCCACCCCACCCCTACTACCTACTAACTCCACATTGTCTCTTTGGACTTGCCTATTACAGACATTTTGTGTACATGGAATCATACAACAAGTGGGCTTCTTTAAAGGTCCATGTGAGAGTCAGTTTGCTTTTCAGAGCCCTGCACACAGAAGTACACACACAACCCCCAAGACAGCTGATATGTAGTGATGAGGCCACTAGACAGGGTTCCTAGGATCTGGAGAAGTTAGCAGACATTACCGTATGCTCTCCAATCCAAAGTCAATTCCATGCAAATTTTACAATCACTCAAAGTTGACTTTGCTTTGTTCCCATTTACTGAATAACACTTTCCCATTGCTTGATATCTCTCTTTCCCTGACCCTACTCTCCTAAATCTATCTATATAGCTTCATATTTCGAGTTGCTCTATCTCTGTAACAGCTCCAACTACAAAAGCATTAACTTCCAACACAGTCAGACCTCTATCACCACCAAAACCAGAACTCCCCTACCATTTCAACGTTACAAACAAAGTAATTCTTCTAAATGAACTGGAAGTTTCCACAGCTCTGTTAAAATCTCCATTTCAAGGAGGTTTGTATTTTTTTAATATAATTTATTGTCAAGTTGGCTACATACATACAACACCCAGTGCTCATCCCAACAAGTGCCCTCTTCAATAAGGGGGCTTGTAGTTTTAAGAGAAGATGTTTAGCGGAGGTGGGGGGATGAGTATACGTTGGAGATATTTGAGATAGTAGAGTCAGGTAAAGAATAATACATATATATAATATCAGAGGGGTATAAAGGGATTCCCTAACTGGGAATCTGCCAATTTTTTCTCCTCCATTCTTCTAAACTGATCAAATAATCAGTGATGTTTCTGTTTTACTTTTTTTATTTTTGTATTTTGTTGACTTGTTTGTTGCTTGCTTTCCCTCTGTTTTAATGACAGTAAGAGGAAACAGTCTGGAATGGTAAGAGACAGGCATTTAAAACAATGGGGGAACAGTGACCTTTGTCCAAGTTGAACATTTATAATTGTCATTATGTTCTCCCAGGACTTTGTTCTTAAAAATTTGTTTTTCTCAGAATGAGTATTCTTTGAAAAAAGAAATATTAAAATGTAAAAGCTATAAATAACTTTTAAATGGTAATACATTTATTTAAATATTAAGTATGTTATGTAATGCTTAGTAGTAAATATATTATCATTTATCATCTATATTCATAATTTTACAAATTTTCTATGTTCTTTTGGTAGATGTTAGATTTGGTGGAATAATCCAATTTCCTCTCAACAGTTTCAAATATTTTGCTTTCATTCAAGGTAGTAACACCAGAACTGAATTCAGAGAGAGGCCAACCCTGAAAATGAAACAATTTAGCTCTATAAATAAAAGAAGTTCCTAGAATTATTTCATCTCAAGGTTCTCTATTTCTCAGAGTTGGAAAACAGTATTTGGAATACACTATATCATCTACTAGGTTGCAAAATGTAAGTCTAAGGTTACATTCTAGCTCACTGTCAATATATTGTCTTTTGCAGATTATTTTCATAGCCAGTAACTGACAACTTGAAAATATTCCTTTCTTTTTTTCCCTGAATGTGCCACACATACCAATGTAAATACTGCAAAGTGGGGCAACAAAACAAATTAAAAAAAGAAACAATTCTAAGCAATCTCTTGTGTTCTGGTCTCAAAGAATAGAAAAGAAAAAATACCCCTGAGGAACAAAGAAGTGGAAAAGTTAGGTAAAGAGGGGAAGTATATAACATATAGGAGCAACGATTCTGTTTTTTTGTTTTGTTTTGTTTTGTTTTGTTTTGTTTTGTTTTTTTAGAGTATCACAGAGGTCTATTTGAGGCTGTGAAGAGGGAAATGAATCCACACCCTTAACATTTGGATTCGATTCCAGTTGGTTCATAGACTTGCAGCTTCCCAGGTGTATACATTTAGAGGTCAGTGCTTCTCAGATTAAGAATCCCTGATGTAAAGTTTATTTCATCTGATTCTCACAATAGCCCTGAAAGAGTCCGTGAACTTAAGTAGTTTGTCCCACGTAAAATAACTCCTAAGGAACAAAGCAAATCTTAAATCCAGATCTTTGCATTGTAAGTACAGTGCTCTTTTCCACATGATCATACTTCATTACAGCTGGAGTTCTATTCCAAATTTCCATTTCATTTCTTTACCCTCTCTTTCCTCTATAAAGGTAATCACATGAAGTTTCCAAGCATTCAAGAATGCTTCTTAATGAAAGCTGGCCACTACCAACCTATTTGATGTCATCAATGAGATGTGGACTTAAAAATAATAGTCATTACAGTCCATGAGTGTCAAGACTTTATTTACTTTCTCTCCTTAAAAAAATATTCTGATGCATGTTTTTATGATACACATGCATATTCACATATACATATAGCCTAGGCCATCATATTATAATTAATCTGATATGTATTAACTATTTGGTGCTCCCACTCTGAGATATCCTATAATCTATTGACATCTTCTGGCACCCAATTAGTGTAGTGGGGTGGCAACAGAGTTGCAAAAGTTAGTCTTCAGGTGGCAAATCCACACTGACAGTACCCTGAAGGTCTTGCTCAATTAGTCTAAACATTCTCCTGGGTACAAATTAGACTTTCTACATCCATCATGTTGTTGAAATTACTTGTGTTTGAATATTTGAACTCCTCCCTGGGAAGGTTCCCAGCCTTTTGGGTTGTCATAATTACACTTACTGATACCTAAAAACACTGATGTCAGGGGTCCCTGGATCTAGTATGCAGCCCTAACTTGGTGAGCTAGTTAGTTGTATGGTTTGGGACATATTTTCAAGCTATTTCATTAGACATAGATATGGAGAGAGAGAGAGAGAGAGAGAGAGAGAGAGAGAGAGAGAGAGAAGCAGAGACAGAGAGACAGATAGATTTGTCCAAATGGACCATGAAAGTCTTTTTCTGTTCTTAGATTATGCTATTTTGTCTTATGTATCTGAATGATTTGGTCATAGAAGTTCAATATATTGGGTTCAAAATATAAGAGTTATTATAGATTCTTCTCTATTAGTTGCATACCACATGCAATATAATCAGGCATGTCTTTAAAATCTCTATTAAAGCCCACCATCCATAATCACCACCATGACAACTATCATCCAAGTCATCATCATACATATCAGCCTGGAATTGTTGTTCACTCATTCACTTTCTACCTTCCCCATCAGAATATATTGTCTTCAAGAGCAAACCCTTTGTCTTCATCACAACTGCATCCCTTGTGCCTAGTATATAATGTCTGTAACACAATAAAATGAAATGACTTTTTTAAAGGTTTCTTTCTCTTTCACAAAATAAGGTACTCTGCAAAATATATTTTCATATATTCAGAACTGAACTTTGTATTTGGAATATTTATGTTTAGTGGATCACTTTTTTATGTATTTCATAGGAGAAATGGTGACTCTATCAGGAGGTTTTTTTGCAGAACAAACAATTTTTTCCACATTCCATTACATAGATGTTATGTTTTCCACATTTTCCATACGAAATACTGTCAATAGAAAATGATTTTAGAATATTTACCTCAAATAACCAGGGACATTTAAATTTTAATTTAAAATTTCTCAATCTTGGGGCATCTGGGTGGCTCAGTCGGTTGAGCATTCTACTCTTGGTTTCAGTTCAGGTCTAGATCTTATGGTTCATGAGAGCCCCATGTCAGCCTCTGTGCTGGCAGTGCAAAGCCTGCTTAGGATTCTCTCCCTCCCCCCCTCTCTCTCTGCTTCACCCCCCCCCACCCATGCTGTCTCTTTCTCTCTCAAAATAAACAAATAAACTTAAAAAAATAAATAATAAATAAATAAAATTTCACAATCTTTTACTTCTTTCTCAAAACTATGAGGCATACATATATAACACTGGAATAAAACATCCTTCTGTTTGAAAGGTTAATAAATTTGGCAACTATGTAAACAATAACAACAAAAACATACAAAAACAAAACTTAACCTACTGATGGCAGGCCATTATTTCATCAGAAAAACAAATTTAACATTATTGATGCAAAAATTGTTTTTATCATTTGATCACTATGCCTGTTTATGTATTACTTCTCAATACCTTTTAGACATATCCAGATGTAACACTGAAAACCTAGAATTATTAGGAAATAGTAATTACAGGCTTGCAAAGACTGGATTATAACCTCCAGCAGAAAGCTCAAGTGCCAACAGCACGATATCACTATCAACTGTTTCTTATAATAAGTTGCCTTCAAAAAGTCAGCAGGTGAAATCAAAATCACATTTCTTAACATCTCCTAAATCCTCTGGAGTTTAATGCAGCTAAGCACACTTCAGATGATTTGACTCCAACTAACAGGCTTTTTGTATTCATCAGAGGAATGAAAAAAAACTAGTCATTGAACTGTGAAACTTTATTTTTATTTTATTTCAACATTATATTTAGGACTTATTTTTGGCTAATTTAAGACCAGTCTAACGCTCATATTTATTAAAGAAAACGGCATAGATTTTTCATATCCATGAAGGTAACAAAGGGAAGTTAGATCTCATAAACTGTGATACATTTAATATGCTCATACATTGTTTTACATTGATTATGAAGCTATACCCATTAGACATAATATTTAAATACTTGTCATGGAAAGCATAATGGAATACGATAAAGGTAAAATGAGATTGCATGTGTTATTGCCATATTTAAATTAGTGTAGAAAACAAAGTAAAGATGGACAATCCTTTCTCAGTGCCATTCTTTTCTAACTCCCCTCAAGGCTTTCAAACTACAGGCAAAGTCTTTGCACTCCTTTGCCCACAGGGACCAGGCTACAGTGGATTAGGAAGACTGGCCTCAATACTTAGGTGAAGGGGAGTGACCCAGTGAAATGAAAGGTCTAGGATCTGTCTTCTTGTCATAAGTCCGGTATCTAGTATGCTTATAGATGTGTTTCTAAATTTTAAGACTTACAAACATCTCCTAGGGAGTTTAATACAGATTATTGGATCCTATCTCAGGCCTAACAACTGGAACAAGAAAACTATTTCAATTTTCAGCCAGAACTCCAGAGAATCATAACAGATAATATTTTGATAAACACTAAGACACCACTGTGCCTGCAGCCTGTGAGCTGCAGTCTATTCTTCTGACCTATGCCATGGCTTCCTAAATATGCAACTGGATTTATGCTTTTGTTCCTTGATTACAGTCTATCTCCTTGATAAAGATGGAACATTTTCCTGGTTCCTGATAAGCTAGACACATTCTGCCATCCCCTTCACCCTAAGACACACATACCTTCATGTCTCTAGTCAAATCCAAGTCATTCGCACCATCTATAATGATAAATGATGGCACTAATCCATCCACAAGTATCCTGACTTGCCCTGGAGGAAACTGCTGCCACATTGGACATTGTCATCTGTATTACTGTCACTCCCTACAGGACTAGTCCTAGAGCTATGCAAGGTATCTGACTCTGGATCCATCTGTCCCCACTTTTCCATCTCTCCCTTACCTGTAATTACTGGGACTTCAGCATTCTTGAAAGTTAATATCACAAGAAAATAAAATCCCTTATCTGAATGTATGTTCTACTTTTATAATACTGGTATATAATATATATATAATAATCAATATACATATATATTAAAATTGCCTTGCAAAAGAATGTAAATACCTTGTATAATCACAAATATCTGGAGGAATCATGAAAAAATCCTATGAAATGCCAACACAGCAGGTAACATGAAGGTATGCTTTAATTTCTTCATTTGTAATTATGATACATTTCAATTGAATTTAACTGTTATTGTTTTTTTATTCAGTGTTTTATAGAATGTTGAAATTGAAGTTAAATTGTCTCTCTGCAGACAGCTGGCATTACTAATCTTGTTAGGGGAAATGTGTGTTTAACTAGTGATGTTAACCTTTATAAAGTCTTTTTATAGTATCTTCTCTGTTCACCACATTAACAACTCACGTTTGTTTGAACACTTGTCCTGCCAGTACACCTTAGAACAAAAATTAATTATTATTTTTGATCCGTACTAGTCAATGTAGCTGTTGTTTCTAGGATACAATATTCTACTTGGCACACTGGTAACACAAAATACAGGAGTATTGCCAGGTCCCAGGATACAATCTAAGGGGGCAAGAAGAGTTGATGAGTGAAACTAAGACTAAAAATATCTCAACCAAGGTTTTGCTGATAAGTTGTGGATTCTGCTACAGAGTAAAACACATTTACTGAATATCTACACACGTTCCCATATCACAGTGTGTACTGAAATAGGTAAAAGTGGTCAGGAGGAGAACTGGCCAAGAGAAAACTCAGGCTTGAACATAATTCTTAAATTCAAGTAAAGAAATTATAAAATGGAAAACAGGGGAACAAATAAAATAAAATTTATAAAAATAATATCAAGTTAAGATTCAATAAACAAGGATATTTTTACCAAGAGCAGTAGCTATTAGCCAACATGTTCAGCTAAGTTTATATCTAATACATTTCTACATTCAAATTGATAATATAAAACATAATTATTTTCTATCTAATTTTAAGAAAAGATAAATCATAAACTGATTTCAGATAATGGTCCAGACATATGGAGACAAGTTTTTAGTGCTAGTTTTACCTGGGTGCTATCATTTACTGCCGCGCTGTGCCCCCTCCACCCCCAACCCTAACTCAGATCCTAGAACATCTCCATGCCAAGCACAGACTCATACAGCAGGGATAGGAAAACTTATTTGGATAACTGACGATGAGACCATCAAACTCCATTTATGCTGCCAGAATATATTAACTGGGAAAATGTACAAAAATATCAAATAACCAGAGATATAGTAGAAGGGGGAAAATGGTGGGGAGGAACAAAGAGGAAAGTTAGTGCAGCAATTAAAATTGTTCTGAATTTTTTAATAGGCACAGAATAAGTCAAATGTAGTTTTACACACACACAAAGATACTAGGATACTATTTTCACTTAAGCCCTGAGTAATAAATTTGTTGTATTTATCTCTATCTTTGTTGTATATCTAAGAAGGAATTAAAATGATTATCTATGTGTCAATCAGTAATTTTGGCATATATATGGATATCTGGATATGAAAAATTACACACAATTGCGTATAACAAGTTTTATGATTACTTTCAGATTACATTTCTAATTTATATGATGTGTTAATAAATCATACAGGTAAACATAAACACAATAAATGTATCAAATTAATAACTTTCAGTGGCCTGAGCTGTTTTTATATATTTTGGTTGCATTTTAAAAAAGAACAAGTAAAATAGCTGCTAACCATATTAGCAAATGTTTCATATTTTAAAGAAATTTGATAAAAGAAAATATAGTTTAAGAAGGAAAGAAATATAAACTCATAACAATGTGATTTTATTTATATATATTTTTTTTACAAAAGCATATTTATGTTCCCAAGGAAAGTAAAACCCACTTATGTTTTATATAAGAGTCTAAACAGATGTTCACTCAAGTTCTATTCATTAAGCAGACTTGAGTATAAGTGCTTCTGAAATATGCACCAGAAAGTATTGTTCCATTTAGGTGTATGTTTTTTAAGTTTCTTTATGAAATATTCTTTTTAAAATTTTTATTTGTACTTTCTTTTTTTTTTTAGAGAAAGAGAAGGAGAGAGAGAGGGGGGAAGGGCAGAGGGAGAGACAGACAGAGAAAAGCAGGCTCCACACTCAGCAGCACGGGACCCAAAGGCAGGGCTCAATCCCAGCACTGAAATCAAGGACTGAGCCACTGAGGCACCCCTAAAATGTTCCTGAAAGGACTTTTAGATTCCCATATCCATGTTCTGTAATCTAATATATACAAACCATGCTGTAATTTTATGATGGGCACCAGAAGAAAAAATAAGAATTGATTTGATAAATTATAAAATAATATAAAATAATAAATCAATAAACATGGGCCACTGCTAATAATAATCTGTAAATCTGAATAATTTAATTGCTATATAGGGTTAAGTTTTATACAGACAGCGAAGTTAAAAGTTCAGCCATCTCAAGGATAGTATATTACTGAAAGATAACATGTGTTTTATTGTGTATGAATTTAGAATATCAGATAAGCTGAATTAAATGCTATAGATAAAGGATTTTGTGTGCCACATTAATAAAATAGCCTTCAGATAGTATTATCTTCAATAATTTCACAACTCTTCAATTTCAGATAGACTTATACATATGGTATTTACACAAAAGACGTAATATTCCAGAATATTTGAGTGCTTGAATAGGATGTGTAATAGAAATACACATTTCATTTCAAGTAATGACTATATGTGTAGGAGGGAAATTACCAGGGCTCAGAATTTCAATAGATTTTTTCCTCCATGTCCAATGTTCACGGGTCAAACTGCATATGAGCAACTGAGTCAATTAAATGTTGATTGGTTTATTTCAACCAGGCAAGATCTGTAACCCTCATGTCAGAATCAAAGAAGGAATCAATTGTTTGAGAAATCAAGACCTAAAGAAATCAAACTTATTGGCTCTACCTAAGCAAATATATAAAGCAGAGCATATGTTGATAAAACTTCACTTTCAGTTTAAGGTACATACATGTGCTCAGTTTATCATTTCAGATAATTTCTTTTATTCCATTCTGATATTTTAGGAAAAGAAATTTCCCCCCTGACCAAATGAATGTCTCGTTTTACAGATGATTATTATAGAATATTCTTATATCTGCAGCATTTGAATAAATCACGATGGGCTAAGGGGATAGTCATAATGAAATGAAAAATATAGGTGTAATATAAAACTATTTGTAAATATAATAATTATGGAAAAAGATAAGATTTATCTTAAATATTAATATGTATATAATTTAAATGTGTAAAATTAAAATAACACTTAAACAATAGTTAGGATATAATTACATATATAAAGATAGACAGTCACAAATACACCAAATTAATGTATGCTATATGAAATAGTGACATAATATTTGTATTTAATAAATTGCCTTTGTAGAACTGGATAACTCCTTGGAATAAAAAAAAAGTTAATACATAAAAGTAATCTTCTAATTAGTTAAAACTAGAGGTTATGAGTGTGGAAACATAACAGTTATAAATAAGGTGAATTTATGTTTGATCTTTGAGAGGGAAAAGATCTAATTATATCATGCAATACACAAAATCGAGAAAGGATTATAAAATTTTTTAAATGGGCAAAACAGTTTCATTAGCGACATGAACTTGTACCCAAAAGCCCATGAATACCAAAATTTTATCCGAGGTATTATTAGTCACCAAAAAAATAAAAAATAAAAAAAATAAGTGTTGGAAAAAGTGTATCTAGTCGCAGTGTGGAAAATAACTAGAGTTAAATCTCATAGGTGTCCCTCCACACCTCTGATAACCACTTCTCCCAGATGTTATTCATTAAACAATCCCTGATATTCCCATCGATTTGAAATTCTTTCTAAGAACAGTGAAACAGTGCTACTATGGATTAAGTTGCCAGATGGACTCTCCAGCTGAAAGTTATTCAACATAAGGTTGATGAAATATTATTTTGTGTTTGTGCATATAAATATATCACCCAAGACCTGACAAAAAAGTAAAGACAGAAATTCAGAAAATTTTGCAAAGCACTGAAGCTTATTTTTTTGGCAATATCTGTCAAACTTGGGAAACTCAAGCTTACGTTATCACAGGCTACCTAAGCAGAGGAGTAGGGAATGACCTTGGAATGGAAACAGAGAAAGAAAGCAGCAAGGCGGCAAATCAAACTTAATAATAGAGTTATATTCTGAGAGGGCACAGGTGACCCAGAAATAAATGTACCCTACCTTCACTGTAATCCCAATGGGGCTGAGAAACGATGCCTGGGTACAGTGTAAAGCAGATGGGAGACAGATCCTTGAACTCTCACTGGCATACACGCGCAATCCTATTTCACATCAACTGAACAGATAAAAAAAAAAGACCTGTAGCCATGAATTCAGCATAAACTGCCCTCAGACAAGTGGTGCCCTTTAGGTAGCAAAAGCAAATCCTTTCTGAAGGAATACACATTCATGCTAGCTTCAAGAATTTCCACAAATAACTCTCCAAGGAAAAAGGGCAACTCATAGCAAAAGCCTGCAAGAAGCAAGGCAATATCCAGGAGAACCAGCAGGAATGAGTCAGCAGAAGCAGAGAAAATACATGAAGGCCAGAGTGGAATCCAACAGATATCTAATCAAAGCGTTAAAAAAAGAGCTACAAAAAAGGGAAGGAAATAGTATTTGAAGAGACTACAGCAGAGAACTGTTCAGAACTTAATGAAAGACAATTCATGGATTCAAGAAATCTATTAAACTAAAAAAAAAAAGGTAAAAAATTCATACCAACACAACACTGTGAAAAGGCAGAGTAGCAAATATGAAAAGTAACCAGAGATAAGATACAGATTATCACAAAGAAGGGACATTTAGGCTGAGAGTTGCCTGCTCAATAGCAAAAATGGAAGTCAGATGTCCGAGAATTGACATCTTCATAGTTTTAACATAAAATAACAAAAACATTGAATCCTATATGCTGCTAAATATGTTTCAAGAATAAAAATAAGAAAAATCAGAAAGCAAAAACAAACCTTTACAAGGGGAACTTATAAACGTTGCACTTTGGATAGAAGGATATAGATATCAGGATGGAGTATAAGAGATGTTAGAATAAATTAATTATTTTACTCAATAAATATGTTATTTGTGTTCACTATCTGAGGCAAGAATTGTTCCAGATGCTTGGGGCAAATCCATGAACATAAGTGATGAACATATGTGACAAAAGACACTGCATTCAGAATTTACATTTTATTTGGGAGAAGAGATACAACAAACAAAAATTTCTAAAAAGACAGTCATGTGGCATGTTAGAAGTTGGTAACTATTATAGAATTAAGAAATAGACCAAAATAAGAGGAACAAGAGTATATATGTAGAGATATTTGCTATTTTATATGAGGTGATCAGTGGACGTGGTAAATACATGAGTAAATCTAAATGCTATTAATTGAATAAAGCAATAATAATAATGTCTTGTCAGGTTATCATAGTAATAGGCTAAAATGAAAATATACAACAGGGGTGCCTGGGTGACTTAGTCAGTTAAGCACCAACTTTGGCTCAGGTCATGATCTTGTGGTTTGTGGGTTCGAGCCCCAAGTCGGGCTCTGTGCTGACAGCTCAGAGCCTACAACCTGCTTTGGATTCTGTGTCTCCCTCTCTCTCTGCCCTTCCCCATGCTCTGTCTCTCAGGAATAAACAAACATTAAAAATTTTAAATATACAACAATAGCAACATATAAGTCAAAAGAGGTGCAAACAAAGCTAAATTATTTTCACTATCTTGTATTTTTGAGGAGGATAAATTTATTTATTTGCTTCTTTATTTATTTATTTTTATTTATTTATTTATTTTTTAATTTTTTTTAACGTTTATTTATTTTTGAGACAGAGAGAGACAGAGCATGAACGGGGGAGGGTCAGAGAGAGGGAGACACAGAATCTGAAACAGGCTCCAGGCTCTGAGCTGTCAGCACAGAGCCAAACGCAGGGCTTGAAGCCACGAACTGTGAGATCATGACCTGAGCTGAAGTCGGACGCTCAACTGACGGCGCCACCCAGGCACCCCCTTATTTATTTACTTTTAGACAGAGAGTGTACAAGAGGGACAGAGAGAGAGAGAGAGAGAGAGAGAGAGAGAGAGAGAATTCCAAGCAGGTTCTGTGCTGTCAGGGCAGAGCCTGATGTGGGGCTCGAAATCACAAACAATGAAGTTATGACCTGAGCTGAAATCAAGAGTCAGATGCTTAATTGACTGAGCCACCTAGATGCTCCCAGAATGGTACTTTTTTTTTTTTTTTTTTTTTTTTTTTTTTTTACCAAAGTTGAACCTATATTGACTCATCATAATCACCTAAAGTTCAAGATTTACTTAGGGTTCACTCTTGGTAGTGTACATTCCACGGGTTTGGACAAGATTATATATGTTACTATTATATTACATTATATTATGTTACATTTATTATTAAATACATTATTACTACAATGTCATACATTTTCATTGCTCTAAAATTCCTCTGTGCTCTTCCTATTCATTTCTCCCCATCCCCACTCCTGGGAACCACTAATCTTTTTGTCTTCATAGTTTTGTCTTTTCCAAAATATCAGATAGTTGGAATCATACAGTATGTGGCCTTTTTCAGTTCAGTTTCTTTCACTTAGCTATATGCATTTTTTTGAGTGAGAGAGACAGAGAGAGAGAGCATGGGATGGGGTCAGAGAGAGAGGGAAACACAGAATCTGAAGCAGGCTGCAGGCTCTGAGCTGTCAGCAGAGAGCCCAATGCAGAGCTTGAACTCATGAACCGCGAGATCATGACCTGGGCCAAAGTCGGATGCTTAACCAACTGAGCCACTCAGGCACCCCAGCAATATGCATTGATGGTACATTTCTCTTAATGACTTTACAGCTGATGTCTTATATTCCAGTGTCTGAATGCTCCACAGCCTATGTATCTGTTCACCTACTAAAGAACATCTTGTTTGCTTCCACATTTTGACAATTATGAGAAAGCTGCTATAAGCAACTGTTTGCTGGTTTTTCTGTATGTGGATATAAGATTTCAATTCCTCTGGGAAATACTAAGGAGTGTTATTGCTGGATAATTTGTTTCAGAGTATGTTTATGTATTATTATTTTTTTTAAGAAATCACCAAACTGTTTTCCCAAGTGGCCATACAATTTTGTATTCCCACCACCAGTGTATGAGAGTTCCTGTTGTACATCCCCACCAACTTTTGATGTTGTTAGTGCTCTGGATTTTGGCTGTATCTGATAGGTGTGTAGTACATTCACTGTTATTTTAATTTTCACTCCCTTGATGACATAGGATATGGAACAATTTTAATGAAGTCCAGCTCATCAATTATTTCTTTCATAAACTGTGTCTTTGATGTTGTATCTAAAAAGATATCACCATACCCAAGGTCATCTAGGTTCTGTCCTATATTATCTTCTGTGAGTTTTATCATTTTGTATTCTACATTTAGGTCTATGATCCATTTTGAGTTAATATTTGTGAAGGTCATAAAGTCTGTCAGATTCTTTTTCTTTCTTTTGATTGTTGTTGTTGTTGTTGTTGTTGTTGTTGTTGTTGAAGAAACTATCTCTCCCCCATTGTATTGCATTGGTTCCTTTGTCAAAGATCAGTTGGCTCTATTTCTGGGAGGGGGGGTGTCTATTTTTATCCTCTCTATTCTGTTCTATTGATCTATTTGATTATTCTTTCACCAATACCATACTCTCTTGATTAGCTCTATAGTAGCTCTATAGTAAGTCATGGTGTCAGGTAGCATCTGTCCTCCAACTTTGCTCTTCTTCAATAATGTGTTGGCTATTCTGCTTCTTTTCTCTCCATATTTACTTTAGAATCAGTTTGTTAGTAGTCATAAAATCACTTTCTGGGACTTTGCAATTGCATTGAATCTGTGTACCAAACTGGTAAGAACTGACATCTTGACAATTTAGGATTAGTTTCATTCAGATTTAGATTACTAAATTAGGAATTAATAATCCTATCAATGAACATGATATATCTCTCTGTTTGTTTAGTTCCTCTTTGATTTCATTCATTAGTTTTATAGTTTTGTCATGTAGATCACATACATATTTCGTCAGAATTTATACCTAAATATTTTGTTTAGTTTCGTTACGTAAATGATATTGTTTTTAATTTTAATTCCACCTATTTATTGTATATGGTAAAGCATTTGGCTTTGTTTATTAATTTTGTATCCTTCAATATTGCTATAATGGTTTACTTGTTTCAGAAGGAGTTGTGGGTTTTTATCAATTCATTCAGATTTTTACATAGATGATCTTGTTATCTTTGAACAAAGAGAATTTTATGTCTTCTTTCCCAAAATGTATACCTTTTCTTTCTTTTTCTTGCCTTATTTCATTAGCAAGAACTTCTAGTATGATGTTGACTTATCATGGTGCAAAAACTTGTTTATGACCATTAAGTCTGATGTTAACTATAGATTTTTTGTAGACTCTTTTTTTTTAATTTTAAAAAAAAATTATTTTATTTTTGAGAGAGAGAGAGACACAGTGTGAGTAGGGAGAGGCAGAGAAAGGCGGAGACACAGAATATGAAGCAGGTTCCAGGCTGTGAGCTGGCAACAAAGAGCCCTATATGGGGCTCAAGCTTACAAACCACGAGCTCATGACCTGAGCCAAAGTTGGATGCTCAACCGACTAAGCCACACAGGTGCCCTGATTTTTTGTAGATTCTTTATCAAGTTGAGAAAATTCCCTTTAATTCCTAGTTTACTGAGAGTTTTTATCATAATTGTGTATTGCATTTTGTCAATTACTTTTCCTGCATTTATTGATATGATTGTGTAATGTTTTCTATTTTAGTCTATTGATGTAATAATTATGTTAATTGAGTTTTGGATGTTGAACTAGCCTTGCATACCTGGAATAAATACTATTGATCATGGTGTATAATTCTTTGTATACTTTTTTGGATTTGATTTGCTAATACTTTGTCAAGAATTTTTGCATCTATATTTATGAGAGATAGTCATTGGTGTTATCTCTCTTGTAATGTCTTTGTTCTTGGTATTAGGGTAATGCTGGATCCACAGAATAAGTTAGAAGTATCACCTTTGCTTCTCTGAAAGAGAATTGGTAAAATTTCCTCCTCAAGTATTTAGCAGAATTCACCAGTGAACTCATCTGGGCCTGGTGCTTTATGTTTTGATAGGTATTAATTATTAATTCACTTTTTTTTATAGATATAGGACTACTAAGATTGTCTATTTCTTGTATCTTTTTTTTTGGCTGATTGTGCCTTTTAAGGAATTGGCCTGCTTTATCTAGGTTATCAAATTTGTGGTCATGGAGTGGTTCATACTATTCCTCTATTATCCTTTTAATGTCCATGGAACTCCTCTTTCATTTAGTAGTGATTATCTTTTCTTTCATTTCTGATCTTACTAATTTGCATCATCTTTTTTTTTTCTTAGCTTGACTAGAAACTTACTGATTTCATTTATTTTTCAGAAATAACCTTTTTGTGTTTTTTTTTTTTTTATTTTCTCTATTGGCATCCTGTTTTCAACTTCACTGATTTCTGTTGTAATTTTTTTTTTCTGCTCATTTTGGGTTTAATTTGCTTTTTTTCAACTTCTTAAGATGAAATGTAGAGTACTGATATTTTTTTTATTTTTATTTTTTTAGAGTATTTAGATCTTTCTTCTTTTCTAATATATGAATTTGATGCATATATTTTCCCCTAAGTACTGCTATTGTTACATCTTATAGTCTTTGATAAATGTGTTATCATTTTCATTTAGTTCCAAGTATTTTTTAAATATCTCTTGAGATTTCTTCTTTGATCAATGTGTTATTTAGAAGTAGAATGCTCAATCCCTACATAGTTTGGAATTGTTAAGTTGTCTTTCTGTTAGTAATTTCTAGTTTAAATCCGTTGTGATCTAAGAGCAACCATTGTATGACTCTATTCTCTTAAATTTGCAAAATACATTTTATGACCTAGAATGTTATCTGTCCTGATAAATGTACCATGTAAGCTTGACAAAAATGTGAATTCTGCTGTTGTTGGATGAAATAGTTTATAGATGCCAATTATATTCAGTTGATTAATGGTATTGCTGTGTTCAACTATGTTCTTACTGATTTCTGCATGTTGGATATATCCATTTTTGATACATGGGTCCTGACATCTCCAAATATCAGAGTGGATTCATATAATTTCCCTTGCAGTTATATTAGTCTTTGCCTCATGTAGTTTGATGCTTTGTTATTAGGTACATGCATTTTAAGAATTGTTATATCTTCTTGGAGAACTGGTTATTTTATCATTATGTAACGTTCTTCTTTATCACTTATAATTTTCCTTATTTTCAAGTCTTCTCTGTCTGAAATTAATATAGCTACTTTTTTTTTCTTTTGAAAGAACTAGCATGTTGTATTTTATCAGTCCATTTATTTTTATTTTTTCTTAATTTTTTTTAACGTTTATTTATTTTTGAGACAGAGAGAGACAGAGCATGAACAGGGGAGGAGCAGAGAGAGAGGGAGACACAGAATCTGAAACAGGCTCCAGGCTCTGAGCTGTCAGCACAGAGCCCAACGCGGGGCTCAAATTCACGGACCGTGAGATCATGACCTGAGCCGAAGTCAGACGCTTAACCGACCAAGCCACCCAGGCGCCCCATATCGGTCCATTTATTTTTAATCTATATGTCTTTATATTTAAAGTGGGTTTTTGAAGACATGTTACTTGATTTTAAAATGGAAAATAATAATAAATAAAGTTCTTGTGATGATTAAATAAACTTACATAAATATAAAATGTTTAAAAGTGTTTGCAGACACGCACTTTTATTGACTTTGTTCAGAATTTTACTACATTCTTATTCCTCCTTTATCTTTAATAAACAGGAATAAACTTTCTCCATAATAAATATTTATTATATTTTCACATTTTAATTTCTAATAATGATTTTTTCAATGTTTTTTTTAATTTATTTTTGAGAGACTGAGAGAGACAGAACACAAGTGGGGGAGGGGCAGAGAGAGAGGGAAACACAGAATCAGAAGCAGGCTCCAGGCTCCCAGCTGTCAGCAGAGAGCCCAATGCAGGGCTTGAACCCATGAATCGTGAGATCTTGACCTCAGCAGAAGTCGGCTGCTCAACCAACTGAGCCATCCGGGCTCCCCTCACCTCTTTAATTTCTATATTAATTAAAAGTACGGGGTATTAAAATCAATGTTTGAATGCCTTAACACTCAGTACCTGTTGTCTTACATTTAAACTTCTCCAACCTTTTTAAAATTCATATTATGGTCTGAAATACTTTTGAGAAGCTTTTTAAGAACACTAAATGAGTAGTTACTTTCTCTCTGTTTTTTTTTTTAATGTTATCCATTACTTCAGCAGTCACTGATGAGTATGATTAGAGTGTTGTAAATACATAATGGTGAAATGTAGTCCAAATGATTGGCCCTTGTTTCATCTACAATACATCCTTACCTTAATGTCCTATCTCTTACTCCACACTCTTAACTATTCAGCCAACAATTATTCTTTATTTTGGCTT
This sequence comes from Neofelis nebulosa, assembly GCF_028018385.1. Classification (NCBI taxonomy): domain Eukaryota; kingdom Metazoa; phylum Chordata; class Mammalia; order Carnivora; family Felidae; genus Neofelis; species Neofelis nebulosa. Next base: position 23,307,919 of record NC_080783.1, read on the forward strand.
AATAAGGTTTCCATAGTTTTCTTATTAATGGTATTAGTAAGTTACCATTGTTATTTTATTTTTAAATAATCTATATGTGCTACATACAGTAAAAGTCTGTGGCATATTATCCCATACTGATATGGGTTTCCTCCCATGCTTACTCATTTTCATTTTATCATTTCATTCAGAATGATGAGAATGAGGCAAATAGTGAAGGCCTGTGCTTATACCACCATCATTTCCAAAAGACCTAAAATTGAATCCTTGAAAAGAAACTTGGCCCTATCCAGAGTCAGAGACTTGACTCACCTATTTTTGGTAATGGGTTGTTGTACCTTTCAGGTTTTACTCCTAATAGAACCTTCAAATTTCATAAAATATCAATCTTCATTTATAGCTCCTTTGTTATAAAACTTTCACTCAACTAATATGGCCTCTACCTTAGATATTACATTCCTAGAAAAAAATGTTTAAACTTCAAAATAGAAATTACATTGGTTACCACCCTTAGCTCTTATTCAGGAGGAATTCTTGGAAATAATTTCTAATTATAAATTACCTTACAGCTTCAACTTTGATTTGACAAGATATTAAATTTAATTCTGATCTTAGCTTTAATTTTAGGGTAAATATGATGTTGAGTTTTCACTCCAAATCTGAACAAAGATAAAATAAATCTTGGTTCTCTGAAAGAATTTATAGTACTGTTGCCTTAAAAGCAAGATCTTCTAAGTGCATTTGAAATTCAAATATATTAATATAAATTCCAATTATATGTAATGTTTTAAGGAATATGCAGATATATCAAATGAGTATACACTGTACATGGTGTCAAAACAAATCTTCTCATGAATAATATACTCCCTTGAATAATACATGCCTGGAATATTCTCATAGGTGAATTGATAAAAGATAGGTCTATAAAGAATTCCTGATAAACTAGTGGATATCTATAAAATTAAACTAAAAAGAAATGGCACTTAGAGAAGAAAAATTTTTAAATAAAACAATAGTGTACATTCATTAATTTATTACCACATTTATTCTGCAAATGAAATGTTGTTATGCTGGGGCACCTGGGTGGCTCACTCAGTTGAGTGCTGACTTCAGCTCAGGTCATGATCTCACGGTTTATGAGTCTGAGCCCTGCATCAGGTTCTGTGCTGACAGCTCAGAGACTGGAGCCTACTTCAGATTTTGTCTCCCTCTCTTTCTGCTCCTCCCCCGTTCTCTCTCTCTCTCTCTCTCTCTCTCTCTCTCTCTGTCTCAAAAATAAAATAAACATTTTGAAAACATTAAAAAAAAGAAATATTGCTATGCAGAAGACACATTTTAATTCCAAAGTTTATAAAAACAATGAAACCTACATTATGAAGTAAGCAGTTGTAAAATTAACTTGGAGAATAGGTAATAGGAAGGAAAATTAACCAAACCATCTTTTCCTACTGAGATTACAGAGGAAATAAATCAGTAATTTGAAATCAGAACTCTTCATTAATCATTTGACATAAACTGCTACTAGGAATAATTAGAGAAGCAAAATGGTTTATATTCAAATACAACCAAAAACTGACTTTTCTGTAATAAGCTGAAATCATTTGTTATGTTGCAGTAACAGAAAACCCAAAAGTCACATGCTTTAAATCAACTAAGGTTTATTTCTACCCTAAGACTAATGTTGATAGAGCAACCATTCTCTGTAACAAGGCTAGTTGTGGTGTCAGAAGGAAAAATAACAATTTTGTACTCTCAATGAAATCTGACCAGAAGTGGCACATACTACTTCTGTTCAAATTCACTGGCCAAACCTATTATAGCCCTACCCCATAAAAAGGAGCCAAAGAGTGTAATCCTACCATGTGTCCAGAAAATAGAGAGTTGAAAATAATAGGTGAGCAGCTATATAGCTATATTTTCCATTGAGCAAATTTTTAAATGTGTCAAACTTAAAATAATAATAATCATAATAATAAATAATAATAAACTAATACCATAAATCAATGAAAAGAATGTTAAAACTCTAAGATCAACATTTTATGGTATCTCTATGTCAAGTATTAAGAGTCTGATATATATCACATGCCTTCTAATTTTTAAAACCCTGTAGTTATAATACCCAACATTATATTTTTCACATGACAAAAATATCAATTTAATAATTTTATGAACTTACCCTTTAAAATAATAATTTATTTTATTATATAATAATAATTATAATTTATTAATTATTTACTATATATTCATATAATAAATTATATTATATATTTATATATAATATATAGTAGTATATATATACTATATACTATAGTATATATATTCTATATAATATATAATATATACTATCTATAAAATTATATATATTTATATATTTATAACATATATAAATTATATATTTATTTTATATTTATTTGTATATATAAATAAATAATACATATTTATTTATATAGAAATATATTTAGAGGAGACCGTAAGATGGCGGCGTAGGAGGACGCTGGGCTCACCGCGCGTCCTGCTGATCACTTAGATTCCACCTACACCTGCCTAAATAACCCAGAAAACCGCCAGAGGATTAGCAGAACGGAGTCTCAGAGCCAAGCGCAGACGAGAGGCCCACGGAAGAAGGTAGGAAGGGCGGCAAGGCGGTGCACGCTGCACGGATTGGCAGGAGGGAGCCGGGGCGGAGGGGCAGCCTGCCAGCCAAGCAGAGCCCCCGAGTCTGGCTGGCAAAAGTGGAGGGGCCGAAAGGAGTGTGTTCCGACAGCAAGTGCAACTTAGCATCTGGGAGGTCATAAGTTAACAGCTCTGCTCGGAAAGCGGGAAGGCTGGAGGACAACGGGAGTGAGAGTGGCTGAGCCCCCTGACGACAGAGCTCAGTTTGGCGGGGAACAAAGGCGCTAGCCAGCACCATCTCCCTCGCCCATCCCCCAGCCAAAATCCCAAAGGGAACCAGTTCCTGCCAGGGAACTTGCTTGCACCATGCAAACACCCAAAGCTGTGCTTCTGTGGATCCATCCCTCAGGCGGGTCTGACTCCCTCCCAGTGCCACAGGGCCCCTCCCAAAGTGGATCTCCAAAGGAAAAGCGGAAAAGCGAGCTGAACCTACCCCTCCCACCCCTGTGCACCTTGCTGATCCACCCCAGCTAATACGCCAGATCCCCAGCACCACAAGCCTGGCAGTGTGCAAGTAGCCCAGATGGGCCACACCACCCCACAGTGAATCCTGCCCCTGGGAGAGGGGAAGAGAAGGCACACACCAGTCTGACTGTGGCCCCAGAGGTGGGCTGGGGGCAGACATCAGGTCGGACTGGGGCTCCGGCCACCAACTCCAGTTATACACCACAGCACAAGGGAAGTGCCCTGCAGGTCCTCACCACTCCAGGGATTATCCAAAATGACCAAACGGAAGAATTCCCCTCAGAAGAATCTCCAGGAAATAACAACAGCCAATGAACTGATCAAAAAGGATTTAAATAATATAACAGAAAGTGAATTTAGAATAATAGTCATAAAATTAATCACTGGGCTTGAAAACAGTAGAGAGGACAGCAGAGAATCTCTTGCTACAGAGATCAAGGGACTAAGGAACAGTCAGGAGGAGCTGAAAAACACTTTAAATGAAATGCAAAACAAAATGGAAATGATGACGGCTCAGATTGAAGAGGCAGAGGAGAGAATAGGTGAACTAGAAGATAAAGTTATGGAAAAAGAGGAAGCTGAGAGAAAGAGAGATAAAAAAAATCCAGGAGTATGAGGGGAAAATTAGAGAACTAAGTGATACACTAAAAAGAAATAATATACGCATAATTGATATCCCAGAGGAGGAAGAGAGAGGGAAAGGTGCTGAAGGGGTATTTGAAGAAATAATAGCTGAGAACTTCCCTGAACTGGGGAAGGAAAAAGGCACTGAAATCCAAGAGGCACAGAGAACTCCCTTCAGACGTAACTTGAATCGATCTTCTGCATGACATATCATAGTGAAACTGGCAAAATACAAGGATAAAGAGAAAATTCTGACAGCAGCAAGGGATAAATGTGCTCTAACATATAAAGGGAGACCTATAAGACTCGTGACCGATCTCTCTTTTGAAACTTGGCAGGCCAGGAAGGATTGGCACGAGATCTTCACTGTGCTAAACAGAAAAAATATGCAGCCGAGAATCCTTTATCCAGCAAGTCTGTCATTTAGAATAGAAGGAGAGATAAAGGTCTTCCCAAACAAACAAAAACTGAAGGAATTTGTCACCACAAAACCAGCCCTACAAGAGATCCTAAGGGGGATCCTGTGAGACAAAGTACCAGAGACATCACTACAAGCATAAAACATACAGACATCCCAATGACTCTAAACCCGTATCTTTCTATAATAACACTGAATGTAAATGGATTAAATGTGCCAACCAAAAGACATAGGGTATCAGAATGGATAAAAAAACAAGACCCATCTATTTGCTGTCTACAAGAGACTCATTTTAGATCTGAGGACACCTTTAGATTGAGAGTGAGGGGATGGAGAACTATTTATCATGCTACTGGAAGCCAAAAGAAAGCTGGAGTAGCCATACTTATATCAGACAAACTAGACTTTAAATTAAAGGCTGTAACAAGAGATGAAGAAGGGCATTATATAATAATCACAGGGTCTATCCACCAGGAAGAGCTAACAATTATAAATGTCTATGCGCCAAATACCGGAGCCCCCAAATATGTAAAACAATTACTCATAAACATAAGCAACCTTATTGATAAGAATGTGGTCATTGCAGGGGACTTTAACACCCCACTTACAGAAATGGATAGATCATCTAGACACACGGTCAATAAAGAAACAAGGGCCCCGAATGACACATTGGATCAGATGGACTTGACAGATATATTTAGAACTCTGCATCCCAAAGCAACAGAATATACTTTCTTCTCGAGTGCACATGGAACATCCTCCAAGATAGATCATATACTGGGTCACAAAACAGCCCTTCATAAGTTTACAAGAATTGAAATTATGCCATGCATACTTTCAGACCACAATGCTATGAAGCTTGAAATCAACCACAGGAAAAAGTCCGGAAAACCTCCAAAAGCATGGAGGTTAAAGAACACCCTACTAAAGAATGAGTGGGTCAACCAGGCAATTAGAGAAGAAATTAAAAAATATATGGAAACAAACGAAAATGAAAATACAACAATCCAAACGCTTTGGGACGCAACGAAGGCAGTCCTGAGAGGAAAATACATTGCAATCCAGGCCTATCTCAAGAAACAAGAAAAATCCCAAATACAAAATCTAACAGCACACCTAAAGGAAATAGAAGCAGAACAGCAAAGGCAGCCTAAACCCAGCAGAGAAGAGAAATAATAAAGATCAGAGCAGAGAAAAACAATATAGAATCTTAAAAAAACTGTAGAGCAGATCAATGAAACCAAGAGTTGGTTTTTTGAAAAAATAAACAAAATTGATAAACATCTAGCCAGGCTTCTCAAAAAAAAAAAAAAAAAGGGAGATGACCCAAATAGATAAAATCATGAATGAAAATGGAATTATTACAACCAATCCCTCAGAAATACAAGCAATTACCAGGGAATACTATGAAAAATTATATGCCAACAAACTGGACAACCTGGAAGAAATGGATAAATTCCTAAACATCCACACACTTCCAAAACTCAATTAGGAGGAAATAGAAAGCTTGAACAGACCCATAACCAACGAAGAAATTGAATCAGTTCTCAAAAATCTCCCAACAAATAAGAGTCCAGGACCAGATGGCTTTCCAGGGGAGTTCTACCAGACGTTTAAAGCAGAGATAATACCTATCCTCCTCAAGCTATTCCAAAAAATAGAAAGGGAAGGAAAACTTCCAGACTCATTCTATGAAGCCAGCATTACTTTGATTCCTAAATCACACAGAGACCCAGTAAAAAAAGAGAACTATAGACCAATATCCCTGATGAATATGGTTGCAAAAATTCTCAATAAGATACTAGCAAATCGAATTCAGCAGCATATAAAAAGAATTATTCACCATGATCAAGTGGGATTCATTCCCAGGATGCAGGGCTGGTTCAACATTCGCAAATCAATCAACGTGATACATCACATTAATAAAAGAAAAGATAAGAACCATATGATCCTATCAATCGATGCAGAAAAGGCCTTTGACAAAATCCAGCACCCTTTCTTAATAAAAACCCTTGAGAAAGTCGGGATAGAAGGAACATACTTAAACATCATCAAAGCCATTTATGAAAAGCTCACAGCTAACATCATCTTCAACGGGGAGAAACTGAGAGCTTTTTCCCTGAGATCAGGAACACAACAGGGATGCCCACTCTCACTGCTGTTGTTTAACATAGTGCTGGAAGTTCTAGCATCAGCAATCAGACAACAAAAGGAAATCAAAGGCATCCAAATTGGCAAAGATGAAGTCAAGCTTTCGCTTTTTGCAGATGACACGATATTATACATGGAAAATCCGATAGACTCCACCAAAAGTCTGCTAGAACTGATACATGAATTCAGCAAAGTTGCAGGATACAAAATCAATGTACAGAAATCAGTTGCATTCTTATACACTAACAATGAAGCAACAGAAAGACAAATAAAGAAACTGATCCCATTCACAATTGCACGAAGAAGCATAAAATACCTAGGAATAAATCTAACCAAAGATGTAAAAGATCTGTATTCTGAAAACTATAGAAAGCTTATGAAGGTAATTGAAGAAGATTTAAAGAAATGGAAAGACATTCCCTGCTCATGGATTGGAAGAATAAATATTGTCAAAATGTCAATACTACCCAAAGCTATCTACACAGGCAATGCAATCCCAATCAAAATTGCACCAGCATTCTTCTTGAAACTAGAACAAGCAATCCTAAAATTCATATGGAACCACAAAAGGCCCCGAATAGCCAAAGTAATTTTGAAGAAGACCAAAGCAGGAGGCATCACAATCCCAGACTTTAGCCTCTACTACAAAGCTGTCATCATCAAGACAGCATGGTATTGGCACAAAAACAGACACATAGACCAATGGAATAGAATAGAAACCCCAGAACTAGACCCACAAACGTATGGCCAACTCATCTTTGACAAAGCAGGAAAGAACATCCAATGGAAAAAAGACAGTCTCTTTAACAAATGGTGCTGGGAGAACTGGACAGCAACATGCAGAAGGTTGAAACGAGACCACTTTCTCACACCATTCACAAAAATAAACTCAAAATGGATAAAGGACCTGAATGTGAGACAGGAAACCATCAAAACCTTAGAGGAGAAAGCAGGAAAAGACCTCTCTGACCTCAGCCGTAGCAATCTCTTACTCGACACATCCCCAAAGGCAAGGGAATTAAAAGCAAAAGTGAATTACTGGGACCTTATGAAGATAAAAAGCTTCTGCACAACAAAGGAAACAACCAACAAAACTAAAAGGCAACCAACGGAATGAGAAAAGATATTTGCAAATGACATATCAGACAAAGGGCTAGTATCCAAAATCTATAAAGAGCTCACCAAACTCCACACCTGAAAAACAAATAACCCAGTGAAGAAATGGGCAGAAAACATGAATAGACACTTCTCTAAAGAAGACATCCGGATGGCCAACAGGCACATGAAAAGATACTCAACGTCGCTCCTTATCAGGGAAATACAAATCAAAACCACACTCAGATATCACTGCACGCCAGTCAGAGTGGCCAAAATGAACAAATCAGGAGACTATAGATGCTGGAGAGGATGTGGAGAAACGGGAACCCTCTTGCACTGTTGGTGGGAATGCAAATTGGTGCAGCCGCTCTGGAAAGCAGTGTGGAGGTTCCTCAGAAAATTAAAAATAGACCTACTTATGACCCAGCAATAGCACTGCTAGGAATTTACCCAAGGGATACAGGAGTACTAATGCATAGGGGCGCTTGTACCCCAATGTTTATAGCAGCACTCTCAACAATAGCCAAATGATGGAAAGAGCCTAAATGTCCATCAACTGATGAATGGATAAAGAAATTGTGGTTTATATACACAATGGAGTACTAAATGGCAATGAGAAAGAACGAAATATGGCCCTTTGTAGCAACGTGGATGGAACTGGAGAGTGCGATGCTAAGTGAAATAAGCCATACAGAGAAAGACAGATACCATATGTTTTCACTCTTATGTGGATCCTGAGAAACTTAACAGAAACCCATGGGGGAGGGGAAGGAAAAAAAAAAAGAGGTTAGAGTGGGAGAGAGCCAAAGCATAAGAGACTCTTAAAAACTGAGAACAAACTGAGGGTTGATGGGGGGTGGGAGGGACGGGTGGATGGGTGATGGGTATTGAGGAGGGTACCTTTTGGGATGAGCACTAGGTGTTGTATGGAAACCAATTTGACAATAAATTTCATATATTGAAAAAAAAAAAAAAAAGGAAAACAAAAGAGGAGTAAATTCCACCCAAGTCGCATGGCTGAGAATAGGACAGGAACAATTGTCCCAGGAAAAATGTGGGTGCTCTTCAAGGGAAAAGGTGAATCAATGTATGTCCACAGTGTAGAGTAAAAGAAATGCAGGAAGATAAGCACAAAGTTCTATGATGCTATGGTATCAAAGAGAGAAATCTTTTGTCAGGGTTGGGGAAATAAAAGATTTCATTAAAAAAAAAAGAAATATATTTATATATAAATAATATATACTATATATTATTTATTTATATTATGTATATATAATATATAAATTATATATATTTATATATTTATACATTTATAAAATATATAAGTTATATATTTATAAAATATATAATTTATATTTATAACTCATAAATTATTGTTTATAATTTATATTACTTATATATAATTATAATACTAAATTACTGTGACATCTTTATATATTTTATAGTTTAGGGAACGTGAAAAATCTTTTACAGGTAAATCAGTTGTCATCTTTACATTTTTTATTTATCTTCTGGACAACATTTGTCAGCAATTCAACATGTTATAATTAACTCTAATGGCTCTACGAGATGTTCAATAATGAGATTCTGAAATGTAATCAATTTACAAACAACAAAATAATGACTAGTGCAATCCAAATGATACTGCACTATAAGGCAAAAAACAGGATATTGTTTGAAAGCTAAAGTTCACAGAAAGTGTTTGGAAAGAGAACAGTGAACACTACAGTGGGTAGGATCACTCAACAAATTCCATGAATGATTAATTATAGTTAAGAAGAGAATCAGCAGAAATTTGTGTTTTTTTTTAAAGGTAGGTAGAAATACCTAGAAGGAATAAAGATGGAATTAAGCCAGAATGTCATCCTGACACAAACTGAAAATAAATTCTCAAAGTATGTTTACTAACGCTAAGATGAAAGTCTACAGCTGAGAATAAGTAATGAGAAAAAAAAAGCTGGTATTGGTTAAATTGTTAAATGTGGCCAAAATAGCATAAAGGAATGTTCTAAAGCCATTAAAAAATGGTCATTTTAAAGACCCTCATGGAAATAATTATTGTTGACCTTTGAAAAACACAACTTTAAGCTCCAGGGGTCCACTTATACAGGGATTGTTTTTAGAGTTGTAAATGTATTTTCTCTTTTGTTTATGAGTTTCTTAATAATATTATTTTCTTTAGCTTACTTTATTGTAAGAATACAGTACATAATACATATAACATATAAAATATGTTTTAATCAACTGTTTATGTTATTGGTAAGACTTCCAATCAATAGTGGGCTACTAGTAATTAAGTTTTGGGGGAATCAAAAGTTATATGTGGATTTTCAACTGCACAGTGATTGGTAACCTAACCCCTGCATTATTAATGTGTCAACCAACTGGGTGGCTCAGTTGGTTAAGTGACTGACTTCAGCTCAGGTCATGATCTTGCCATGCTTGAGTTCACCCCCCCATCAGGTTCCCTGCTGAGCCCACTTCAGATCCTCTGTCTCCTTCTCTCTCTGTCCCTCCCCTGCTCTCTCTCTCTCAAAATAAATAATACTTTTTAAAAAGTGTCAACTATATACTAGAAAACAACAAAGAATACAAAGAAGTAGTATGCTATAATGCAGGCATGTTAAACACATATGAATGAAGAAAACTAGTAAGAGCTAAAATAAATATATCAGTGTTAAAGTTTTTTTCCTATTTGCATGTATTCTTTAACAGTTTTGCTGCATCATAATATTTCTAAAAAGTTAGTAGCTGTAAAATTGTCACAATTAACAGAATATTTATAGAAAAATAAAGAATAAAATTAAATCTGTAACAAAACATAATCTTGATAACATAGTAAGCAAACTGGAAACTGATAAAATGTTAGCTAACCTTAAAGGGCTCCTTATATTGAGACTGTTAAAAAAAATCAACAGAATTTTTTTTAATGTTCATTTATTTATTTTGAGAGAGAGAGAGAGAGCAAGCATGAGTGGGGGAGGGGCAGAGAGAGAGAAGGAGAGAGAGAATCCCAAGCAGGTACCACACTGTCAGTGTAGAGCCTGATATGGGGCTAAAAATCATGAAACCAAGAGATCATGACCCATGCTGAGATCAAGACAGACACTTAACTGACTGAGCTACTCAGGTTCCCCCAAAATCAACAGAATTTTTAAAGATATGCTTAGCTCAGATTAATTTATATCTTCAGAGGAATTTATTTCTCAATTTGGTACTAAGATCTTCATTTTTAAAAATGTCTAGTTTTTATTTATTACCTCTCTGTAACACACTCTCTGCAATTATTATCTTATTAAAACCTGTACCTATAAAAATTAGAAACTCAAGAATTAATGTCATCAGAATTATCTTTATTATGATAAACCAAAGCATTTTATAAAATGGTATGATTATTTATGTCACGTTATTAAAGAGTCCTTGACTTATTAGTGAAAATATGAGTGGCTTTTAGCAAACAAAAGTAACAAATTAAATTATTTAATGGAGCAAGTAAGCACAGTGCAGTGAGAAAAAAAATATAGGTTTAAAATTTTGATTAGCTGAGGTTCAAATGCTACCTTAATAACACCAAATAAATTACCTAATTTTTATAAATCTCAACTCTTCCATCTGTATAAGATGGTACTTAAACTTATTTTCTATACTCCATAATTCACAAAATATCCCTATAAAGAGCCTAGTTACAATGCTAGACTCTTCTAAGTATTGTGTATCTTTCAAATAGCTCAATAATTCCCACAATGCTATGAAAGAGCTGCCTTCAAAAAGACTAACTAGCTATTAATCAAATTCATGTCCTCTTCTCTTTGCACATAGAAATGAAACATATTTCCCAGCTTCCTTTGCAGTTAGTTGTGATTATAAGGCTGAGTTCTGAGCAAAAGAATGTGGACAGAAGTAAAATGTACCACTTCCACACTGGTCCATACAGATGTCCCGTAGGCAATTCTCAACTGATGGCTGGATATCAACTTCAAAGGCAATCTTGTAAACCATGTCTAGGCTTAAAATTGATGGAGCCCATGATGGCAGAAGCCAACATCTGGCATAGGCTAACATGACACTTTGGAAAAACTCTTTTTGGAATTCACAATAGTGAGAAATATACTTCTATCATATTGGAAACAGCATACATTTAGAGGTTCTGTTATAGCAGTCAATGTTATTTTAACAAATTTGGGTGCTATTATTTTTATTTTAAGTTGGAAAAACTGAAGAATATTGAGTTAATAAGTCAGTCATAGCATACATTAATTAATTAATTGAGCTAGAATACTAAAAAGCCTGGCTCTAAAACCTGCACTTAAAATTTCTTAGGTGCTTGATGAATGAGTTAGTATTAGTCAAATATGGCATGCACTCTCAGTTAGGACAATAGCATGTCCAAGGGGATGAAAATTGGTTCATGAGGAGGAGACAAATCTCTTAGGTATTACAATGGTTTCTGAGCCTCTCAAGATCTACAGTATGTACACGGATATAGAGTATATCTGTAGTAGTAATAAAATGTCATGGAAGATGGAGGGGTCAGGAAAAAAATATCTTGAGAGTTACCAGGGGGAATAAAAAAAAGGCTGAGACATTGAAAAAGAGGATGAAGAGTCATAATTTTAACATACGACATAGATCAATAATTTTATTTATCTGATTTAACTACTACAGAATGTATTGGATTAAATGGTACTTTTCCAGAGATTTAAAAATCACTTGAACAGTCAATAGCATACTGCCTGGCTCATGATGATACCGAAACTGAAGAAATGTATATTCATACCAAAAAGGCATGATCAAATCCACATAAAAGAATGAGAAAGAATGATAAAAGAGAAGAAGTAACATACCAACTTTTCATATAGCCCTTTTATTACAACTTGGATAAAACTAATGATTTAAATACATAAAAGAAACTGACCTTTAAAATCCCTTATAACTCTGAAAATTTAAGATTCTATAAAATCTGCAAAGTTAAATATTTATGATTTCTAGTATTTTTAAAAGAACGTGTCCATATTTAGTAGCACATTTTGTACTCTTTTATATTAGTTTCATTTTTTTGAGGAAGGAAAAACGTTTAAACTTTATAAAATTTATCTCTATTTTATCTATGTTTCTGTTAGTAACTCACTTAAAAGAAGTGTCTCCAGGATCTTGGTTTGGAAAGGAGGACAAATGTAATTTCTCACTTCTAGGAATCAATACCCAACAGCTAAGAACTGAAGTTAATATGTTGAGGGTAAATGGAAGATTTCATCCAGAATTTCATCTCCTTTTTTTCTGTGCCTTGTTTACGGCCAATTTCCTTTTATTTTACTTATAATCCTCCCCTCTAGTTGCTCAATCAAGAGTAAATACTGTTAGACAAGCTGTTCGACAACCAGCTTTACTTAAGTGTCCAAGTAAAAAATGTAGGCCTACACTGGACTCTCCGGAATTTAGACAGTGAAGTGACAGAAGTTATATCCACAGAGAATCATGGCAAGTCTAGTCTGATAATAACTTCAATCCCTAGTAAATCTCAGAATTACTAAGGAACTCATTTCTTTTCTAGAGACCGATTTCCAAAGCAAGGAAGACAATAGGGGCTACAAAAAGGAATAAGAGACTTCTGGTTTTATCTCTGTAAAGAGCTTATAAGTCATAATTTCTCCTTACAATAAAAATAAAAGTTGGACAAACTGAAAATTAATAACCTTTCTTGGGCCCATCAGAGAATTGAAGTCCCAGGACAATCTACCACCCTTAAATCCAGAGACACAGTCTCATCCAGAAGAAAGGAACCGCAATCTCATCTGAAACAGAAGCCATTAAAACCTTAAATTGATTTTTTAAAACCCTTCAATGGTAATATTGGTGAATTACTGGAGGCCAAGTATGTACTATCTTGAGAGTGAGAAATTCCTGGGAGTCATAGTCCTAAAGATGTATTCTCATTTTCTTTGGCTTTACTTCCAAGATCATCACCATGTTCTCACAGTGAAGATCTAAGAAAAATCCTTTATAACTCTGGCACATGAGAGTAACCCTTGTGAAGTACATTCAGATCTATTCTCCAGAGGAAAAATCTTTCTTAGACGTTTATCCTAACTGGAGAAAGAAAAGTCCTCCCATCCCAACCTTCCATTTTTCTGGTCCCACCAAAGAATGGGGGACATAATCACAAGGAGTGAGGGATTCAAAGAAACAGACTGGAATACTGCAGCCAGGGAAGAGAGTAAGGGGCTGGGAAAAAAACCTATATCACTAAAGACACACTTGTTTGTGAAGGTCACATCCTCCAAAACACAAAACTACATGAAAACTGAGATTTAATCCAAACATTACAGAGGGCTCTCCCTCCTGCATATATTATGATCACACCAAGAAGTCTCCAGGATAATAATGGATTACAGCTGAAAGATTTACAAAACACAGGCATATTGGAAAGAGAAATTTAGAAAAATTCAACGCGGAAAAGAAAAAAAAAGAGATCTCCTCTCCCCCCAAAAGACACTACAGGAATTTGAAATCTCTCTCTTTTTTAATTCTTATTAATTTTTTTTTTTTGAGGGAGAGACAGAGAGTGAAAACAGGGGAGGGACAGAGAGAGGGAGTAACAAAGAATCAAAAGCAGGCTCCAGGCTCTCAGTTTTAAGCACATAGCCCATTGCAGGGCTCACACCCACGAACCAGGAGATCATGACCTGAGCAGAAGTCCTCTGCTTAACCAGTGAGTCACCTAGGTGCCACAGAATTTGAAGTCTCTTTTACTCTGGTGCCTAAGAATATATCAAATATGAAACATAGCCCAACAACTAGCCAGAATAATATGAATCCTCGACTAAATATCTATTTGCTTTAGTTCTTAGGCCCATCAGTTCATTTAGCATGGCAACAAAAAGGATCAGTGAGCTTGAAGCAGGTAAATAGAAACTCCCCAGTCCAAAATGCCAAAAGAGGGAAAAATAAAAACTAAATAAAAAATAAAACAAAACCAAGAATAGAATATTGAAGAACTCTGGAACAATCAAAAGGCATGTCACATACATAATTAAAATAGCAGAAAGAGAAGAGAAAACAGAGCAAATAAACATTTGAAGTTAATAAAGAGTCAGAACTTCCCAAAATGAATGACAGATGCCTAACCAAGTATCTAGGAAGCTCAGAGAACATCAAACAGGATAAATACATCATATTAAACTATAGAAGACCAAAGACAAAGGGAAGATCTTGAAAGCAGCCAGAGGGTAAAATGCTTTACTTAAAGAGGAACAATGATAAGAATTACAGTAGACTTCTTTTCATAAACTATGCAAGCAAGAAGAAAGTGGAGTGGAATACTAACAGTGTTGAAAGAAAAAGCCACCAATCGATGTTTCCATATTCAGTAAAATTATTTTTCAAAAATAAAGGGAAAGAATGTGGAAGCGATGGAATGAATGCAGCCAAGCCATTCCAATTGTCTGACATTATAAGTCACACAGGGCAGGCAGTTGTTTGTATAGTCAAAGCATGCTATTCATTGTTGTATGTTTGCATTTTGATTCCTAACTCCCCTTATATGCACTCTAAAATTCTTATGATATATTTCATTAACTTTACCATCAACTATGACCCCTACCATTTTATCCTTGGCAGGCCTTTCCCTCATTGGTGTTACATCCTGAGTCTTTCGTATCAGAAACAAAACATCTCTGATAGTTAACTATGTAAACCTGGCATAATGGATAAGATTAATCAACTGTGATTGAGTGATTCTGGTCACTGGCCATTCCCAGGTGACCCAATATAATCGCAAAAAAAAACACAAATAGAAAGAGACTGTGATTTCCCAAATGAAAATCAAATCATTGATTCTCTGTTCAATTTATCGTAAGACAGTCTAAACTGAAAAACTTTCTCAGTTTGTGTGGCTTAGAAAAAGGGTGTCCTCTCAACCCAAAAATGGAGAGTTGATCTAGATACACCATGTAGAGGCTATGCTTACTGCAGAGCTAAGAGCTATCTGGGTCAGTGCTCATCAAGGCCTAAGGAGAATATCCATACAAAAAACATACTCTTTCTCTCTGATCCACTGTGTTCATTAAACAAATGTTTAACTCTTTACTTGGCATTCTTAAACATCCTTATATTGGAAAGAAGTTGTCATGAATGGTAAACATAAGCATAGTGGTCCCAGATTATTGTAAATTAACAAGTTTTGAGTCCTGTTTGTATACAACTTTATTTTATGAGTTGACACATAGATTTGGGCTTTGCAAATCTAGTTTAATCGATTTCAGGTATAAAAGGCTGAGGACCACCTAGCTATTCTGAAGATGATATTTGTAAGACTCCTTGATGGTCAGGCATCCAGCCTGCTTATGGTCAAAACTCTGTATCCCCATGTACCCTGCGCTTTCTTAGCTACAGCAAGAGTTATAATAACACTCATTTGTGCTTATCATGCTTGATTGTACAGATTATTCAGCCATAAAAAGTGAAATGTTGCCATTTGCAACAATATGGATAGAGCTAGAGAGTAAACGCTAAGCAAAAGAAGTCAGTCAGAGAAAGACAAATACCATATGATCTCAGTCATATGTAGAATTTAAGAAACAAAACAAACAAAAACAAGACAAAAAATAAAACAAAAAAAAAAGATACTAACCAAGAAACAGACTCTTTTTTTTAAGCTTTTTTTTAAGCTTATTATTTTTTTTTTTTTTTGAGAGAGAGAGAGAGAGACAGAGCATGAGCATAAGCATGAGCATGAGCAGGGGAGGGAGAGAGAGAGAGGGGGAGACACAGAATCTGAAGCAGGCTCCAGGCTCTGAGCCATCAGTACAGAGCCCAACAGAGGGCTCGAACTCACAAACAGAGAGATCGTGACCTGAGCTGAAGTCGGAAACCCAACTGACTGAGCCACCTAGGCGCCCCAACAGACTCTTAACTATAGAGAACAAACTGATGGCTACCTGAGCACAGGTGGATGGGGGGATGGGAAAATAGGTAATGGGGATTAAAGAGTACGCCTAGCACAATAAAAAATAAAATGATTAAAAAAAAGAAAACTCTAATATTACTAACTAAAAAAAACAAAAAAAAGCAAAACAAAACAAATAAAAACAAGAGTAAATTTTAAAGAGGTTAAAGAATCAGTCACACATGAAGTATGTATCAAAGACAAAATCCTGTCTTCTAAACAGTAATTCATGTCTCTCCCCAAAGAATATTCCACAGATTATTAGCTGTGTGACATTGTCCATTAAAAAAAATCATGAAGAATTCTTTCAAACACCTGCCTGTTATATTTATCTTTAGGCAATAAAACAAACAAAAACTCTTAAGCTTAATAAAAGTTGTAAGAAATCTTCTGTAGAGAAATCCAGCACTTCCCAATCATATTTGATCTCTGAAACACTTTTTCATACAACATCTAATGCTCCCTGCCTTTTACCAAAAGCAGAGAAAGAAAGGCTTTGGAAATTCTTCCATCCATCACCCTCACTGTGTCCACTGCCAGCACTGTGGTCCAGACTGCCATCATCTCTCTCAAACAAACACAACAACCTCCTATCTAGGATCCCTCCAACTGCTCTTGTTTCCTGCGGCAGAAACTCTAAATTGTTCTCTAAAACTTACTTCCTTTACCCCCTCAACACAGATTTAGATAGTACTTCTAGCCTATTTTGCTGTTAGGTACAGCCATGTGATGGAGTTACAGCCAGTGAATTATTAATGCAATTACTAGTGTAAATAATATGCTTCCCATGGGTCCTCCTTCTCTCTTCACCTGAATGGCAGAGAAGCAGCAGACACTCTGGGTCTGGGACCGAGGGAGCTGCGAGACAGACACACCAATAAGAATCCCTCATTGACAACCATGAAGCGGAGTGTTTCCCTGCCAGAACATTTGCATTTATTTAGTTCTTTGAACAAGAAACAAACAATTGCTATTATATTAAGCTACTGTGACTTGAAGGTTACTTATTTATATTTATAGCCATTTGCCTGATCTGAATAATGCACTCTATTTTTATGTTTAACCTGTACCCAGATTGATGATACTAAAATATAAGTCAATTCACATCATTCCTTTGTTCAGAATCTTCCACTAGTTTCCCACATGGCTCACATTAGGAACCAATGACCTTAGAAAGGGATGATCAGGTCCATCATGACCTCTCTAACCATATCTCCTAGTACTCCTTTCCCCATTAATTTCTCTCCATGTGGCACTGACGTAAATGCTGTGTAGAAATATTGCTATGTTAGGATTTTTGCATCACTTTTCCCTCTTTTTGCTATGCACTTTATAGCAGATACTGGCATGGCTCACTCTCTCCTTCTTCCTGTTTCTGCTTAATCATCTTCTTGGTCATCTTCTTGGTGAGTTTTTCCATGAACACCTCATCTAAAATTGCTATTCAAGCCCCCAGACCCACCCCACCATGTCCTGTCACACTCCCCTTTATATATTTTTCTTCACAGCACTTGTCACAGTTTTTATAGTTATTTTTTTAACTGCCAGTTTCTCCTATAGAATTAA
This sequence comes from Neofelis nebulosa, assembly GCF_028018385.1. NCBI lineage: Eukaryota > Metazoa > Chordata > Mammalia > Carnivora > Felidae > Neofelis > Neofelis nebulosa. The sequence continues at coordinate 23,325,837 of NC_080783.1, forward strand.
TCTCCATGAAGGCAGGTGGTTTTGTACTGTATATTTCAGTCACTGCTGCATTTCTAGTGTGTGGCATAAATGACTGACTGAATAAATAAGTGAATGAAATTGGCTAGAAAACTGGCATGTCTACATAATATGAAATCTAATGACTTATTTCCTTTAGGCATGTTGGCAAGCAAATTTATTTTAAATTCCATTGTATGTTCATTATGTCCTGAGAAGTTTAGGATAGTGATTTGATAATATTAGATTCGTATCAAAACAACCATAAAGACTCTGATTGATATCAAAATTAAATGCAAAAAAATGTCCACAAGCTTTTCCAAAGATAAAATTCTACCTCAATTATATGTTCAACATTAAACTTGCAAAGCAGGATGTCTAGTGTATGTCTATATCATTAAATATCTTCTAAGAATCCTTAAATTGAAAGGAATGAATTAGAACAGAACAATCTGACATTTGCCTCTGACATTCAGACTCCTGATTTCCCCATAAAGAGCTTTCCTTCTGTCAGATTCATCAGTTCCTCCAGCAGCACTAGACGTTTTAAAACAACCTGCGTGTGATCACACTAGTGAAACCAAGTAGTTTCACTACTCATCTTGACATGAGTAGTGTCATGTCATGGCTGCTTGACATCCTTGACATGGCTGCTTCTGCTATTATAGCTTTCAAAGTGAATGCCAAATGCCAATTAGTGATCAGTGTAGTGTGATGCCTGCAGGGGCACATTTCTGATAGAAACTGCCAAGATTCCAACTAATTTTCATACTGCCTAATAATTTATTGCAATGGCTTTCAGCAGCTAAAATTCTTAGTGCTTTTCTTTTTCAAAGCAAAGATTAGCAACTAATAATCTCTAATAGTACTCCCATAGATAAACACATTCAGTAAATTATATTTTGAGTAAGGTTGTGTTCAGTTATCCTTGCCTACAGTAATTCTAAATTAAGGCAAAGGTAATTAATGAAGGGCACTTAATAAGCCAGCTACCATTGTGGGGGAACCTGCTGGAGAACCTCTGTAATAGAGGACACATCCTTCAGAGATATTCAACTTTAGGAATGAGGGAAGTTGAAATACTTATACGCTGGCTACTGCCAATCACTGATTGAGGGCCGTTCCTAGCAGGTTTAATGCCCCATCCCTTCTTGACTGCCACAGGGGTGGGCAAAGTGGACTTGAGCAGTGAAAGGAAGCCCTCTGAGATTTCTTTGCCTATCATTTTGGCAGTTGCAAATCAGACTGGCATGCACTGGAGGAAATGGGAAAGTACTGACCACATATGCTACACAGGGTTAAAAGTATTCAAAAAGAGATATCTCTTGACATGATCTCTTGGTGAGGGATGAGAGTGGAAGCACATTCTAAGAAAATCAAATTTAGAATATGTTTGCATTGATAAAGTAGGCAGTTAGTTAGACATGAGCTAGAGGCAAGGATGGTTACATATTAGAAGGTCAGGGCACGACATCCTGACCTTGTGGCTTCCCAGACTCTGGAACTAACAGATCAAGACCCACAGGTGCAGAGCATACACTCTCCTCTTCCACCTCTGCCCCAGGGTATCCCTTAGACTCATAATGTATTTGAGTAGCGGTTATAGCCCCTGACCCTGGGGGAAAGCCTGCAGTGATATCTCCAGTACAAACTTTATAGGGTCAAAAACTCCCCCTCCCAATCTATGGGAAGAGTCCCCCAAATAATTGGAGGCAGCCTCCATTAGAGATCACCCCGTCCATGATGAAGGACCCTGCTCACATGCAAGGAAAGGCCCCTGCAGCCTCAGGACAGTCACCACCTTGCTGCACACTTTCCCACTTTGAAAGTGTCTACTTTCCTTCCAGCTGTTTTTATTTGAGTGAGGCTGTCTTTGAGCACAGATCCTCACCTAAATCTTTCATGAGAACCCAAGAACCAACAACATCTACAAGATGCATCTACACAACACAGACTCCCCTATGGGTAACAGTATCACCGAAGTCAAAGTCTGAGAGTAGTAAGAGATTAGAGAGGCACACAGAAAATGAATAATGAAAGGCACAGATTTTTGTTTGTTTGCAGCTATTTTATTCACATCTATATTCCTCATGCCTAGAAATAACACAGAATATTGTGTTTTTGCACATTTGTTAACTCAGTAAACTATTAGAATTTTCAAATAACCAAATTTTCACATATTCTCCAATCCTGCTTTTTTCAATATATCTGGCTTACTTCCTTTTCAATGACTGTCATGTCTTATCACTCATCAATTAAATTCAGATTATCTCTTTTTTCACGACTTTGACCTACTCTGCAAATATGCCATGTATTTTAATTTTACCACTTTCTAAATTTTAATTATTTATTTATTTTTTTCATTTTAGGGAGAGAAAGAGAGCACATAAGAAGGGGACAGGGACAGAGGGGGGGAGAGAGAGAGAGAGAGAGAGAGAGAGAGAGAGAGAGAGAGTGTTAAGCAGGCTCCATGCTCCGTGCTGAGCCTTTCACAGGCCTTGATCCCAGAATCCTGGGATAATGACCTGAGCTGAAATCAAGAATTGGTGCTCCAGCTGACTGAGCCACCCAGGTGTTCCTAACCATTTTCACTAGAAGTTGTAGGGAAATCTTTTGCTCTTCCCTTTATTCTATTTTTACTGTATAGTTACCAGTTTCTGCCATTTCTTTCTTTAAAATACCTTTGGGTTCCGCTCCTTCCTCCCCACTGATGTTACTATCATAATGCTCAGATTAGCTATCTGATACTTTCTGACTGGTCAATTATCCCCATTTTCACTCTCCTAAACTTGTTCATAATGTCTGGCTATGTTATTCTTCCTGAGACTAAAGTTATCTTATATTATTTCTACTCATAACAAGTAGTAATAGTTATTTGGCTTAGCCAGAAACTGCACTACATCTATTCCTACTCCTCTGCTTCCCTATCCCAGTATGTGGACATTTAATGGGTCTGAGAAGGAAGGAGCTAAACCAATGGCATCTGATTTATCTTTTTTTCCAGTTACCAAGAGCCACAGCCAGGGAAAGAAAACAAGTAACCTGGGTTATCCTTCTTGTAAACATGCTGATATATCACTTCCTGGTAAAGAAAAGACAGACATTTACTTGCAAGACAATTCTTATCTATAGAATTTTCTCACTAGAATGTCCCTGGTTTGGTTTGTTTACAATAGGCAAACCTAGAATCTGTGGGGTTTGAAGCACAGCATCCTGGAAAATGTCACATAAGCCCTATAACAACCTAGCTGTAAAACACAGATGTTTCATAACCTAAAAATCCCTCTACATGAAGTGATTTGCAATCCTTTCTAGAAACTTCATCTATTACTCTGGGCTGGACTGCATGTCTGAGCAAAAAATAAAAACCCGGAAAGTCATGTATCATGTCCTAAGCCTTCTTTTTTTTTTTTTTTTTCTTTTCCTTTTTCTTTTCTTTCTTTTTTCTTACCGGTTTTTTGTTTTGTTTTGTTTTGTTTTGTTTTTTTGGTCTATGTTTCTTAATTGCTTATATCCTTGAGACTGTTGGTAAAATTTGACATTAGGATAACTGATTTTATAAATCAGACTTGACAATCTTGCCTTTTGTGCAAGTTCAGAGCACAACAATAACACCCATCTTTCCCTCAGATTTCAGAAAGATAGAAGATTTTGATAGAAAAAGTAGCCTGGATTACAGAGCATGACTTCCATACACAAACACAATGGCTCCCTAATCCCTTACTCTGGATTTTCTATTTAATCTCACTGAATGACTAAACTGGACAGTCACAGGCCAACCCTTACGATGAGAGAGCAATTCAGAAAGCTTATCTGATAATAAAAAAGAAAGGAAGTTGGGGTGCCTGGGTAACTCAGTCGATTAAGTTTTCAACTGACTCGATTTTGGCGCAGGTCATGATTTCATGGTTTATGGGTTCAAGCCCTGTGTCAGGCTCTGAGCTGACGGTGGGGAGCCTGCTTGGGATTCTCTCTCACCCTCTCTCTCTCTGCCCCTCCTGCATACTTTCTCGCTCTCAAAATAAACTTAAAAAAAAAAAGAAAGGAACTCAAATTACCAATCAGATAATTCACTCTTCAGCCCTGGATGAAGAGAAAGTGAGGGATGCAGGAAAAGATAAAGAATGTTCCTCTTTTCAAAATCCTTCCAAATGGATGACTCCTTCCCCAAAAAGTCAGCTGTGCTAGCTAATTTAAATGCTCCCACTCCCAGTTCAATACACGAGGAAAAGCTTACATAAGGCAGACAAGTTCAGAAAATTTAGTTCAAAATTGAGGTTAGTTTTGTTGCTGAGTCTGTTTTTTTTTTTTTTTTTTTTTTTTTTTTGTTAGTACATTTATACTGTACAGTCATCAGTCTTATGCCTGGATTTCTATGTTCTCAACCCCAGGCTTTTGCTAGAGTCCTTAGTTTTTGTTCCCTTACCTCATTATAATGACCTTTACTGTGTGGACTGAGCTCTGGGCACCTAATTCTCCATTATTATAGCTCTGAAATGTTCACATAGAGGCTAGTTCACCTGCATGGATGACACATGACACTGACCTGACAATCTGAGTCACTCTGTGTGTTACTCATATAGTTATTGCAATATTGTCATGTATTTTTTACTTTCTCAGTCTTTTGATGTCCATTGGCTCCCTTGTCCAACCACATCCTAATTCTGATCTTTTAAGCTGCAAGTTCTTATTGCTATCTTCAGCAGCAGGTAGTAATTCTGTTTCAAATGCTAGGTGCTAAAGGCTGCCACAGTGTTTTGGCCCATGCTCTGTCCACAGTCCTATTTCCTACTAGTTCTTAACATATGTGGTCTGTGTACACCCTTCTGTTTCCTGCCCTGAATAGCTAGGACTCAAATTTTAGAAATGAAGAATTGTGGAGTAGTTGGGAAGACAATTTTTATAAATCTCTCATGAGATAATGTGGTCCAATAAATGTACACTCAGTTGCTCAAACTAGGACCAACTTTAAATTCAGGATTTCTGATTCAGGTTTTCATCCCATGCTCATCCAAAAAGAGGAGGGACGCTATTTTCCAAGTTGTTGTTTTTCATTTATGTCCTCCATCCACCTGTACCTTATCCCTCAAATATGAGCTCAATTCTCACTCATCACTTCCATAATTACTCCCCACATTCTCCCATTTTTAAAAATTCTTACTTTGTATGTAGTTATTTTCACAGAATTTAAACTATAATTAGTCTCTAATCACTTTTGAATGATCTTTTTTTTCTCTCTTTGAGGGCAGAGAACATTTCTTATACTATGGTAATTTCCATTTCAGTTACTGAAATGTCAGCTACATTTAGAAAGAAAGAAATTACTTTTTATAAATAATGTGTTTTACATTTTATTATATAATTTCCTATATTAAATAATCCTATATTAAAGGATTAAAGGATTGCAATATGATTGTAAGTCGATCACATATTTAAATGCATAAACACTTTATTAAAAGCTTCTAGTGGTTCTTTCATTCTCTTTACTTCTAAGTAAATTCGTGATTCTCATGTAAGATAAACTAAGGAGTCATTAACATAAATGAATACATTATACCCTGATAATCTTACCACTTCAACATGATGTTAATGAGCAATCTTGAAATTACTAAGTGATTGGCATACTACGGTTCACTACTTGACTTGTACTTTTCCATGCTAAGTAAAAAATACATAGTTGGTAAGCCTCAGTGCTGACTAATGAAAACTATGAGTAAGTCAGGACATTCATAACCTGCAATGAACGGTTATTACCAAGATTCATTATTTAAAGAAGGAAAATGGTATTATATAATTAAGTATTTTAACCAATCAGGTCAATGGAAGTACAAATTTGTCAATTACATCTATAATTCAAATTATATCACCTCTTAATAGCCAACACTAAATATGAAATATAAGCACTTAAGTTTTCTTCTTGGTCGACTGGCAAAATATACTGCAAACATTGGAGTTATACCAATAACAATAGGTAACTTACTAAGGACTTACTTGGGTCAGGCACTAGGTTAGATACTTTACATATTTCTTAACCCCTTCTAACATCTCTGTGAGGTAAATATTCTCTTTTAAAAATGGAAACTAAGACCTTCAGAAGTTAGGTGATTCCATAGTGCACATCTTGCCTATTGAACACAGACATCAGTTTGTTACTCTGAATTGTTGTATCTGTGTCTCTCACATTGTTTTCTCACATTTTAGAGGTAACATCACTTACTTCCTAGAATTATTATGGGGGTTATTAGTAGATAATGGATGTTAAGATGTCTGATATAGTGAAAGCACTAAAGCAAAATATTTAGGATACTCCTGGCCTTCCCTTTGTCTTATTTACCTTTACAGCTCAACGTCTGGTCCCCAGAGGACTACCTGGAAACTTAGAGAAACAGAATTCAAGGACTCCACAGTGTTGAATTTGTATGTTATGAAGATTGTCTGGTTAGTTGCTATGCTTACTAAAGTTCGAAAAATGTTGCTTTATATAGTAGAAGTATGTGGAGAGTGGGTAGAATGGAATAGATCTCTCTATGGCCTTACAAAACCAAACAATTATTTTTATTTATCTGTTTTAGTAAATAATACTTTTAACATTTAAACTCTAAGTATATCAATGAATTCTACCAGGGAAAAAAAAATAAAACACAAACTATGAACCAAAAGATGTATAGCAAAGAAAAGGAAAACTTCAAAGGCTAGAATGTGAAAGCACTGGAATTCAGGGATATATGACTGCATTTCTCTTTCTCTACTGAGATCAAAGAATTTATATTCACTAGTCAACACATCTCAATCCTGGTTGTGTTTACCACTGCAGGTCCTATAGATTGCGAACAGAATTTTTAGAACTATATTGATGACAAAGTAGTGACGAGACAATCCCAGGATCTATAAAGTGCAGCAAAAATGTGATTTAAATTGTATAGAGTTAATCTGGAAGGTAATTAGGAATGATAGATTTAAGAAAAGAATTTAAATTGCCCTCACAAGAATTACTACCAAAAGATAAGTTGATTTACCTTAAAAGGCAATTGGCAAATGATTATAAATAATGCTAAAACAATAGGAATTTAAGACATCAACTTTCTGGTTAAGGAAGATTCTTGTTTTCCATCTTGGCTAAAGAAAACATCCTTGTTTACCTTTTTCACCTCCATAATTTTTCCTTGAATCCAAATTTGGGATTTGCTTCTAGATTCAAGCACTTTGCCACTTATAATTGTGAGATTTGTTTATAGGCTTCACTTCTGTATATTATTCACTGACACCTCCAAATTACTTTGTATATTAGCTAATTAATGTTTCAATCCATGATATGATGGATTTGTATATCAATTTATAAATTACTTATTTCTATCACTATTTTGATATTTGGAACAGTGTTTCTGAAACAACTTAGATATTTTATTAGATTTTAACTCTTCACATAATTAGAAAACTCAAAGGTTTTTTTTTTAATTTATTTACTTTGAGAGAGAGAGAGAAAGAGAGAGAGAGCATTCACATGCACAGAGGGCAGAAAGAGAGGGAGAGAGAGAATCCCAGGCAGACTCCACACCGTCAGCACAAACCCCAATGTGGGGCTCCAACCCACAAACCGTGAGGTCATGACCTGAGCCAAAATCAAAGAGTCAGATGTCTAACCAACAGAGCCACCCAGGCATCCCAGAAAAATCAAAGTTTTAACAATAATTATGTCCCAAAATGTCATACATTTGAGATAAAGATGAACTAAAATTAAAATCATCGATTTGACTTCAGCAGACTTACTGTGTGTTTAAACATGAAGGAAAGAGAACCAAATTAGAGAACATGTATGGAACACAGAAAATAAAATGTCAAAAAGTCCCAGAATGTGACACCCTTGTGTCACAGAGGCCTTAAATAGATAGATGTGGGAAATTTTAACCCTTGGTATGTTTTCTTCACTGCCTAGTTGACACAATATTGCACGTTGTAGTTAGTTGTCAATTATTTTCCCACTTGCCTGATCATGTATGTTGTGGGTGATATCCTAGTATCCTCTGCACTTGTATCATGCCAAAATAGTAGCTTTATCAGTAGACAACAAATCTAAAGGATCTCCCCTATTTATATAAGAGCTATTTATATGAGAGCAATGAACTATCTTGATGAGATACCGGCTTCCTCTGAGAACAACGATGTGTTTTTAGTGATGTGCAGAAATTACTCCAAAGACCTATATCAGTTTATCTCTTTAATCTCTTTAATAGGAATCCTTTCACATAATCCCTTGATACACCATGAGGAAGGTACTGGCGCTGCATAGACAAGGCAGAGAAAGTCCAGAGGGTTTATATCACTCGCCCTAGGACATGCACAAAGGTGATACAACCCAAGCCATTCCCGCCTCAGAAAACTTTCTTAGCCATTTATGGTGCTGTTTGTCACGAATTATCTAATGTAATCCTTACTCTAACTTTATGATGTGTTCTTTCAGTTTCACACAAAATCAATGACACACATAACTCTTTCCCATCTCCACATCCAATTAGTCCTTAAGTATCTATTCTGTCTCATACTTATATCTTGACTCTCTCCTCTTCTATCCATCTCCATTACCTAGTTCAGACACTTACCAGTCTACAATAGTCTTTCTAACCTACCTATTTTCCTCCACTCTGGTACCCTTCTAAACCAAAATACACAGCAGTCAGAGTGATCACATCAAAAAGCATGTTCCATCATAGGAAAAATTATTTTGGAACCCTTCAATAGCTTCTAACAGCTGAAGAAGAAATAAACAATCTGTACATTGAATAAGGAATTAAAGTTATAGAAACCATTTTATTATTGTTTCTCTCAATATATTCAAACCTGCTTAGGGGAGAAGCACAGTTCCCTAAGTCAGGTGCTTGATGAAAATTAGAGCAGATCCATGACATTTATCTTTACTTTTTAGCATATAAAGTAATGGTTAGGATCATGTATAGTACTCTGGAGCCTAGACTATCCGGCTTTAACTCCCAAACTGTGTGTGTCACTTACAAATTATATAATGTTGGGCAAGTCATTTAACTGTGCCTCAGTTTTATTCTCTATAAAAGGCAGAATATTACTTATTCCTACATCCTGGGGCTCTTGTGAGGATTAAAAGAGCTAGTAGAGGTAAAAGCTCTTAGAACCATTTTGGCATATAATAGGGGACACATACATGTATTAGTTCTCACTCTAGGGAGTGGGAAATTTCGGGTAACTTCAAAATCAAAGACACTGCTTGATTTAGAAATTATAAATTCCCTACACTATATGATTAATTTATGCTTCCAAGTTTGTTCAACTGTAAAATCTTTCACTGCCCTCCCCTATTACTTGTTAGCTGCTATTTCTATCTGCCTCTAGCGTCAAAGAGGAAGAAGATAGGAAAGATGAGAAGAGCATGAAAGTTCTTACCTGACTGGAATTATTGTAAGATGGCTTGGCAATTTTTTAACCTAACAGATTTTTAAAGCTTTCTTCCCTCTTATGGATGCTTTTCTTGGTAGACTCCAGGAGAGAAAGATGAATACATTGAGAATATTCCCCTGCACCCCCCGAGGTGTAAGAAACAGATTTCCTTCTAGTTTTTGACCCCACTCAAACCCTGGCTTTCTGTCTTTCCACCCAAGGTGTCACCCTCTTGGAGACACCTCACCTCTATAGTCAGTATCTTAGGCAGGATTTATTATGAAGCCAAGATCACTTCCTCTTCACAACTATTCATGGAATAGTTGCTAATAGAACAACTCAGGTATCTAGAAGCAAAGCTTTCTGTCCTCCTATAATATCCTATAATTCCTATATATTAAGTTTGTGATATTTTGTTGTCATTGTTTTTTGTAACTGGTTACTAGAGTGAACAAAGCTGCAGAAAGTGCAAGAATAACACAACTCTATACTTTTTTCACAGTTTCCCTATGGCAGATGACCTTTTAATCAAATTTCATTGCTTTTAAAGGCCCTTCATGGTTTTAAAATATTTAAAAGACCATGTTTAGTCGAGTCTTGTCTAATATAAAAACCATGGTATACCATCCACTTTAAATCTTCTCTTTTTCAGTTTGGCTTGAAATGGCCAAGACAGGAAGTTTTGTCACAGTTGTCACATGTCATTGACACCCTGTAGTGACTGTTCCAAAATCTGTTTGTTTGTTTCTTTTTTTTCTTTGGGGTACGTGAAATTTCTTCCAAGAGTCCCTCTCTAGTGATCTCCATTTGTTACTTTATTTATTTATTTATTTATTTATTTATTTATTTATTATTTATTTATTTATTTTGAGAGAGAGAAAGAGAGAGGGTGAGCGAGCACACATGCAGGTGAGGTTGAGCCAGAGAGCAAGAGAGAAAGAGAGAGAACCCCAAGCAGGTTCCAACCTGTCAGCACAGAGCCTGACACCGGTCTCAAACTCACGAACTGTGAGATCATGATCTGAGCCTAAATCAAGCCAGATGCTTAACCAACAGAGTCTACCCAGGTACCCCCTCCATTTGTTATTTTTAAGACTGTGACTCCCCCACATATAGGCAACTGATAATGTCCATTAGTATTATGCTTTCAGCTTCTTTTTGCTGTGGTCACTATGTGCCTTCAGAAGGTCATCTTAGACAAAACTCTTTTCAAAACTTCTCATGTTACCTCCCTTATGTGGCATCCACATCCAATCTATAAGAAATATGGTCCCTCCCTTGCCATAAGAAGAAGAGTCCCTTCATGCGTAGAGCACTATCTCCTTGCCTTGTCATCAGGTAAGCAGGGCAGCTAGCTATTCTCTTGCCTTGAGACAATTTTATTTTTTTAAGTAAATCATGAACTAGCTTTGATATTCCTCCACTTCAAGAGGACTCAAATTCTCAGTATGATTTTGTTGGAGACATCCTCATGTGATATAGGAGGAGAGAAGGGAGTCTTCTTCTTAACCTAGAGGGAAAGGAGGGCAAATGTCACAGGACTCTGACTTTTGTCAAAAATATCCTCTCTTCCAAATCTCCAAATGTATTCTCAGCCCTTTTTTATTATTTTATTTTATTTTTCTCTGGTCATATATTTTTCTCTGGATTTATATATTCTCTGGTCAACTTTTACAATTCTGGCATAGATAATTCAGCACCTCGGTTTAGAATGTAAGGACTACTGTTTGCAGTCCTGGAGCTGCTAAGCATTTTAGAGTTGCAATATTAGTGGAAGTCTCTTCTTAACACTCTTTCGCCATCACCCATGATATTTTCAAAAGGGGTGGAATAATATCTGTCTCACTGATACATTGCTTTCCTGGCCTTTAGCTCAGTATCAGAGCACAAAATATTTAATAAATAAATAATAAACTGGTTGAAATGCATTAAATTTTGAGGCTATTATTCATAGTTTTATAAATAGACTGACACATACCTATGGCTATTATATGAATGTACGTGTGTGTGTACCTATGTATATATATTACACATAAATACTCATATATGGCTACAGTGTTACACTATTCTAGGAGATATATTGTGGTCTACTCACATTGTGGCCTATATAAATAGAGTTATAGTCTTGAGAATGTTATTTACATAGATAATAGTGAGAATAGTATGTCCTGGGATTGTAAAAACCCTTGGGCCTACTATTTGTATGTATAAATATGCATTCTGCTGGCATCTGGATATATTTCATATATTTAATTTATCACACTTGTTGAGTATCTATATATCAGGCATGATATTATATAATACAGATGCTATTAGAAGTGTACAGAGATATGTAAAACAAGTGATTACAAGTATAGGAAAAATGTATATAAACAGAAAAATAATTAGAATAAAATATATTTAAATGTCAATAATTACTTTTGTTAGAGTAACTGGAAATGAGTTTTTACTTTTATGTTTACTTCTAAATATTCCTTTATATATGTATGCATGGATTTTATAATGAAAACTAAACAGTCTAAATGATCTAAGATACTGATACTTTAAATTTTCAGATCAAGGCAACACATATTTACCACCGAATATTTAAAGATAATTTTAGCCAAAACAATTTATCCAAAAATCACCTTCTAACACCTGAAAGAAAAATCCATCAGCTTGAAAATTGGATGGCAGGCAATAAGTTGGAAGACTGGGCCATGCTAATTTAGTTGTTTATGATCCTGTGCCACCAAGGAAACATCAATAGCTAAAATTATTGACTGAAATTAAAGCTGAAGATTTATTCAAGTAGTAGTCTTTTATAAGGAATATCTAGAATAATTAGCATATCACCAACACACTGAACTATTTCTGGTCACTTCCACAGTTGTTTTTCCTTTTAATTTTTGTATCATTACAATTTTAAATATCACCAGAATGGATTGCTGCTAAAAATAAGCTATTTATTTATCTTCTGTTTGTCTAGCATGTAATGAGAAAACAGTATGGTAATTAGTTGATGATATAAAAACTTACTAAATGATTAAATTCAATCACATTGTATAAGGATGAGAGGAAAGAAAATTGACCACATCGTCAACATCTTTTGTTGCTTCAATAACTAGTCTCAGCACTTAATATGAACTCTTAACACAAATGGTATAGATTTCTTGAGTTTTGAGCTTATTGATCACTGAAGTTTTGCCATGAAACTAAAAGCACCTCAGAGAAAAACTATTGAATCTTAGACCTTAGGAGAACACCCATTTCACTAGAGTCTATTAAGAGAATTATGTCATACTTAGTTACAACTAGTTGCAATAGCAATTTGTCAGTGTCCTGAAAATAACACATGAACACAACACATCCATATAATGTGATTCACATCCCAAAGTACATTTTTTAACATTGAACTATAATGTATATGACAAATGTTACATTATTAATCAATATATAGATACATATTCACAGTCTTATGCTAGAGACCTAAGAGATCTTGGGTTTAGATATAATAAACTAGGCAAAAATTATGAAATAATTGCTTACAAATTAAATATAATTCTATAATTTTCTTTAATATTTATGTTATCTCCTATAACAAAGTTTTGCACAGTAACTTTCATACTGGTACTTTCAATAACAAAATAATATACACAAAATATGGTAAATTTAATTTTCAAAATAAAATGCATTCTTTGAGTTAAAAATTTGCATTTAGGCTATGGTTAAACTAACTAGTATATTATGAGAAATGCAGTTAAAAATGATAAAATCAAATATACTTTGTCAGCCTTTGAAAACAATGCATGTTACTATTCTCTGACTCTTTAGAAGAAGCTGGAGGATGAAAATTGATAACTTTTCTTTATTGGTTAATAAAATTCAGTCTTTTTACTTGAAAAGTCAGAGAGTTAGGTCCATAATGTAAGTTTTTGACCGTATTTATCTTTCCTCCTAGCATCTTGATTTCTTTGTAATATTCATTAAGTTGGCAAGAGTAAAATGAACCCTTGTTTAATCAACTGAAATTTTTATCATGGGTATATTACACATAGTCTAAAATTTTGATGAGCTGAGGTATCACTCAAAATATTGGATTTTTTTCTTTTTTTAAAATTTCATAACAAATTTTTGAATTTGCAATAATATGTCCAAATACCCCAAAACTGGAAGCAAATGGTCTGTCCATCCTATAAACAGACTTTATATAAGTATCATTGATAGAAAGGAGCCTCACACTTTCCTTTTCAGTTGTATCTGCAACATCCATGTCTCAAACATCAAATGATCAAAGAATAATTTTTTTTTTAAATTCAGGTTGTGTTATGTGTAAATGATGTCAATATATTAGAGGGTCACAGATTACCATGAACTGGTTATCAAATAATGTACTAATTTTTGCTCTATGTAAATGCTACACTGGTAAAAATCCAAGATAATTGTTCCAGTGTGGGGAACATTTATAAAAGTGTCTGTCACATATGTCCATCTTATAGGGCAAAGGATAAATGTAATCTCCCAAGGCATTATTACCAGAAACATCAGTACAAGGAAGACAAGTAATGAGCTAGGTCTTGCTCAGTCAGTTGGTGTTTACAGATGTCATATCAATCTACATGAAGAACTTACCCAGAGACCCCAATCAGTAAGATGGGATGTGAACTGTCCCCTTCCCTGTTTCCCCTCATTTATCTGCCAGCTAACATTTCAGGAGAAATGGACAATGCAACCCTGTTAAAATATTAAAAACTTTCACTGAAACTTTACTACTTAAATACTCTTCTTAAGTGCTACTATTTCTGTAAGTGCTATGTTGATTAGAGTATTTTACCATAAATAGTGATTTGATTACATTTAGTGACATGCTTAGTGACATACGTAATGAAAACATTTCAAATTCATAGAAATATCTTTCACTGATCTTTGTTTTGTACAGTTAATTAATAACACTATTTTACTAAATGATGTTTTGTTCATCCTTAAAACTAGAATATAAAAAATATAAAATTTACAAATATGGAAAATTTGACTGAGTATATATTAACCACAACTTTGTAATTTCACAGCTCTGAAAGAAAAAAAAAATATTTTAATTTGGTAGAAAAACTTAACTGGCTTTCATTGGTTCTCAGATGTCAAAGTACCGATCTATAACTTAGAACAATAAAACCACTTTCATTAGTTTTCATTGGTCATTGGAAGAAAAAAATAGGATGTTTATCTTTGGAATCAACAAATTACCAGTCTTCTCAGAAAACCCAAACCTACTCTTGATACATTACATTAGATTTTTCTTTTCTGTCTTTAATGTTTATAAAGATAAATTAAACAACAATAATTATCAGTGAGTTTACCCATTAGATTATGTCCATTTTCTTACAAAATGAGAAGAATGTCACTTACCGAGAGCCAAGATATTCTTACATTCATTTGTACATAACTTTTCATTCATTCAACAAATATTTCTACATTTCAGGCATGGGATGGGCAATGAAGCAGAATGATGAACAAAATATGCAAAGCCCCTTCCCTCTAGATCTCATAGGTTACTAGTATATATAGTAGGAAAAAGTAATCATAAAATATAATTGTGATAGGGATTATAATTTAAGAAAGGCAAGATATTACAGAGGTACAGAACCAAGTCACCCATCAATGAATGGGAAGTCAAGGAGAAACTTTCAGAAAAGAGTGATATCTAATAACATTAAAAATGAGTAGGAGTGAATCAATTAACAGAATGGGAATATGAGAACTGAGATAAGAATGGGAATAGTGTGGTACATTAGAATTGAATAAGGGTATTTTTAATTTTTTTTAAATGGCTTGAACATGATCCAGGGAGTAACAGAATGAAGATATAAGAAACAGTCATAGGATGAAAGGTTTTGTAAGCAATGTCCTAGAGTTTGGACTTCATCCCAAACTAAAGGAAAGCCAACTATGATAGCCAGGTTCCAAGATGGTACCCAATCATCTTTGTCTTCTATTACTACCACCCTTTGGAAATGCCCATTCACAATTAATCAGTGCTGGCCTATACAAACAATAGAAATGGTGGAAATGACAAAGTAAGTTCTGAAATTAGGTCATAAAAATCAGTGAAGAAATCTTACTTTTTTAAATCACTCACTGTGGGGTAAACTAGTCACCGTATTGTGAGGACACTCAAGCTGCCCCTGTGGAGAGAAACCAGCTTGTAATCAGCAACTCAAAAGCCAAGTACATGAGCCTTCTTAGGAGTGGATACCCCAGCCTTAGTCAGGCTTTCATCTAACTGCAGCTTCAGCCAAGTCACCACAACCTCAGAGAGTTCTCAGGCCAGAACCATCCAGCCAAACCACTTCTGAATTCTGGAACCACAGAAATGAAGAACAGAAAGTGATTTGTTGTTGTTGTTGTTTTAAACAACAAAGTTTTGTTGTTGTTGCTGCTGCTGTTGTTGTTGTTGTTTTCGATTTTATTTTTTGAGTAATCTGTACATGGAACCTACTCAAACTCACCACCCCAAGATCAAGGGTTGCATGCTCTACCAACTGAGCTGGCCAGGCACCCCATAAACAACAAACGTTTGATGTGACTCCTTACATAACATTAGTTAATGAATTAACCTACTAAAGTATTTTTTTATTAGGTGAGATAATGAGATATTTAAACATGGAATGTCATGATCAGATTTTCATTTCAGAAAAATCTCTTTGGCTACATTGTGTGGAAAGCCCACAGAAAAGCAAAGTGAGAGGTAAGTAGACTATTTTGGTATTTCAGGCAAGAAATTTTATCCTAAACTAGGATAAATATTTAATAACATTGCATTTGTCTTCACTGCTACATTTATATTTACTGATATTTTTTTAAATAAAATCTGGATTCTTTCTGGACAATTTTTAGAATGATAACAAATGAAAATGTCAAATCAATTATTGTTTAGCTTTCTTGTTTAATTCAACACTCAAGAAACATCGTGGAGTTCTAAAAGTACAAGTAAGTGAGTACAAGTTTTACTCACTCAACCATTATTGGTCGAAGTTTTGCCAAGTGAAAATAGACTCTGACACTTTTCTGCCTCCTGAAGTTGATGTCAGCTATTTAGCAGACTGACAAAGAGCCCCAAAAGTGCTAACGCCTACTGACCCTGTCACCTCAGCTCTGCAATGACTTTGGAAATCTCTGCTATGGTAGTGCACAATAACCACACTCAGCAGCAATTTCCAAAATGATACACTTTGCTTTGCCAGGTCTGTAGCAGATGCAACACAATTTGCCAAAGCACAAGAGAGTAAAGTGGAGCTTGTTTCTTTACTTTCCCTACAATTATCTGTATTATTTGAAATATCGATTCAACTCACTACTCTCTATGGCAAATTATTTTCTCTGATTGACAACATTTTGGAATTTGCATATATCCTACATTTTTTTTAAAGGAGAGTTGGCTTTATTGGGAGCTTGCTTAATGAGTTTCACTAAATTACCAAACATCTCCACTGTGATTGACTTCTTTCTTCATACTTAAGTGACAGTTCTAAGATGTTACAAGTTCTCTTTTTGAAAACTAGATATAAATATGTTTATTATGTAAAGAGAGTTTAAAAGTAAATTGGAAAGCTAGAGGAACATAAAGTGGGAAGTTAAATGGCCTTTATTCAGTTTTTTGCTGAAAAAAAAAATGCTTTCTTAAGAATGCCATAAACACACAAAGCTTAAAGTTATTCCAAATCTCTTCGACCATATTCATGCCTACAATTACACCTACACTGCTCCTTCCCTCCCTTCCTCCTAACTTTCCGCCCTCATTCTCTCTTAATAGATACCATACAATTGAAAAAAATCTTTAGTATTTACCACATCCAACGAGTAAACTGAAGTCCAGATGGATTAAACGTCCAGACTAATGTGACACAATTTAGTGTAAAGTTTAAGTCAAAATCTGAGTTTCCTAAATTTTGTTTCAATTTTTTTTTTTCAATTCCTGTTGCTGCTACAATAGTTCATGCTGCCCTCATCTTTAGTCTGAAAAATTCCACCATTTCCTTACCTACATTCATGGCCACATTCAATTCATTGACCATACTACAGATAGAGTCCCCTTTTTAACATATAAAACTGAATGTCAGTCCCACCTTAATACTCTTCAATAACTCAGTGCCGTCAAAATAAAGTCAAAATTCACTGAATTGGCTTTTTTTAAACTGCCCTTTTTTTTTTTCAAATTATAGTAAAATAATTTTTTCCACTTGAAAAATAAATAAATCATAATATTAAATACTTATAGAATGCCTACTCCAAAAAATGGTGAGCTTAAATCCATGGCTGGCATGTTGCTAAGTTCTTCACAAAGTTCATTGAGAAAGAGTAGAGCTGTGTGGTTAAAATAATGGGCCGTGATGTCACTGTCTAGACTTCAGTCCCAGCTCAACCTATTACTAGCTGTGTGTTACTAATCCTCTCTTTGCCCTGGTAGCCTCACCTGCTAAGGGAGTAAAACAAAGTAGTAAAACCTGACAAAAAGTGAGCACTTAAGCAGCAGTAGCTCTTAATTGTTCCTGCAACTCTATGGAAAAGTTACTTTTATTATCTCCACTTTACACTCGAGAAAATTATCAAGGAGAACATTTCATTTTAAAATCTTGACAGAACCAAGGATATATACTTAGATATATTGTTGTATGACTGATACAAGTTACCGTTTTGTGTCAAGGCATGACTATCCTGCTCATGGTAAAGCTGCCCAGTGAATAAACACAGACAGAGGAGACAGGCGCTTAGAGAATAGCCATTGGAAGAAGAAGAGGGGAGGGCATTCTTTTTGGATTTGTTTGTTTGTTTGTTTGTTTATATCTAAGGAGGCATTCTCATAAGATAGGTAAATGTTGTGCAAGCTAGTTCCTCTGAGAAGCAGATGCCAAGCCAAAGTGAGGAGTACAAATTATCTTGGAAAGTAGTATCTGTGAAGAAACAGGAGAAAGCAGGATTGGGCAGGAGGAACTGCCAGACAGCAGTGCAGATCTGACAGAGTCTCTGCCAGCCCAACTGGGAGCCTCAGAACAGAGATCACCCAGTAGAGAAGTCCCCTGTTGAAAAGAGATGGCTAAGTCCTTGCACCACATTCTGGCTTAGTCACTTACTGAGGCTACTCTGCGGAGAAGATGGCTCCAGCTCAGGCTGAGGTGGACCTGGAGGTGTTAACAGCTGGTCCTCACAACTGGGCAACGAGTCCTGCTCAGGTCATGATTTCACGGTTCTTGAGTTCCGGCTCCACATGGGGCAGTCTGCTGTCAGCACAGAGCCTGCTTCGGATGCTCTATCCCCGTCTCTCTCTGCCCCTCCCCTGCTCATGGTCTCTCTCTTAAAAGTAAATAATTAAAAAAAGGGGGGGGGGGAGTAAGTAGCAGCACTAAAGAACAGGATGGTGAAGATCCTAATAACCTGAACAAACTTGTATCAGCAAAGCCAGTCTAGGTTGTGCTTCAGTAACAAGCGACTCCAACACACCAGTGACATAACTCAAAGGTTTCTTTCTCACTCATCATACATGTCCATTGCTGGTTACCTGCAGCTTTGTCATCTCATCTCCTTTAGGACACAATATGTCCCCTCATGACAGGAGAGGGAAAAATACAGAATGGCTAAGCATGTGTCAACTCTTTTTTTTTTTTTTAACATTTATTTTTGAGACAGAGAGAGACAGAGCATGAATGGGGGAGGGTCAGAGAGAGGGAGACACAGAATCCGAAACAGGCTCCAGGCTCTGAGCTGTCAGCACAGAGCCTGACGCGGGGCTCGAACTCACGGACCGTGAGATCATGACCTGAGCCGAAGTCGGCCGCTTAACCAACTGAGCCACCCAGGCGCCCCGCATGTGTCAACTCTTAAAGCTTCTGCCAGAAAGTAACATCCTTCACTTCTGTTTGCATCTCATTGACCAACACACACCATATGGGTACATCTGAATTCAATTTTGTGGATAGGTATAATCTTCCTACAGAGAAGAGCAGGACAATATTGTGAACAATAACACAGTCCATGACAAAACCCAGGGAGGAGCCCACCTTAGTGAAAATGGGTGCCAGCACCACTTACTGTCAGACTTTATCTCCCATGAGGGAATTATTTTATTTAGGTCTGATTTTAATCTTCTCGATTCATATCAACTAAGGAAACAGGTCTTTCCAAAGAACAGCCAAAAGAAAATCCATTTTGAGATTTTAATTTTGTAAAATTGCTTTCCCTTATAATCCAGTAAGTGGTGACATGTTGAAATCTCAGCTTCTGTGTGTTCTAGATTATGATATATGATGAAGTATCATTATATGATTGATTAAAAAATTTTGAAAAGTTAAAAGGACTATACAAATGTAGACTTGTTGTTATACATTGTCATTAGTATTAACTCCCCTTTCTTCTGAATCCAGATGGTTTCTTAGATTCCATGTCCCTACAGATTCTAATCCTCTCTACATATAGATCATCTTTTAAAAGATGCAGAAAGAAAAGCAATTTTAGAAATATCCAAGGAATCCTCAATAAGAGTAAATGGAGAATTTTTAAAATCTGTAAAAGGAGAGAAAAGGGGCTTCATGTAGATACCTGAATTGTTATCAACAGACAACACTCAGTTTCATTTTAGACCATCTTTTTTTTTTTCACTTGGTACATGATGCATTAAAAATGAAAAAGAATGAAAATTGTTTCTACAAAGTGAAAGAGCCACAGAGAAATAAATGGAATGTCTAAAATATAAGCTTCATAGCATGATTATCCTTTCATTAAGATGTAAGCAATGTTCTAGGAAATGTTGTGGTCCTAATTACAATATGATGGAATACACATTTGTCTCGGAAATAACACACTCAAGAAATATGTAATATTCATTGCAACAGCCAAAACTTAAAAAAAGACACAAATATAGTGTGTTATATTTCAACATCTCATAAATAATACCTAAATAGTTCAGGCTAGATATTTCAAAAGAGGATGAGATGCTTTGAAAATGAGCTAACCTTATTTGTAAATTTCATTCATATGTATTTTAGTGAGGAAATACATATATTTATATGTAAATAATTTACGTAATAGTTATAGACTAAATGAGTGAATTATTTATTTCTAATTTTTAATAGTCAAAAACTGTATAAGCTCTAAAATAGCAAATCATTGGATAAGTTGATATTTGCTCTCTTGTGGCACTATGCAGACCCAGAGATATAGATATTGATAATATATTGCATTATACACGTATATACATTTAATCACTGAATTGCATGTGACAATGTATTGCTTCAAAGGGAACTGTAACTATTACAGACAATTATGTTAGAATCATAGCCTAATATTGACTCAGATACCTAGAGAGTTTTCTAGCAACTCCAATCATCTCAAATGCCACCATATTTATTGAGAAAACACACAGATTTGAGTGTCAAATTAGATTCACACGAATCATAAATTTACCTAGTAACAAGCTTTACTAATGATTTCAAGCATACATGTAATCAAACAGCATAGGCAAAGCAGGGAAATATGCACAATGACTAACACAACTTCCCAGGCCTTTCTTACCATTCAGGACACACTGGCCCATATGAACAAATGAAGCTTCTAAGAGATTTGTACGGTCATTTGACTTACCCAAAAGGGCGGTATTTTAGCATGAAACATCTCTATTTTATATTAGGAGTGTGCCATAGTATACATGGCATCTCCAGGGGGCCATGCCACATAAATTCATAGATTCTAGGTGTGTTTCCCATAAGCATCCTACACATTTTGCTAGGGCAGTCCATTGATAAGGACTCTCCCAATAGCAGATACCATTAGTGTTTGCTGGTGGACCATCACTACCATATTTTCAGAAAATTTCATTGCCAGGCTGTCCTCAGTTAAGGGTAGCCTGCAGGCCTGCTCTTGATCATTCCTTTTCCAATTTTCTTATAAATAATAATGAGAAATATCAACTATGAAAACTAAGGAGCAGAACCTGGCAATGAGGAAGATGTCTTAAAGAGTGGTCTAAACTGTTGAGATTTGCAAATTCACTGATGAAGGAAAAAAGAGGAGGAGAATGACAGCAAGAACACTCTCTGAAAAATAAGAGTGTGGTAGTGACAAGGAAAGTGATGGCAGTGGTGGGCTGTGAACGTCCGAAGTGGAAGAGATGAGCAACTACCACACAACAGTGCTACAAAACACAAGTGCCATGGTAGTAGTTACCAGCAGAGGCATTACTTAGAGAAGAAAAGGAGAAAACTAGCAGTACTAATAATTGCTAACATTGATTAATCCCCTACCATGTGCCAGGTACCATGCCTTATACTTGGTGTGCATTATTTCATGTAATCATCACTGTTTACAGGAGTTTTACTATTTTACAGCCTAAGATGGCAAATCATTTGCCCAAGCTATTGCAGATCAGAAAGGAGCAAAGTCAGACTCAAATTCAGTTCAGCTCTGAATTGAATCATCACAATCTAGTGTGAATGTGCTGTGCAGTGGGACAACCAAGGCTGTCACTCCAACTCAGGGCATCTCAGTGTGACAGTAAGGTGTAAAGGAACAGAGTATATTTGACCAGCGGAGTACTCTGAATGTTAGATAGAAAATGTAGAGTGATCAGTATATAGATTGTAATGAAAGTTCTGGAAGAAACTAAGATTACTCAAGGAGAGAGTACAGAATAAGAAGAAAATAGAGCTGTGCTAAGGACACTAGGGACAAAAATTTAGAAGTGTAGCCCATGAAAAAGAATAAAGAATAAACAAAAAGGGAAAAATAGTAACTAAAAAAAAAAAAAGGTGGTATTGTAGAACCCAAGAAAAGAGAATATCTATCACCAGAATGGGGAAGTCAATTGACGAACCAAAAGGTGAGACAAATCAAGTGAACAGGGTACACTGGAATTAGCAAGAAAAGCATGTTGCTGAAAACTGAGAGCAATTTATTAGAGTAAAAAGTTGAAGACTGTTGGCAGAAGATTCAGGAACAAATTAAAGTTGGGGAAGAGAAGATAAAAATAAAAGCCTTTAGTTGTAAAAAGGACTCTATCAAACAGATTGGTAGCTAAAACTGAGCATGTGAAGCTAAAAAATTGTTTGTTATCATTTATTGTTATTTTTTAAAGAAGACTTATAAATATGTTTTTTACATACTAATAGGAAATAACCTGGTATAAGGGAGACACTAAAGATACAAAGGAAGACTAATTAATTAACTAATTAATGGAGTATATTGGTTTCTTTTTTTTTTCTTAGTGGGGATTATATTATATTATATTATATTATAACCCAATTTGCAGTGATTCAAATATTCCTAGGCTTCATGAACTAATTTGGAGCAGAAGGTGGAGAGTGGTTCCTGGCCTATGCTGCATGTGAGAACAATTCATCTAAGGTTCCCCAAATTATCATGAAGGCTTATCAATAACTGGATAAACCTAGAAATCCCCTACCCAGTCATTTAGAGATGTTTTTTTGGACCTGAATGCCCAGGCATCCAAGGGGAGTGAGGCATTCTAGTGGGCCTAAGGGCAAGGCATAAAAGTTTCAAGGTAGTCATAGCAACTTAGATGTCTCTAGGGCTTACTTGTTATCCTAAACCTAACTGCTTAGTTTATTCTTTGTTTTCTATCCCTTGCCCCATCTCCAGGCTGAGAAAAGTGGCCTCAAGTGGACAGAAGCACTCAAGGTAATAATAGGCAAAGGATCCCTCTGTCTATTCTGGACCCATTCCACATTCTCAGTCCTGGACTGTGAAAAGATGGATGGCATGGCCCAGGGGCTGCAGAGCCCCATACACTTACCTGTGGTTTCCAGACCCCAAGAGCCCCCACCAAGCCAAGGGTTACTTATTTACTCATTAGAGTTCTAGGTTTTCAAAGGCTGTGAAACAACAACCCAAACCATAGAACAAACAACTATAGATAGCGACTGGAGAGAAAAACAAGCATATACAAAGAGGATGAAAAGGTCACATGTAATGTGGGTATAATAGATGGAGAGATTTGGGAGAAATCTGGTGCATTCAGGCTACAATTACTGGATACAACATTTAGAAAAATCAATTGAAATATGTGACTCTGACATCGTCTTTTTAACTGCATCAGTGGAACCTTAGAGCAATGAATGACTGCTTCCTTCCTCAGTTACCCTTTTGGCCATAATATTTAGTCTAGGAGGAATTAACAAGTTGCTAGAATGAGAAAGGGGAATCATTAGGGATGGGGACAGGGGCTAAGACATATTATATCCAGCAGCACAAATTTCCTGGCTGCTTTTCCCGGCAGTCAGGTCATTCTGCTGCATGCAGTAGATCACGGGGATGATGGTGTTATGACTTAGCTCACTGCACAATTTAGGTGCAATTATTCAGAGCTGGGAGGCAAGAAAACAGAGATCGCTCGTCTCCTTTTGGCTTAACAGAAAAGTGTTCAATTGTCCTTACTGCTCAGGTTTATCCAGCAACTTCAATTCTTCTTCTTTGGATGTCTCGTGTGACTCTCTTATTTTAATCAATTTATCCTCTTGGGCTCTATTTTTATATAAGACAGTCAGGGTCTCCAGATTAACCACAGAGTCATCCACATTTAAAATGCAATTCTAAATGCAATTCTTCATTTCTAAATGTAAACTAGATATCAAGATTCCCATAGTTTGAGATCATTTTCCATCCAATAACTTGATTTTTTTTTTTTAATTTGGCCTTGCTCTTTTTCTCATAGGTCTCTGATAGAAGTTTTTTCTTCTGTTGAGTTGTGTCTTTGGAGAATAAATACTCAAATTCACTATTATCGTAAATATCAGGTTTTTTTAAGGAATCCCATAAGGTGGGTGTAGTATTTGGGCTTTTATCATTTATTTGTATTCTAACCCAGTACAAAGGCTTCACAGGACAACTTGGCTCAATGACTGACTTTCAAAGACATTGACTGGAAGAAGGACCAATTCTGAAGAGTTCAGGAGGAGATGGGAGTTTAAGTCCTGGGGGTGTTGGAGCAGGAAGAAGTACCCTCACTGTTGGGTAGGGCAGGGGAGTTGGGAAGTGGTGACAGAGGAGGAGGTGGAGGAAGACCAGCACTTGGAGGTAGAGGAGGTGGTGGAGGTGGTGGTGGTCCAGCTCTCACAGGTGGTAGTGGAGGTATTGGTGGCAGAGGTCCACATCCAGGTAGGAGAAGAAGAGGGGGAAGGGAAGGATGGCTGTTGGTAGGGGTGGTGTGGGAGGGGGAGGTGATGCCTTTTGCTGACTCAGTGAGATGCCTTCCACAGACTGAAATGGTATCTGGAAGTCTTTGTTGTCATTTGGGGGAGACCGTTGGCTTAAAGATGAGACATTCAGCTTTTTAGGTATTGTCTGGTTATCTTCCCCTCAAATTCACAGGGTTTGAAGAAAGTCTCTGTCTGGATGCACACATTTTTTGTAGGTCTTTGGAGAACGGTCATGGTCAATGGAAATACAAGCATCTCTCATCTCTTCACATCCTCTTCCCCATCAGTGTTGTTTCTTGTGTTTGAGATTTTTTTTAATGTTTATTTGTTTTTGAGAGAGAGAAACAGAGCATGAGCAGGAGAGGAGTAGAGAGAGAGACACACAGAATCCGAAGCAGGCTCCAGGCTCTGAGCTGTCAGCACAGAGCCTGATGCAAGGCTCAAACTCACGAAGCGTGAGACCATGACCTGAGCTGAATTCAGACACTTAACCGACTGAGCCACCCAGGCGCCCCATGAGATTTTCATGAGAAACCACTCTATGCTCACCCTGGATATCAAATGCCTGAAGTTCAAACTAAGCCTGTAGATTTTCAATTACTTCTTCACGTTCCTTCTTCAAGTGTAAAATAGAATCTTGACATTCTGCTTCAGTGTACTTCAATCCCACTTTTTCTGGTGTCTTGTCTTTGGGGGTGGCCAGAGAGCTTAGAGTCTGCCCAGAGTCCTATTGTACTGCTCAGTGGGGCTGTGGGCAGGCTTCTTCCTGAACAGCATTCTCCTTATCTTCAAAATGGAGTCATGAGACCAAATAAAAAACAAAGCCAGAGGCATCCTTAGGCTTTTATTTCCATTTCAGTTTTGTATCATCTTCTCTGCCTTCATAGTATGGCAGTATTAGTTTCTTATTGCTGCTATAACAAAGGACCACAAACCTAATGGCATAAAATAAGATAAATTTATTCTCATCATATCACTTTCTCCTCTTTTTTTTTTGATAAAATCTCCTTCTGCCTCCCTCTGATAAGATCATTGTAATGTTAATAATGTGATTACATTTAGGTCAGATTGAGTAAATCCAAAATAATCTATAACAAGATCCTTAATGTAATCACATCTACAAAGTTCCTCTTTTCATATAAGGTAACATTCATAGGCTCCAGAGATTAGAACCTAGATATCTGGGAGGACCATCATTCAGCCTACCACGTGGTGCAAACCTTATAATGTACAATAATGCTCTCTTGACTCACTGTAAATATACGACCATAAATGGAAAATGGCATTCTTTAATGCTCCACAACCCCACTACACTGGATACTTAGTCTGACACTATCCAAAATGAGTATTTCAAGAATACTTCTTTGTCCAGTGATGCCCTTACCTCCTCTAACCTCATCCCTTTTCCACTTATTGTCTCCTCTCAATGACCCTGATAAAATAGATTCAGTATAAAGCTTCCCCATTTTCATTACAAAATGTACCTACCTACCTGTAACTAGACTTGTATCCACCCTTTTCTAGTTTTTTTTTTCTTGCAATAAATGAAATGTCCCTGTTCATATCAAACATCTCTATTTGTGTCTTGCTCCCACTGCCACTCACTTCTCATGAACTTGGCTCCTGCAATTCTCTGCTCTCCTGCATCATCTATACCAACTCAAATCCTAGCAGCATACATATTCTAGAATCTTCTTACTTTAGAAAACCAGCTTTTCTAAGCATACTTCTTTGCAGCTATTATTCCTCATCTTGGTTCCCCTTCACAATAAGCTTATTAGGAGAGCTGTCTGTTGTCTGTCTTTTCTGCTTCACAGAGAAAGGAAAATAATGATTGGCAGATTAAGGATATGTTTAGAAGATAGAACCAAAAACACTTGTTGATCCATTTGATACAGGAAGTAAGTAAAAGAAAGGAAAAAGAATAATTTCTAGTTCTGATTTTTTCCTTTCCACTTGAGTAATTTTGTGGTATCATTCACTGAATTGAGGAAAATAAAAGAATACTTTTAAGATAAAGTTGCAATCAGAGTCAGTCTCTCCCTCTATGACTCCATCATTCAACTGACATAGCTCTTGTAACAAATGGCCCCTTGCTGCAATGCTAACTTCAATAGCTATTTACTGTTTTAATTTTACTGGATCTCTCAGCTAAACAGTTGGCCATTCACTTCTTCTTGAACTATTTTTTCTTGGTTTCTGTCACATCACTCTTTCTTGCCATTTCTACTATCTCGCTAGGCATTTCTCAGTTCCTTTCATTGATTCTTCTATTATCTAACTTCTTCTTTTATCTAAATATTGGAGTGCTCTCGTATGTCCTGAATTTTTCCCTTTTTTTCCTCTCTATAATTTCTCCTTAAATTATTTCACCTGGTCCCATGGCTTTACAGCCCAAATGCTATTGGCTCTAAAATATTAATGGCCAGTGTTGACCTCTCTTCTGAACTTGCAACTCATATTTCCAACTGCCAATTAAATGCCTCCACATGCAGGTCTAATAAGCATCTCAGATTTAGCATACCGAAAACTTAACTCTGATTGCAACTTTATCTTTAAAAAGAATGAAGGGCACCTGGCTAGCTCAGTCAGTTAAGCATCCGACTCTTGATTTCGGCTCAGGTCATGATCTCACTGTGTGTGGGATCCAGCCCATGTCAGGCTCTTCACTGAAAGCACAGAGTCTGCTTGGGAGTCTCTCTCTTTTCTCCCTCTGTCCCTCCCTAGCTCATGTGCGCTCTCTCTTTTTCTCTCTCAAATAAATAAACATTTTTCTAAATATTAAATCTTGCCATTTGCAATGACATGGATGGAGCTAGAGCATATTGTGCTAAGCAAAATAATTTAGAGGAAGACAAATACCATATGATTTCATTCATACGTGGAATTTAAGAAACAGAAAATATGAGCAAAGGGGGAAAAAAAGCAAGAGAGAGACAAACCAAGAAGCAGACTCTTGACTGTAGAGAACAAACTGATGGTTGCCAGCAGGTAGGTGAGTAGGGGGATGGGTTAAGTGGGTGATGGGGATGAAGGAGTGCACTTGTTGTGATGAACACTGGGTTTTGGGTGGAAGGTGTTGAACACTGCATTGTACACCTGAAACTAATATTATATGGTTTGTTAACCAACTGGATTTAAATAAAAAATGTTTAAAAATAAAAATAAAAGGACCCCCTCAGGTACCCATTATCTAATAGATGACCTTGTCTTAATACTCTTCGAAGCATTAATTACTAAATGAAACTAATCATATTTTCCTATCAACTGATCATCTCCTCCTATAGAATATAAGCTTTCTGAGAATAGGGTATTAAGATATGTTATTCATTGCCATGACCCAAGAACCTAAAACAATACCAGGTACAAAGCCAATAATAAATAGATATAAAATGAAAGAATGAAAAATGGGGAGGCTTTGGCAGCTGGTACACTGAGCGTAGTTGAAGGAAATAGCCTAAGATAGAAATACAGCACTTTTTTCTTTGCTACCTTGCTAGTGCAGATAATTTGGTAGATGGGGAAAGTGAAGAAAGTTTACAGAGTTTCTCATAGTGGTCATGTTTTGGAAAAAGTTAGTGTAAGAGCTTAACCTCCAACTAGTAAACTGTGGACCAATTTTACTATGCAGATACTTGTGTGTGTTCGGTTTTTTGTTTGTTTGTTTGTTTGTTTTGCCTTGCATACAGCACAAAAGAATGAAGTAAATTTCAGTACTTATCAGTAGGTGATTTGAAATGATAAATCCTTATTTCTAACTTTTATTTCATGAATAAAATACCTGGCATTCCTGGGCCCACATTCTAGCATGGCAACTATCTAGTAGAGGTGAGTGGTGGCTGTCCGTTTAGGTAGGACTTACAAATCCCCGTTATATCCACTTCACTCATTTTCACCCTCTCTCAGGCCCTGTGCATTTGGTTTCTTTGAATTAAAACTACAAAAGCAACTATTTAGCATCACACTAAAGATATGGTCTGCCACCAAAAACTATATAATGTCAAGTCACTCTGTATATAAATCATTGTCACAGTGGCAACTTGTCATTTTATTGACTTCACTTAATACCTAGTTGTCATGATACTCCATTCTATAAGGAAAAGAATATAGGATAAGGGTAATGTTAGATTAGAATCTGTTAGCACTTTAAAATAACGCTAAATTATTTAGCAAACAACGTCATGTATTCTTGTTTAATGCCATTGTTTTGTGTTGTTGTTCTTTTTTTCCCTTTAATGTGCAGATTGTATGGTGCAAAGATAAATAAATGGATATGTTCCTGCCCATAAAGCAAACATGTAAAACTTGAGTTTCAGTGTGTTGCCATAGAGCTTCAGTTTCGCTCCAAATATAAGCTAGATTTTAACCTTTGCCCTTTTTTCACGTTATGACATCTAAATCTGTATGCTGATTCTGTGCTATCCATCCAAACTGACATTTCTATACACCCTCAACAGTTATGCCTCATTGCTTTAAGTTGCATGTGCCCAATGACTAAATTCATTGAGCATGAGAATTGATAAATTGCCCAATCAGACTTGTAAGATGTTCAAGTTGAGAAGGAGTCAAAGAGGATTAATATAAAATTTACATATATTCCAAGCTTATAGAAGCATGTTTGGCATTTTTCTTTGTTATAGTTTGCTTAAGAGTGTATGTTATTATCTGAATTAGAAGTCAAATACTGATGATCCTTTTACAATGATGTCAAGATTCATTATATATTCAAAAATAAATCTACCTAAATGATTTTAAAATTCAGACCCTATAGTTTAAAAAAGTCTTCAGTGAACACTCTTAAAAAGTATTTTTTTCCTTAAAAACTCATAGCCATTCTTCATATCACTTACTTAACTAAGTATTGAAATATAGTTTTCAAGATAAAATGTCTTAAAAGAAACAGTAAGACATCACTCTTTCACAAAAAGCAATTTGAGCTGTGTTTGCACACCAAACATAATAAATCAATGTCTCTCCTTTTTCTTTTTTTAAAATATATTTTATGTATTTTGAGCACAGATGCAAGTCCATCTCCAGCAGGCATTCCATTAAATAATGCCAAACTGATGTCAATAAACATGTATAACTCAAACTATGTTAACTTTTTAATCACTCAAAAAAGGTACCGCAACAAAGCCTTCTGTTAAAAAATTGTGGCTATATCCTTTTCAATTTCAATTTTGTTTTGTCACTTTTGAATAAAAATATTTAGGTCTTTTGTTCATGACGATGGTACAAAATTTTATATTAATATAAAATCACTACCAAGAGTCTGACAATGTTCTAATATTTGAAAATCATTTCAAGTAGTTTCTATTTTTCCTAACAGTTACCTTTCAGTTCACTATTTATAAGTCCCTAATTTAGAAGACATTCTGTGATGTCCATTGATATATTATTTTAGCATTTAAGGTGAGTTTGTGATTATCTCTAGAAAGATTTTTGTTTAACTTTTTTTATGATGGAATACTACCTTATTCATTCATGCTTTCTACAGACATTTATTGATCCCTACCTACTGTACACCAGGCATACTGTTCTGGATAACTGACATATATTATGGAAAAAAGCAGATTGCTATCCTTTTAGAGTTTTAATTAGGTGGGGATAGCCAGTCTAAAGTGAACACTAAACATAATAAATTGGTAAATCATACAATCTTTTAAAGAATAATAATTGCTCTGAGGAAAAAGGAAAAGTAGAGAAGGGGATTTCAAATTAAATAGGCAAAAGAGTTTTCAGTCAGTCTTGACTACAAACTACTCCAAAACCTAGTGGTTTAAAACAATTTATTATTACCTTTCTATAGTATGGTGTTTTAACTGGGTTCATTTGGTTCTGCTTGGATTTCTCATGTGATTGCAGAAAGATATTAGTCAGGGATTTTGTTTGGGCTAGAGGTCCAAGATGGCTCACTCACATGGCCAGCAACTAAAGTCAGCTAAGGTTACTTACCAAAGAGCTATAGGTGACCTTTCCATGTGATCTGGCATCACAACATGGAGGCTGGATTCTGAGAGAGAGTGATCTCTCAGTGACAATCTTGAGAGTTAGTATTTCAAGAAACCAAAAGAGAACCTGCAAAGCTTCCTCTGACTCAGCCTCAGAAGTTCTAGATTGTCTCATCTGATATATTCTATTAATTAGAAATGAGTCACAGATTCAAGGTGGAGAGGCTACACAAAGGTAATTGAGGATCATCTTTAGATACTGGTTCTCATAAGAAGTGGTTGCAATTTTAAGTAAGATGATCAGGCTTGCTGAAAATGTAAGTGTTAAAAAAGAGGAGTGAGTTAGGTAGGCAGATATCTGAACAAAGATCCTTTAAGCAGATGGAAGAGCCAGTGTAAATGCTCTAAGGCAAAACTGTGCATACCAGGTTTAAGGAATTAAAAAGAGCTATAATTGACTGAGTGAAGGGAAAATTAGTAAAAGATGAGGTTAAACATTATGGGGGCCAGATCACTCAGAGCAAATCTACCACAAGTTTTAGCACAGTGATGGTCATTGGTGACTTGATAAGAAGTTCAGAAGGAGTGAAGCTGGATTGGAAAAGGTTTAAAGGAAAAAATAAGTTATATAAGTATGAGCGATCTTTCCAGTAGAAGACACAGCTAGGAGTCTGAAGAGGCCAAGGTAGCTAGGCTCTGTAGGTTAGCATAGTGAAGAGAACATCAGCAAGAAAACTCCAGAAGTGTGCACACAGTTCTCCTTGAGTTAACAGCTAGGTACACTGATGAGTGCATGTTGTGTGGAAACAACCCAAGGCTATGAGAATAACCACCTGAAGGAATTAGAAGAAACAATATTCAGAGCTCACACAGGGCTGGGAATAGTTAAGTGTTTTTCAGACAAGGAAACTTCTTAATTCATGGGGATAGTTGAGTAGAATACTCAGAAAGATCTTACCTGTGGAACAAAAGCCCAGAACTAAATACTGTTCTGTTTCTACCTAAGTTTAAAAATAGGACCCAAAAGAATCAAACTATGTTAAAGTAACTTAACCATTTCCCAGAATAAAGCTAAAGAATGTTTATAGGATCACAAAAATATCTAGCACCCAAAGGTAAAAATCACAATGCCTGGCATACAATAAAAAATTACCAGATATGCAAAGAAGTAAGAAAATCTGAACCATAATGAAGAGAAAAACATATCAGTCAAAATCAATCCAGAACTTAGTATTTAAACATATTGCAAAGATAACTTATGTGAGTTTTTTGACATGTGTAAAATACTAAGCATAGCAATAGTAACAGAAAGGTTAGGAGAAGAGAAATGTAAGACATATTCTTACAGGCTACTTACAAGCTTATACTTAACAAGTGTATGTGAAGTGGTACATCACTTAATATTACTTCAAGGTAAAAACAATCACTAAAATAACTAAAGAATAATAGCTAATAAACCAGCAATATACATGAAGTGGAATAATAAAAATGCTCAGTCCCAAAGAAGGCAAAGAAAGGGAGAAAAATGCAAAGAACAAAGGAGACAAACATAAGGCAAGTAGCAAAGAGTTGACTAATATTTAACTATGCCAATAATCAAACTAAACATAAATAAACTCAATATTCCCAATTAAAAGGCAAATATTATCTGATTAGATAAGAAAGCAAATCCCAATGATTTGCTCTCTGCAAGGAACCCACTTATTTATTTATTTATTTATTTATTTATTTATATTTGACAAAGTGTGCATGCATGCACATGCAAGTGGGGGAAGGAGAAAGAGATAAAAAGAGAGAGAGGGAGGAAGAGAGAGAAAATCTTAAGCAGGATCCACACTCAGTGTAGAACCCAACGTGGGGCTCAGTCTCACAACACTGAGATCATAACCTGAGCCAAGATCATGAGTCAGATGCTCAAATGACTGAGTCATTCAGGTGCTCCAAGGAACACACTTTAATGCAAAGATACAAATAAGTGAAAAACAAAACAACAAAAAATGATGCATGTTAACAATAAGCAAAAGAAAACTGGAGTGGGTATATTAATATTAGACAAAATAGATTTCAGAGAAAGGAATATTACCAGAGATAAAGGGTGTCTTTATACTGGGGCACCAGAAAACTTTTGGGCTTGGATATATGTTCATTATTTTCATCATGGTATTAGTTTCATGGTAAATCAGTCCAAATTATTAAATTTTACATTTTTAATATGTACATTATTTATCAACTATATCTCAATTAATCTGTTGCCAACAACCAAAAAAGAAATAGATGGAAGAAGCAGTATGCTTTGATGCTAAAGAAAACGACCCAATATAGTTTGAAAAATTATTGGTAAAAGGGAGGAGAAAACTTTTGGAGTAATGTCCTTGAGTAAGCTTGCTTTTTTGTAGTTTATTTATAATTTTAAGTCCCCTTCCTTATTCCCACTGACATCTCTTCATAGTCATTATCACTACTCTTGTCTAAGCTGCTATCATCTCTTTTTTGTACTGCTTAAATCTTTTGCTCTGTGAATAAAAACAAAACTACCAAAAATGGCCTCAGGACTCACCATGATCTTGTCCTTATCTACAGCCCCATCTTCTCTTCAGAATGATTTCCTCTTATTCTCCCCTTTCATCTGCCTAACCGGCTTTCAGCCCTCATATTAGCTTCCTAAGGCTGCTGTAACAAAGTATTACACGCTTGATGAATTTGTTGTCTTACAGTTCTGGAGTCCAGAAGTCCAAAGTCAAGGTGTTGGCAGGGCCATGCTCTCCCTGAAATACCAGAAAAGGATGTGCTGCAGGATTCTGTCCAAGCTTCTGGTAGCCTCAGGCATTCCCTTACTTAAAGGGTACGTTCTGTCTGTGCCTTTTCACACAGTCTTCCCTCTGCACATGCCTGTGTCCAAATATCCTTTTTTTTTTTAATGTTTATTTATTTTTGAGAGAGGGAGAGAGACAGAGACAGAGAGAGACAGACAAGTAGGGGAGGGGCAGACAGAAAGGGAGACACAGAATCTGAAGCAAGCTTCAGACTTTGAGCTGTCAGCACAGAGCCCCTCGTGGGGCTCGTACCCTCAAACCATGAGATCATGACCTGAGCTGAAGTTGGAATCTTAACCAACTGAGCCACCCAGGTGTCCCAAATATCCCCTTTTTACAAGGGCTTCAGTCATACCAGATTTGGGCTTACTATAATAACCTCATTTTAACTTTGTTAAATCCACAAAGACCCTACTTCTAAATAAGGTCACATTCTTAGATACTGGGGATATGGACTCAGCATATCTTCTTGGGGGAACACAAGTTAACCTCTAATGGTTGCTATGTTTATTGTACTCTGTTTTGTCAATGGGCCTTCATGCAGCTCTTCTGCCTAGGCAGATCCTATTCCTATTCTTTTCACCAACAATTCCTACCAAACCTTCAGATTTAAACTCAAGGGTCACCTCTTCAAGACTTCCTTGACTTCCATCAATATGTCAAATCTCCCTGTCACAGACTCATGGTTTTAGAAACCTCTCCTTCATGACACTTGTTAGAGCTGCAAATTTGCATGGTAAGACTATTGAAATATGTATATTTTCCCTCATTAAACTGTTAAATCCATGAGTACAGGTAATGTTTCTGTTTGTTTACCATTTTATCTCTATCACTTTGCAGAATAGAGAAACTATAGTATAATATCAATAAGTATTTGTTACATAATTAATAAGCTTATTTTTAATTAAATAAGTTGCCGGTTAATGATTTCAGGTAACACAGAAGCTTTAAAAGATATTTTTACTATTGCTATAAGACAACAGAAGAATCATGAGGGCCTGGCAATTTAATTAATTAATCAATTGGTTAATTAATTAATTGTATAATTTAAGTAGAACTTTAACAAGTTTTTCATTATATTGTAGTAAGTTGGACATACAAAGCCGTCTATTTTCACTCTTCAAATGAAATTAATTTTGTTCTAATATGTGAGTCAATATGAAAGTTAAGTATAAAATCAATTCTGGACTGGTTTTCAACTGTCCCCTATTTTTCCAGTTGTGTCACATATTGAAATTAGTCTTGGCTGTGTATATGCTCTGATCTAATTTTAATTAAAAATCTTCCACATTCTTTTGCACACTGGTTGCCTTTAGTATAAACTTAAAAAAAAGACCTATAATACCTCATTTCTTAACTATGAATATGCATACACACCATGTAATATACAAGTTAGGACCACATTTTAGTGATATAACTGATTGATATTCTGAGCTTTATTAACAAGCAAATTTGGCTTAATTAATCTTTAATGAAATGACAGTATTGACAGGATAACTTGAAGCTTTTACAAACATTTCTGTACTTTGCTCAGTTTTAATATGATAGGCAATGCTGACAACTTTTATCAGCTGTCAATTCAATGTTGTCAGTCTGGAGTCAGGATGAATTTTTTTTATGCACTTACAAAACCACAAAATTGATGAAAGAAGTTATGGTTAGAACAATACAGAATCCTTTCCTACATATAAATTAGAATATTCTGAAAATTTTCTATAAAATCAATGTTAATCTTTACATACTTAGAAGTATTTAAGAATATTTTGTTCAAATTTTAAGAAAAAAATTCAAATGAAAATTTTCCTAGTACATTTCCCTAGTTTCTCAAAATGTAACATTGTTAAATATCTACCAAATTATGTATACATGCATATAGGATTAGTAATAGGACATAAGGAAGCTAACAGGCTCTAAATTCTACAGCTGAGATGTGACTTGCATATGTATGGTCTTCACCTTTGAATTGAAAAAAGGTGGTACAAGAATAAAATACATTTCAATGTGAAAAATGCAAAAATATCGAAAATAATTCATTGATTTCAATAAAGTATATAGTTAATGGTATATATCTCTTCCAATGCAAACTTTGCATGTGAAGTAGTAGTTACTTATTTAATTCAAACTTGTATTTTATTAGGTGATTTTTCTCCCCAGGAATAACCTTATTATTATATAAATTCTATGATTTTAACCTATTTTTTCAATCAAAAGCTGTTTCCACTATAATAAAAAGTTTTGTCTACCCCCTAATCAACAAGTGAGTTCTTTGTAATATCACTAAAAAGATTATGAATTCATTGTTGGGACTCATCATTCAGTCTGTGGCTTTAAGATATGTCATATTTTTACCCTGTAAAGTTCCATTAGATAAAACATAATAGATATACTTAATTTCTTATAAGCAGTTGAATCAAATAACCAAATGTAAGGAAAGCAACAGTATCACCATCATCAAAAGTGTATATGATTCAGTGGGTTATGGGGGTAAAAAGAGCCATGAGACTTAATTCTTATCCTCCAGGAGGTTATAATCTGATTTGGAAAAGCAGACAAATACAACAAAACACATATGAATCCTGAAGGTTATTATTATCTTTTAAAATCTTGATCTCCTACCCTGTAATTCCAGTCTTTTATGTAGATGTAGAACTTTCTAGACAGCCATTTCCCCTTTGGTCAAGAGGTAGGGCAGATACATAACATAAAAATGAATTCAATATTGCTTTGAGGACAGTTCAGGAGGGACAGGGAAGTACATAAGGTGATTTGTTGAAACTGGTGTTTCATTAGGATAAGTTAGGCTGGGTATAGGAAAGAATGGCAGAAAGACAGCCTGGAGGAGACAGAGGACAGCTTTAACAGACCCACGCTGCAAGGAAATGGGTCTGGACCAGGGTAATTAATGGCTTTCAATTTAAAAGGAGAGAGAAATATTAAGAAAAAAAACATATTTAGAGAAGAGGAGACAGGGGGCAGGAGAAGGAGCAAAAATGCAGAGTGATTCACTAATTTACTTGATGGATGAGAAATTACAGTTTTATTTTCTGAAAGAGAAAACTGCAGAAGGTGACTTCATTTGATGCTTTGAGGTATTTTGCTACATAATCTTTTCCCTCAGTATCTACTCAATTGTTTGCCATGTTTTGTCATATATCCCAATGTCTACATCAGCTAAGGCTAACTATAATCAGAGTGGATGCCTGTTTCAGAAGTATGTTATTCATAAATTTGCCAAAAGCCCATGACTTAGCCTGGTGCCAATGCTTCTACAAGAATGCAAAATTTTTTTTTTTTTTTTTTTTATAAAAATTTTTTTTTTCAACGTTTATTTTTTTTATTTTTTGGGACAGAGAGAGACAGAGCATGAACGGGGGAGGGGCAGAGAGAGAGAGGGAGACACAGAATCGGAAACAGGCTCCAGGCTCTGAGCCATCAGCCCAGACCCTGACGCGGGGCTCGAACTCACAGACCGTGAGATCGTGACCTGGCTGAAGTCGGACGCTTAACCGACTGCGCCACCCAGGCGCCCCAAGAATGCAAAATTTTAAGATATATACCCTCTCAAGAATTTGAACCTGGAAGCACAGAAGGAGAGTGCCTGTTGTTAGCAGGTGTTAGAGCTAGAAAGTCAAGTATTTCCAATGTGGAGGAGAGCAGTTCTATGGAACATCCAAGATTATTAGGAAGAGGAAGAGTCAATAGAGACAGCAAACATCAGAAACACATAGTTGAGCAGAAAGATTATCCATGAAAAAGGGAGAGACCATTTTTTGAGAAAACAGAATACAAATTTGGCTCCTGCTGTCTTGCTATAATTCTGGACCTTGGATTTCCATGTTTATCATAAAATATCATTTTTTTTTAAACTACCAGAGAGCTATTTCTTCCTCACAAACAGAAGACAACAGAGTGTTACTTTGTATTATAAGGCCTAAAACTAAGGCCTGGTACTATGTGCTGCCGTGAAATCTGGTGAAACCAGGAAGGCCTTGAATGGCCTACTTGCAAGCTCCCCTCCCAAGTCTGCTCCCCTGAATAAGCCAAACAAATTTTATCAAAGGGATAGCTTTTATATCCCTGAGTTTCTGCCTATCCCTGAGTGATGGGTTTCAGTTCCCTGCTGTCTATTCAAAGAAGCCAACCACATCCACCTTTGGGAACCAGGGGTCACCCTACCTTCTTGACATTACAAAACCTGCCTTCCACAGCCCCTATTAGTTCATTCTGTTCCAGACTGCAACCCCCATGTGGCCCGAAGTGGTGTGCTATGCCCTCCTCCCTGGGCTGAGTTTATATGCTAATTTGCTGTGAAGTTTAGGTGGGTGTCATGAATTTGACCATCCCCATAATCCAAAGTGAGAATCCCTTTCTCACCAGGGATTAAAACCTTCAGTGTAGATATCTGAACACTACAGGCATGGCATATAAGGGCCCTCCCACTTAGACTCCCATTTCAAGTGCCTTATCCTTAGGACCTCACTTACTTATTAAAAAACAAAAATGTTTTACATAGTCCTTATTTCTCTAACATCTTTATCACATTCATTTACAAATGTTAGTCCTAAGAATCATATAGCCATAAAATTAATGGGTAGTCTTTCTACCCAAAGTAACTTTACATATTCATCGTAGATAATATGGCAAACACATAAATCACTAGAACAGTGACTTGTGAAATATAGTTAGGACAAAAGATTTAGAAAATGAAAAAGTTTCCCCAGAGATGTCTTTTAAATGTATTTATAGTTTCAATGCCATATGTTAAGTGTGAAAAAAGGAAATTAAGGCAAAATTACAATTGTTCTTTGTATTAGTACTACCAGTGCAATTTTAACTCAAAGTGTACTATTTGGCTGCTTCTACTTTCTGGAGTACTAGACTTTCAGGAGGTAGCAAGACTACAAAAGAATATAAATTTTCAATTTTTATCTGGTTCTTGAAAATAGCAATTGAAATTCTGAGAGAAAGCAAAAGAACAAACAAATTTGTTAGTATAGAATGTTTCTTGTAAAGTTTCCAGTAAAAGCAATTTTTGATGATTATTGTTAAGGAAACATAAATCTGTCTCATGTCACAGAACTTGAAGCTAAGCTTAAATTGATATTTAGCTCTATTTTAAAAATTGAGATACCACCAGGTATCCATTTTTAAAAGCTTATTTGCATTCAGGGAAAGCATCCTTCATTAGGAAAGACTTAGGAAGATGTTTGCTGCATGCCTGCAAGCAGGGACTCAAGAAGTGAGAAAAGGAAACAGTAGCAGACAGAAAGGTACACATTTCCCAGTTCAGCTTTTGCCTAAACTTCCTCCAAGCCCTGCTAGAAGGTGGTCGTAGGGAAAGAAACTGCTGTACATGCATTGTCATGATAGAATCTTGAAGAGTTGAAGAGTAGAGTATCCCTGCCCATTTCTGTGTTACAAACCACAGGGCTCTGGTAAGGTGAAACCAAAAGGCAATGTTGCCAGTTACCATCTTTTTGTTTTGCATCTTTCGGAGCCAAAAGACAGCACCGTAGGCAGAAAACAGTGTTCTCACTGGTGGCTCTGGGAGCAGTGACTAGGCACTGACCTCAATTGACAATGAGGTTTTGTAAGGTCTGGGCAATTTTAGATTATAATGACTAACATCCTTTTTTAATTTTTTTAATGTTTCCTTATTTTTAGAGAGAGAGAGAGAGAGAGAGAGAGAGAGAGCAAGTTAGGGAGGGGCAAGGAGAGAGGGAGACACAGAATCTGAAGCAGGCCCCAGGCTCTGAAGTGTCAGCACAGAGCCCGACGCAGGGCTCGAACTTACGAGCCATGAGATCATGGCCTGAGCTGAAGTCAGACGCTTAACTGATTGAGCCACCCAGGCACCGTAATGACTAATAATTTTAGATTGTAGTGACTTGTAAGAATAATAATTGTCACATCTTATTTGCTCCCAAATCAAATCACAAAAGATTCAAGGAAGTTGTCTTAGAGAATTGGATGAAATTTCAAATTATAAAATATAACTACAAAGTTATAACAGCATGTCATTTGGACTGATACAAAGATGATTATTATTATCATTATTATTATTATTACTATTATTAGATTAAGTCTCCATATTCTAAAATACATAAGTAAATTAAATTCGTTTAAATTTATAACACTTCTCAGATAAAGACAAGTATTATATACTTTTCAAATAATTAACATGAATAACTTTAGAAACATTAAGAAAAAGGGCCAACTTAATAATTTTCAAAATATCTCTATTTGTAAATGACACTTGCCACTGTTAAATATGAAAGTTGTGGACACTTCATATAGAATGCACTATACCATTTGAGACTTTTTTTTTTTTTTCATTTTTACAATAATTCAACAACTGGGGTGGAATGAGTATTTCCTTTGAAGTTCTAAGTATTTCTCAACTCCTCTTTCTTTTCCTTCATTTCTTGTTTTGTAGTAAATTAGTTTTATTATAATATTAATTCAATCCTATCACAAAATTTCAAGATTTAGTGAAATGTATAAAGTAATCATTATACTCCCTCCCACCATTAACAATTTGGTGAATAATTTTCAAGACCTTCCATGTGTGTATGTATGTATGTATGTATATACATAATAAATGGCATGCATATTTGCATATGAGCAAAGTTTTGTATACACATGATGTTAAACTATGTTCCCTCCTCTGCAATATGCTTTTCCCCCCCACTGAACAATATTGTAGGACAAATGCCAATATGGGTGAATCCTTAATTTTCTAAACTGTGTAATGTTTCACTACATGGAAGTATCATAATTTATTTTTCCAATCTCTTATTAATGGACACTTAGATTTCATCTATTCTAATATCTAGATCAATAACTATATGTTGAAGTGAACCTTAAAATTAATATGCATTAGCAATACAAGCCTGTCTACAGCAACATTATAATCTTGTTAGTCTGAAAAGTAACTTTTTTGTAAAACTTTTTTTCTATTTCTAGGAATTTCTAGAAATATAACTTTCTATTTTTAAAATATCTCCTTAATGATTGTTAATTTATATGGTATTAGGAAAACACACTTATAGACAAAGATCATAAGAGACTGTACCAATCAGATAATTTCATGAGTGTGGTAATATTTGCATCCTTGCATGATGGGGAAGGTTTGAATATAAAAGAAAAGAGATCAAATATTTCACAAACCTGACTATTATCAATAAGGGCAAAAAATGTCAAAACTCTGAAATTTGAGAAAGAGGAGACAAAGAGGGAAATAAGTTATAGACCTAATCATGGATGAGAATCAGTCATTTGCAAGAGCCTTATTGAGGGGTGGGCAGGTGATGCTCTAATTTTTTAAATATATTGAGGTGAGGCAATAGACATCTACGTAAGTATTTTCAAAGTAATTGGAAATATGATTAGGAATAGGTATTATAGGGTGAGGAGATGCAAAAATGTATTCTATGAGAATAGACTTACTAGGACAGAAGAGCAAAGGGGTGCGTATATAGACCTCTAGTAGAATAATTGTAGGCAGTCAATAAGATGACACACGGAATCTAAAAACTGGGAGCAAAAGAGTGATACAAGAAAAACAAATGTGGTTCTAGAGATTCCAAGGAAGAAAGTCTTAAGAAGAGTTAATTGTCAAATGGTAATGTTAAAAAAGTTAAAAAAAATGTTTATTATATTTAAATTACAGTAAGCATTGAGTGAGAACAAGAAGGGAATTCTAGACCAGGGCACAACACAATAGTAATAGTCTCCTGGAAGTGAAAGGAAAACAATAAAGGGAAATGAAAAATAGAGTGATTGAACAGATTCAAAAATTAATGTGGAATCCTTCACAGCTTTCTAATAAGCCTTTCCTGCCTGTAGGACTTCAATTGCCCCTCCGCGTTACTGAGATCCATTTCATATGTAAGTTTCCTAAAGGGAAAAATCCATATTTGGCTAAATTTTTTTAGTCACTTAATAATATCTATGTGCTGCTCATCTATAAAAATGTTTTTGGATAAATGGTGACAATATTTGATCCACAATGAGTTTAATCTAAATTGGGCTTTAGCCTTGCATCTGTTCTTACCTGCTGTGTGAGCATCCTTAGGTTGAAGGATCCTATTCCCCATCAGTGACATCAACAATGTCCTAGAGATGACAGCTCTATATAGATCTGGCATCTTTGTTGCACCCCAGCCATAACTTAGTATATTAAGAGTGGAGTGGCTAATTCAAGACCATCCAAATTTAGAGGGTGCATTGGTTAATTTAATGTGTCATTTGTACTGCATCTGTAGATGCCCAGATATTTGCTTAAACACTATTTCTGGGTGTGTCTGTGAGGGTGTTTCCAGACAAGATTAACATTAGCATCTGTTAAACTCAGTATAATCTGTTTTACTCCCCAATGTAGATGGGCACCATCTAATCTGTTAAGGACCTGAATAGAACAAAAGGCAGAGGAAGGGAGAATTCGCCCCTTCTGCCTCAGGGCCTGAGCTGTGAAATCACTCTTTTCTTGCAGTCAGCTCACCTGGTTCTCAGGCCTTCAAACTTAGAACTGCACCACTGATTTTCCTGGGTCTCCAGCCTACAGACAGTAGACTGGGATTTCTCAGCCTCCATAATCACATGAGTCAATTCCTCATTATATACATGGAAGGATGGATAAAGAAAGAAGTCTTGGTGAGAAGATGACAGGAAATAAGAGACAGCAGAAGCACCAGGGAGAGAGACCATGTTTTCGGGAAAGGGATTGTAAAACAAGTAGCTCCAAAATGCTGTCTTGGTTACTATTCCAATCTCCACCCAAGTAATGTGCTTCTTCCCAAGAACAAGACGTCTTGGTTCAAGAGTCCTTTGAGAAATCTTGGCTCCTTACAATCAACTAACACCTCTGGAGATGAAATGCCTACATTGGACTACCATTTCCTGAACCTCCAAGAGTCTTGTGTCACCTTCAGAATGGCTACCATAGCCAGGGTCCTATATTTTCCTTAATATTTTCTTTAAAATTCCTTACTTTTGCACTTTTATTATGGCTTTATCTTAAACAATGAGAGTCAAAGCTTTGTTTTAGTATGCCATCATATTTTTCTAGTATGTTAAAGACACAATTATCAAAACAAAGACTATCCCATGTCCTTGTTTAATGTAAGACTAATTACATAATTATTAATATAAATTGGGCCTCTTTCAGTTTGAAAATAATCTAGGAATTGATCATGGATGATTGCAGTGAATCATTTTCATAGTTGTTTTGACACTTTGTAGTAACCATGGTGGTGGTTCCTGATTTGCAGGACTGCCTTCTGGAAATAACTGGAGAAAGAGCTCTGACATCCTTTGGTTAATCATGTGAGAACTACCTATACTTCTGCCTTGAAATTCTAACTTTCATTTAATTTTTTAATGGCTTTCATTTTGCTTGCTGATTTGAGACATTCCAAAATGAACCCTAACATTTTAAAATATTGCAAACACATTAAAAACTAGAAGTAACACAGACAAGAGAGACATTTTATATTTGCATGCATAGGGTGAGCAAATTAGTGCTCCAATGATCAATCTGCAGTAGTTAGAGTTAGCTTTGGAATATTAATGTATGTATTATCAGTATGTGAAAAGTCTCTCTTATTTTTCCTAGGACATATACGGCATACTAAATATTTAAACTCAAGAAGAAAAACTTTCATTTTGAAAGAGCTGAATATCATTGGAAAATTACCTTTTTAGAAAAAATCACAAATCAATGATTTAAAACAAAAAATAACCCTCTTGTCAAATTCTAGAGTGTAAGAGTGATATAACAGTTTATGAGAAACATTACTTTTGTGACATGAAGCAAATTATTAGTATTATTAAAAAACTATTAAACAACAATGAAATCACTCTATGCAACACATGGTTCCCTGTTCAACAATTATTTTCAGGTAAATTTTAAGAATTAGAGAAAACACGTTTGCCAAATGAAAGGTAGAGAATCTAATTTTCACAGATTTCTAAATCTAATCTTCTAGGAGGAAGCAAACAAAATCAGATGTTGTGAAGTAAAGGCTGGTTTTCTTAAATTGCACCCACGAACATAAGAATCAAAGTTTCTAATAGTGCACAGTTTCTACTGCAGGAGGTGGGCATAAAGAGTGGAACGGAGGGATGCAGCGATGATATTTGCATGGAGAAGCATACTGTGCTAATAAGCTGCTGCCCAGAATTAAGAAATCCAGTATCTTTTCATTCCAACAGAATACCTCTCTTTAAACTTGGGAGCTTTTCACTCCTGAAAACCACTAGGACTAGCAGAGGATTCATATTGTCCTAGTTTAGTACTGAGGAATATAAAGTCTGGGGAGTTTTTATCTTCTTTTTCTTCTTCATTTATTTTTGTTAATAAAAAAGGCTCAGCAGAACATTTATTTGGTGTTACCAAACATTATAGAGTTTTGTTCTTAACTATTAGTTTTCTATTTGTGGATATTTCTAAAAACTCATTTTTACAAATGAAGAAAGGATTCCTGTGGAATTCTCATAGCTAAACTAAGATAAATGATGTTTTTCTTAGAGGCTGCCTTAGAGGGAATACCACAGCCAAAACAATAACATCTTGTGACAAGAGCAGTAATATGAATTTGAAATTTTTACTCTTCTATCCTAAGGCTCAAACTTTAATAGCTATGTAGCTTTGGTAATATGCTACTAATATGAATTACAGTTTTCTTAAAGAAAACAAGATCAGATTAAAGCAAATACAATATTCACATCATATCTATGAGTTAAGAATGCCACTGGGAAAGATTCCCAACTCTGGTTAAAAAACGTGAAAACAAATCTCCATCCAAATAAAATAAAATGGATTTTAACAATTTTTCTCAGCTAATACCTCTAAACAAGAAAATATGCAACTCATAAGTATTTTAAACTGTTAAGCAAGAGGCAAAATTTGCATTTTAATATAATAACAAAATTTATGGGCTATCTTCCAAAGAGACTTTTTTTAACATACATTTCTCACAAAATGTGCATTAATAATGCAATGTGCTAACCAAAAAGCTATTCTAAATATTAATTACACAAGAGTAAAATGAAAATATACCATTCTAAAGATTTAATAGAATCCAATCTGTAAATAAAATTGTGTTGCCTAGCTTTAATTAAGACATTACACACTAATTTTCCTTAGATGCTCATGATCATAATTATCGCATGCATGGATGAGTTCCTGAATTATTTTAACAGAATTTAGTGTGTGTCCTTGTGTCTCTAAGGCCAATAGTGTATGAATTGAAAAAAAAAAAAAATTAAAGCACCTGTATCAATACCAAAACATAGAAAATTAAATGTAGATAAGATGTACTTTTTAAAATATAGGACTTTTAATTAAATATGCTCAATTATAATTATATAAAATTAATTATGTACTCTACCCTACATATGTACCTCACCACTCTTTGGAAAAAACAAAGAAAGAATTTTGTAAAAATAGAAAAAACAATATTCACTGACCACATTTCTTCTCATCTCTACATATGTGACATTGCTACATTCAGCATGTACAGATTTTTATTTCTTTACCATTTCTACTTGTATTTCCTAAAACGTAGTTTTAATAAGATGACATTTAAGGTGATCAAGAACTACTATTGTCAATGTCCTTGACTTTGTAGTTC
Organism: Neofelis nebulosa; assembly: GCF_028018385.1. NCBI lineage: Eukaryota > Metazoa > Chordata > Mammalia > Carnivora > Felidae > Neofelis > Neofelis nebulosa. The sequence continues at coordinate 23,370,818 of NC_080783.1, forward strand.
TATCCCTTTATTCTTTATTGTATCTAACACAGACACCTAGATACAGTTTTCCTACCTTTCTATTAATATTATACCTTACTGAATATTAGATGAGGGGGCTATCTCAGAAATCACTTAGTTTACCCAAATCACTTTACAAATTAGGAACCTGAAGCACCAAGAATTGGACTTGCCCAATTTCCCAGAGCAGCTAAGAGAATCTGGCTTGGACTGGGGTCTCTGAGACCTCCTAACTCCCAGAGCAGCTCACTCTTTACAGTTGTTTCAAAATTTCTCCTGGATTCCCTCAATGCTTTATGTTTATTATATTATATTAATTTATTATATCATATCATATCATATTATATTATTTTATTTTATTTTAACCTCAATATCTGGCTCACATCATGAATTTCAATGATTCAGTTCTGTGACTGACCCAACAATATTTTCTATCCAGATTCATGTATATGTTTTATTCTTTTTTTATATTAAATATAATTTAATGTCAAATTGGTTTCCATACAACACCCAGTGCTCATCTCAACAGGTGCCCTCCTCAATACCCAAAATCCACTTGCCCCTCTCCCCCGCCCCCATCAACCCTCACTTCTCAGTATTTAAGAGTCTCATGGTTTGCCTCCTTCCCTCTTTGTAACTTCCTTTTTTTCCCCTTCTCCTCCTCCATAGTCTTCTGTTAAATTTCTCAGGATCCACATAAGAGTGAAAACATGGTATCTGTCTTTCTCTTCCTGGCTTATTTTACTTAGCATCATACTCTCCAGTTCCATCCACATTGCCACAAAAGGCCACATTTCATTCTTTCTCACTGCCAAGTAGTATTCCATTGCATATATAAACCGCATCTTCTTTATCCATTTGTCAGTTGATGGACATTTAGGCTCTTTCCATAATTTGGCTATTGTTGAAAGTGCTGCTATAAACATTGAAGTACAAGTGCCCCTATGCATCAACAGTCCTGTATTCCTTGGGTCAATTCCTAGCAGTGCTGTTGTTGGGCCATAGGTGAGATCTATTTTTAATTTTTTGAAGAACCTCCAAAGGGTTTTCCAGAGTGGCTGCACCAGTTTGCATTCCCACCAACCGTGCAAAAGGGTTCCCATTTCTCCACATCCTTACAAGCATCTATAGTCTCCTGATTTGTTCATTTTGGCCACTCTGACTGGCCTGAGGTGGTATCTCAGTGTGGTTTTGATTTGCATTTCCCTGATGAGGAGTGACGTTGAGCATCTTTTCATGTGCCTGTTGGCCATCTGGATGTCTTCTTTAGAAAAGTGTCTATTCATGTCTTCTGCCCATTTCTTCACTGAATTATTTGTTTTTCAGGTGTGGAGTTTGGTGAGGTCTTTATAGATTTTGGGTACTAGCCTTTTATCCAATATGTCATTTGCAAATATCTTTTCCCATTCCGTTGGTTGTCTTTTAGTTTTGTTGATTGTTTCCTTTGCAGTGCAGAAGCTTTTTATCTTGATAGGTCCCAATAGTTCATTTTCACTTTTAATTCCCTTGCCTTTGGAGCTGTGTTGAGTAAGAAATTGCTGTGGCTGAGGTCAGAGAGGCTTTTTCCTGGTTTCTCCTCTAGGGTTTTGACTGTTTCCTGTCTCACATTCAGGTCCTTCTTCCATGAAGCCAGCATTACATTGAATCCCAAACCAGACAGAGATCCAGCAAAAAAAAAAGAACTACAGGCCAATATACCTGATGAATATGGATGCCAAAATGCTCAACAAGATAGCAAATTGTATTCAACAGCATATAAAAAGAATTATTAACCATGATCAAGCGGGATTCATTCCTGGGCTGCAGGGCTGGTTCAATATTCTCAAATCAATCAATGTGATACATCACATTAATAAAAGAAAGGATAAGAACCACATGATCCTGTCAATAGATGCAGAAAAAGCATTTGAAAAAATTCAGCATCCTTTCTTAATAAAAACCCTCGAGAAAGTTGGGATAGAAGGAACATACTTAAACATCATAAAAGCCATTTATGAAAAGCCCACAGCTAATATCATCCTCAATGGGGAAAAACTGAGACTTTCCTCCTGAGATCAGGAACACAACAGGGATGTCCACTCTCACCACTCTTAGCAATCAGACAACAAAATGAAACCAAAGGCATCAAAATTGGCAAAGAAGAAGTCAAACTTTCACTTTTCACAGATGACATGATACTCTACATGGAATACTCAAAAGATTCCACCAAAAGTCTGATAGAACTGATCCATGAACTCAGCAAAGTCACAGGATACAAAATTAATGCACAAAAATAAGTTGCATTTTTATACACCAATAATGAAGCAACAGAAAGAGAAATAAAGAAACTGATCCCATTTAAAATTGCACCAAAATCATAAAATACCTGGGAATAAACCTAACCAAAAATGTAAAAGACCTGTAGCTGAAAACTATGGAAAGCTTATGAAGGAAATTGAAGATACAAAGAAATGGAAAAACATTCCATGATCATGGATTAGAAGAATAAATATTGTTAACATGTCAATACTACCCAAAGCAATCTACACATTCAATGCAATCCCAATCAAAATTGCACCGGCATTCTTCTCAAAGGTAGAACAAGCAATCCTAAAATTTGTATGGAACCACAAAAGACCCTGAATAGCCAAAGTAATATTGAAGAAGAAAACCAAAGCGGGAGGCATCACAATCCCAGACTTTAGCCTCTACTACAAAGCTGCAATCATCAATATAGTATGGTATTGGCACAAAAACAGACACATAGACCAATGGAATAGAATAGAGAACCCAGAATTGGACCCACAAATGTATGACCAACTAATCTTTGACAAAGCAGGAAAGAACATCCAATGGAAAAAAAGTCTCTTTAACAAATGGTGCTGGGAGAACTGGACAGCAACATGCAAAAGAATGAAACTAGACCACTTTCTTAAACCATTCACAAAAATAAACTCAAAATGATTTATTCTTTTAAATCACTTTTTTTTCCCTGTGAGAAATCTAAAACTAGATGCTCAAGAGTGGAAAGAACATGACCATGAGAGAGCAATTAACATTTTCTCCATTGCCTTCCTCATTCATTGTCTTCATCCTATCAGGCAAGGGATCTCAGAGTGTATTAATGCATTTCTGCACTTTATACAGAAATGCATTAGGCTACCAGAGTAAGTAGGGTGCTTCATTGCGTATCCACCTTTCCACTCTTTCATAACCGCCACTCTCCTAGACCATGGATGTGTCTCTTCACATCCAGCCCCCTGTGCTTTCCTTTCAGTTGGCTTTTTTTCCTGAGCTGTAGAACCACATAGCCATGGCTCAGTGTGATTCCTAGTTTCTTCTTCTTCTTCCATTAACCACACCAAACCCTCTTATATTTATAAATAAAGGACATTGAAATTTCCATAAAATTAATATCAGTAGACCTTGTTTTCTGCCCTCTGAAATAAATAGGTGTATCGTTCAAACTGGGTGAGAGTGAAGTTATATAAACCTATCAACTGGACATTAATTAGGATCAATTTAATATAAAAGTGAATGTAGAGTCCTTATTGGGATATGGGTGTTAGGCAAAGTTGGAAGTGTCTTTATAAACATGATCCATGCATTTCTAGAATTTAATTTTATTTTTTTAATATTAAATTTATTGTCAAATTGGTTTCCATACCACACCCAGTGCTCATCCCAATAGGTGCCCTCCTCAATGCCCATCACCCACCCTCACCTCCCTCCCACCCCCCTCAACCCTCAGTTTAGTCTCAGTTTTTAAGAGTCTCTTATGGTTTGGTTCTCTCCCTCTCTAACTTTTTTTTTCCTTCCCCTTCCCCATGGTCTTCTGTTAAGTTTCTCAGGATCCACATAAGAGTGAAAACATATGGTATTTGTCTTTCTCTGTGTGACTTATTTCACTTAACATAATACTCTCCAGTTCTATCCACGTTGCTACAAAAGGCCTACAAAGGTCTTTCACATAGACCAATGGAATAGAATAGAAACAAATGGAATAGAATTAGACCCACAAAACTATGGCCAACTAATCTTTGACAAAGCAGGAAAGAATATCCATTGGAAAAAAGACAGTCTCTTTAACAAATGGTGCTGGGAGAGCTGGACAGCAACGTGCAGAAAAATGAAACTAGACCACTTTCTTACACCATTCACAAAAATAAACTCAAAATAGATTTTATAAGACTGAGCACGTAGGTGGCATAGCTGTTGACATCAATTGAGGTTTTTTGTTGTTTTTTTCAGTACCAGAGTTTTGCTCTCATTAGAAAATGCCAGACTGACTAGCATGCATCCAAACTATAAGTTAGTAATAGAGAGATAACCAAATTATTAAACACAAATAAAAGGGAACAGGCCCAGAAATAAATTTATAGTGTCAGACTTGTGAGAATAAAGCCACATTCCTATGTGATAAATGCCATTTTAACATATAGATGGCTTTATACTGATAATAGGTAAAACTGCTTGAATAAAACAAGTAGGAAAAGACAGAAGTTCTATCATAACAAAAATAAAGAGTATAAAAAATATAGTTTGAAATAAATTTAGTTGTTGTGGTGAACTAAATTTCCAAATGTGGATTTTCAATTTTTAGATCTGACGCCAAAACGGGAAGATATCCAACAGCCTAGTACTTAAGGGATTTGATTATAGGACACAGTTGTTATTAAATGTCATATTCTTATCACACATGCTTATACCAGAGAGATCACCAAGAACAGAATAAAAATAAACAAGAAACAAAACCACATAGACCTGTTGCTGAAACAAGCATGCTATATTCCATGAGGTAATAATCAATTTGAAAAGCAACACTAAATTCCATCTGCAAAGCCAGTGCAAGTCACTGGGAGATATAAAGTTGTATCCCTACTTTCAACACTCTGTGTTCAGTAAACTATGTCATGTAAACAACTCCCTATAGTACAAAGCATAGTGAAACAATTGCTTACCTGGGGTAAAAGAATGTACATGAGTGCTCATGGAAAAAAGAAGTGCAGAATGCACAGGGAAGGGTAGGGGCCATCAGGAAAGCACCAAGGAGATTCTAACACTACCACTAAGTTTTATAGGATGCAAAGGATGTCAAAACTAGAAGAGTGGAGCTGATTGTCAACTGTAAGGCAACAGTAATTTCAAACTGCTCTTGCCCCAACCTAAGCCCTTTATGACCTCATATCCTTCCATCAAAATGCTTTTTGAATAGTCATCATGATTATAATAAATGGCGTCTACCAAATGCCAAAGTTAGAAAAACCTTTCTTCAGACATAAAAATTCATCACTAAATCCAATCAATTCCACTTTCTAAAACAAATCCATCCATCCATCTCTCACTATTTTTACTTAGTCAAGTTTGGACTGCTACCCTAGCTTTTAAGTGGTCTGCCTGCATTCTTTTTTGCCCTTTCTTATCTACTCCACACAAAAGAAATACCATAAAATGAAAGGCAAACAATGTGATGTCCATACTTAAAATCCTTCAGTGCCTTCCTATTTGACTTTGAATGAATCAAATTTCCATAAAGTGGACTAGCTGTTCTGATCCTTCTCTGCATTCCAACATGATTTCTCACCATTGTCCCCATAGATCATGCTGGTCCAAGTAAACTTGGCTTTCTTTCTTTCAGTTTCTTGAAAGAAACTTTCTTTCTGATTGAGTTCCTCCTCATCTTAGGACTTTTAACACTTGATGGGATTTTAGCACTGGGAATACTTTTTTTCCCTATCTCTTTCCCTGACTATAGCCCCCTCACTCTTGATACTATAACTGTATTTTCTCAGGAAGTCCTAGAACCAATAAAATTTAAGTCATTATCCTACTTTTTCATTACATACAACACATTTTTTTTCTTTCATAGCAATATGTATTTAGAGTATACATTTATTTGAATATTTGATTCATCACTGTTTTTCAATATTACTATATTATAAAAATTATGTCTTTTTCTATAATTGCTTCCCTAGCACTTAATACAATACTTAAGAATATCTGAAGAATGAAGGAATAAATAGATTAATAAACATTAATGTATTTACCTCTGAGATATCTACATATATCTTGTTAATTGACAGATAAGTCTTGTTGGGGAATATTCACAGGATTCAATCTTAGAGAAGCAACTTGAAGGATTCGAGAAATGCACCCAATCAGAGGCCATAAGGACCATAATACTAGCTTCCTCATTTTCTCCACTCAAAAATAACACCCTGTCCCATCAGATAATTGGTGGAAACTAGAAAATAGGATAGTTTACCAGCCCTGTGGTAGATGGTTTTTAAAAGTGAGAGTAGAAAGATACCTTGTACATTAACTAGAATATACTTCCTTCATCACTAAAGACCTCCTGCAGATAGGAATAATAGTATCTATTACTCAGGACTGGCTGCACAAGCATCCAATTAGCACTCTGACACAGAGTCCCATACTCAGGAGAGCCTTCTAGAGTTAATGCTCTATAGATGCCATTTTGAAATTCCTTATACTGTTACCTTTGCATTTGTATTTTGCAAGTGAAGTCTGATAGGATAAAACTATGTGCAAGAGGCTTGGAGACTTGGTTCATATGCAGTGCTGACTACAGCCACCTCCCTTGGAGGAGTTACTGGTCACTCAGCCTGTTCACCCTCAGAGTTCCAGGCCCCACCTAGCACCCTTCCCAGTTCCTAATCAGCAACGAATGTCACTTTCTGCACCATCAAGAATATATTTTTTATTTCCTTGATGAAAATTCTTTAAGTCACAATGATGTTGTTTTTGCCTTTTTTTATTTTTATGAAAACAATCATTCTCCAGTTTGGTGTACAGTTGAATAAATCCATTAGAAGTTTCTACTGACGAAAAAACACAACTGGCCATGCTTAGTTGAAGAATCTCAATCATCCAGTTAGTAATATCCCACTGTTATTGCCAAATAGTTTTATTTGGTTACAAAAAATGATATTTATACATCAAGAGAATTTAACTATATTAATATTTTTTTTATATTTTCTAGTCTTAAAATTTCTATTTTTAAGTATTATATGAATATTTCATTTTTTATTATAATAGAAGTAAATTTCATGGGAATAAATGTCAGTTATAGAACAGTTACGCATACAAAGTAAACTACTGGTATTTTGACCATGGTGAGTGCTGCTTTTGCAGCCTGGAGATAAGTACAGTATCTTAATTCTCAGGGTATCGTCTTCATCCTTCTCTTCAGCCAAGTCTATGTGAATGATTTCCCAACCTATGAATTCTCCACACAACTCTGGTTTTCTTTTATTCTCTATGTTGACAAATTCTTCCTTCCTCATCATTTCATTCCCTATCACTATTTATCATCTTTGTCAATTAACATACTTGCCTTTAACTTCCCAATTGTCCCCTGGTAAGATTTAGAAAGCATGGGGCAGGGGGTTGGGGGAAGGGGAGGGGAAAGAGAGAGAAATCCAAACTTTCAAAAGTAAAGCAAGAATTAAAATCTGAGTAATATTCATTTTGTATAACTTTTGTCACTAATCTCCTTTATCAGTTTGGATTTTTAATATTTTACTAATTAAATTACTCTTAATTTTTATAAATGGCAACAAAGTTTAGTAAAGAAGGAAGACCAAATTCTAGTCCTGCCTCTGCTACACCTATGTTGTATGAATTTGGATAAAATACTTAACCTCTCTGGTCCTATTTATTCATTGTAAAATAAAGGAACAGAACCTGCTGATCTCTAAAATTTCTTGCAGCTCAAAAATAATTTGGCTTTCAAACAGCTACTAATCAAATTAGTCTTTCCTGATATTTCCTTCTTACTATATTATGCAGCATCTCAATAGGCACTGCCACTTGTGGAGGAAGTGCATGGGCTCTTCAAGCAGAGGGAGCCGCACGCAAATGGGAACCTGTACATACTATCTGAGTGAAGTAAGGGATTTTAGGTCTCTCGAAAACTCATTTCCTATTTCATAAACAGAGAATTACAATAGCATCTCACAAATTTATCATGAGGATTAAATAAAAATAATTTCCTTACCCCAGTTATGAATCACAAAATAAAATTTTAATAAATATTGCTCTCATATTTCCTCTTCTTCCTTAACCCAGTAAACAGAAAAACCAAATAGATGACCTAAATGGGAATACAAGACAAGTGTTTAGTTTTTTCATTTATGGTCTAAAATGTTCAGCAAGAAAACAAAGAAATCTGGTCATTTTGAAGAGAAAGCTTTCCTCTGAAAAGGCAGAAAATAAAGACATTTCAAAAAGTAAAAAATCAATCGGATCCACCAGAGAGAGAGAATAGTGATACTTTAACAAGGGTACATTATGGAATCAAACTACCCAGGTAAGACTTCCACTTCACTGTTTACCAACTGGGTGAACTTGGATGAACTATGTAGTAGATCTATTCCTCAGCTTCTACATCTGTAAAGTGAATTAAGGGTCTCCTCTTATACATATGAGAGGATGTAGAAAGCACTCATCATATAGTAAGAATTTTTATTACTGAAAGAAGAGGCAAAAAAAGTTGTTTTGTAAAAAAACGAATTATACTTTTGGAGAAGAAATTATTACATAGTAATTTTATTACAAATGGGGAAAAGATAGTATTGTATTAACTCCACATTTTCTGTGATTGACCAAGAAAGGGAAATTTAATGACTGGTGAATATAGCAACAAGAAACTTGAGGCCTCCCTGAAATAAAGTACTTTACTTCCTGGAAAAGAAATGGTTTTTTTGGGATTCACTTTTGTTTTGTCAAGTTAATTTGTTTTATGGAGTATGTAGAAAGGAATCTTTATTATTAGTGATTCTATATTCGCAAATTTGCCTACTCAGTAAAAATTTTTGTGACCTTCAAATCAAAACTCAGTGCTTTCATGGTTTCCTGGAGATTCTCAGTAAAAAATTTAAATCACACAACCCACACGCTCCTAGGTGAACAAGGTCAGCAAGATAACACTTTACCTGCTTATTCAGTTCTGAAACTATAAACAAATGTTCTTTTCATAAACTTTATAGTGCCACACTTATGACATTGTTTTGTTTTTTGTTGGTAATTTCACTGTTATAAATAGATCAATTTCAGCCTCCAGACATAGTAAGTACTGGCTAGTGTTCCTCCTATATGCAAGAATGCTGTGGTGTGCCTTATGGAGAAAATGTGTGTGTCAGATAACCTTCAACTAGGCATGAGCTATATATAGTGCCACTGACAGTTAGTTCAATGTTAACAAATCAGTAATATATTTTAAATAAGATATCTTTAAATAGAAGCACCCATAAACAAGATTATATATTGATCCATTGATGAAAATGTTGTGACCAGAGACTCTCAGGAACATAGCCCAGGATTTCTCCTAGGAGCAATAGTTCAGTATTCACTAATTCAGTATTCACAGCAACTTCATAGAACATAACTATTGTGGATATGGAGAATTGACTGTATAGGCATTCTTATACAAAGTTAATAGAAATTTAAGATGTAAAACCTTTCTTGTGGAAAAGAAAGTCCTAATGTCAACAAAGCTTTCACCCTTAATATAAGGACATAATGAGGATGTGTCCCCAATTTGTGTGTGTGTGTGTGTGTGTGTTTATGTATATACACACACACACACACACACACACACACATATATATGGATAGTTATAGATACAGATATAGATATAGATATAGATACAGATACAGATACAGATACAGATACAGATACAGATATAGATCCATCCATCATGGAATAGTTCATAACGGCTAAGAAAGTAGAACCGACTTATAATAAATGCATGGGTAAATGAACCATACAGTGAAATACTATGCCACCATAATTTAGCTTCAAATTAGAAAGCTAAGGGAGCATAACATATGCTCCTCAAATTCCTAAATTACAGTAGAAAGGTTTAAAAAATTAATCAGTATCATCACTAAGTATAGAAAACAGCACCATCAGGGAATGAGAAATTTGTATAAGTTTTTGGAAGGTGAAATATGAAAAGGGAAATATTGTAATATTGAAAGAGAAGCCATAGCAGAGGAAATGCTGTGCAAAATATATGAGATGCTTCAAAATCAGAGTTCACAGACCCAGAAAGCAGGCAAGCTGACATAAATAAATTAATAAATAAGAAAATAAAATGGAATAAATCTCAGAACTTTAAAAAGACGTAGAAAAAACAATTTAAGAGACATGGAGAACCTACTCAAAAAGGTCAACATATATGTTATATGTATATATATGTTCTACAAAGTGGAAAGAGAAAAAAAAAACAAGAAAAAATCAGAGCAATAATAGAAGGAAAGTTTCTTATATGTAAGAAAAGTATTTAGGGGTGCCTGGGTGACTCAGTCAGTTAGGCATCTGACTGGCTCAGGTCATGATCTCGCAGTACATGAATTTGAGTCCCGCATATGGCTTCGCACTGGCAGTGTGGAGCCTGCTGTGATTCTCTCTCTCCCTCTCTTTCTGCCCCTCTCTGCCTCTCTCTCTCTCTCAAAATTAATAAATAAAACTTAAAAAAAAGAAAATCTATTTATCCTGAGATTAGAATCTAAAAATCCTTGAGTATATAATAATATATTAATCCTTGAGTATAATCCTTGAGTATAATCCTTGAGTATAATTCTAATCCTTGAGAATAATTAATAATATAAAGGTCCGTCCACATCTAGACACATATAGTTATGACATTTCAGAACTATAAAGAAAAAGGGAAAAATTAAATTTTCCCAAACTAACAAAAACAGGTCCTTTTCCAAGATGGAAATCCAATTGAACTTAGACATTTTATCATTTCTTATCACTTTAGTTGCATACTTAGGTGACCACTCACCTACGTTTTCCAAGAACAACTCCTGCTTACCTCTGTTGATCTAAAAAACTATTAATAGTGTCCTCTTTCACTCTCAAATATCCTGGTTTAAATGACAAATATGATCATCCTATGTATGGTGGGCAGAATTATCCCCCCCCACAAAAGATGTCCAATCAAAATTCCCAAAACCTGTTAATATGTTACCTTGGTTGGCAAAGGCAAATTGCAGATGTGATTAAGTTAATAATCTTGAAATGAGGAGATAATCCTGGAGTACTTGGGTGAGCCCAGTATAATCACAAGATTCCTGTAAAAAGGAGGCTGAAGTGTTAGTGGTGGAGATGTGACAACAGAAGCAGAGGGAGAAAAGGCAATATGATGAGGGGCTATGAGTCAAGGAATGAGGAGAGCTCTAAAAACTCTAAGGCAAGGAAACAGATTCTCCTCTAAAGCCTCCAAAAGAAACTGGCCCTGCCAACACCTCGATTTACTAGCCCACTGAGATTGATTTTAGACTTCTGACTTCTAGAAATATAATATAATAAATTTTTATTGTTTTCAACTACTAAGCTTGAAGTAATTTGTTATGGTGACAATAGAACACTGATACATGATGCATACCATAAATAGAATTTAATTTACTATTTTTTTCCATTACCATAATGTCATGAACCTTTTCTTATGCCATTAAAAATTTTTGTACACACGATTTTTATAACTCATATGGTAGTTTATCAAATGTATGAACCATTATCCTCATCTTCTGATATAAATTTTTTTAACGTTTATTCATTTTTGAGAGACAGAGAGAGCATGAGCGGGGGAGGGGCAGAGAGACGGGGAGACACAGAATCTGAACCAGGCTCCAGGCTCTGAGCTGTCAGCACAGAGCCCAACGTGGGGCTCGAACCCATGAACCACGAGACTATGACCTGAGCAGAAGTTGGTGCTTAACCGACTGAGCCACCCAGGCGCCCCTGAACTGTTATCCTCTTAACCAACTCTGTATTTTTAGGCATTTTGGTTGTTGTTTGATTTTATTTAAGAAACAAAAATAATTCATAGTACATTTTCATTAATAAGTACGTGTCAGAATGTTTTAATGTTTCTTATGGTAGATTGTCAGAATGCAGTTGTAAGGTCAAACAGGATGAATGTTTTTATGATTTTTCGTACATACATTATCAAATTACTTTCCATAAAAATTTAGTAATCTCAATGCAAAAGTGTTTGACAGCACCAATTTCACTAGGTTTAAAATGTTAAAAAGCCTTGATCTCATTTAAAAAACTTATGACCTAATTTTACATATGAAATGCATCAGTTTAATGTACTTCGGTTACTATCTTTAAACATTGCTTAGTGTTTAACATATTTGAAAAGCACAGATTGTTGAATGCTATCTTGTGGATAATTTTAACATATTCGCATATATCTAAATTGAGCCTATGTATAAAAACTTAAGGCCATACTTGACAAAAATTACAGAAGCAATAGTCATAGTATACAGGAAGAATTAAGAACTCACTATAAAATTTTCTTTTTGTATTCTAAAAATATGTATGCATAACTACCTGCTTGGGGACTGGAAAGTGGGGGGTGGGTAGCTGCTACTAGTTTAAGAGTCGAAATTGACTAAAATTAAGTGCAACTTATCTTCTAAGCCTAGAAGCTGCAAGTCTTCAATAGACTCTAGACTGTCAAAAAAGTTACCTTAGACAGTTTCTGCCAGTGCAGTTGTTGTATACATGGGGACACAGATTCATGGTGCTTCCTATTCCACCATCTTCCCAGAATCATGCTGTCATTCATGCTTGAACTCATCTACACTATAGATTGTACAACCTGTTAAAATATTCAGTTCTATTATTTTATTCTTCATTTTCAAACCCTCCCTAGCATTCAGCAACTCATAATATGTTACACTTATTTGATGCTATTTTGTAATATTTCTTGTATTTGTTAATTTATTATCTGTACATTGTGTACCAAACTACAAGCTCCTTAAGAAAAATAATAATTGTTACTGAATTCCATGAAACTAACATAAAAATATTAAATTGCCCTAAATATTGTCTTCAAACTTCAAATGATGCCTCCTTATTTAGTATTTGATATATGGGTAAGCATATCTTCAATCATTATATTCCTATTCAATATAGCAAAGATTTTAACTGTACTGTTAACTAACACTTACTTTCTTTCGCTATTGAAACAGCAACCAAAATCCCTAATCCAGTGTCTTTGAGACGCATGCTGTAGACTCTGCTAGCCACTGTAGTTTCACGTTTCACTCTTTTCCCTTTTGGTCTTTTGCTCTTTTCCATACTGGCTTTCTTTTAGATCCTGGAATATTCTGTGCTTCTCTATATGGCCTTTCAGGTCTTTCATAGTTTTACCCTTTTGTTAGTGGAGGTCTTAAGCTCCCACTCTTGACGCCTACAAATTATGAACTGCTACTCATACATCAGATCTCAGTTCTATATTTAATCTTGTAATGATTCATGTCTATTTTCCTACCCATACCTCACCAATTCTGTAAAGTTGATGAGTGAACAGAGGATCTGATTTGTGCATCACTGAACGCAGCACAGATACAGATAGATGATAGATATATAGATATAGATAAAGAGATATAGATCTAATATGAATATCTATATGATTTATAATTCCTGGAAAAATAACCCAAAGTAACACATAATAACCATAACCATTACGTTTATAAAACAATAGCACCATTTTTAACAAGAAGGAGGAAGGATGGTATATATCCTCATATGAAAATCAAGTTCTCCTGGGTAATAACAATGTAGGTTAATTCAGGAATTATTATCTGTATTTTATTCACTGACAACTGCACATAAATAACACATTATTTCCCACAAAGTAGAATATTTTAAAGATTTTAATTAATCAGTATTATCCTTCAGGGAAAAATAATTACATTGCCATTAAAATGTCATTGTTTTTTAAAATGGCCTTTCAAAAAAAAGGCAAAATTGAATGATGAAGGATATTTTTGGATTAAAGCGTGATTATAACATAAGCCTACATTTGACGTTAGGTCTTCAAAACGCATTGTTTTTAAATTAAAAAAAAACCAGAATATTGTATTTTCACACATTGGGGCCATTAAATATTGATACATTTAGAATTGAAAATAAAGTGAGGTATGATGGAGAAATACAATGAGTTTATTTCTTGAGTTATGTTCATGCTAGAGAAAGACAAATATTTGGATATATCTGTCAAAGTAAAGGTGGATCTTAATTAAAATATATACATTACAATAATTATTGGAACATACATTTCTTTTCAGTTTTTATCCAATCAGAAAAACATTCTATCAGTGAATAAGCAATCTATAATGTCATTGAGAATCAAGGGAAATATTTATTGACATCTACAAAGACTTTCATTTAAAGTCTATTGAGGTGGGGCGCCTGGGTGGCGGAGTCGGTTAAGCATCCGACTTCAACTCAGGTCATAATCTCGCGGTTTGTGAGTTCCAGCCCCTCGTCGGGCTCTGTGCTGACAGCTCAGAGCCTGGAACCTGCTTTGGATTCTGTGACTCCTCCTCTCTCTGCCCCTCTCATGCTGTGTCTCAATAATAAATAAACATTAAAAAACATTTTTAAAAAATAAAGTCTATTGAGGCATATTCTGCAAAGACTTTCCAACTTTCATTTTCATAATTAGGTAATCTGTATGGACATATTTTGAAAAAATATATTGAACATATATTGAAACATATATTGAAAATAGGAAGTTGTGTGTAATATTACACAAACACAATGGCCAAACACTGACTAGAGACCTACCACCATCATGAACCAAAACCACTTACACACATACACACATACATAAATACATACATATAGAATCAAAAAATTACTTCTTAGGAACCTTGAATAGTCCACTTTGGTTTTCGATACTCATAGTACCATTTTTAGTTTTATCATTCAGGGGGAATCTAAAAGTAAAGATATCTAGCATCTGGGGTATTTTAAAAGATGTTCCTATATTTTAAAACTCTGATAATAAGAATATTTTACAATCACAAAAGTTTTGTTTTAACACAAAATGTTTTATCTTTATCATGTTCATTAATGCAGTATCCCTTATCTAAATGTTTATCAGTGAACCCATTCAATCAGTTAGTCAGTTTTTTTGTTTTTTAAATTAAGATTACTAGGTTCCAATCTTAATACTGCTGAATCAGAATATCTGGGAGGGACGTCAGAAAATACTTTCTAATGGGTTCTGTGGTGTTTCTCACATACTTTAACACTTGAGAACAACTGCTTTCAAACATAAGGGATATAGCAAAATAAATTTATAAATTCAATAAATACATTAAAGGATGCATAAAAATAGTACAGAAAAATTTTTAAACGTCATTTAAAACATGCTCTAATCACACAAGAGTGGCGCTTAGTGCTGTTTCTCATAAAAAAAATACTCCAGCTCTCTCCCACTCTTCATCAGCTTTCTAGAGCAGTAGCAGATAACAGTAGTTCAACACCAGGCTCACAGAAAGCTATGTGCATTTCATCCAGCTCTGCCACCCACTCACTACTTAACTTTCCCTACCTCAGTTGCAATGGACAGGATATTGCAATGAATAGGATAGGATGTTGCAATGAACACCTTGTAAATTAGTACATACACAGAGATTGCAACAGTGCCCACCCTATGATGCCTGGCTCATTAAATGCTGGCTCTTTGTGGCACAGAAATAAACAAGATAGATGTTCCCGCTGCTTGTGGATTGCAGCCAGATATTTCATCACATACGTGAATGTGTGATGAGGTCTACACAGAAATACATGAAAGAAGCCTGATCTTCTTTGGAGGAGCTAGGAGAGAAGGGGGACTGCGTCATGAAGAAACTAAGAAACTTACACCAAAAGGAGGGGATTACTGAGAAGGATGTTCTGGGCACATGTATCTTGAGCAAGTGAAAGTGGTAGCCTATGGGCCAGAGAGAGGAGAAGAGTGCTCCAGATTAGATTGGATAAATGGTTTTCCAAGATTCTAATTCAGGGAAAAGACAAAGGGCAAAGGATTTTCTCCTGGTGAATTGGGGCCTTTTTAATCAGGAAAGAAACAGCATTTCGTGGCCAGAATTATTTTCCATGAGTAGCCCTAGATGTAAGGAACCCAGGGAAACCCATAATTTAGCTTTCCTCTCTGTAAAGTAATGAAAGACAAAGAAGAAAGGAACTGTGTATGCATTCTGAGTAGGTAATTCACATGGTACAACACATTTTTCTTTTCTAAAAAAAAAAAAAAAATCATAGAAGTTCCAGGTGAGAAGACTCATTCTTGATCTTTATCAATACTGAAACTTCTAACTCTTCCTCTGTTTCCTTCCCTTCTGAAATATTTACAGAGAAGCTACTATGAACATAGGTCCATATCTTTTCTCTGTTTACAAAGATTAGATTGTGACAGGAAATCATTCAAAAGAGGAACTTGGGTTTTAAGAGGAGATTGAGGATTACAAACTTCTAGGATCATTGTCTTCCTTTTGGTAAAGATTTTCCCAAGGAAAAGATTTCAAGACTCTGAAACAAATAACTCAGTGGGAACATGCTACCAAAAGGACTTTGACAGTTATTAAAAGCACCCAAAGCTTTGTACAAAGGCAAAACATTAAAAAGAGCAACTTTTGTATGCCACTTCAAATTCTCGAAGCTATCATATACATAGTCAAATATTCAGTATCACTGTAAAACACTGTGAAATAACAATGTAACTAATACTCAGTGAGCACTTATTTTCTGTCAAACACCATGCTAAGATTTCAAATATGTTACCTCATTTAATCCCCTGTAAAGTGGATTTACACAAAAGACTGGAGGGAGAGAGAAATTAAGTAACTTGACCAAGGTCACCACTCAGAAGTGGCTAAACTGGTATTTAAATCTTTGAAGTATGACTATGGAGTTTGCATCTTTAAAAAAAAAAATGGGGGCACCTGGGTGGCTCAGTAAGCTAAGCATCAGACCCTTGATGTTGCCTCAGGTCATCATTTCACAGTCCTGAGATCAAGCCCTGTGTCTAGCTCTGTGCTGGGTATGGATCTCTCTCTGTGCTTAAGGTCTCTCTCTCTTCTTCTCCCTGCACCCCTCCCCTACTCACGCAGGAGCATGTGCATGTGCTCTCTCTCTCTCTCAAAAACAAAAACAAACAAAAACACCTCAATGTAGTTAGGATTTTGCAATGTTGTTTTAAAATATATATATATTTGTGCATGTTTACAAATTCAACCAGTTACAAAATATATTCAATAATGCACTTGTACTTATCATTTTATAGAATCAATTAGTGCATTAACATGGAGAAAACATGATATAGAAATGGCAGACATAAACCAAACAAACTCTATTTTATAGCCTTGGTAAAGAAACTACATAGTTCTTGGAAAAGAAACTGCATAGGTCATTAAAATATCTTAAATATTTGAGAGAATTCTGTTGTGTCAAGTACTGGGGAATTTCAGTAAAATGATAAAAAGGGAGTTGGAGAACATGAATATTCCATTGATGTCAAGATCTAAAGAAACAAAAAGTCCAGACAGGCATGGAATAAGTCTTATTTAAATCTAATTTTAAGTAGTATCTGCCACTTATTTGGTTTCATATGGAACAGACACCTTCTGAGATTTCAGACTCTGCATGAACTATTCAAAGTTCTTTTTAACATGTACATTTAAAATACAAATTCCTGGGGCGCCTGGTTTGTTCAGTTGGTTAAGCATCTAATTTCCACTCAGGTCATGATCTTGAGGTTCATGAGTTCGAGCCTGGTGTTGGACAATGTGCTGACAGCTCAGAGCCTGGAGCCTGCTTCAGATTCTGTGTTTCCTTCTCTTTCTGCTCCTCCCCCGCTCTCTGCCTCTCTCTCTCTCTATCAAAAATAAATAAACATTAATTTTTTTTTATTTTAAAAATGGGCCACCTGGGTGGCTCAGTCAGTTAAGTGTCTGACTTCTGCTTAGGTCATGATCTCACAGTTGTGGGTTCAAGCCCTGCATAGGGCTCTGTGCTGGTAGCACACAGCCTGAAGCCTGCTTCAGATTCTGTGTCTCTGTCTCTCTCTGCCCCACCCCTGCTCACTCTTTCTCTCTCAAAAATAAAATAAACATTAAAAAATAATAAAAAAAAATTAAAAAATTAAAAAATACAAATTCCTAAAATTAAACTGTCAATTTTTACAGCAGTATAAGATACTGAGATTCTCCAGATAATTGAATGTTTTTGTTACAAATAGAATTGCTAAGTTGTAAATGACCTGTAATCAAACTAGTTCCTATATAATCCATGTAGGTTCTCCATTTACTGAGTGAAGCCACAGATATGAGGGCCTAGTTTCTTTTCTTGCATGCTGGGCAAACAAAACGGAAATGGTATATATGAACATGTATGAACACAAATACATTACAAAGCCTGGCTCCTTTAATGTTCAGAGAAGCAAAATGCTATATAAATCTGTCCAATAAATCATTCAAGTGAGAATAAAAATGGCATATAACCAAACAATCAATACTTGCATAAAAACAGCAGAATGTGCTTTTGAACAATGTATCTTTTCTTAAATATATCCAGTCTAGTCTATGATAGCATATTAGGACTGGGAAGAAAGTTTACAATATCCAAGATATTTTACTTTGAATGAATACTACTAGGTATTAGAAATAAAGAATTGCACAGCCAAAAATACTGTCTCATAACCACATTAATTTTAAAAATTACCACAAATAGTTCATATAAATGCCAAGGCAATTCTACAGGAGCCTCCAAATAATTATTTGTGTATTTTTAAATATGAAGCTAACTTCAACTAATGAAACATCACAACATCATAACATCAACTTACAAAATTGGAACTTGGCTCAGATTCAATTAAATCCTATTTACCTTTCTTACATATGATTAAAGATAAGATGAATTTAACTTTTCATAATTAAATGATATTTTATGAAGCAGGTGATGGTATTTGATCAACCAAGGGGAGCCAACAAGAAATTGATTCAAGTACACATTTTGAGATAAGGCTCATTCCGAATTTTAGTACACTTATGTGACCAGCCTGAGGATAAAGGAAACAGAATATGGCCATTGAGACTGAAGCAACCCCTTTTTTTTTTTTTTTTTAATATATGAAATTTACTGTCAAATTGGTTTCCATACAACACCCAGTGCTCATCCCAAAAGGTGCCCTCCTCAATACCCATCACCCACCCTGCCCTCCCTCCCACCCCCCATCAACCCTCAGTTTGTTCTCAGTTTTTAACAGTCTCTTATGCTTTGGCTCTCTCCCACTCTAACCTCTTTTTTTTTTTTTTTTTTTTTTTTCCTTCCCCTCCCCCATGGGTTTCTGTTACGTTTCTCAGGATCCACATAAGAGTGAAACCATATGGTATCTGTCTTTCTCTGTATGGCTTATTTCACTTAGCATCACACTCTCCAGTTCCATCCACGTTGCTACAAAAGGCCATATTTCATTTTTTCTCATTGCCACGTAGTATTCCATTGTGTATATAAACCACAATTTCTTTATCCATTCATCAGTTGATGGACATTTAGGCTCTTTCCATCATTTGGCTATTGTTGAGAGTGCTGCTATAAACATTGGGGTACAAGTGCCCCTATGCATCAGTACTCCTGTATCCCTTGGATAAATTCCTAGCAGTGCTATTGCTGGGTTATAGGGTAGGTCTATTTTTAATTTTCTGAGGAACCTCCACACTGCTTTCCAGAGCAGCTGCACCAATTTGCATTCCCACCAACAGTGCAAGAGGGTTCCCGTTTCTCCACATCCTCTCCAGCATCTATAGTCTCCTGATTTCTTCATTTTGGCCACTCTGACTGGCGTGAGGTGGTATCTGAGTGTGGTTTTGATTTGTATTTCCCTGATGAGGAGCGACGTTGAACATCTTTTCATGTGCCTGTTGGCCATCCGGATGTCTTCTTTAGAGAAGTGTCTATTCATGTTTTCTGCCCATTTCTTCACTGGGTTATTTGTTTTTCGGGTATGGAGTTTGATGAGCTCTTTATAGATTTTGGATACTAGCCCTTTGTCCGATGTGTCATTTGCAAATATCTTTTCCCATTCCGTTGGTTGCCTTTTAGTTTTGTTGGTTGTTTCCTTTGCTGTGCAGAAGCTTTTTATCTTCATAAGGTCCCAGTAATTCACTTTTGCTTTTAATTCCCTTGCCTTTGGGGATGTGCCGAGTAAGAGATTGCTATGGCTGAGGTCAGAGAGGTCTTTTCCTGCTTTCTCCTCTAAGGTTTTGATGGTTTCCTGTCTCACATTCAGGTCCTTTATCCATTTTGAGTTTATTTTTGTGAATGGTGTGAGAAAGTGGTCTAGTTTCAACCTTCTGCATGTGAAGCAACCCCTTTTTAACTGAAAGGGTGATCATGGTCCTAACTTCCAACGGCATATCATACCATCCCCAATATGTCATTTATATCTCTGTATCGAGCAGATTCCCACCCAATGTGACGAGCTTAAATTATGGAGTACTTTGAATATAGATATTTCAGTCTCAGAAACTAAAGTTTTATTCTGTTTTTAGACAACTAAATAATCTAGAATTGGGCCAACACTTCAGGATAACCATTTTACTTTTCTTCTTGCCTTTTATATCCAGCCCAAATGGTTTTAAATAATAACTACTATTTCTGTAACCATTTTTATTGTTGTTGTTTTCTATATGCCAACCAATTTCTGGGATAATGTAACATATATTCATTATATATTTTATATATTGTATATTATATTATATTACATTAGGTAAGATACTCCCTAAAAATACTAAAATTTTCAGGACTAGAGTGTATAAATAAACTAAGATAATACATTCAGGAAATAGAGGAATCAAATTATGAACTCAGATCTGAATCTCACACTCTCAACAACTATGCATTTTATATAGTTATAGATGACATCAGGTAAATGTATTTTATTATGGTGACTACTATATATACATATATATACCACACATGTAATATGCATTTTACTTACATACATGCATATACATATGTGTATATATACGCATGTATGTAATATGTATTATATATTATTACATTCATACTGTATGTTATATATAACCTCTATTGTTGATGTTATATATCATTATTGTATTTAGTATATATTGTTAGGTTAAATGTGTTTTGTCAGTTTTGGACTATTTGGGGGGTGGGATATCTTCAAATCTTAATTTTGCCACATTTTTATTTCTCCTTTTCTTGGGGATACACCATCAAATATGTTAGATCTTCAATCTATCCCATAAATGTCTTAAACTCCTTTATCTTGTTGGAGGGTATGTCCCATCACTTTTAATTTGTGCTTTAATCTGAATATTTTTCTATTGATTTTTGTTCCAGTTCACTGAGATTTCATTTTGCTTTGTCTAATTTGCTGCAAGACCATATATTGAATTTTTAATTTCAGTTAATGTGTTTTTCAATTATAGGATTCCCACTTGATGTTTTAACATTCTAGTTCTGTGGTAGAATTATGCACCTTCCCCCACATTTAACATATTAAAAATAGTTATTTTATTTTTATTTATTTATTTTTTATTTATTTTTGGGACAGAGAGAGACAGAGCATGAATGGGGGAGGGGCAGAGAGAGTGGGAGACACAGAATCGGAAACAGGCTCCAGGCTCCGAGCCATCAGCCCAGAGCCTGACGCGGGGCTCGAACTCACGGACCGCGAGATCGTGACCTGGCTGAAGTCGGACGCTTAACCGACTGCGCCACCCAGGCGCCCCAAAAATAGTTATTTTAAATTCTGATAACTTTATTACCTGCATCATTTGAATCTGTTTCATCTCTTATTATTTTTGAGAGAGAGAGAAAGAGTAAGTGATTGGGGAAAAGGAGCAGAAGGGAGAATGAGAGAGAGTCCCAAGCAGGCTCCATACTCAGCATGGAGTCCAACATAGAGTCGATCCCATGACCCTGGGGTTATTACTTGAGCGGAAGTCAAGAGTTGGACTGCTCAGCTGACTGAGCCACTCAGTCCCCCTAAATTTAATGTATATATTTTTTTCTTGGTTTGGGGTCATTTGATCCTATGGCCTATAATATGTGGTAATTTTTTTAATTGGATGTTTCGTATTTGATTTTCTTCTGGGAGGCAAGTAGAGCATAAGTCAGTCATCTTGATATTCATAATGCTGACAATTGCCTCTGCCATATTTTTGAGGCTATGGCCCTTATAAACTAAAAAGTCCATAGTATTTAAAAAGGTCCTCTGATTTCTCAAGCATTTATCTGTAATTTTTGTTTCCTTAGTGCCATGAGACTGAAAAAAGTTCTGTTTGCCTTTCAATGTTCTTAGCCTCAAAAGCTTCTCTGTCTTGTTTTTACTCAGTATCTACCTAACACATGTGCAGTTTAGGAGTCAGCAAAATCCTTGGGGAAGAATTACATGTAAAATGTTAGGCTTGCTACTCTGATTCCCTTTACTAAGGGCTCTTGGCCCCCTGTTTTGGTTTTCTTCATAGCCCCGTAGTAGTTTTATCTAGGGAGACTACCAGGTTTAGTCTAATGCTTAATATTTGGTTTTCAATGGCCCTAAGGGAAAAGATGCAATGGATATAAAGCTCTCCAGAATGTACTTCCTTCCTCTCTGATATCTTATATTTCATATAGTGGCTGCCTTATTTGCTCTATTATACTTTCAATACTGTGGTTTAATGTCATTTATAGTAATAGTTTAAGGTCAACCATATGGGATAAGAATTATAAAGATTATGTATTAAACTTCATTTAATTCTTTAATGATTCAATAATGTTAGTTCTACTTAAACAAACACTCATTGATGTAGCAGTCAAGATTAATTTTCAGAGACTTAACATTTTAAATACTGTATATATCCCTTTAAGTATAGTTTGTTCTCATTTTGATCAGTTCATATTAAAAACAAAAACAAACTTCCTAAACTGTATACTAAATTATCAGGGCTTTTAAAATCAGAATTTAATGTTTACTTTATACTTTGCAATGATTCAAGGTTGTCACTATGACTATTAAATATTTTACTCTACTATGCTCCTCACATTCAATCCCCATGTCCCTATTTATTTTCCCTTTAAACTAAGTTCTCCATACCTGATAAAGTCCTCAAATTATTTTCAAAGCTTTTTGTGTTATTCCTTTTTCCCCTTCATCAAATATAATAAATTGAGTGGTGCCACTTATAGTTGTAAGAGGATTCCTATTTTTTAAAACCTCTGCTGTTTTTATATTGTGACTTCTAATTTGTTAACATTAGAAAAGCAGATGCTTACAAGTCCGTTACATTTGCAGGTTACCTGAGTGATTATCTTGAGAATTATTCAGTGGTTTCTGGAACATGTTATTAAGATGTTCAGAGCCCTTTATATTGACGTATTGAGTTTGGTTGCATTCTCAGTAAATTAAGATTCAGGTTAGTGACATCTGAATAAGTGAAGATACAGATTAAAGCAATCTGGGAAGTTTGTATTATTCAAGTTATTGATTTAATATTGATTATCACATATGAATGGAAAATGCAGCAGACTTCCTAGTTTAAACTACAAACCTACAGTTATCAACTGGGAGTACGCCACTTAATTTTTAAATTTACAAAATGATACAGTTTATTTTTCTCAAATTATTTCAAATTATCATCAAGAAATTCTAACAAATGAATATTATAAAAATGCAAGGTTCTCTTAAGTCAGACTTTTTAATAGTTCAAATATACCTTCAATTATTGTGTAGAAAGAAATAGTAACTACATTCAAACTTATGTTTTATTCATAGACTATATCAAGGAAATTAATACAAAGCAACGGATGTGATTCATATGACAGAAATTAATCAGAAGTAGTGATTGTTTATAGTTTCAAAGAAAGAAAAAATAACTCATTGGTTATAACTGGTAGCTAATTTGAGGGATTGGGTCTCCTTTGAAGTATAAAGTTACTATATTTTTTTGTACAATTTTGAGAGATGGATAAATCTTCATAGGATTTGCCACTATAAACAGTATTTTCTTCTCAAAGGTAGGTTTTATTCAATAAATAGCAACTCACATAACAGCAAGGCTTTGTTAAGTCTTGAAATCATGAAAAGGTATCAACCTGTGTAAATTAGAATAAAAAATTTAGAAATTGCCATAAATTATCTAAGTTGAATTATATCTTCAAAAGTAGCTACTATCTGTGTATAGAGGAATAAGAGAGTAAGGGAGGGAAGAGGTGGGGAATTCAACGTGAGTTCAAAATTTTAGAGCAATGAAGAAAAACGATTAAAATCATAGTGTTTCACGGTTCAAAGTGCCAATGAAGAGCACTTGTCCCCAAACTTACTGGTATTTCTATATGTTTGAACTTACAAGAAATTGATCTTGATCAAAATTAGACTGATTTTCAAAACAAACTTAGAAATATTTATTAATTGTATACATACAGTACACAAACATTACAAACAGCCTGAAGATACCTTGTGATGGATTAGTAATCTGTGGACTTGCCTAGGCTAAACTACATTTCCTAGTATCCCCTTCCACATATGTTTCATATTAGGGTGGGCCGTGAGAAACATTTTTGGGTGTGATTTAGAAGAGGTATGAATTAGGGGCGTCTGGGTGGCTCCGTCGGTTAAGTGTCTGACTTCAGCTCACGTCATGATCTCACTGTGAGTGAATTTGAGCCCTGCGTTGAGCTCTGTGCTGACAGCTCAGAGCCTGGAGCCTGCTTCAGGCTGTGTCTCCCTCTCTGCCCCTCTCGTACTTGCTTTCTGTCTCTGTCTCTGTCTCTCTCAAAAATAAATAAACATTAAAAAACATTAAAAAAGAAGAGGTATGATTTAGAGGGAAGAAAGAAGCAGCAACTAAATTATTTCTTATGCTGGGAAGAAAGTTGGGAGAGCGTCAAGGGGAACCTCTGTAGCTCACACATGTCACTCAGCTGATGGTTCAACTGATTGGCACAGAGCAGCAGCTGAGCCTATGGCCTATCCACCTTCTCCTAGATCCTCCTTCAGTTTTTCACACCCTGGAGACAGGTATGTGCTTACCTTCAAGAAGGAAGCACCATTTCCCCCCCATAGGACAACCATCTCATTAACATTGGGGAAGTGAGAACTGACACTGGTGAAATCCAGTTCATGTTTGTGGGTTTTAGTTTGTTCTCATTCTCTTTCACTTTACATTCCTCTTCTTTTTCCTTCTTGACTACAGACCTACAGGCTTCCAGGTCCAGCATCAGATGCAAAATCAGTAAACTTACAGAGACTGTTATAGCCAGCTTCCATAATTGTATAGGATCAAATCATTACAACAAATTATGTGTGTGTGTGTGTGTGTGTGCTCACATGCACACAACCCTCTAGTAACTCTGCTTCTAACTGATACAATCTTTGGTAAGTATGAAAGGAAAATGGTTTCAGAACTTTAAATTTCTAGCTGAAGTTCATATAAGGGACCTAAACTTCTAAGTCTGCCCTAAAAGAAATACCTATCTCTTGTAACCTCAAGTTTGAAAAATTTGAAAGCAAACCCAAAGTCTAAACACAATGACTAAATTACAATGCAAATTGAATTCCCAAATTCACAGAATCATTTCTGCTTAAGTTAGGCCATTGTATGGAAAGGAATAGGACCCTGAAAATTAAAATGAAGAATATGGCAAACTTAGATGAAATGGTAACACTGAAGTCAAATTCAAGAACAGGCATCCCTACTACTTGAGCCTGGGAAAGCTAGTCTTGCCTTGTCTGAAAAACTTGTAATGGTCTCACCTGAGGTAGTGGCCTTGCAAGGGACAGCTGAGAAAATGGAATGGGCAGTGAAAGGAGGAGAATGGAAATATCTGCTACAACCACATGGCCAGCTGCATAAATTATAACTGCAAAGCTATAATTGTTGAGCTTTTCTTCCTTATTTTGATATAAATGAATGCTGTGTGTGCATGCATGTATGTCTGTATACATATATGAAACAAATATCGTTTCTTCCCATTCAACTATAATCTAACATCCATTGTGTTATTTATAGTTAACAAAATATACTCACTATTTAAGTTACAGGATATCAAAGGAAGAGTATGAGTCAACTAAAAGAAGAAAACATTTCTTTAAAATGGGACTCGTATACTGTTCAGGGGAAGGAGCGAGCATATGTTCAGTTACAAAGCAGAATAGTTCTATCATATATTTACATTAGGCAAAAGCATGGCTTTGTTTATTTGTAGGTAAGTATAGCTTAAAAATGTGTGGAGATTTTGGTTGAAAACCATAAACCTTAGTGGCCTTATAATGTGTTAACTGGTACAAGTTGAACTGTTTCCCAGATTTCTCTTCTCTGTATACTTCCCATTGGAGTGGGCCAAAAGAGATCTGTTTTGTTTTGTTTTGGTTTGGTTTTTTTCCCATAAGATTTTGAAGACAGAATTAAAGCTCCAGTCATATCAATTCTTACCCTATGAATTTAAGTGCAGGGTTACCAGGGACTTTTGTAGGTCATACACATTGTCATCAATCTGCCTGCTCATCAGTTTGGCATGGGTAGCAGCCAGCCACACAACTGCTCCAACTTGACTTGGATCCTTATACAATTTCTGACCAGGTGTATGGTTAGCTCTGAGATAAAGGGTGCCAGCTTCTCTTGCAGGGCATCCGCATCATTAAGGCTGGGGGCAATGAGAACTGACACATGTTCTATCCATCCTCACAGGTTCCAACTCCTACCTATGTGTTCTTTCTTGGCTTTGTTCTCCCTCAATTTACATCCATCTTTTCTTTTCAGCTGCCTTCCCTAAAAACTCCAAGTCCCAGCATCAGATACAAAAACAACAGAATTATATAGATTATTTAATTAATTCCACAAATTGTATCTGGTCAAATCCTTGTTACAAATCCTTTATTTCACTACATTTCAGGGACTATTTATTGGTCTTTTAAATTTATCCAAACACTATTTCATGGTAAATAAAAGATTTTTAAGTTAACCCTACTAGACATGAAATAAATTAAAAACTGGCTTTCTCCTCATAAAGTAGAATATAATAAAACTCAGGAACTTCCTTTTTTTCCTCTTTATAGATGGATCAGTATGGAATGATAATACGTAGGGTTGTGACAAACTCTAGGCCCTATTAATAAGAATGCACTGTGATGCTGCTGAGTCCTGATTAACTGAATGCCTCTCTTCTCATAGTTCTGAATAACTAATTCTGCAGTGAGCTTCTTAATAAAATGAGCTGTGCAAAATCAAATATATTTTTACTCTAGTTTATTTTGCTGTTCTTCTATTTTCCATCTTCTAGCATTCTCCTTGATTTTTTTTTATCATGAAGGAGCATGGTTTTTCATGCTGAATTGAGAAAAATCCATCAATAAGTATTGCAACCATTGAGGCAGAATGAATAGACTAGTCATCATCTACCTCCCCCCTGGTTGTGAACCTTTTTCTAGAATCACAGACCTATCCTTCTACTCTTTCCTCCCTTTATAACATTACATCCAAATGATCTTATTTTTCCAGCTCTCTTCCCTCCAATCAATTCTGCAAGCTGCTACTAGGCAAGGTGTAATGAAACTCACTATTCAAAATGTCACTTATCTGCTTAAAAATATTTTAACTGATATCTTAGTTTTATCTAATGGGCAGTCACTGTCTTTTCTTAGTATGAAAAGAAAATCTACTTCATAGTATACAAGTGGTATGCAGATTTTATTAAGAAAAATGAAGACTGAGGGACACCTTGGTGGCTCAGTCGGCTAAGCGTCCAACTTCGGCTCAGGTCATGATCTCACCAAGCCCCGCGTCGGGCTCTGTGCTGACAGCTCAGAGCTTAGAGCCTGCTTCAGATTCTCTGCTTCCCTCTCTCTCTGCCCCTCCCCCACTTGTGCGTGCTCTCTCTCTCTCTCTCAGAAATAAATAAACATTAAAAAAAATTAAAAAAAGAAAAATGAAGACTGAGAATTTACTTTGTACATCTAACAATATATGCATGCATCAATTTTCAGACATTGTTCATTTAGGTTATTTTTTTGAACCAAAAAATATTTTGGTCACCTGATCCTCCCACATAATTATGATTGGCTCCTGTTATTGTGGCCACAGAATTAGGCAACTAATCTAAACTGGGTCAACCAGCCTACCCGATCCCATTCAGAATAACATGTGACCTGAGCTAAGCAAATCGAGAATATCTCCTGGGCTTTTTCAAATATGAGTTGAGGAAATAGGATGTAATGTTCTTTTCTGCTTGCAGTTTGTGGGTTTATGTGAGCCAGAAAGGCCTTCAACCAAATATCCCATGTCTGATAGAACGAAGAAATGAAGAGAGAAGCAGAGATGAGACAACTAACGTGCATACCCTAGTAAATGTGTGTGTGTGTGCGTTTGTGAACATGCCAAAGGTGATGTGTGAATTGTTCCCCTTTTTCTCTATGCTGTTTTAATCTAGGTATTACAGTGAGTTTATATAAAAGTTAGCAAATTCATTACATTGCTGAGGCTGCAGGTGGTCTATAGCTTAATCAAGGTGTTAATTGGCTGGCACTAAGTGTAGTTTGAGGTTAGTGTGACAGATGGAACCCAATGAATATAGTTTTGTTATACAAACTATAGATGTACTTAAGCTTTCTACATCTGTGCTGCATTTTTTTTTTCAAATAGACATAGGTGATAAAACACCTGCTACTTAATTAACACCCTTTGTAGTCATTCTCAAAGTTAGATTATTCTCAAACCTGCTCTGCCAGCTGTAAATGTTAAAACTGCTTGCTATTCCTTGAGCTTTTTCTTTCCTTTATTTTGCAAAATCTGAATGGAAAAATATTCAGGTCCAGCAAGTGAAGTAGAATAAAAATGATTAATGAATGAGCGAATGAATAGATAAATATGTAAAAGAGAAAATTTCTATAATTTTGAGCTGGTAATCCTATGAAAATGAAAATTGTAGCAAAACTAAAGGGATCTTTTCAGAGAATAGACCTTTCTGGGAAAATAGCAGTTGATTTAAATCTCCTCTTCCCTCTTAAATATAATACATCTTCCTACTATCAGCCAAGAAGCTGCTGTAGCCAAAGGGAGGGATAAATTAGAGAAGGCAACTGAGTTTTCAGGTCTCTTTTGGTCTTGATAAAGATACATGGGCATGATTTGTACTTTTCAGGGCCAACAAAGCCTGGAACCTGGTGATGGAGAAATTCATGGTGTAGAGTAGACAAGTCCTGGCAAGAGCCTTGTTGATAAAGAGCCTCAGATTTGGGAAGGGTGCCATTATGTCACGTTAAAATGTCTTGTCTGGTTGGTCTTCAAAAACTTGAAGAAGAGCTTCAAGGTTTGCTACCTGATGGAGGCTAGGAGACTACAAGGAGACTGGTGAGCAGGGATGCTTTTCATCTGGGGCTTCAACAAGGAACTCCCAGTTTGCCCATGCTAAATCAAAGACTCAACATTCACCACTCTAGGGACCATCACTATGTAAGGCACAACAGCAGCTAGACCTGAGTCCTAAACAAATTGACAGAAGTAACAGCATACTCCTAACAAGGGCTCAGAACAAAGCAGAAAGAATGTTCTCTAGAAAAATAACACTCTGGAGTAAAGAAATAGCAACTTTTGTTCCACACCATGGTATTTATAATTTGATCAATCATATGCCTTGGGGAGGGACACTTTCATAAATGATCCATTCATGGTCCTCTGTTTTTATTTATTCATCTCTTTTGAGAAGTGTAGTAAGCAACTGAGAGACCACCATACACAATGCAAAAAGTAGGCTCTCACCAATTATTCATGTCTATTTATGTGGTCTTCCCTCATCCTATTCTCTCTTCCTTCTTCCAAGGGAATAACCCGTTTGTTTTGGTATTGGTTTTGTTTTAGATTAACCCTTTTGAAGCCTGTTTGCCATTCCCTTTCTTTCCTTTTCATTTAGTTTTATCTCATTTATATTTCTTAACAAAAATTTATTTTAATTTAAATTAGATTATATTTAAATTGATCTAGTTGTTATTGTTAGGATTTTTGCATACTGCCGTATACCATTTGTATTAGGACTCTCCAGAACCAATAGGATATATATAGATATACATAAGAAGGGATTTATTATAGGAATTGGCTCATGTAATTACAGAGGCTGTGGAGTCCCACAGTCTATTGTCTGAAAACTGGGAACCTGTAAAGCCAGTGATATTATTCAGTCTGAGTAGGAAGGCCTGAGAATCAGGAGAGCTGATGGTATAAGTCCCAGTCCAAATCCAAAGGCCTGATAATGGGGGTAAAGGGGGATAAGAGTGTAAATCCTTATCCAATTCTTAAGGCTCAAGAACTAGAAGCATTATTGTACGAGAGCAGGAGAATATTCATGGCTCAGCTCAAGCAGAGAGATAGAATTTGCCCTTCTTCCACATTTTTGCTCTATTCAGGCCCTCAGTGGACTGGATGATGCCCATCTGCAGAAGTGAAGGCAATCTTCTTTACTCAATCTATCAATTTAAATGCCAATCTGTTCTGGAAACACACTCACAGAAAAATCCAGAAATAATGTTTTACCAGCTATCTGGGCATTCTCTAGCTTAGCCAACTGACACATAACATTAACCATCAAACAATTATAGTTTATTTTATTGCTTTATAACAGTCTATTTGCTGTGGTCAGCCTCTTTCCTGCTATGGAAGAGTTTGATTTGCTTCCACATATTTGCTATTGTGAAGACAGCTGCTCTGAATATCCTTATACATGTCTCCAGTGTACACAGAAAAGATTTTCCCTTGGATATATAGCCAGAATTACTTCATCATAAGGTAAGAAAAACTACACATAATAATACCAAACTGTTTTCCAAAGTATTTGCACCAATTTATGTTTAAAGAAACAATGTATAAGAAGCCCTGAGGACTCACATCCTCTTAATCACTTGGTATAATTGAGCTTTTTATTTTTTTCCCAATAAAATGGATACAAAATAGAACTCATTATAGTATGATATGTAATTTATGATCACTACTGAGCCCAAAAATCCCTTCATATGTTTATTGCTAAGATATATTACCTCTTCTGTAAAGCGCTATTTATGATTTATGCTCATTTTTCTATTGAATTATTTGTGCTTTTTAAATTGATTTATAGGATGTATTTATATATACTTGATATTTAATATTTGGTTGTATGTAATAAAAATGCCTTCTCTCAATCTACAATTTATCTTTTAATTACTTTAAGGTGTTTTACAGATCAAAAGTTACCAATTCAACATAATCAAATTTGCGAACGATCTATTTCATAGTTCTTTTTATGTCCTATTTAATAAATTCTTGCCTCCCTCCCAAGTTTTAAAAAAGAGAATTTGTCTTTAAAACTTGACTAAAATTTTAAAATTTTTATTATTGACATTTCATTCTTAGCACTATCTAGAGTTAGGTCTTTATATACAGAGTGAGCAAAGTCAAATTAACTTTTGTTGTTGTCACTGTTCATATGGAAAACCCTATTCCGAGTTTCTATTAGAGAGACAAAAGTCCCATACAAAAGAGGAATGTTTCTAGAACTAAAATAAAAATTAGAAGCAAAATGTTTCATAAAACCAATTGAATGATGGTCACAATTGAGAATCATATTAGTGATCTTCAATAGTAAAGGGAAGAAATATCTGAAAGCATAAACCAAAGATAATAAGAAATGAACATCATAAGGGAAAAAACGTGAGTTTCAAGAATTCATCCCAGAAAAACTAAATTGTGAATCACTGGATTTTTAGAAATATAACAAAATAAAAGAAAAATTATAGGAGAGGTAATAATTAAACAAAATTCTGCTTGCTTAAAAAGAATGGAGTCTCTAGATTGAAATGATTAGCAATGATTTCATAATCATTTATAATGTTAGATATATTCTTGCCAAATTCCTGAACTCCAAGTATTACCCAAAACAAACAAACACAAAAACAAACTAAAAAGAAAAGGAAAAGTTTCCAGAAGAACAGATAAAACAGGGAGAAAAGTCAAACAAAAAAATTAACCACCCAAGAAAACAATAACATTCATGTTTAATTAGATGTATTCCTCACACAAACTGTAGAAAAATAAAAATAGGCAAAAATGACTTGAATGTGATAAATGTTATTTACCATAATAAAAATAAAGTATTGTAAGCAATAAAAGTTTAAAATCATTTCCATTAAAATCTGGGAGCTTATAGAGATAACTATCAACATTATTATTTAACAGAGTTTTGAGCAAGTGCAGTAAGAAAAGAGAATTAAATAATCAATATTAAGGTGTTTTTGTGCTGATATTATTTATATAAGAAAAATCTAAGATATTCCCATAAACTACTTGAACAGATGAATTTATGAGATTCTTCCACAGAAGGAACATGTACCAACAGAAACACAGCTGTTCTCCATTCTAGTAACAATAATCTAGAAACTAAAATACATACATCTCTATTTCCCTCCTTTACCAATACAATGTTGCAAAGGTCAAAGAGTTTAATTTACTTACTAAATAATTCAATGTCATAATTGATATCACTGAACTAATTTTTAATCTTTTAAGCAAAAATAGAAGTATACAGTCATTAAAACTGAATAGATCATTGAGTGCCAATATAAGTTCTGTATTTTTTTAATTTTCTTTTTTTTAATGATTTATTTTTGAGAGAGAGAGAAAGAGAGAGAGCGTGAGCAGGGCAGGGGCAGAGAGAGAGGGAGACACAATCCAAAGCAGGACCCAGGCTCTGAGATATCAGCACAGAGCCCAACGTGGGGCTCGAACCCAGGAACCATGAGATCACGACCTGAGCCGAAGTCGGATGCTTAACCGACTAAGCCACCCAGGCGCCCCTGTATTTTTTTTCTTTTTTTTTAATTTTAATTATTTTCTAGTCAGTTAACATACAGTGAAATATTGGTTTCAGGAGTAGAATTCAGTGATTCATCACTGTATGAATCACTTGTATGTAAGTGATGAGCACAACCAATACCCAGTGCTTATTACAGGTGCCCTCCTTAATACCCTTTACTCATTTAGCCCATCCCCACCTACCTCCCATCCATCAACCATCAGTTTGCTCTCTAGTCCAGAGTTTCTTATGGCTTGTTTCTCTCTCTCTTTTTTTTCCCTTCCCCTATGTTCATTTATTTCTTAAATTCCACAATGAGTGAAAGCCAATGTTATTTGTCTTTCTCTAACTTCTTTCGCTTAACATAATACACTATAGCTCTATCCACGTCATTGCAAATAGCAAGATTTCATTAATTTTGATAGCTGAGTAACATTCCACTGCGTGTGTGTGTGTCTGTGTGTGTGTGTGTGTGTGTGTGTGTGTGTGTACAACATCTTCTTTATCCATTTATCCATTTATGGACATTTGGGCTCTTTCCACAATTTTGCTATTGTTAATAATGTTGCTATAAACATTTGGGTGCATGTACCCCTTCAAATCAATATTTTTGTATCCTTTGGGTAAATACCTAGTAGTGCAATTGCTGGGTCATAGAGTAGTTCTATTTTTAACTTTTTAAGGAAGCTCCATACTGTTTTCCAGAGCAGCTGAACCACTTTGCATTCTCACCAGCAATGTAAGAAGGTTCCCTTTACTCCACATCCTCGCCAACATCTGTTGTTTCCTGAGTTGTTAATTTTAGCCATTCTGACAGGTGTGAGGTGGTATTTCATCATGGTTTTTATTTCTTATTTTTTTAATGTTTTTTTTAATTTATTTGAGAATGAGAGAGAGAGAGAGAGAGAGAGAGAGAGAGAGAGAGAGAGAGAGCAGGGAAGGGGCAGAGAAAAAAAGAGAAGAGAATCCCAAGTAGGTTCCATAACATCAGCATAGAGCCCAAAGCGGGTCTCAAACTCACCAACTGTGAGATCATGATCTGAACTGAAATCAGGAGTCGGTCGCTTAATTGACTGAGCCACTCAAGCACCCCCATGGTTTTGATTTATATTTCACTGATAATTAGTAATGTTGAGCATTTTTTCATGTGTCTGTTAGCCATCTGGATATCTTATTTGGAAAAAATGTCTATTCATGTCTTCTGCCCATTTCTCAACTGGATTATTTGGTTTTTGGCTGTTGAGTTTGATAAGTTCATAATAGATTTTGGATATTAACCCTTTATGAGATATGTCATTTGCAAATATCTTCTCCCCTTCTGTAGGTTGCCTTTTAGTTTTGTTGATTGTTTCTTTCACTGAGCAGAAGATTTTTATCTTGATGAAATCCCAACAGTTCATTTTTGCTTTTGTTTCCCTGGCCTCTGGAGACGAGTCCAGTAAGAAGTTGCTAAGGCAAAGGGCAAAGGGGTTGCTGCCTTTGTTGTCCTCTAGAATTTTGAGTTTCCTCTCTCACATTTAGGTCTTTCATCCATTTTTAATTTATTTTCATGTATGGTGTAAGAAAGTGGTCCAGTTTCATTCTTCTGCATGTTGCTGTCCAACACCATTTGTTGAAGAGACTGTCTTTTTTCCATTGAATATTCTTTCCTGATTTGTCACACATTAGTTGACCATATAGTTTTGGGTCCATTCTG
Organism: Neofelis nebulosa; assembly: GCF_028018385.1. Classification (NCBI taxonomy): domain Eukaryota; kingdom Metazoa; phylum Chordata; class Mammalia; order Carnivora; family Felidae; genus Neofelis; species Neofelis nebulosa. Next base: position 23,405,148 of record NC_080783.1, read on the forward strand.
GGTTTCCTGTTCTGTTCCAGTGGTCTATGTGTCTGTATTTTCTAAGGAAGCATAGCTTGCTCATTTAGTTCAACAGTTGAACTCAAAATTTAAATTTAAGTTTTAGACAATCTTGCTACAAAATCATTATTTTAATCTATGTGTTTTGACAAGTATGATTCCATAATATAGTAAAACTAGTATTACTATTGGGCCCATATGTTTCCAAAGTACCATACACAGGGACACACAACTGTTACACTGATCTTTGTATTCCAACTGCTATCCTCTGTACTTCCTATGAAGTTACATCCAGACTATCTTACTCAGCAGACCACCAGGTACCAGGTACCATGTACCAGGCATTGTCTGTGAGGGAAAAGACAACACAGGAACTTATAATTTAGTACAATACTAGTTCAGTACTAATTATGACACAAGATAGTATGTAAGAGAAATCCACACTATTAAGGGATTGTAAGTGATATAAGATCATGCTTGGTAGAAGTTCTTCACATGGTTGTGGAGATGGTTGCAATGGAGCAAGAGAAGCAATTAATTAAAATTAATCTACGTGACTCAGTGTTATCAAAGTTAGTTCCTAAGGCTCTGAACTCTGAAATAAATACTGATTATTGTTCTAAACAACAAAATAATAATTTCTTCTTGCCTACCAGGGCCTTCTTCTTTCCAGAACTACAAGAATGCTACTCATCATGTAAACCTCTGCTCAAATTGAATCGTCCCTAATAAAGTCTCTCTTTTTGACTTATCAGATATCATATACAAAATTGACCATTTCATCTTTTCTCTTCTCAAAATTTTACCTACTGTTTTAGTAATTTCAGTGTATCATGTTAGTTGTCTTCCTCCTTTATGACACCATGAACTCTTGGAACATCATGTTGCTTTATTTTTAGTGACTAAAAAGAAAAGGAAATCAGTATTGACAGTCGAAATAATAATAATGGATGCATAAATTGACTAATGAACTAAACAGTGAAATAGTCCTGAGATCTCCAAAAGACATACAAACAAAACCAGTATGTCAATGGAACAGCCCATATAATAAATCTACCCACAGAATAAACACCTTAAACCTCAAAAGTCACATAGCCCATTTTACATTGAAGTCAAGCTATCATACCACAAAATAGTATTAAAGCTTCTCATCATCACTGACACAATGCTTTCCTCCAGTCCTTCAATCACCAAAGTCCATTTCTCTTTTCCTCCAATCCAGAAATATCACCAATGAAAACTTATGGCATTTTTAAAGTTCACTATTTTGTCTACACAGTTGTATTCAAAAACAAAGAATATAGGCCTTAGCACTGCCTCATCCAAATTGCCAAACCCTGGACTGCTTAAAAAGCCAGTGGACAGAGAAAGAGAGATACCATATGTTTTCACTCTTATGTGGATCCTGAGAAACTTAACAGAAACCCATGGGGGAGGGGAAAGGAAAAAAAAAGGTTAGAGAGGGAGGGAGCCAAACCATAAGAGACTCTTAAAAACTGAGAACAAACTGAGGGTTGATGGGGGGTGGGAGGGAAGGGAAAGCGGGTGATGGGCATTGAGGAGGGCACCTGTTGGGATGAGCACTGGTGTTGTATGGAAACCAATTTGACAATAAATTTCATAGTTAAAAAAAAAAAGCCAGTGGACAATGCTGTGCTCTTTTAACACTAGTTTGAAATTACAGTGTTATCACAGCCAAGTTTTCACAAATTTGTAAATATTCAGTTATGGTTTAATTGTAAGATCAAGTTTTCTCAGTAACTAAGTTTCCAGCTTTTATGTATGGGGTCAGGAAAATCCTGGATATTTTCCATAATACAAATGTTTCCAATTTTACAAATAGTATCATAACCTAAATGGGGGTCTTGATTCCTCCCAGAAATCTAGTAAAGTACAAAGCAAATTCTACCTCTTTATGACTCCTCTGTGCACCTAAAAACACAGCTGGTCCCTTGCAATTTTTATGCACTGAAGGGGTTCAGTATATATACTATCTTTATATTTAACCCTATGAAGAGTCACTCATTTGGCTTCTCAGTGTTTCCATTACCCATAAAGCCACTGCCTTGCATGAAATGCTCTCCTCTCTGTTTTAACTACTTTAAGTTGTTTCTGTTTTCATGGACTAATGGATATAGAGAGCATAAGTCAAATCCTCAATTATAACATTTCTGAAAATTAGTGGTAAATTTTACAAGTCTGTTTCTTATAACACTCCTCGGTGTGCGCTAAGACATAATGTGAAAACACAGTTCAGTAAAAGTAATTCTACAGTTTTACCAGTAGCAAAATGAGATCAGACACCGGCTTGATGACAGCTGGTTAAAAAGTGACAATAAAATAAAGAATATCTAGAAAATGGATGGAACTACAAATTATTCAGAGACCTCTAAAAATATATTTTCGCATACAACAAAGTTCTAAGTACTAAGGAACAGAGAGTACACATTTATCCCCAGTACCTATAAGACCATTAGAAGCACTGCCTTACTCCTCATCAGCTGAATTGGAGGTAACATCAGCAATGAATGGACTACTTAGGAAATGATTTCTGCTCTCAAGGAGTTTACATCTAGGCAGGGAAATGAGACCTTAAAGAAGTATTTTGAAACAAATAAATGAATAAGAATGACATTTAGAGTAAATGATGGAAGAAAATAAAACACAGCAGTGGAATATAGTGACGACAAGATAGGATTGCTATGGCAATGGTAGAATATTAGATGGGATGCTCAGGGAAGGCTACTCTAAAGAGGTGATATGAAGCTGAGAACTGAACAATGAGAGAGAGAGACAACTTTATGAAAATCCAGGGTGAACACTATTAGCAAAGCAACAGTGTCAAGGCTCAAATTGGAACAATTTAGACTGTTTTAAGAACAAGAGAGACAAACTTGTTTCTGAATCAGAAACTTGTATTTGCTAGTTTCCCAAATGGCTAGGCAAAACGAGAGAAAACAAAAAAAATCTTCTTGAAATTGTACTCATGGCAATAAATTAATTATTGAAAATGGAGTATGTAACTGAGCAATATAAATTCCCAGAAAGCACTCTATGACTGATCGCAAACATACTCCTATTAAACTATATTCATGGACTTGCTAAATTACTTGAGCACTTATGATTCATTGACAATTATGAGTGGTTTAAAAGTACTAATTCATTTAATTGTCACAACAAACTTGTAAGGTAAGTACTATTATTATTATCATCTTCACTTAGAGCTGAAAAACTGAGACACAGGGTTTAATTAACTTGTCAATAATCATACAGCTGGGAAGGATAGGACAGGGATTTGAATCCAGGTTATCTGGCTCAACAAAATGCCCTCTTAAGCCACACAGTAGATCCCCCTCATCCAGTTTCACTTTCCAACGCTTCAGTTACCCAGGGCAATCAAAGTGTAGAAGGAGATGATACTCCTTCTGACATTTCCTCAGAAGGTCAATAGTAGCTTGATGCTATGTCACAATGCTTATCCTTCACCTCACTTCATCTTGTCATGTAGACATATTAACATCTCACATCATCACAAGAAAAGGGGTCAGTGCAATACAATATTTTGATCGAGAGACAGACCACATTCACATAACTTTCATTACAGTATATTGTTATAATTGTTCTATTTTAATATTATTGTTGTTAATCTCATACTATCCTTAATTTATAAATTAAACTTTATCAAAGTTAGGTATTTTATAAGAAAAAACATTGTATGTATATGGTTCAGTACTATTTGTGGCTTCAGGCATCCACTGGGGGTCTTGGAACATATCCCACTGCAGATAAGAGGGGAACTACTACATCAAGGTATTATGGTCAAAGGTGTGGGGGACTTGATTCAGACAAACTTGAGTTCAAATCCCAGCTCTGTCACTTGGCAATCTGTGATCTAACAAAACAGTGGAAAAGGAAGACATAATTTTTATCATTGCAATTAACTAAATCCCTACTTATATATTTTTAGTCTTTCCTTTCAAGGCCCCAGGAAGGAGACTTCATCAACATTTTTCTTTTTTGTCGTTTCCTGAAGCATCAGCATCTACCACTGCCTTAGCTTAAAGGTCTTAACTTTTTAGAAGAATGTCTAAGATATATTCTTAAAGAACAGAAGAGGTATATTCCATATGATTTTTGAAGATGTTTTTTAAAAATTCTACTTGCTTCTGGAGTCACACAGGAGATTAATGTGTCTCCTAAATGGGCTTTCTTGTTATTTTACTTTTTTTAAGATGATGATAAATAGCCTGAATTATTTTTCAACCATTGATATTCTCCTTTTAAAGGAAAAAATTACCATAATATAATTTGTTCAAGTACAAGTATTTGTAATTTAGAATACTGATAATGAAAACCCAGAATGCAGATATATTTCCTCTAGTTTAAATTCTATAAGGTTTCAGACATATTAAAAAATCAGATATAGAAAAAAGCATTTTTCTTAAATTGGTGTAAATGTTATACCACAGTTTATATAATTACTAATTCAGCCTCATGTAATTAATCTAATAAACTGTCTTTTAATTTTATTAATTTCTTACATTGTTAAATATGTACAATAAAGGAATAGCACCACATAATCTTCTAGTAGATAAATTGATAAATGCTTAAGTTTCACCCTTGAGAGTATATTTCCTGTTACAGAATTTGGATAAATGAGAGACAAGATTGGAAGAGGGCTAGATTTATCGATGTTTATTCCGGTATGCCTTGGATTATGATTAACATCTTTTTTATGATTTTTGTGTCAATTTAAAAATTTTAACCAGTATGTCTTTGTATAAATTGCTATAGCTTTTTAACGTGTCTAACCTACTACTACTTAATATTTATTACTAGAACAATCTGCCTTTTCATCCATTTAAATTATTATTTATAAAAGCAGATCAAATAAATACATATTCTCCATAAAAGAAAAGGAGGCTAGTTTAATTGCTGGGCAGAAAGCTACCATTTCCTTAGATTTAGACAATGGAACAAAGAGCAGGATAGAAAATGGGCACGTCGTGTGAAAGTAGACTACTAGTAAGAACCCCTGACTACTTCAGATAAGCCTACTTTAGATGCCCCATGAATATTTTCCATACTTCTCTAATATGTTACTTGTCTATTTTTATTTTATCTCTTTCAAGGGAAATATAACATTCACAGTTCAGGTAGGCAAACTATAAAATTTTACCTTCTATTTAGTGGCAGCATAGTGAAAAAGTTCCATACACATGACAAACCAGTGTTTCTTTCTTTTTCTTTTTCTTTTTTTAAAAGAAAAGTAAGTGGTGGGTTTGGTACAATAAGAAATACCTATTTTGTCTTTGTCCCAGCTTCCTGGCACACAGCCCCTAAAACTCTTGGAGTCTCCAAAGTGACATCTTGTATATGCTAATGAGATATTAGACTGGTCAGCCTCACTTAGATCTCTTGGGAGAGAAGGGGAGTTGAAGATTGAGTTAATTACTAATTGTTAATGAAACTTCCATATATATAATGAAACTTCCATAAAAACTCCTAAATAATGGAGTTCAGAGAGCTTCTGGGTGGATGAACACATCCAGGCAGTGGCAGGGTAGCACATCTGAAGTGGCTATGGAAGCTCCATGCCCCTTCCCCACATACTGTGTGCAGGGCATTTCTTCCATTTAGCTGTTCCTGAGTTGTGTCCTTTATAATAAGCCATAATAGTAAGTAATAACAAGAGTAAGTTAAGGACTTTCTTCAGTTCTGTGAGTTCTGACAAATTAGCAAATCTAAAGAGGAGATTATAGGAACCCCTTGAAGTTATAGCCAATTGGTCAGAACTACAGGTGGCAATGTGGGACTTTTGACCGGCATCTGAGTGGGGGCAGTCTTGTGAGACTGAGCCCTTAACCTGTGTGTTCAGCAATAACTCCCGTACTTAGAGTCAAAAAGAATTGAATTATAGGACAATCAGGGGTGTTCAGAGTTCAGAGAACTGGTTATTGGTGAGGGGAAAAAAAAACCAAACAAACAAACAGCCATGTTTGGCATCAGAGATGAGTAAAAACAGTTCAAATGGGTTTATGCCTTAAATATCAGCAGCAATAAAACTGATTTTACATGAGCAATCAATTCATAGAGCAAACAAATTCAGCATTTAACTTGACATGACATCTTCCATGACACTTAAACTCATCAGTCACAGGGTACAGAAACATTGAATATTTAATATTAACATCTAGCAAATATGATATGAGAATGGTTTGATTTATTTTTTAGAGCAGTTTAAGTTACCAATAAAATAAGGAGGCAGTACATAGATTTTCATATGCCCCCCACCGCCTCCCAAAAGACACAGCCTTCCCCATTCTCCCATCAGAGTGCTACGTCTGTTAACAATCGATAAACCTGCATTGAGACATCATAATTACCCTAGTCCATAGTTTACATTACAGTTCACTCTTGGTGTTGCACATTCTATATATTTCAACAAATATATAATAATATGTATCCACCTTTAGATACTGCCCTAAAAATCCTCTATGTTCCATGCATTCTTCCCTTCCCCAACCCCAGGCAACCACTAATCTTTTTACTCTTCCCATAGTTCTGCCTTGTCTATAATGTTAAAAAGCTGGAATTATATACTATGTAGCCTTTTCAGATTGGCTTCTTACACTTTACAACATGCATTTAAGGTTCCTCCAGGTTTTTTATGGCTCAATAGCTCTTTTATTAATCCATTAATAATTAATTGATTAATCCATTTACTATACTGACAGACATCTAAGTTGCTTCCAAGTGGTAATTATGAATAAAGTTGCTAAAAATATCCATGTGTAGGTTTTTGTGTGGACATATGTTTTCAATTCTTTTTGGTAAATACCAAGGGGCACTGAATGGATTTTTCAAAGGGGGAAAAAATAAAGGAAAAAAAATTTACAGATTCATGAACCAAAAACTGAAGGCTTTGTTATCCTTCACATTCATTCCACACGTGCCTTACTGAGTACAACATGGCATTGTACAAAAGATTCAAATGGATGCATCAACAGTTGAAGGTATGGAGTTGCATTTCTTTTTCTTAAAAGTTGTTTTAAACTTAAACTGTTTTTAAAAATGCAAATTAAAAAGAACCCTAAAAACAAATCCCTGGTGAAACTTCTAACTTGTTCATAAAAAATTAACTTTTCTTCGACCATAGTGACAGAAATGGAATTGCTGAGTTTGCATATTGTATGGATTCTATTTCATGTAACCAAGAGAGGCCATATTTAATTATGGTGACAATTTGATAAAGGTAAGCACTGATGTTCTCTGGGGGCCTTGGCTCTGAGCACAGGTTGGAAAAGAATCACAATTTCTGATGTGATTCTGATCACTGATGTGATCATTCAGTATCATTTCAGAAGTATAGAAAAATCTTCAGTTTTTCAAGTACATTGTTAAGTATATGTTTGAGACATTCTACATTTGAAGATATGCCTTGGAGAGGGGCACAAAATACTTAGTCTCTAGCAACCCCAAAGAACTCCACTGGCTATGGTCTGTCTTCCAGTGCTTCTGGGACTTCACTGTGAAATAAGAAATAAGAGAACTTGCTAAAAATGCAGAGTTCTAGGTCCCTCTGAGACTTAGTAAATCAGGACCTTTAATATGCATTTTTAGCAACTTCTCAGATAATTTTATCAGGAGTTCCATCAGTAGATGGACTTGAAAACAAATATATCCGATATTTCTCTCCAAGAGATCTTCTAAAGATTGAAAAACTGTTAATTGACACACCATTGGTATACAGTTCTAGTACTTAAACTCTTCAGAATTCCCTACAATCTATCGTCAATTACCTTTTCAAATATGTCTCACTATTCTATATGCAATTAATCCTCTATGGTCATATTCATAGCTGCTCAGTCCCCTGGATTATTATTTTCTTTTCTATCTCTCTCTATCAACTGTTTCTTGAAGTCTCATCCATCAGTATTCTGTCTCATAATTTCGAATGATTTTCTATGCCCATTAAAAATCATCAATCTATCATGAAGTTTTTCACACTAGTCAAACAAATAGTAGCCTCGTCTAATAAGAAAAACCTCCTTTCTAAAAATAGATTGACATTATATTTAATACTTTGTCTTACTTACGAATAATATTATTCGCCTTGTTTTTATTTTTTCAGGCAGTGTTGTAGTTGACCAAATAGATAGTAAATTCTAAGGGCTTATGGTCCTATAGGGTCTTTTTGCAACTTGAATGACTTAAATATAGATATAAAGGTCTTTTTCAAATATTATAAATTGTTTATTAATAAAAATGTACTTCTACCTTATAAATCAAATACTAATACATATGTACATACATTATACGTGAAAATTTATATTTTAAATGGATAAAGTTAACTCATTTTATTATTTTGACTCATAATTAGCCCAAAATGTCCTCAGTGTTATTTTTCCTGATTATAAAATTATATTTTAATATGTATACTTCTTTATGATAGAAAGTGTAACTACCCTATTTTTGCTACAGGGTTCTGATCCTATAAACTGAAGTATTCCCTCTCTATATTAATTTTTTCCCATCCAGGAACCTTAATACAGGTAGAAGATAAATGATTATATGCTTTGTATTCTTCTTTGAGAAAAGCAGTAATTATATTGAAAATGTAATAATTAAAATTTGATGAAATTATCTTTCCAAATTGGTTATTAAATTTTAAATATTGGTTATGTCAGTAACTAGAAATCTAAAGATAATTTAGTCAACTTAAACCATGCTCATTGATCTTTCTCCCAAATTCTATAAATGCATAGGATCATAAAATATTTCTAGCAAAAACTTTTTTAAATAATGCTATTATTTTCATATCTCCACTGGAAATCTGTGGTTATTCATGGTCAGAACTCACTGACTCACAAATGAAGATTGATTTAAATACTGGTCATTAATTTAATTTTTTAGAATAAATCATTGTATCTAAGTTCTTTTATTTTTACTATCAAAATTGCAACTTTATATCAAATTATATTTCAATAAAGTTAGCTAAACAAGGTTACTAGCTTTCCTTATGAGAGATAAATAATAAGACTAGCTTTGAATTTAAAAAAAAGACAAATCAAACTTTGTAGAAATCAATAGAATGACTTTTTGAATCGTCCAAATAGTTAGTTAAGAAGGGGTTTATCCAGTCCATTGAAGGAGGACCTTAAATGTAAAAACCCTGTTTGTCTGAATTTCATAGGTGGTAGAATTTATCTGCAGGATCTAATAGTTCTATCATAAGCAAAAGTAAAGTAAAATAAAATAAAATAAAATTATATTATATTATATTAAACATATCAAAATATATTAACATTGATTTGAATGTAATTTATATATTTTATCTACTATATTTAATATATTAGGTATATAATCTAATTTTACATATATTTGTATAGTAATGTAAAACATATATAATTATATCTGAAAATAATAGTGGAAACACTAAACAACACAGTATATGTTTCAGTTCTAACTTCTCTCATCTTTCCTAATCATCACCTAAAATTTAAATACTCATGACTTGTGGTGAAACTGACTTATATTTTGCTTTACAGTTGTAATAATTTTTCCATATATGGTTCAAAGGAACACTTAAGTTATTTTAAAATGATTACACTCAGAAAATAATGCTTGTTTTAAAATAGCATGTTAAGCATCAACTTTGTTGATGTGAGCCAACTAACCTCGTATCAGAAATAGTTACTAAGAACAAATGCATTTAAATTCCTGATTTGTATGATGCACAATTAAACTCTTACTAAAGGCAAGGAAGTCTGGAGAGAAAATTTAGCAATGAAAAGATGAACAAAAAGACAAATCATGGGATGTCATAAGGCCTAGCAATCCAATCCAGTCTGTGACTTTTCACTCTTCCGGAATTTGTTTTTGTTTTTGTTTTTGTTTTTGTTTTTTTGTTTTGAATTCTTTGTGAAGGCAAAAAAAAAAAAGAAATCCACACAGGAAACGGAATAGCTGGCATATTCAGCAAACTCTAAAGCACAGTGGTGTATTTAAGGCATGGGATGGATGGTGAAATGTGGTTAAAGGCAGGATGGAAAAGGGGTGCCTGGGTGGCTCACTCAGTGATTAAACGTCCGACCTTGGCTCAGGTCACGATCTCACTGTTTGTGGGTTTAAGCCCCACGTTGGGTTCTGTGCTGACAGCTCGGAGCCTGGAGCCTGCTTCGCATTCTGTGTCTCCCTCTCTCTCTGCCCCTCCCATTCTCATGCTTTGTCTCTCTCTCTCTCTCTCTCTCTCTCTCTCTCTCTCAAAAATAAATAAACATTAAAAAAAAAAAGCCAGGATAGAAAAGAAGAGCCATCCATACCCCTGCTAAGGAGACTGACATTATGAGAACTATGTATTCAGGTAAGAAATATAAATTCCTTATGTCCTACTCAAAATAAGATGCAGTCTTGGGCATGTCAAAATGAAGTGGGCAAGTACTTTCCAGTTCATTTGGGTGTGTGTGTATGGCATGAAAGAGGGTGGTTAATATTCTAATGATATTAAATATTTTTTTAAGTTTATTTATTTTTTGAGAGAGACAGAGAGTGAGTGGGGCAGGGGCAGAGAGAGGGAGAGACACAATCCCAAGCAGGCTCCATGCTGTCAGCATAGAGCCCAATCCAGGACTCCAACTCACAAACTGTGAGATCGTGACCTGAGCCAAGATCAAGAGTTGGATATTTGACCGACTGAGCTACCCAGGTGCCCCTCTAATGATATAAGAAATAACCAACTCACCTATAAAAGATCTGAGATCATGAGGAGTATTATGAAAGAAACATGTGGCAATGGGACTGGGGAATGATCAGGCAGGGGCAGAAGGGACATGGTAGAAGATAAGGACAGTTTATAGAGGTTTGATGGTTGGAAAGAGCTCCTTGAAAAAATTTCATTTGAGCTAAAATATGAATACAGATAAGGACCCCAAAATGTGATGGTCTGTAGGAGTATTCTAGGTATAAAGAATGTTAAGGCAGCAGGCAGAAAATGGAAACCTGATGGCATGGGAATTATAGTTATATGAATAATTAAACTTTAGTCAGTAACCAAAGTGGGTACTACCCCATAAAAAATTGATTTATTTCTTCTATCTTTTCATAACAAAACATTATTGAGTTACTCAAACTTGGGAGCTACCACCTAAAACTCGACAGGCCCGCTTGTCGTGAGGGTAAGGGAATGATTAGCTGTCCACAAGGAAAGCTTTGAGGACATGAAGGGACACCACAGGGCAGAGGTAGGCCGGACTGAGACCTTTTAAAGCTCCAGCATTCACTGTCACTTGATGGCATCAGAGTTCATAACTAGCAATTAAATATTGTTTCTCTAAGTGGAGGCCCCTTCCAGGCTAGATCTTACTGGAGTTGCCTGCAGAATGCCATATCAGACTTCAGTCAATAATGAAACTAAACTCTTATGTACTATACCAAGGGCAGTTGTGCTTAGACTGCTAAGTATTAATTCCCCTTTCTGCTAGCATCCAGATTCCTTACTGGAAATGCCTTTTCCCCACTGGATCAGCCTGGTCTGGGAGGCCAGCTACCCGTTAAACATCTGATCTGTTACAATCCTGAAAGGCAAGGACCCTAAAAATGGTTGGTATCTATCCAGAGTGAGCTATGATGTCCTGAACAGATTGTTCATGTTGTGGTTTACTCTTCCTAGATCTCAAGGACTAACTGCTTCTTCCGCCTCAATCAACTTTTGAGATCTTTCAGTAAATTCCTGTTTAAATTAGGCAGAGTATCCTAGTGCAGACAAAGTATCCTAACTGAAGTCTGTTGACTCAGAATGAACTATGTATCAGAGTCTCAATATTTAATGTGCCTTAATGAAAAAAAAATCACCTAGGGAGCTTTTATAATTGACACATTTGGAACTCAGCTGTGAGATTCAGATTCAGTAGTTTAGGCTGAAGCCCAGGAATCTGCATGTTTAATGAGCTCCCTCAGAATCGTGAAGCAAATCACATTTTGAGAAAAAACAAGTCTTTTGACTTCCCCCTACTGCCACCTTCCTTCTATGATTTACTGCTCTCTGATGATTGAGATGACATCTTTTCAGGGTGCCTAAGGGCAGCTATAGTAGCTGTATTTGTTGCTGTGTTTGTCTCCCCACCTCTGTGTTAAGAAAGTTAATGGGATGTTTCCATTTAAAAGGCCTCCTACAGTGTAGCCTGCTCCACAGGGAAAGAAAAGTAAATAAGAAATAGTTAACTATGTCAACACATTAATTTATCCTATAATCTGCTTAATTATGCAGTAACATTATACAGAACAATTTGCTAGAGGATATTTTTTCCACACACAGAGAATCTGGAGGTGAGTTTACATATTCTTTTGGAGCTCAGAAAATAGCACTAGCCAAGATGTGGGTTTGAATTCTCACTCTGCCACTCATGTGGCTTTGAATACCCATTAAACAGGCTCATCTCAGATTTCCTCACAGGCAAAAGAAATAATTTCACAGAATTATTGTAATAATTGCACAAAGTAACATTCATGTTGTAAGCCATATAACAAAATATATAGTCTATTATCTATAGCTATAGTCTGGTTCTATCCTCTTTAATGTGTAACAGCAGCTATTTACACAATTCAAACTGATGTTTTCTAATGTTAAGTAATAATAAATAATTTAGCTAAAATCATTCAATTATTTTATTTAAGTTATTAGAGTATCATGTCTACACTTGCAAAATGAAGTTTGTCTTATATAAGCAATGAGCAAAATCTCAAAAATCCTAATACACTATTCACTCGTAACAACAATTTAGGTATTCTTATTGATGGGTTTTTCTCACCTAGAAAATCATGAGGATTGCAACTGTGTCTGTATTATCTTACAAGAATAGTTGTGCCCATGGGTGTTCAATAAATATTTGCAGATGATAGTCTGACTGTCAGCTTGATCTTGAGGAAACCACTTAATCACTCTGAGACTCTTGGGTTACTCTTCAGTAAAATGGTTCTAATACCAATGCTGAAGAATTATTTTAAAAATTAATGTAAATGTGGAGGGAGCCAAGATGGTGGAACAGCATGGAAGTTTTTTCTGTGTCTCGCATCCATGAAATACAGCCAGACCAACACTAAACCATCCTGCACACCTACAAAACTGATCTGAGGATCAACACAACAATCTGCACAACCTGAACCACAGAACTCAGCAGGTACATGGCACGGAGAGGTGAACTTGGGGACAGAGAAGCCGCGGAGGGCAGGGACGTGCTTTTTCATGTAGAGAGAGGAGAGAGACAGTGGAGAGAATATGGGAAAAGCACCCCTCCACTAAAGCAGCTGGAGAGAAAGTGGAAAATTGGAAACAGCCACAGAGACTGAACTAAAAAGGGAGAAAGGAGAGGGTTTAAATTCCATTAACACCGTAAACAGAGGGAGCGTAGAGTCTGCAACTCTGCAGCTCGATAACTGGCGGTGCTCTGGTGGGAAGGGTGAATCCCCATGAGCAGAGTGGGGTCTGGGAGGTTCCCAAGACACACGGGGAGAAGCAGTTCCACTGCTTTGGTAGAGGCTATGAGGCAACCTGGGCCCAGCAGACCCCAGAGAACGGCCACATTCAAATAGTGCTGGAACAAGGACGTTAAGAGTGAAGCCTGGTGCCAGATGTGTGCTGTGATTTTCCATAATACCTGAAACGCTGCTGCTACACTATCTTGTGAACTTTTTCTGGGGAGGGCTGGCACCTGGTTGAAGTCTCTGGGCAAAGGCAGCAGCAAGATCCTGTGAACTCTCCTGAGTGCGGCCGGTATTCAGCCATTGCTCAGTGAGACCCTCCGCAGCGGGGAGGAACGGGTCAAACCTGCAGTCCCTCAGAAGTAAGGAGCCAGGAAATCAGCCGCATCTGAGACAAAACTCTGGAGAGAGGTACTACCTGGGGCTTGGTCACGGACAGTGTAAAAGTGGGGAGTGGATGAAAGCTGAAGACAAAGGACAGGTGCAGGATTGCTGATCAAGGAGAAAAGAGTTCCGATACCACAGACTGCATAGCTGGGTGATGGCATTTTCACCGCTCCCGCCCATGCGCATATGCACCTACAAGTGCCACAACAATCCACCCCGGCAGGCTAGCAGCACCATCTAGTGGAGAACAGAGCCATTACACTAAGCCCTGCCCAACTGGGGCAACCTTGCCCTTCAAGAACAGAAGTCTCACTGCCTGCTTAGTTTATGGACAATAAAGTGCTTCCTGATCTGACTTCCAGGGGAAAATAAAGTAACTTCAGTAATATTTCAGTCTGTTAGCAGGTACATCCATTCAATTTTCTTTCTTTTTTTTCTTTCTTTTTTTAATTTTTTCTCTTTTTTCATTTCTTTTTCTTGAATACATAAAGAGAAAAAAATCATAGTTATTTTAAATTTTTATTAAAAATATTTTTTTCATTTTTCAATATATTTTTTACTTTTGTGTGATTGTTTTTCAAATTCTATTTTACTTCCATCATTTTATTTTAGTCTACTTCGGTGTATTCATTTTTCAAATTTTCAAATGATTTGCTTTTTTTTTCTCTTTTGCATTTCTTTTCTTTTTCTTGAATACAGAAAGAGAAAAAATTCATTTTTATTTTTAATAATTATTAAAAATATTTTTATTTATTTTTTTAATTATATTTTTTACTTTTGTGTAATTTTTTTCAAATTCTAGTTTACTTCCATCATTTCATTTTTGTCTACTTCAATGTATTCATTTTCTTCAAATATTCCAACAATTACCTTTTTTTTTCTTTTTTCCCCTTTTTTCTCTAATCTATCAAGCCACTTTCAACACCCAGACCAAAACACACCTAGGATATAGCATCATTTATTTGATTTTGTGTGTGTTTAATTATTTTAATTTTAATATTTTTTAATTTTAATTTTTTCTATCTCAATTCCTTTTCTCCCTTCAAAATGATGAAACAAAGGAATTCACCCCAAAAGAAAGAGCAGTAAGAAACAACAGCCAGGGACTTAACCAACACAGATACAAGCAAGATGTCTGAACCAGAATTTAGAATCTCGATAATAATACTAGCTGGAGTCAAAAATAGATCTGAATCCCTTTATGCAGAGATAAAAGAAGTAAAAACTAGTCAGGATGAAATAAAAAATGCTATAACTGAGCTGCAATCATGAATGGATGCCGCAGCAGCAAGGATGGATGAGGCAGAACAGAGAATCAGTGATATAGAGGATAAACTTATGGAGAATAATGAAGCAGAAAAAATGAGGGAGATTAAGGCAAAAGAGCATGATTTAAGAATTAGAGAGATCAGTGACTCATTAAAAATGAACAACATCAGAATCATAGGTGTCCCAGAAGAGGAAGAAACAGAAATAGGGGTAGAAGGGTTATGTGAGCAAATCATAGCAAAAAGTTTCCTAACCTGGGGAAAGAACAGACATCAAAATCCAGGAAGCACAGAGGACTCCCATTAGATTCAACAAAAACCGACCGTCAACAAGGCATATCACAGTCAAATTCACCAAATAGGCAAAGAGAGAATCATGAAAGCAGCAAGGGAATAAACGTCCTTAACCTACAAGGGAAGACAGATCAGGTTTGCAGCAACCTAGCCACAGAAACTTGGCAGGCCAGAAAGGAGTGGCAGGATATATTCACTGTGCTGAATCAAAAAAATATGCAGCCAAGAATTCTTTACCCTGCAAGACTGTCATTCAAAATAGAAGGAGAGATAAAAAGTTTCCCAGACAAACAAAAATTAAAGGAGTTTGTGACCACTAAAACAGCCTTGCAAGAAATTTTGAGGGGGACTCTCTGAGGGGAGAAAAGATGAAAATATAAAAACATACATACATACATACATACATACATACATACATACCAAAAGCAACAAAGATTAGAAAAGGACCAGAGAACACCACCAGAAACTCAAACTCTACAAGCCACATAATGGCAATAAATTCATATACTTCACCACTCACTCTAAAGGTCAATGAACTCAGTGCTCCAATCAAAAGACATAGGGTAACAGAATGGATAATAAAACAAGATCCATCTACATGCTGTTTACAAGAGACCCACTTCAGACCTAAAGACACCTTCAGATTTAAAGTAAGGGGATAGAGAACCATCTATCATACTAATGGTCAACAAAAGAAAGCTGGAGTAGCCATAATTATATCAGACAATCTAGACTTTAAAATAAAGACTGTATCGGAGAAGAGGGGAAGATGGCGGCTTAGGAGGATACTGGGCTCACCGTGTCCTGCTGATCACTTGGATTCCACCTACACCTGCCTAAATAACCCAGAACACTGCCAGAAGACTAGCACAATGGATTCTCTGGAACCAAGCACAGACAAGAGGCCCATGGAAGAGGGTAGGAAGGGCGAAGAGGTGGTGCGCCCTACACGGACTGGCGGGGGGGAGCCGGGGCGGAGGGGCAGCCTGCCAGCCAAACAGAGGCCCGGAGTCTGGCTTGCAAAAGCGGAGGGGCCAGACGGAGTATGTTCGGATAGCAGGTGGGACTTAACACCTGGAAGGTTATAAGCTAACAGATCTGCTCGGAGAACCAGAGGGCTGGAGGACAACGGGAGGGAGAGTTGTTGAGCCCCGGACAACAGAGCTCAGCTTGGCGGGGTACAAAGGCACTCACCAGCACCATCTCCCTCGCCCATCCCCCAGCCAAAATCCCAAAGGGAACCAGTTCCTGCCAGGGAACTTGCTTGCACCGTGCAAACACCCAAAGCTCTGCTTCTGCAGATCCATCCCTCCGGCAGTGGGTCTGACTCCCTCCCGGTGCCACAGGGCCCCTCTGAAGTGGATCACTGAAGGACAAGCGAGCTGAGCCTACCCCTCCCGCCCATGTGCACCTTGCTGATCCACCCCAGCTAATACGCCAGATCCCCAGCACCACAAGCCTGGAAGTGTGCAAGTAGCCCAGACGGGCCACACCACCCCACAGTGAATCCCACACCTAGGAGAGGGAAAGAGAAGTCACACAACAGTCTGACTGTGGCCCCAGCAATGGGCTGGGGCAGACATCAGGTCTGACTGCGGCCCTGCCCACCAACACAAGTTATTCAAGACAGCACAGGGGAAGTGCCCTGAAGTTCCTCACCACTCCAGGGACTATCCAAAATGACCAAATGGAAGAATTCCCCTCAAAAAAACCTCTAAGAAATAATGACAGCTAACGAACTGATCAAAAAACGATTTAAACAATATAACAGAAAGTGAATTTAGAATAATAGTCATAAAATTAATCACTGGGCTTGAAAACAGTATAAAGGACAGCAGAGAATCTATTGCTACAGAGATCAAGGGACTAAGAAACAGCCAGGAGGAGCTAGAAAATGCTATAAATGAGCTGCAAAATAAAATGGAGATGACCACAGCTCGAATTGAAGAGGCAGAGGAGAGAATAGGTGAACTAGAAGATAAAATTATAGAAAAAGAGGAAGCTGAGAAAAAGAGAGATAAAAAAATCCAGGAGTATGAGGGGAAAATTAGAGAACTAAGTGATGCACTAAAGAGAAATAATCTACACATAATTGGTATTCCAGAGGAGGAAGAGAGAGGGAAAGGTGCTGAAGGTGTACTTGAAGAAATCATAGCTGAGAAATTCCCTAATCTGGGGAAGGAAAAAGGCATTGAAATCCAAGAGGCACAGAGAACTCCCTTCAGACGTAACTTGAATCAATCTTCTGCATGACATATCATAGTGAAACTGGCAAAATACAAGGATAAAGAGAAAATTCTGAAAGCAGCTAGGGATAAACATGCTCTAACATATAAAGGGAGACCGATAAGACTTGTGACGGAACTCTCTACTGAAACTTGGCAGGTCAGAAAGGAATGGCAGGAAATCTTCAATGTGATGAACAGAAAAATATGCAGCCGAGAATCCTTTATCCAGCAAGTCTGTCATTTAGAATAGAAGAGAGATAAAGGTCTTCCCAAACAAATAAAAACTGAAGGAATTCATCACCATTAAACCAGCCCTATAAGAGATCCTAAGGGGGATCCTGTGAGACAAAGTACCAGACAAATCGCTACAAGCATGAAACCTACGGACATCACAATGACTCTAAACCCATATCTTTCTATAATAACACTGAATGTAAATGGACTAAATGCGCCAACCAAAAGACATAGGGTATCAGAATGGACAAAAAAAACAAGACCCATCTATTTGCTGTCTACAAGAGACTCATTTTAGACCTCAGGACACCTTCAGATTGAAAGCGAGGGGATGGAGAACTATTTATCATGCTACTGGAAGTCAAAACAAAGCTGGAGTAGCCATACTTATATCAGACAAAGTAGACTTTCAATTAAAGGCTGTAACAAGAGATGAAGAAGGGAATTATATAATAATCACAGGGTCTATCCATCAGGAAGAGCTAACAATTATAAATGTCTATGCGCCGAATACCAGAGCCCCCAAATATATAAAACAATTACTCACAAACATAAGCAACCTTATTGATAAGAATGTGGTAATTGCAGGGGACTTTAACACCCCACTTACAGAAATGGATAGATCATCTAGACACACGGTCAATAAAGAAACAAGGGCCCTGAATGATACATTGGATCAGATGGACTTGACAGATATATTTAGAACTCTGCATCCCAAAGCAACAGAATATACTTTCTTATCAAGTGCACATGGAACCTTCTCAAAGATAGATCACATACTGGGTCACAAAACAGCCCTTCATAAGTATACAAGAATTGAGATCATACCATGCATACTTTCAGACCACAATGCTATGAAGCTTGAAATCAACCACAGGGAAAAGCCTGGAAAACCTCCAAAAGCATGGAGGTTAAAGAACATCCTACTGAAGAATGAATTCAGGCAATTAGAGAAGAAATTAAAAAATATATGGAAATAAAGGAAAATGAAAATACAACAATCTAAACGCTTTGGGATGCAGCAAAGGCAGTCCTGAGAGGAAAATACATTACAATCCAGGCCTACCTCCAGAAACAAGAAAAATCCCAAATACAAAATCTAACAGCACACCTAAAGGAAATAGAAGTAGAACAGCAAAGACACCCTAAACCCAGCAGAGAAGAGAAATAATAAAGATCAGAGCAGAGAAAAACAATATAGAATCTTAAAAAAACTGTAGAGCAGATCAATGAAACCAAGAGTTGGTTTTTTGAAAAAATAAACAAAATTGATAAACATCTAGCCAGGCTTCTCAAAAAAAAAAAAAAAAAAGGGAGATGACCCAAATAGATAAAATCATGAATGAAAATGGAATTATTACAACCAATCCCTCAGAAATACAAGCAATTACCAGGGAATACTATGAAAAATTATATGCCAACAAACTGGACAACCTGGAAGAAATGGATAAATTCCTAAACATCCACACACTTCCAAAACTCAATTAGGAGGAAATAGAAAGCTTGAACAGACCCATAACCAGCGAAGAAATTGAATCAGTTCTCAAAAATCTCCCAACAAATAAGAGTCCAGGACCAGATGGCTTTCCAGGGGAGTTCTACCAGACGTTTAAAGCAGAGATAATACCTATCCTCCTCAAGCTATTCCAAAAAATAGAAAGGGAAGGAAAACTTCCAGACTCATTCTATGAAGCCAGCATTACTTTGATTCCTAAATCACACAGAGACCCAGTAAAAAAAAGAGAACTATAGACCAATATCCCTGATGAATATGGTTGCAAAAATTCTCAATAAGATACTAGCAAATCGAATTCAGCAGCATATAAAAAGAATTATTCACCATGATCAAGTGGGATTCATTCCTGGGATGCAGGGCTGGTTCAACATTTGCAAATCAATCAATGTGATACATCACCTTAATAAAAAAAAAGAGAAGAACCATATGATCCTGTCAATCAATACAAAAAAGGCATTTGACAAAATTCAGCAACCTTTCTTAATAAAAACCCTTGAGAAAGTCAGGATAGAACGAATATACTTAAACATTATAAAAGCCATTTATGAATAGCCCACAGCTAACATCATCCTCAATGGGGAAAAACTGAGAGCTTTCCCCCTGAGATCAGGAACACGACAGGGATGCCCACTCTCACCGCTGTTGTTTAACATAGTGTTGGAAGTCTAGTATCAGCAATCAGACAACAAAAGGAAATCAAAGGCATCCAAATTGGCAAAGATGAAGTCAAGCTTTTGCTTTTTGCAGATGACATGATATTATACATGGAAAATCCGATAGACTCCACCAAAAGTCTGCTAGAACTGATACATGAATTCAGCAAAGTCGCAGGATACAAAATCAATGCACAGAAATCAGTTGCATTCTTATACACTAATAATGAAGCAACAGAAAGACAAATAAAGAAACTGATCCCATTCACAATTGCACCAAGAAGCATAAAACCTAGGAATAAATCTAACCAAAGATGTAAAAGATCTGTATGCTGAAAACTATAGAAAGCTTACGAAGGAAATTGAAGAAGATATAAAGAAATGGAAAAACATTCCATGCTCATGGATCGGAAGAATAAATATTATCAAAATGTCAATACTACCCAAAGCTATCTACACATTCAATGCAATCCCATCAAAATTGCACCAGCATTCTTCTCGAAGCTAGAACAAGCAATCCTAAAATTCACATGGAACCACAAAAGGCCCTGAATAGCCAAAGTAATTTTGAAGAAGAAGACCAAAGCAGGAGGCATCACAATCCCAGACTTTAGCCTCTACTACAAAGCTGTCATCATCAAGACAGCATGGTATTGGCACAAAAACAGACACATAGACCAATGGAATAGAATAGAAACCCCAGAACTAGACCCACAAACGTATGGCCAACTCATCTTTGACAAAGCAGGAAAGAACATCCAATGGAAAAAAGACAGTCTCTTTAACAAATGGTGCTGGGAGAACTGGACAGCAACATGCAGAAGGTTGAAACTAGACCACTTTCTCACACCATTCACAAAAACAAATTCAAAATGGATAAAGGACCTGAATGTGAGACAGGAAACCATCAAAACCTTAGAGGAGAAAGCAGGAAAAGACCTCTCTGACCTCAGCCGTAGCCATCTCTTACTCGGCACATCCCCAAAGGCAAGGGAATTAAAAGCAAAAATGAACTACCGGGACCTCATCAAGATAAAAACTTCTGCACAGCAAAGGAAACAACCAACAAAACTAAAGGGCAACCAACGGAATGGGAAAAGATATTTGCAAATGACGTATCGGACAAAGGGCTAGTATCCAAAATCTATAAAGAGTTCGCCAAACTCCACACCCGAAAAACAAATAATCCAGTGAAGAAATGGGCAGAAAACATGAATAGACACTTCTCTAAAGAAGACATCCGGATGGCCAACAGGCACATGAAAAGATGCTCAACGTTGCTCCTTATCAGGGAAATACAAATCAAAACCACACTCAGATATCACCGCATGCCAGTCAGAATGGCCAAAATGAACAAATCAGGAGACTATAGATGCTGGAGAGGATGCGGAGAAACGGGAACCGTCTTGCACTGTTGGTGAGAATGCAAATTGGTGCAGCCACTCTGGAAAACAGTGTGGAGGTTCCTCAAAAAATTAAAAATAGACCTACCCTATGACCCAGCAATAGCACTGCTAGGAATTTACCCAAGGGATATAGGAGCACTGATGCATAGGGGCACTTGTACCCCAATGTTTATAGCAGCACTCTCAACAATAGCCAAATTGTGGAAAGAGCCTAAATGTCCATCAACTGATGAATGGATAAAGAAATTGTGGTGTATATACACAACGGAGTACTACGTGGCAATGAGAAAGAATGAAATATGGCCCTTTGTAGCAATATGGATGGAACTGGAGAGTGTGATGCTAAGTGAAATAAGCCATACAGAGACAGACAGATACCATATGTTTTCACTCTTATGTGGATCCTGAGAAATTTAACAGAAATCCATGGGGGTGGGGAAGGAAAAAAAAAGACGTTAGAGAGGGAGAGAGCCAAAGCATAAGAGACTCTTAAAAACTGAGAACAAACTGAGGGTTGATGGGGGGTGGGAGGGAGGGGAGGGTGGGTGATGGGTTTGAGGAGGACATCTTTTTGGATGAGCACTGGGTGTTGTTTGGAAACCAAATTGACAATAAATTTCATATATTGAAAAAAAATAAAATAAAATAAAGTAAACTTTAAAAAAATAAATTAAAATAAAATAAAATAAAGACTGTATCAGGAGATGAAGAAGGGCATTAAATCATAATTAAGGGGTCTATCCACCAAGAAGACCTAATAATCATAAACATTTATGCACCAAATGTGAAAGCACACAAATATATAAATCAATTAATCACAAACATAAAGGAACTCATTGATAGTAATACCATAATGGTAGAAGACTTCAACACCCCACTCATAGCAATGGACAGATCATCTAATCAAAAAATCAACAAGGAAACAATGACTTTGAATGACACACTGGACTAGACGGACTTAACAGATATATCCAGAACATTTCATCCTAAAGCAGCAGAATACACATTCTTCTCCAGTGCACATAAAATTCTCTCCAGAATAGATCACATACTGCAACAGAAATAAACCTTCAACAAGTACAAAAAGACCGAGATCATACTGTGCATATTTTCAGACCACAATGCTATGAAACTCAAAATCAACCACAAGAAAAAATTTGGAAAGGTAACAAATATTTGGAGACTGAAGAACATCCTCCTAAAGAATGAATGGACTAACCAAGAAGTTAAAGAGGAAATTAAAAAGTATATGGAAGCCCATGAAAATGATAACACCACAACCCAAAACCTCTGGGATGCAGCAAAGGTGGTCATAAGAGGAAGTATATAGCAATCCAGGCCTTCCTAAAGAAGGAAGAAAGATCTCAGATATACAACCTAACCTTATGCCTTAAAGAGCTGGAAAAGGAACAGCAAATAAAACCCCAAACTAGCAATAGACAGGAAATAATAAAGATTAGAGCAGAAATTAATGCTATCGAAACAAAAAAAAAAAAAATAGTAGAACAGATCAATGAAACCAGAAGCTGGTTCTTTGAAAGAATAAACAAAACTGATAAACCACTAGCCAGTGACAGTTTGATCAAAAACAAAAAGGAAAGGACCCAAATAAGTAAAATCAAGAATGAAAGAAGAATGATCACAACCAACCAACACAGCAGAAATAAAAACAATAATAAGAGAATATTATGAGCAATTATATGCCAATAAAATGAGCAATCTGGAAGAAATGGACAAATGCCTAGAAACATTTACACTACCAAAACTTAAACAGGAAGAAATCGAAAATTTGAACAGACCCATAACCTGTAAGGAAATCAAATTAGTAATCAAAAATCTGACAAAAAACAAGAGTCCAGGGCCAGATGGATTTCCAGGGGAATTCTACCAAACATTTAAGGAAGAGTTAACACCTATTCTCTTAAAGCTGTTCCAAAAAATAGAAATGGAAGGAAAACTTCTAAACTCTTTATGAAGCCAGCATGACCTTGATTCCAAAACCAGAGACCCCACTAAAAAGGAAAACTATAGACCAATTTTCCTGATGAACATGGATGCAAAAATTCTCAACAAGATATTAGCCAACTGGATCCTACAATACATTAAAAAAATTATTCACCATAACCAAGTGGGATTTATACCTGAGATGCAGGGCTGGTTCAATAGCCGCAGAACAATTAACGTGATTCATCACATCAATAAAAGAAAGGGCAAGAACCATATGATCCTCTCATTAGATGCAGAGAAAGCATTCAACAAAATACAGCATCCTTTCTTGATAAAAACCATCAAGAAAGTAGGGATAGAAGCAGTATACCTTGAGATCATAAAAGCCATATATGAATGACCCAACGCTAATATCATCCTCAATGGGGAAAAACTGAGAGCTTTCCCCCTAAAGTCAGGAACAAGACAGGGATGTCCACTCTTGCCACTGTTATTTAACATAGTATTGGAAGTCTTAGCCTCAGCAATCAGACAACACAAAGAAATAAAAGGCATCACATCGGCCAGGAAGAGGTCAAACTTTCACTCTTCGCAAATGACATGATGCTCTATTTGGAAAACCCTAAATATTCCACCAAAAAACTGCTAGAACTGATTCACGAATTCCGCAAAGTTGCAGGATATAAAATCAACGCACAGAAATAGGTTGCATTCCTATACACGAGCAATGAAGCAACATAAAGAGAAATCAAGTAATCAATCCCATTTATAGTTGCACCAAAAACCATAAAATACCTAGGAATAAATCTAACTAAAGAAGTGAAAAATCTAGACACTGAAAACTGTAGAAAGCTTATTAAAGAAATTGAAGAATACACAAAATTGAAAAAAGATTCCATACTCCTGGATAGGAAGAACAAGTACTGTTAAAATGTTGATACTACTCAAAGCAATCTACATATTCAATGCAATCCCTATCAAAATAACACCAGCATTCTTCACAGAGCTAGAACAAATAATCCTAAAATTTGTATGGAACCAGAAAAGACCCCGAATGGCCAAAGCAATCTTGAAAAAGAAAACCAAAGCAGGAGGCATCACAATCCCAGACTTCAAGCTATACCTCAAAGCTGTAATCATCAAGACAGTATGTTACTGGCACAAGAACAGACACTCAGATCAACGGAACAGAATAGAGAACCCAGAAATGGACCCACAAATCTATGGCCAACTAATCTTTGACAAAGCATGAAATAATAACCAATGGAATAAAGAAAGTCTCTTCAGCAAGTGGTGCTGGGAAAACTGGACAGCAACATGCAGAAAAATGAACCTGGACCACTTTCTTACACCATACACAAAAATAAACTCAAAATGGATGAGAGACCTCAATGTAAGACAGGAAGCCATCAAAATGCTTGAGGAGAAAGCAGGCAAAAACCTCTTTGATCTTGGCCACAGCAACTTCTTACTCAATACTTCTCCTGAGGCAAGGGAAACAAAAGCAAAAATGAACTACTGGGATCTCATCAAAATAAAAAGCTTCTGCACAGCAAAGGAAACAATCAGCAAAACTAAAAGGCAACCAACAGAATGGGAGAAGATATTTGCAAATGACATATCAGATAAAGGGTTTGTATCCAAAATCTATAAAGAACTTATCAAATTCAACACCCCCCCCAAAAAAAATAATCCAGTGAAGAAATGGGCAAAAGACATGAATAGACACTTCTCCAAAGAAGACATTCAGATGGCCAACCGACACATGAAAAAATGCTCAACATCACTCATCATCAGGGAAATACAAATCAAAACCACAAGGAGATACCACCTCGCACCAGTCAGAATGGCTTAAATTAACAACTCAGGCAACAACAGATGTTGGTGAGGATTAGGAGAAAGAGGATCTCTTTTGTATTGTTGGTGGCAATGTAAGCTGGTGCAGCCACTCTGGAAAACAGTATCGAGGTTCTTCAAAAAACTAAAAATAGAACTACCGTACAACCCAGCAATTGCACTACTAGGGATTTATCCAAGGGATACAAGTGTGCTGTTTCAAAGGGTCACATGCACCCCCACGTTTATAGCAGCACTATCAACAATAGCCAAAGTATGGAAAGAGCCCAAATGTCCATAGAGATGGATAAATGTATAAAGAAAATGTGATATATATATATATATATATATATATATATATGTATATATATGTGTATATACACATATATACACATATACACATATACACACATATACACACACACACACACACACACACACACAATGTAACTAGAGGGTATTATGCTAAGCGAAATTAGAGAAAGACAAAAATCATATGACTTCACTCATATGAGGACTTTAAGAGACAAAACAGATGAACATAAGGGTAGGGAACAAAAATAATATAAAAACAGGGAGGCGGAAAAAACATAAGAGACTCACAAATATGGAGGACAAATAGAGGGTTACCAGAGGGGGTGTGTGAGGGGGGATGGGCTAAATGGGTAAGGGGCACTAAGGAATTTACTCCTGAAATCATTGTTGCACTATATGCTAACTAATTTGTATGTAAATTAAAATAAAATAATAAAATAAAATAAAATAACATAACATAACATAAAATAAAACAAATGTAAATGTAAAAAGCAACTTAGCATAGTCATCAACAACTGAGAAGTTCAAAGAAAACATTGATTTTTCTGCCCCACCCTCTACTCCATAATTGGGTAAAATGTTATGAAACTAACTGCAAAACTTGGTGTTTTCTAACATAATTTCAATCATAAATTCTCTTTGCTATAAGCATAAAGTATGCACTGACTGTGCAATATTAACCAATCTTTATATCCTAATGCCCCATAATGTCTTATGAAATCATAATAGGGAGTTTTATAGATGAACTAATAGAAGAGTAAACCTTTTCAAATATAAATGTCAAATTTATGTAATGACATACATGGGATTGTTCCCAACCTTTGTGATCAAGCAGATGAACAGAGTGCATACTGTGAGTTCAAGATTCAGGCATTCTGTTTTCAAAGAAAGTGACAGGGCTGTTGTGATGGGTATTCATTCTCTGATGCCTCCAGAGGACTGAAGACAGAAAGGGCCAGACATCTGCAATAGGCTAGGCATGAAAGGTTTAACTGAGAAGAATTTTAAGTCAATTGCTCCTCCTCTTTTTCTTCAGATTGACTGAAGCCTATTGATTCCCATCATTGATTGTCTTCTGGTTCAGGATAAGATGGGAAAAGGAAAAGATATTTCATGTATCTCATTATGATCTTTGCGTCCCTCACATTGTAGTTTGTTATACAAGTCCAGGTAGTATGAGAATGTAATCAACCACTGCAGGGCATTTAAAATTCTAGTGAATACTAAGAATACTGATAATTTTATGCTAGCAAACAGATCTAATCCCTATTCCCCTCACCTCTACCCAAAAAGATTTCAATGAGTAAGTTGTTTTGGAGGACACTATTTACCATACCTGGCATTCAGAATATTCTTCCAACAAAACACAAGAATGGGACTTAAAGTGGGTTGTTATTCTGTTTTCAAAGCTAGAGGATCTCTTGTTTCTTGACCACACTGTGTCAAAAAGAGATTGAAAGGTAGGAATCACCATAACTCAGAGTATCTGTTTAGAACCTTGAGATGAATGCTTACATTCTTAGCTTATACTAAGCAATCCTCTCTCACTCTATTCCAATTTTCTTCCCTATAGGGGGAAGAATAGGAAAAGTTATTCATGCATCAACCAGATATTATTGAGCATCTATTATGTATCAAATACTATGGAATAGCAGGGGAAATAAAAAGGAAAAATATCCTGGCCTCCATTAAAAAAATGTATTCTAGAAGAGAGGCAGAGAATAAAAACTTCAAGAGAAATAGTGTGAAGGAGAAGACAAAACCAGAGAAAGCAGATAAGAGGTACCAGAGAACGTTTATAATATTTTGACAAGAAAGACTTCTTTCTTCTTTCTTCTTTCTTTTCTTTTTGACAAGAAAGCTTCTCACTGAGAAGCTATCATATGGATAAGATCTAAAGTAGGCAAAGGAGGGGCGCCTGGGTGGCTCAGTCGGTTGAACGTCCGACTTCAGCTCAGGTCACGATCTCACGGTTCATGAGTTCGAGCCCCGCGTCAGGCTCTGGGCTGATGGCTCAGAGCGTGGAGCCTGCTTCCGATTCTGTGTCTCCCTTTCTCTCTGCCCCTCCCCCATTCATGCTCTGTCTCTCTCTGTTTCAAAAATAAATAAACATTAAAAATTTTTTTTTAAAGTAGGCAAAGGAAAAGACAATATAGACTTTTGAGAGAATATTATTCTAGGCAGCAGATTGGCAATTGCAAAGGCCCTGATGAAGAAATTATCTGGTCTATTCAAAGAAGACCAGTTATTCCTGGGGTAGAGTGAACAAGGAGTAGAGTATCATGAGATGAAGTTAGAGAGTTAACAGGGCTCTTAATCACGTAAGAGTTTGTTGGTTATTAAGGACTTTAATAACCTTTGTTTTAAGTTAAATAAAGAGCCAATGGGTTTTGTGAGCATAAGGGTAAGATCTGACTATATTTTAATGGGATTGCTTTGGCTACTCTTTTGAGGATAGACTTGGCTGAGTTTGAAGGGGAACAAAGGCATAAACAGAGAGACTAGTTAGGAGGCTATTTTAATCAGTGATATGCAGTGTTGGCTTGAAGTATAAGTGGAGATGGAGAGGAGTGGTCAGATACTGCATATAGTCTGAAGGAAGACCAATAGGTTTCCCTAATAAAATATTCATCATGGAAGAACGAGAGGACTCAAGATTTCTGAGATTTTTGAATAAAATACCTGGGCAAAAGGAGTTAGGAAACTAAATGAAATAGGAAAGAAGTAGGTCAGGGGCGTATATCTGCCATAGCAAGTTTGAAATGTCTTTTAAAGATGTAAAGTAAGAAGTTGAAGTTCAGAGGAGGTATCCTGGCTGAAGATAAACATCAGAAAATCAAGAAGTTAAGAGTGGATATAATTCTAAGAGGGGGAGGAAAGAAAAATTCCAATCAGGCACTTAAAATTTTAGATGTTTATACCTTATGTGCAAAATGTATTAATCTTGAGATTTCCTCTCTGAACATTATTGAAACAACTGCTAGTTAATTAATATATGTTTGTTAATTAAAAAATAAAGATGATTGGCACATTTAAACTAAAGACGGGACGCATAACAGTTCAGATGAAAAAACTCACCAATCGCTTTAAACCCTCACTCTAATGTTACTGTAGGTATTTAACACATATGAATGCATAATCTATAAGCACAGACACAATTTTGAGATCAATAAACAAATGCCATTGTACATATATATAAAGTAATGCAACTTTTATTACTACTGTCATGATTATATCATCAAGCTACTGCTTCATTGCTTTCAGTGTCCACCTATACAAAATATTGATTGTGGAGAATATCCTAAAAAGCTGTATTAAAAATGGCTAGCTTTCTGTGAACCAAAGAAGGGAAGCTTGCTTTTAAATACAGAAAGAAAAAAAAAAAAGAAAAGAAAAAGATATCCCTGGTTTCCACTGCAAAATGGTAAAATGTTAAGAATATGAAACAAAAGATCTCTACATTTTTAGTCATTTATATACTTGCATAGGTTACCACATATCATTACCTAATGT
Organism: Neofelis nebulosa; assembly: GCF_028018385.1. NCBI lineage: Eukaryota > Metazoa > Chordata > Mammalia > Carnivora > Felidae > Neofelis > Neofelis nebulosa. The sequence goes on from NC_080783.1 coordinate 23,434,224, forward strand.
AATAATAGGATATATGTGAATTACGAAAATGTGTTTCACGGTAGAAAAGTCTATTTCTTGTGGGAATTCTATTAGTAGATTACATAGCAAATTTTCTAAAAAATAGGGTGGTTAATGATGTAGCTATCTGTGAAGTAAATAAAATAGAAGACATAATTCATAGTATTATTAACTAAACACTCCATTTAAGCCAAACAAAGCCATAAAAATGGATTGAAATCCTTTACACTGTATCTAACATAGCTTATCAAGATATTTAAGCTTTTTTTGTTCTTCAATGTAATAACCATTATATTTATTTTTCAAGTTGTATAGCATTAGAACAGATTCCTGAATATAAAATCATATAGTAAAAGACATACTATTAATATATGCTCATTGATTTTCAGCTTAATGTCCTTGACTATTTTATCCCAACCAAAAATATACTTGAAAGTAAAATATTTAAGCATGTTGTGATTAAAATAGGAAAAAAAAGGAAGCCAAAACAAACCAGTCAATACACTTTGAATTAAAAGTGGCAGGAATATTTAAATAAAACTGGTCACAATTACAACACTGAGATATGACAGAGAAGCTAGTTGGGAATCCCAGCCAAGAGCCTTGGCAACCATGACCTGACGTGACTATATCTTAATTGGGAACTGCTTTTCTGTGCCTTTGGTAGTTATACTGAATGGACTTTGAATAGGCAGAGTACATTTTATTTAGAGAATTGGAACCTGAAAGGCTACGAATAAAAATACACATGCACGCATACCTCCAGAATACAACCATCACTACTATCATTAAAAGCTGATTTAAAAAGCAACATTAATTTTTTTAGTCTGGAAAGTCTGAGAGAAAATAGGAATCAATCTACACTTTTAATGATGAGAACCATGTGACGGTTTGGATGGAAAAGGAAATGGGGGGGGGGGGGGCTGCTGTAGTAGGGATGGGCAGAAAAATGTCCTGAGAGGACAGGGCCCTAAATAATAGGAGAGGTAACAAAATCTGAATTTGACTGGAGGACTTGGAAAGATATTCAGTGAGATCTGGGATTCAAGAGATTGCCACTGAGGAGTCAAAGACAGGGACTGGTTAATCACTCTAGTATGTAAGAAAACTGAACTAGCAACTAGAAGACGTAGTATTCACAATAAATTTAAAAGGACACACATAGGGAAACAGAGAGGGATGCACTAAAAATACCCAGGGAAGAAAACAAAAGCCTTGAAAACTAAGATGGCAACAGCAGCACAGAAGAATTGGCATATACACAATTTATAAATGTAGAGTCAAAGAGATGACTATGTCTCTAAAGGAAAGTGAATTTAAAAAGCAAGGGAAAGTATTAGAATAGTAAATATAAATCATTGTTCCAGTAATTTATAACAAATGTATAAAATTAAGCTGATAGTTGCAAAAGGCTCCTGGGAGGCTTCTAAGGGTCTGGGGTTTTCCTCGCCTTAATTTTCAGAATGTATGAACTCACTGGAAAATGTTCATGCTCTTCCTTGATTTTTGCTGTAGCCAATCCTCTGGATCAATGAATAATCAGTTTTATTATCACTTCTGCAAAGTGGCAAAATACATAAGTTTTTTAAAGAGCTGTTCTTTTAAAAAACTGCCTGCCTTGGGGCACGTGGGTGGCTCAGTCGGTTCAGTGAGCATCAGATTTCGACTCAGGTCATGAAATCATGGCTCATAGGTTTAAGCCCCACATGGAGCTTGCTGCTGTCAGCACAGAGCCCACTTTGGATACTCTTCTTCTTCTTCTTCTTCTTCTTCTTCTTCTTCTTCTTCTTCTTCTTCTCTCTCTCTCTCTCTCTCTCTCTGCTCCTTCCCCACTTTCTCTCTCAAAAACAAATAAATCTTTCTAAAAAAAAATGAAAATAAAAAATTGCCTGCTTTATTTATAGTAGGTTTTATTTTCTCTTTAAAAGCACAGTATCGGGAACTTTCCAAAACGCTTGGTGAAAAGCGGAGGAGCAGCTGCTGGGGGAGCTGCGCCCAGCAATGCGCTCCTTCTGCTCCCCCACACCGGCCTCAGCCCCTTCACCAGCTGTAGAAAACAGTGAAAGAAACTACTTACTGTGATGTTTTGGGGGTCAAACCCAATGCCACCCAGGAAGAATTGAAAAAGGCTTACAGGAAATTGGCTTTGAAGTACCACCCTGACAAGAATCCAAATGAAGGAGAGAAGTTTAAACAGATTTCTCAAGCTTTTGAAGTGCTATCTGATGTGAAGAAAAGGTAATTGTATGACAAAGGAGGAGAACAGGCAATTAAAGAAAATGGAGAAGGTGGTGGTTTTGGCTCCCCCCATGGACATCTTTGATATGTTTTTGGGGGGAGGAAGAAGGATGCAGAGAGAAAGGAGAGGTAAAAATGTTGTGCATCAGTTCTCTGTAACCTTAGAAGATCTATATAATGGTGCAACAAGAAAACTAGCTCTGCAAAAGAATGTGATTTGCAACAAATGTGAAGGCCGAGGTGGTAAGAAAGTAGCGGTAGAATGTTGTCCCAATTGCAGAGGTACTGGAATGCAAATAAGAATTCATCAGATAGGACCTGGAATGGTTCAGCAAATTCAATCTGTGTGCATGGAGTGCCATGGCCATGGGGAACGGATCAATCCTAAAGATAGATGTTAAAGCTGCAATGGAAGGAAGATAGTTCAAGAAAAGAAGATTCTAGAAGTTCATATTGACAAAGGCATGAAAGATGGCCAGAAGATAACATTCCATGGTGAAGGAGACCAAGAACCTGGACTGGAACCAGGAGATATTATCGTTGTTTTAGATCAGAAGGACCATGTTGTTTTTACTAGGCGAGGAGAGGATCTTTTCATGTGTATGGACATACAGCTGGTTGAAGCACTGTGCGGCTTTCAAAAGCCAGTATCTACTCTTAACAACAGAACCATTGTCATTACCTCTCATCCAGGTCAGATTGTCAAGCATGGAGGTATCAAGTGGGTGCTGAATAAAGGCATGCCAATTTATCGTAGACCATATGAAAAGGGTTGCCTAGTCATAGAATTTAAGGTAAACTTTCCTGAGAATGGCTTTCTCTCTCCTAATAAACTCTCTTTGCTGGAAAAACTCCTACCTGAGAGGAAGGAAGTAGAAGAGACTGATGAAATGGACCAGGTAGAACTGGTGAACTTTGATCCAAATCAGGAAAGACTGCGCCATTACAACGGAGAAGCATATGAGGATGATGAACATCACCCTCGGGGAGGTCAGACCTCTTAATGGGGCCAGTGACTAACATTGCTGGTACATGCAGTAGTGAACGAGTGAAGGACTATAATCATAGTTCACTACTTGCTACTATTTTTGTTTTAATATTCAACTATATAGTGTTTTAAAAGTTAAATGAAGAATAAAAAATATAAAAGCTCTGAAAAAAATAAAATAAAAAAATAAAAGCACAGTATCTACCATAGTTGTGAACCTCACCTCCTTATTCCCCTCTTATCACTCATTCACTCACACACACACACACACACACACACACACACACAGAAAACAAAATTAAATTAAAATTATAGATTTGAATCTATAGTCTTAAGGATTAGTAGAGATAACTGCTCACTGAAAAAATTATAACCCGCCATAGTTAAATTTAGTAGCTTAGAAAATATGAAAAATGGATAGGGGTCCAAAAAGAACAAAATTAAATAACCATGAAAGTTGCCTATTAGCTTTAATGGAAGGGGAATCACTTAAATGACTTCCTTACAATTGGAGGCATTTGCACCTGACAAATTACTAACTTTCTCCAGAGAAAAATACAAGTATTATTTGCAATCCATGGGCAAAAGAAAACAAAAAACTCTTGGTTGAATACCAACTGTATCTTAGATTAATTTTAAAATTCATGTAGGTGTAGATCACTTAGTAAATAGAGCAGACAACTCACAGTGGATGAAGGAATGGGCTTCAAATCAGTAGTCTCAGGTGTATGTTCAAGCTCTGCCCTTACTAGCTAAGTCAATTTGAGTAATTTCTTTGTCAGGTACAAAATGACAATAATCTTATCTACTAGCACTGTTTTTTACAAAAGAGCAGATGATTAAATTAGACCATGCATGAGAAAATTCTGATACGTTCTAATACAGATTCTGAATGGACTTAATTTTTCCAAATTTCACAGGTGTAGGTAGAGAAAATCCATCAATATTAATCTATAAAGTTAACTCATATATTTAATTCATTACTTAGGCACTGAGAAAAAATGACTGAAGGGTTGTTTTGTTGTTTTTTGTTTGTTTTTAATTTTTTACTGTTCATTTTTTTTTAATTTTTTTTCAACGTTTTTTATTTATTTTTGGGACAGAGAGAGACAAAGCATGAACGGGGGAGGGGCAGAGAGAGAGGGAGACAGAATCGGAAACAGGCTCCAGGCTCTGAGCCATCAGCCCAGAGCCTGACGCAGGGCTCGAACTCACGGACCGCGAGATCGTGACCTGGCTGAAGTCGGACGCTTAACCGACTGCGCCACCCAGGCGCCCCTTACTGTTCATTTTTGAGAGAGAGAGAGAGAGAGAGAGAGAGAGAGAGAGAGAGAGAGAGAGAGAGATACAGAGCACGAGTGGGGGAGGGGCAAAGAGAGAGGGAGACACAAAATCCTAAGTAGGCTCTGGGCTCTGAGCTGTCAGCACAGAGCCCAGCTTGGGGCTCGAACTCATGAATTGCAAGATCCATGACCTGAGCCAAAATTGGACACCTAACCGACTGAGCCACCGAAGCTCCCCTGTTTTGGTTTTTTTAATAAAAGAATAAAAAAGAAAAGAAGAGAAGTAATAAAAAAGAAGCAAACAAATATCTAACTAGTATATGTACTTACAGTTATACTAAAATTTTAACAATCAAATATGCTTTTTTAAAATATGAGAAAAAACCCCTATAACATAAAATATACTCATGGAAGAAATTTTAATTTGAGACCTGTTATGGTTGGTTGCTCCCTATTTTCTACTAAACCAGATTAAAACTCTTTGGCCACCCTTCAAGGTGTTTTACCAGCTTGTATCTTCTTTCATCTAGCCAAAATATGCTTTCTTCCAGATGAGGCAGACACATGCATTATAAACTCTGACTGATTTCTGCTCTCTTACATGCTTCTGCCATTTTTCTTCCAGGAGAATATTCTGTCCTTCTTTATCAATAGCTTCTCCCACCTTTATTCTTATCTGATGATTCCCATAATATTCTGTGGATTAATTAATTCACCATTGTCTCTGTTCCAATGAACATAAGACAGTAGGGCTACAAGGCAGATGAAGCTTTGCCTCTCACTGAGGATATGGATGATTCCAGCTGTAGAGAAGCATTCATTGCTAAACATGGACTAAGAGACAGAGAAATCAGCTGACATCAGTACGCTAAATAAGGAAGGCTTAGGATCAGATGCAGATAATGAAATCCAGGGTTGAAAATGAGACCAGAGATCATGATATATAGAAGGTCCAACCCCAAATTAATAACCAGGATCAGGTGGATATTCAGTAATTGGCCAATTAAAGAGATGTTTACAAGAATGTTCATGGCCACATTACTTGTAATTAGTAAAAATCTGGAAATAATACCCAAAAAGCATATGAAAGAGCACTCAAATCATTTGTTATCAGAAAAAAAAAATGTCAAAACACAATGAGATATCAACATATATCAGTAAAATAGCTATAATGAAGAGGACTAACAATATCAATTTTTAGCACAGTTAAAAACTAGAACTCTGATACTTTGCTTGTGAGAGTATTGGAAAACAGTTTAGTAGTATCTACTAAACTTGAACATATATCTCCCTTATGAATCAGCATATTTTCACCAAGACACATACATGAATGTTCATAGCAGTTTATTCATAATAACCAAAACCTAAAAAAACAAACATGAGTGAATGTCTTTCAACACAATTGTGGTATATTTATATAATGGACTATTATTATATTATTACTATTACTATTATTATTATACTATTACTCAAACTAAAAAAATATTAACTACCAAATACCTATATAACAATATGGATAAATCTCAGAAATAGTATGTTAAGTGAAAGAGACCAGGCACCACACAGACACTATTCAATTGCTTCATTTAATGTTCATAAAGGCAAAAATAATTTATGTTCATTGAGATAAGAATAGTATTACTCCTGGAGGGTACATAAAGAAAACTTCTGAGTGTATCAAAGTTCTATATTCCTGTTGAAAGTTGTGTTTATATGAGTGTGTGTGTGTGTGTGTGTGTGTGTGTCCATGTGTGAGTATGTATATACCAAGCTGCATACTTGATATATGTGTACTTTACTATATGTAAAATATACCTTAATTTAAGAGACCTTGTATTTTAGAAATATATGGCAAAATATTTATAGATGAAATAATGTGTCATATATCTGCTTCAAAATTATCTCATGTGTGGGGGTAGTTGAGTGAGCATACTTGAAGCAAAATTAGCCATTTTTTACTAACTTTTAATGACTATGTGAAGCTCAGTATATTATTCTTTCTGTTTTCATTTATGTTTGAAGTATTTCAGCAACCAATAAATGAGAAACTGTATAATCACAACTACATAATAGAATCTAGATAGATTGATGGATTTGGGGATGAGAGAGTGAATACAGTGTGAACAGAAAAATATTTGTTGAATTTTGCAGAGAAGTGGAAAGTGATACTGTAGCAAGAAGAGAATGTAAGATTAAAGGACTATAGGGGCGCCTGGGTGGCTCAGTTGGTTAAGCGTCCGACTTTGCTCAGGTCATGATCTCACAGTTCATGAGTTCAAGCCCCGTGTCAGGCTCTGTGCTGACAGCTTGGAGCCTGGAGCCTGCTTCAGATTCTGTGTCTCCCTCTCTCTCTGCCCCTCACCTGCTCACACTCTGTCTCTCTCTGTCTTTCAAACATAAACATTAAAAAAATTTTTAAGGAGTATTGAGTGCATATTACAAATTTGGTGTTTTTTTTTGAAGCCAATGGAGAGTAGTTGAAGAACTATAATCAGAAAAGTCATATGATTAAAGTTTTAAGAAGAGCCATTATGTAGGTAGAGAATTCTAGGAGAGAAAAATGACAAGAGAACAAATAACAGTAAATGATGTAACAAGTAACAAAGTAGTAAATGATGTAGATCTATAATATGGCAGTAGAAATAAATTTGTAACAAAATGAACTGATGTGAAAATAAAGAAGGTAGTGCATCTATGCAATAAGGTGATTGATTGATGAAAGTAAAAAAGAAATTAGGCCACATTATTTCATCATTCATTCATTCAACACCTACGAACACCAGGAATTATAATGGCCTCCAAAGAGCAGTAGTAAATAAAATAGATATAATCTCTCCCTCATGAAGCTTGAGTACATGGAAAAGAAATAAATACTAACCAAATGAAAAAGATTTAAATATATAAGTTCTGTACAAAAAAACCCCAGAATTCTCTTATGAAGAATGAATGGAAAAGCCAATTTAAATAGATTGGGTAGAAAATGCTCTCTAAAATATGACACACAAAGAAAGAAGAGGCTGTCCTTACAGGGTGAGATATGAACAGTTCAAAAAGAGAAAGGAAAGAGGTTAATATATGAGAAATAAAGCCAGTATGATGAAATGAATGAGCAAGGGAAAGAATGGAATGAAATGAGGTGAAAGAGGTGGGCCAGAGTGTAGATTCAAGGAAAGTAGTTTGGATTTTATAAATGCAACGGGATACCAATGAATCATTTTAAGAATGGACCTCATATTATCCATTTAGTTTTTACTTGATGTCTACTCCATTTCACACACAAACACACCAAAAACAAAATGACTAAACAGTAAGTGATTCTGGAGGGCAGAATATTAAAGTGGTTTGAAAAGGGAAGTTTTCTTAAACCTCTTCTAAGAAAATATTGGAGAATAACTTTGTTGCTTTTGAGTTGAAGAACTCCTTCAACAAGATAAAAATTGTAACTTATAAAGGAAAATATTAATAAATTGAACTTCACTAAAAAAAACACATGTTCATCAAAACAGGAAAATCAAAATGATAAGCTAAGATTGGGACAAGGTGTGGAAAATGCAAATAAAAACAAAAGAGTAGCATAAAAACATTTTTAAAATGTCCTTCATATCAGTCATAGAAACATAAATAATACAGTGAGGAAAAAAGAAAAAGATATAGGCAAGAATTTCATAGAAAAGAGAGAACAGACTTCCCTGTTCCCTGAGAAACAGCCATGTCCCTGGCTTCATGGAATTTAAACTAGAAGGAGTCAGATTTTAATGAAACCAGTACCATTCCTCAAATAGAGCCTGCTCCCTCAGCCTGGGACCCAACATCAAAAGATACTAGCAGAGGCCATCAGGGCTGACCTACACTCTTTGAACAAGCACTAAATGTTTCCTGTTTTAAGTGCATGAGATATTGAAGTTACTTTTTGTTGGGGAAAAAAAAACTGACCCAGAGTGTACCATATACAAATATGAATTCTAAGTAATTTAAATTCCTAAATTAATAATATAAAGCCATAAATATAAGAGAAGATGTAGAAGAATATTATTGTAACCTAGCAATGGAGAAGGTATTTTTAAGCAAGTACCCAAGTGGGGAAAAAAAATCAAAGATTTTACTCAATGAAGGATACCACGTATCAAACTAACAAATGGGCAACCATTTGAGACAAATACATGGCATTTAAAACCAATGAATAATACACAACTAATTAGTGCAAATTCTTTTCTGCCTACTTTTGACTGGAAAATGTTACCTAATAATAGTTTAATTTTCTATTGTTCTTAAAGTTTTTCAGATTTAAGATTCTCAGAATTGGGCTGATGATACTTTTTACTTAAAACTATGTTATTAAGGGGACACCTGGCTGGCTCAGTCGGTTGAGCATCTGACTTTGGCTCAGATCATGATCTCACGGTCCTTGAATTTGAGCCCCGAGTCAGGCTCTGTGCTGACAGGTCAGAGTCTGGAGTCTGCTTTCGATTCTGTCTCCCTCTCTCTCTGCCCCTCCACCACTCATGCTCTGTCTGTCTCTCTCAAAAACTAAATAAACATAAAAAATAAATAAAAATAAATAAAATAAACTCATTAAGAAATGTCTATGTTGCTTTTTTAAAAGTAATTTTTCATGTTTGTTTGTTTTTTGTAGTGGAGGGGCAGAGAGAAAGGGAGAGAGAGAATCCCAATGAGGCTCTGCACTGTCAGCACAGAGCCCTACATGGAACTTGATCCCATGAACGGTGAGATCATGACCTCATCCAAACAACAACAACAAAAAGAGTCGGGCACTTAGCCAACTGAGCCACCCAGACGCCCCTCATCTATGTTGCTTTTTAAATACTTAGTTCTAACTGCCTCATAGTAGTTCATTATATATCTTAGCATTGCAAATTTAAAGTTGCACACACACACACGTACACAGAGAGAGACTATGTGCCTTTGCACTTGTACAAAAATTTCTCTGGGGTAAAAATTCAACAGCTGCACTCCAAAAGATATTCATGCGTAATTTCACTAAGTAATGCCAAATTGTTCTTTAGACAATTTATACATCCACCAAAAGTACATCATCATCATTCCTATTTCCCACCTGGTCATCAATAATTAAATTACAGCAACAACTGGGTATACAATGATAACTTATAACAAAGATACTTAGCTTTGGAAGACAACTTATCTATATTTCCAGTCAATCAAATGAAGCAGATCCAGTGCCTTTCACTGTGCCTGGAAACTGAAGAACTCGCTAAATATTTGTTAAGCAAATAGTTGAGGAATGCCTCCTCAGAGCTTCCCCAGAAGTTGAAAGTTTTCATAGCAATGAAGCAAAATTAATTCTAACCTTGATGGCTTTGAATCACTTAAGAAAAAGGAAGAGATAAAAGAAGGTACAGAGAATACATTACTGAAAACTTGGAAAATCCTCAAGATTCTGTAGCCCTCCTCAAGGAAGAAGAATAAACTAGAATATCAGAAATTCAAAACACATTTATGTATGTGTGTGTGTGTATCTGTGTGTATGTGTGTGACGTGTGATGGCCAGTTTTGTGTCCACTTGATGGATCACAGGGTACCCAGGTAACAAGTGGTAAATGGAGTAAAGCAGATTGTCTACCTGGATGTGTGTGGGCTCCATCCAGTTTATTGTATATCCAAATGGAACAAAAGTCTGAGTAAAGGAGAATTTGCTTTCTCTGGCTGTCTTTGAACTGGGACATGGGTCTTATCTGCCTTCAGTCTTCGATTCACATATACTTTAGGCTCTTCTGCTTCTCAGGTCTTTAGACTCAGACTAGAATTATACCTCTGACTCTCCTGGGTTTCCAGCTTATTGACTCTAGATATTAGTTTCTTATAATAAATGCTTTATGTTTATTTTATTATATAATATATATATATATATATATACATACATATCTTGTCTTAATATATATGTATCTTATCTTAATATGTATGTGTATGTGTGTGTATATCTATCTATCTATATATCTATCTATATGTATATGTGTATATATATCCTATGGCTTCTGTTTGCCCACAATTACACATAACTTTTGTGATGGAAAGTTGGGGAAAAGGGATTGGCTAAGAAACTACAAAGGTTATTCAGTTTTCTCAATGTTTTATATAAAATCAAATTAAGGTGAATTAGAAGAAAAACATAAAGAGAAAGAAAATTTAAGGGTGACTTTTCAGCCAACAATTTATTTCAGTGAACCTCGGGAATAGTTTGGAATTTAAGTAATCTAGACTTGATATTTAAGACAGCAGCAAGAAGTATGATTCTCACACAGCCCTCCAGAAATATTTCCTTAATAAGTGTTCCTCCTTTTCTACTCTGTGATCATCAGGGTATTTACATTTTCATATTATTACAAGTAAACTGAGTTTTAAAATTATGTTTGTATACTGAGTCTTTAAATTCTGAAAAGAATATTGTACTTGTGACTATTTCTTCTTAAAGAACAAATAAACAGATAATAAGTATTTGATAATATAACAGAATGACACTGAAGAGACATAACCTTTCCTAAAACACATTTACTCAATTTAGTTGACATAAAGCTAATACTTTCTAAAGGTCAGCTTTCTGAGTCAAATATTTCATATGTAAAGGTAATGAGTAACTAGGTTATCTACAGAGTTTGTTTTCCCACCAAAGTTTATGTAGCATTATGACTTGTACGAAAATTTAGTTATGTTTCATTTTTAGGATCATTACCAAAATATGTTAGTACCCACCCCTACAAAAAAAAGTATGTAGAATTCTAATTTTCTTATGTCATTTGAGATCTTAATTGATTGTAGTCCAAGAAATTTCCTTTGGACAAAAACTACAATATACAACATTAAAAAAAATAATAATTCGTGAGAGTAGTTCAGATCATTCTTATAACACTACATTTAAGTCTCAAAAGTCAATTGGGTTCACGGTCTTCAATCATCTGGAAATCTTTCTAGTGATCATCAAGGCTGAGTATTCTAAATTTTACACTCCAGCGAAGCTGGCATCTGGCAGTCTTGTCTCTATAATCAATACTATATTGCTTGGCACATTATTAATAAAGATTAATTTGATTACCTCAAAAGGCATTTAAAACCACTCAGAGTATACATAAAACATTGTTATTAATTCTTGTGTTTGGAAACTATTTGATAAGAATCGTTTAGGGGTGCCTGGGTTGCTCAGTCAGTTAAGTGTCCGACTTTGACTCAGGTCATGATCTCGCAGTTCATGAGTTCGAGCCCAGCATCAGGCTCTGTGCTGACAGCTCAGAGCCCGAAGCCTGCTTCAGATTCTGTATCTCCCTCTCTCTCTGCCCTTCCCCCACTCATGCTTTGTCTCTCTCTCAAAAATAAACATTAAAAAAATTTTTTTAAAGAATTATTTGTATAATATGTAATGACATCTTTCTGGTACCTAAATAAAATAGGGGCCTTTTTCAAAATCTCAGAGAAACAAAGCTTTGTATTTGTAGAACTGTAGCTACCAAGTACAAAGACTTAAGGTAAATTAAGAATGAAGAGTAAGTCATAAGAATATATATTAACTATATATTACATATGTCATAGATAGACTCTAAGCTCCATGTGAACAGAGATCTGCAATGTATAAATAACACTGTATCCCCTATCACCAACAAAATGACTTGTTCAAAACGTGCATGCAGTAATTGTATTGAATTAACAAATGAATATACATAAATGAGTGAATAATGAATGTCTTCCAAAATAAAACAGACTTTAAACATCAAAACCTTCTACAGCGAGTAAGGCTCTACTGAATTGCTATCTTCAGTTTGGAAAACCAGGCAACAACACTGACTGCTGAGGCAGATTCTCATTCTCAGTTTGTGCCTATATAAAAACATCAGTATTTGGTATCTTGAAATGTAATATCTTGTATTTGCATTCTGGCAATTTTATTTTCACAGGTCTCAGCAAAATGCTTTTGTAACTTCCAGTTGTTTCATAAACAGGGAGTTGGTTGGCTGGCCACTGTTAAGCTGACCAGCCATTCTCTGCAAGGAATGAAAGTAAGCAGGGTGAAGGTCATTAAATAATCAAAATTTACTTAGTGCTTTGCACAATTACACAAAAGCTTATGCTTCCTTTTGTGTTTTTGAGGGAGAGAGCACTTGTGGGGGTGGGGGAGAGATATGGGGTTGGGGGGCAAGGCAGAGAAAGAATCTTAGGCAGGCTCCATGCCCAATGGGGGAGTGGGGGGAGTCGTGCCTAATGCAGGGTGGATCTCACATGACCAGAGCTGAAAACAAGAGTGGATGCTTAACTGAAATCAATAGTGGATGCTTAACCAACTGAGCTTCCCAGGCACCCTGCTTCCTGCTTATACTTCATTCTGCTTTCAGACAAGAAGTTATTATTCTCTACACAGAAATGCACATAGCCTTTTGTTCATTAAATTAAAATGTATTATTCTATTTATCTGATATATTACCAGTTTGATCTTTAAATTTGCTCTAAGAAGAAGTAAAATAAGGAATGTTGCTGGTAATTTACAATTATTTTGTGATTTGGTATCAAACAGCAAAATGATCTATCTTGAGGAGACTGACACATTGATAAACATTAACTTTCAGTCAGTTGCTAATTAATGAACCACAAAAACACACTGATGAATACACAATGGTGATCAGAGTATATTTTAGTATATTATTGAATAACAAATACAATAACTTTCAAAATAAATACATTCAAATCTAATAAAAATTGTCATCTATTTGCACAACAGTAATGTTTACTATTTATATATGAGGACTACTTGATTAATATTTGTGAAGAATATTGTAAAACAAACCTCAGAATATTTTAAATTCTAAAATTTGTTAGCCTGCTTGGAGTTGAATGTCCTATATATTACTTAAAGGAGCAATATAATTTATTCAACGTCTAGAAATATGTATTTCTACCCTAGTGTTGTATGACTTTGTAGGTGGTACAAAGATCTTTGTGTGGTATAACAAGAAAATTCTAGAACTATTAGTTCTGTAACTACTTTAAATTTAAATTATCTAAACTTCTGACAGTTGCCAAAGGAAACATTTTAAAGTAATCCTAGAAAGTACAAAACTTGTCAAGTTTGATATATGTTAAAAGAAAAGCCACATTTCTCCTTAAACTAATTAACAATAAAGAGTTAGCTGTCTATCTGTCTTTGTCTAACATTTTCCAGCTGGATAAATTCAATTGTTATTAAACTTGACAAAAAGCAAGGATATTATTAATGAAATTAACCACATGATGTTAACTTTTTACCACAATATCCCAGTGTGTTTTAATTAATTGTATGACAGAGATAAAAGGAGTTCATAGGTGAGAATGTAAATTGAGTTTGTTACTCTTATTTTTGATAGGATAGCAACCTATCATTTGCACATTTCAAAAGTTAAATTGTATCATGTTTCTAGATTATCACCTAAAATCTAAGTATACTTTCATCCCCCTCAGGAAACTCATTTATTACACTTATTTAACAGTGCAATTACATTTTACATGTGTCAAACATTGACTGTCTAAGGTCAAATTTAGATAGCCCACTAATTTAGATAGACAGCAGACATCAGACAGACACAAACATAAATACTATGACATTAAGTGAATTACAAAATTATAATTTTGATAATTTTTATGCTATTCAGACATACACAAATGTATACACAATGTACACAGTACATTGAAACACTGGAAATATATTTTAAAATAGCATATATATTCAAAATGAAGGTTTCAAATAGAATGGAAAAGTTCAGTTTGGTTCATTTCAACAAACATCTGTTGGTTGTATCCTATGTTTGGTGCTATATCAGGTCCCAGATCTGCATCTGCCAAGTTCCTGCTTCAAGGACTAAAGCTGTCAAAAATGTAAAAGGAGTAATTGCAGTAATATTTATTGGGAGCCCAAGATAGAAATCATTTACTTAACCCAAAGGGAAAAGGGAACATTTTCAGGAAGCAGTAACACTTGAGATTCACAAGATGATTTACAAGATAACTTGCCAGGTAAGAGATAAGACAGATGCAGGCAGTAGAAAGCGTAAGAAGATGCAAAACATCAGGAAACAGCATGGTCGCAGAGAAGAACGCCAAGTTGTTTTCTTGTAACCAAACATGAGGCTGGAAATGAAATGGAAAGCACAGGGAGAGTTACCTTATGTTAGCCCAACTCCAGGTCACAGAGAGCCTTATATGGGATTCTAAGGAATTTGGACTAAATATGTAGATGATGGGGAGCTCTAACAGATTTGATTTAAAAGAAGGATCTTTGAGAGGCACCTGGGTGGCTCAGATGGTTAAGCGTCCAACTTGAGGCTCAGGTCATGATTCCACCATTTGTGAGTTCGAGCCCCGTATCTGCACTGTCAGTGCAGAGCCTGCTTGGAATTCTCTCTCTCCCTCCCTCCCTCTCCCTCTCCCTCCACCACTTGCTCTTCTCTCTCTCCCTCTCTCTCTCTCTCAAAATAAATAAACTTTAAAAAAAGAAGGATCTGAGACAGATGCCACTGGGCGAGAAGCAGAGATTAGACTAGAGAAGGAGAAAGGTTGAACGTGGAGAGGTATAAGAACCCTGAAACAGTATGTGAGACATGATGAGGGTCTGACCTACAGCAGTGCCAGTAGAGATGGAAAGAATGTGACAGACACACTGAAAAATGTATATGAATCAAATCACAGGAATTGGTGTTTGAAAAGACGCAGTGGGAGAGATAAAGCAGGAAAAGTTTACTTTGATTCTCTGGTTAGGGTACAGCCATTAGTCAGTAGGGAATGCAGAAGAAAAAGCTGATCTAGAAAAGAGAAAGAAATCATTCTGGATTCTGCTCACCACTATACCACCAATGCTAGAAGGAAATCATTCTAAAGAATTCCAGAGAAAATATTAGCAATTAAACCAGCAAACAAGTGATTTGCAACATTAAAGCAAATATTCAGGAAATATGCAAATATAAACAATATACATTTCACATTATTTGAATTTTGAAAGTAAAATATCTAAAAGTTTGCAAGTAAAAACATCTTAAAAATAGATTGTTTACATAAGAGCCAACTCATACTAAGAACACAAGAGCAAAAGTGAGACATAGATGACTGGATAGAAAATAAAGAGAGAAGGAAAAGGCATTTTCCAAATGATCAAAGTTGTAATCATCATTTCATAAATTTGATCTATGTCAACACAGCATCTTAGTATGCAGAATCTGGTCAGGTGCCAAGAAAAGACACGAGAAAATACGGTGTTATATCAGAGAGGGTATTAGAAGTCGCAGGTGACAATACCAAGAGGCATGCATGTAAGCTATGAAATAGAGCTCAAAATGCATTCCACCTGTTTTTCTTACTCCTCAGGCAGCTTCCAGAAAGACACTGGCTAACTGTTGAATGGGAAATGGGTAAATTAGATGATTTTCCATAGGTAGAAAAAATCAGACCAAAGCTATTTTCTGAATCAGATGAAAGAAGAAATACAGAATAGTCAGACAAACATAGTGGCGATTGGGGTGGAGTGGAATGCATTAGAGAGTGATATGGTTTTAAGTATCATTAAAACATATTGCAATATATTATACCTGTCTGATAGAATGGCCTTCAAATGGAAGAAAAGGGAAAAGGGGTTTCTATGAGTACTTACCTGTACTATAACAGCACATTCAGCTTGACAAAGTGGTAACTCCATTTTAGAGATTCATTCACCTCAACAGACTCAAATAGCCTGCTCTGCATTGCTCAGCAGGGAACTTCATTAGTACCATTCAAACTGAAGTTCCACTCTTCTTAAAGAACAGACATGGAAAACAACTCTTCCAAAGATCCTTCCTATGTAGAGGGTCTACCTTCCTGTCTCCAAAGATCAGGAACAAAGCTAAAAGGGACAAAAAACTCATCTGGTCTATTACCTTCATTGTTAAAATTGCTAGATGCTTCACAGCATATTGAACATTAGGGGATAGTGTGTATATATATATATATATATATATATATATATATTTGAGTCAAACAATAGTTTGACTTACTGACCATACAGCTTTTATAAAGTTTTTAATTTTTAAGTGAAAAATTTTAAATTATAAGTGAATATTAACTTAATATTCACTTAATTATAGAATTATAATTACAATTATAATTATAGACTTATAGAATTATAGAATTTATATAGAATTATAAATCCTGTATTTGGTTTTTCCTAATAGGAAGCTAAAATACCAGATCAATGTAACAAAAGATAAAATACTAGACTGATTCAATCAGAACCCTTTGTAAAAAGATTCACTTTACATGAGTAAAGCAGGTGGACCTATATTTTTTATGATTTTTGTATAGGTGTCTGTGGATGCATGTGACTGTTTACAGATTTTGTATAGTTATACTTCACTATCCAGAGTAAAGTATAGTTTTATTTTCATACTTCTAGAATTAGAGGTCCTTTCTTTAATTGTTTTCATATGCTTAAGTCCTAACTTTGCATTACTTTCTTTAATATACATAAAATTTTGAATGTAAATGAGAGATATGGAGCAAGGAATTTTAAATGTAGTAATTTTTTAATGGCCTAATAGAGATAAAACTATTACAACTGATTAACTCTTTATGTGTTTATTTTAAATTTTTTAATATTTATTTATTTTTGAAAGACAGAGACAGAGCACCAGCAGTGGAAGGGCAGAAAGGGAGACAAAGAAGCAGGCTCCAGGCTCTGAACGGCCAGCACGGAGCCCATGCAAGGCTCAAGATCATGATTTGAGCCAGTCAGATGCTTAACCAACTGAGTCACCCAGGTGCCCCAATTTATTTTTTATTTATATATTTTGAGAGAGAGAGAGGAAGAGGGAGAGAGAGAGAGAGAACAAGCCAGGGAGGGTCAGAGAGAGGGAGAGAGAAATCCCAAGCAAGCTCCCAGCTGTCAGCGTAGAGCCCAATGTGGGGCTCCAACTCAGGAACCGAGAGATAATTAGCCAAGTGGAAACCAAGAGGCCAATCTTAACCAACTGAACCACACAGGTGCCCCTCAACTGATTAACTCTTAAATTTTATAATATACTGGAATTTCATCTCTAATTTTGAGCATCATGGCCTTCCTAATCTTAAAGTCATTGTCTTCCTTGGAACGTATCACTAAAAAGTTACATTATTCTTACTACTAATTGACAGTGGCAAAGAACACAGAAACTAGAATTTGTACAGAAGCATTCCTAGAAGTATAAATGACTAAAAATATTCAAAACAGGGTCTTTTCAGAGTCAGCACTAAATGATCTTTCCTTAACATAAGCAGATAGTGAATTGAATTCCTTTTTAAAAATTTTTTTTCAACGTTTTTTATTTATTTTTGGGACAGAGAGAGACAGAGCATGAACAGGGGAGGTGCAGAGAGAGGGAGACACAGAATCGGAAACAGGCTCCAGGCTCCGAGCCATCAGCCCAGAGCCTGACGCGGGGCTCAAACTCACGGACCGCGAGATCGTGACCTGGCTGAAGTCGGACGCTTAACCGACTGCGCCACCCAGGCGCCCCATGAATTGAATTTCAAATTTGAATTTTCAAATGTGTATTCCAGAATGTAATACAGCTTAAGTGATAGATTGTGGTGCTTCCTATAGTCTAGAAGATAAAGAGGACCAGAATATGGAAGAAAAAATGTACACTTATTAACAAAAACTGTTGAAATTTTATCTTTTGTAGGAAACCAGCCATTTTCTAGAATGTTTTTCATAGCAAATGCTCTGACCTTTTATATGTTAATGTGTCTTTTTTGACTATCAAGTTGGTTAAGGATTAGGAGCATTAAGAATTTCAAAAGATTCATAACTACACAGATCTAAAAAAAATGGGAGAAAATACTATTATTCCTGAGGTATACATGGCAAAAGTTTAAAAAAATTTTTTTAATGTTTATTTTATTTCTGAGGGAGAGACAGAGACAGAGCACAAGTGGGGGAGGGGCAGAGAGAGAGGGAGACACAGAATCTGAAGCAGCCTCCAGTATCTGAGCTGTCAGCACAGAGCCCAACGCAGGGCTTGAACCCACAAACCATGAGATCATGACCTGAGCTGAAGTCAGACGCTTAATCAGCTGAGCCACCCAGGCGCCCATACATGACAAAATTTGTAAACTCAAAAGAACACCCAGTATTTCCAACATTCAAGGGAAATTATTCTCAAGGAAAGAAGAAGCCATAGTGGAATTCTTTAGCAAAGATGAGAAGTGGGGTCTACCATGGCACAAGAAATGGTTAAAGAGACTAGGTTTGCCACAGTCAGAGCTACAATTATGGTTCCATCTACTCCAATTTGTGTTACAAAATCTGGAGCAACTTACAAGGTGCAATACTGGGAAGATTTAGGAGTCAACTTTGATAATTAAAATTTAGAAATCCTATAATTGACTTGAAAAATTAGCACCTTCCCTGTGTTTATTAATAAAATACCTATAAATATTTAGCAAAGTAAATTGTAGACAAAATATTTCAACTATGAAGGTATATTTATGCTTCTGGTTATACAAAGTCATAATGCAGAGATAATTCTGTCTGCTCAACCACATTATAATCTAATTTTCTGCTTTTTGATGAAGCTTGGGCAATCTACATGAGTCCAACCAAACTTAGGAAACTTTCTATGATCATAATCCAGCGAAAATTCTATATTATTCTTTCTTTTTTGTCCACAAAGAGTATTGTTGAATCTAATAAACAGTTTACTATACTTTTCATTTGTCTAAAATCTTAACAGGGGACCCTGGGTGGCTCAGTCAGTTAAACATCCAACTCTTGACTTTGGCTTAGGTCATGATCTCACAGTTCCTAAGTTTGGGCACCATATTGGGATCTGTGCTGATAGGGCAAAATTTGCTTGTGATTCTATCTCCCTCTCTCTCTGCCCCCCCCTGCCATTTGCTGTCTGTCTCTTTCCCAAAATAAACTAAAAATAAATTAATAAATATATAAAGTGTATGCTATTAAAGTTAAGTTCTCTGAAATGAGGATTCAAATTTTAAAAAATAAAAAAATAAATAAATAATAAATAATGTTAAAAAATCATTATTAGCAACAAGGCTTTCCATTTCAAGAAACAATAAATCAGATCATCATTTAATTCTGAGCTCATTTTTCTAAACTAACAATTTTCTACTATATAAGAACTTTGATAGAAGAACTGATTGCACTTTCTGATACACTCCCGTTCAATTGTAGTACCTCAAAATGGACAGAAGATTTTAGTGCAATGTCATTATGATGGACGTTTGGATTTTCATGCAAAATAAATCACAAATCCATGAGGTGGCTAGTGTTTTTTTTTTAAATAATTTTTAGGTTTTCCAATAGCTGAAGACATCATCCTGTTAAAAGTTGTCCCCACAGGCCCCTACAGGCCTTCATTGTAATGGTCCATATTCAATTTCCTGTTAATATAAGTATATGAGGATGTATCTTCATGACTGATAAGTAATGGACAACATACAAATGTTCTATTTAAAAAAGATAAAAAGAAGGAAATGAACTAACTGAAATCATTTTAAATTATTCATGTGTCTCTGATGTTTAATATATTGCTTAAATAAAAAATCCCTTTCACACATTACTCAGGTGACAATTTTAAAATTGCACAAGAGAATGATTTTTCCTATCCAATAATAGAAATACATAGGAATAAACATAAGAACACTAGATGAATCTCAAATTTACATCTTCAAAGCTTAGACATTTTTCCTGAGCTTCAGATTTTTTCCTAGTAGCTTCACTTTTCATGCATTAAACTCATTACCTGTCTCTCTACCACCACCAGCCAGTCCTGCTCTGTGCTTCCAATTTTAAGGAATGATACTGTCATGCATTCAATGAACCAAGCTAAATACCAAGATTTTCCCTCTTCTTCACTCTAAGTATTACATTTGATTCTTTTCCCCAAATCCCTTTAAACTTAAATCACCAAAAACAGTTATCTTAGTGCCAGATCTTTTCTGCTTCTCACTAGAATTTCTATTATATCTTATCTTTCTGCATCCAATATTAATAATTTGTAACCCATCTTCTTTTCTGAAATGTATGCCATCATGTCATTCCTTGCTTGTAATCCATCAATGACTCCAAGCTCAAACTCATTTTCAGGAGTAGCATATAGCACCAAATGTGATTTGGCTTCTGCCTACCATTTTAATCTCATCTCTGACATTTACATTTTGCTCTAAAAATATTTAATGTCTTGTAGATGTCTTTTACAATTAATTTTTCTTCCAACATATTAATTTTCTTGCAGTTATCTCTATAAACATATGATTTTCTACATTTCTAGGTCTTTCTGAAACTCCTCTTACTATAAAAGGTCAAGGATCAAACCTGTGATGTCTGAATACCTAGAAGCCAGTATGGAACTTAGCAGCACATAGTGTATTTTAATAAATGCAAAATCTTAAAAAATTTTAAACTTATTCAAGGAATTATTGAGTTTGTTAAAAGTTAGGGAACATAAAAATATTCCTAACATCAATAATTATTCCATTTTTAGGCTGTTTTTTATTTCATATCTATACATAGGCATATTCTCTACACCATGGTAATACCATAAACAGAAAAACTATGAGGGTCTAACATAAAATAAAGATAAATACTAGTTTGAATCCCCTAAAGAAAAGAACCGAATATTTTATTCATTCAAGACATGTTTACAAAATGGGTATAGGACATTCTGGTTAAATAACTTTTGCTAAATGTGTAATTAAAAATGGTCTAATGGTATTAGTGCAGTTCGTATGATCACAAGTTACACTGATTTAGTACAAACAGCTTAAGTATTTGACAAGTCTCATAAGTTGTCCCCATTTGGGGGCTCCAAAACAGATTTTTGCAGCTACCCCATCATGAAGGTAGGGAAAGACAGCTAAAATGAACATAGAGGGTAAAATGCCTCCAACAACTGGAGGCTATTGAAAGGTTGTAAGTTATAGGCACCATTTTTTTAAATAAACAGCAATATAAATGAGTTATTTGGCTGTGTTTAGAGTTATAATTCTACAGACTGAACAAATAGTTGCAAGATTACCCATACTAACATGCTTTAGAATTTACCTCCAATCTTTTCCTTGTTTAAAAGTGAAGTTTTCTGGATACTATATACAAATATTTGCCCTTTATACATTTCAATTAGGATTTATAATATGTTAGAGCCATAGGGCACAATCATTTGTCAATATATATATATATATATATATATATATATATATATATATATATATATATATATATATGTTCCATCATGATAAGTGTACTCTTTAATCCCCATCACCTATTTTACTCCTCCCAAAGGTATATTTTACATTGGAGAAATAATTTGAATTGACAGCATTATGACCAGAACTTTTCTCATTCTAACTGAAAAAATATGTACTTATGCACATTGTGGTAGTTTTGCATAAACAGATCACACCTGTGGAGGTTACCAATTCAAACATGCTTTGTGAACTATAGCCTGGAGTCATTCTTACTAGCTGGGCAGATTACCTACAAGACATATTCTGGAGTTATAAAAGAAAATATTCAGATGTTATACCCTAGAGTGGAAGAAGACTTTCAGTTTAAAAAAAAAATCTTATAAAATAACTACTAATCATAACTAAGAATCAAATTGAATATTACATTTCATTTTATATGTTAACTCTATTAAAAAGAAAATTATTTTGAGATTAGGAAAAAAATTAATAAAATTAAATAAATCTTAAATAAATATGGCTAGAGAAATAAATGAGTTTATTAATAAATAAAATTAAATTTAAATAAATAGGAAAATAATATGAGCTTATCTTATTGTAAAATAGAAATTTTCTTATAAATTTTTTAAAGTTTATTAATTTTGAGAGAAATGGAGAGAGAGAATCCCAAGCAGGTTCTGTGCTGTCAACACAGACTCAGATGTGGGGCTTGAACCCACAAACTGTGAGATCATGACCTGAGCCAAAATCAAGAGTATCTTGATTAATCAGTCATTCTAACCTTTCCAACCCTGTATGCATACCCCTTTAAAGTTTTTAAGGGACATATATCAATAGAGAATTTTATATTTAATACTATGCTACCTTTTTTAATATGACAGTCTTTATTATAATATTAGATAATTGTCTACTGAAAAACTATCTTGGGATAAGATTTCAAATAACAGAAATTACTATAGCTAAGAAGCATTTGAGGTTTATGCACTATTTCTTTCTATGTAATTACTAAAACAAGAAATCTGAATGTATGGTATAGTTCAGTACATTCATCACTATACACATCATAATATGTTATGGAGATGATTAACCTAAATGCTTTCATTTACAAAAAAAAAAAAAAACAACAGAGGGGGGCTGGTATTAAATGTTTCAAAATCAGTCTTTTTAAATCCTATTTGGCATTATTTCCTTGCCAAGACAAGAGTCATAACTCACTCCAGTTCTGATACTTTGTCATTTCCAAAAATTATTTGTCAGGGTAAAATCATGCAAATATAAATGTTTACAAATATTTATTGATTTGACAGAGCCTATATTTTATCTAAGAATAGAAAGTTATCTACACTTTAGAAGTAGTGAATTTAAAGGGGGGAAAACTTGGTATGTGTTGCATGGATAAAATTAATATGTTTAGCAAGAAATATATGATCATATTTGGTTGTCCTCAAACAGAATTTTTACACTTCTGAAAAATCATTCACATTCGCAAATAAAAATCAGGAAATTTTATTTTAAGAGTTCATTAAAGGCTACTGTTAATTAGTTAAGGAACTAAAAAAAAAAAAAAAAAAAGAGCTCCCTTTAGCCATGCTTTCTTTCCTCCAACACACCAAAACACATGCTGGCTAAACTCATTACTATTAAAATATATTTCTTAGCTACTAATAAATCCTTAAAGTGAAGATACATCAGTGAATAATGCTGATGAATGAGCTGTTGAAATGGCTAAGTTCCTTCTTTCACGAATATATCACGTAGCCATACAATATCCTTTCCTAATTCTCCCTTCAAAGGCCAGCCTGCCTTACACGTATGTGTAGTTTATTTTCCTTTTATCCTTCGTTTCTTCCTTTCTTCCCTCCTCCCTTTCTTCCTTCCTCTTTCTTCTTTCTTTTTTTCTTCTCTCTTTCATTCCTTCCTTCATATATATATATATATATATATATATATATATATATATATATACATTTTTACTATCTACTTTCTGACACTTTCTTTTGGATAGAAAGTACTATTTGACCAACTAATGAGGAAAAAATTCTGTGTTTTTTTTCCTCTAAGACTGCTTTCCATTTTTGTTTTTGTTTTGTTTTTTTTAATATAGTAGAAGAATAATTTCCTGGTAAACTCTGAACTTCAGCCTCAATTTCCTTTTTATCCTCACCATTGTTTCCCCATTTTCTACAGTCCACAATATGTTCCCATTGCAGTTGGAAGACTCCAACCAAGGTCAATTACCCAACTACATTTCCTAGAAGTTGACTTTAAATGCAGAAAAAAAAAAAAAGAAAAAGAAAATAAATCTCCAGTAAAGTATGTTATTAACAATACAAAAACAATTTGAAAAGATTTATCCAAGACAGCGTTAGAGGACTAGGTACTCTAACTGGGTGACTGAGAACATCAGAACATGACTGTCACACAATCCCTAGCTTCAAGGATACTATAATCTTATTAAAATTTACAGTTCTACAATTAGATTAGTCCATGATTTTTCATGAACTGTCTGAGTATCAGGTGCTTTTTTTTTTTTTCATTAGCCAAATGATGGGTGGAAGAGTCTGCACTCATCTTGTTTGTAATCTATTCTTTGAAACCTAAAATTATTTTTAACATCTTGCTAATAGTTTCTATAAAATATCTCAGGTTGTTTTTAAAAAAAATCAGAGAAATTCAGATTTTCTAACAAAATATTCTCTCTGTCTACTTGAATTTCTTAAAAAATAATCAAGATATCATAATCAGGATCAAATTTAGAAGAAAAAGCTTTAGGGGAAACCCATCTCTTTCCTTACAAAAGACAAAACCTCAGACAAGATGGTATTCTTTTCAACTCAGCTACCTGGAAAAATACCAACATCCACTCTTCTTATTTGTCTTCAGTATAATCTCTTTATTTTAAGTCTTCCATAAAGATTTAGTAATGTATAAAGTATTACACAAGCATTTGAGGAAAAAAATGTAACATGGTTTTCTACTTTCTATTATTTCTAAAGAAGGGTGAAATGGTTAAAAAGAATTGAAAAATACTGCAACACAACTGATATTTCCAAGAGCAGCTGTAATAAATACTTAACTGAAAATTGCCAACCAGTGTCACACATTTGAGAACATATTAAATAGTATATCATATATTTTTGTCTTGGGTCCAGTTTAAGTAATTATTTTCAAAACTAGATATAGGCTATTTATGTACTGGAAAGTTGGTGTGTGTTTCTGCATCTGGAAAGAAGCCTGTTTTGTTTTGTTTTGTTTTGTTTCAGAGAAAAGGTATTATTAGTAAAAAAAAAACAACCTAGAAATAGAACAGTCAATTTAATTTATATATCAATATAGTGTGTTGGGTTTTTCTTTTAAAACATACTCTATAGTGCGTATACCCTAATAGCATTTGAAACAATGGAAATAAAATAGAGAAACAATGAGCTAATTTGCTAAAATTAATAGCTATTAATTTTCTATCATATAAAATATGAAATAACATTTAATAAATATGAATATGCCTCTTTTATTTTTTCACTGGAGTTATTGCTCCCAGAAACTGGGGTTCTGGTTATTTATGTAATTATTCACTGATGCCTAAACAAAGAATTCTAAATGAAAATGAACATTGCTCTCATTGAAGAACAGTGCCTCCTCCTACCAAACCTAAGTAGACTGAACCAAAGAGAATAACCTATGTTCCTTCTCTCCACAGGGAGAAAAACTGATTTTCAATAATTATTGGGAATCATTTATGACTTCCTGCAACTGAATTTACTACAATACATTGAACAACGTGCCATCCTAAGCACATAGTGCCCTTTCTAAGAGACATTTATCTAGTACAAGAAACAACTTAAAACTAAATATCAAAAGCTCATATTTTTAAAGTCCTCCTGGGGCACCTGGGCGGCTCAGTCAGTTAAGTGTCTGACTTCGGCTCAGCTCATGATCCCACATGAGCTCGAGCCCCACATTGGGCTCTGTGCTGACAGTTCAGAGCCTGGAGCCTGCTTTGAATTCTGTCTACCTCTCCCTCTGCCCCATCCCTGCTCACACTCTGTCTCTCTCTCTCAAAAATAAACA
Source organism: Neofelis nebulosa (assembly GCF_028018385.1). Taxonomy (NCBI): domain Eukaryota; kingdom Metazoa; phylum Chordata; class Mammalia; order Carnivora; family Felidae; genus Neofelis; species Neofelis nebulosa. The sequence continues at coordinate 23,460,003 of NC_080783.1, forward strand.
TTAAAAAAAATTAAGTCCTCCATTTTTCTCTTCTCTCTTGGTTCTTTCCCTAACCTCCAATTGCTATAAGACTTGGCATAGTGTCAACTATCTTTTTGTTTCCCTGTCTTTTTCAGTCCATGACCTCAGGGCTTCATATTTCATCATTAAAGTTGTATAAAGCACCTTTCAATTGGAGAATGCTTTTGTATAAAAAATAATTTTGGGCTTATTCTTAAAAATAACTATTTCCTTCTTCCCACCACACTTGGTCATTAAAACTTAAGGCTATGCACAAAAGTACAATATATTTATCTGATCTTTGGTGATGCTAAAAAATAATTTAAGGGGGACATAATATAGGAGGAAAAGTCATATTATCTAAACTATAAAGCTGAAAGTCTTAGAGAAAGTTCTGGATAGTATCACAAGTACAATTTATAGATTCTACACAGTACCTGTTCTCTCTTTAAAAGCATTTTAGCAGTAAAAGGCAAGTTTTTACATTGTAAATTAAATATAATGATATAATTCATATTTAAGAAACTCAAAAAGCAGATCGTGTTAGAACATATAAGTAGGAGATACTCCCTCCATTTCATAGTTCACATTTCACAACTAGAGAATGCCTTTGATGACTCTTTATGATGTAGGGAAGGAAGAGGACCCATTTGAAAACTGTTCAGTGTCAAAAGGAATTATTTGACTTTTTTACCTGAAACTTCCATTAATAGAGCTAGTTTTAGGTGGGGCTTGATTAATACCTCACATATCACAGCATCTTTGTCTGAGCTATACTTCTTTTTGGCATTAGATCCATCTTAAGCTGGCTTCCATCATCATAGCAAGATGACTGCAGATGTTCTAAGTTTTACATCTGAGTATCATACAAAGAGGAAAACTGAAAGGCTTCTTTTTTGCTACTCCCCTACTTCCACCCCAACATTTAGATATTTGATCCTAACTGGGCTAGAAATTAGATGTGGTAAGTATTTACTCCAATGAAGATCAACTTGGCCTTGGGCAGAGAGATCAACGGTACATAGCTAAAAAGGGTGTTTTACTAAAGAACACTTAGGGCCTTTAAATAGTAGCAGGGAAAAAGGTTGCTAGACATCCAATAACAGATGTTCAATAAAATAGATGCCCTACACTATTATAGTAGTAATGATAAATACAGAAAATATGATTAGTAATTGAAAAGAGTTTTAGAGCTACTCAACAAAATTGATTTTCACAAAAAATACTAAAAAATGTTAACTTGAATTAGCAGATATCTTACCAAGCAAAAGAGAAAGAAATCCATAAAGGAAAAGATAGGCTTACTTAATTACATAAAGTTTATTTAAATGGGAAAAAAAGGACAATGTTAGTCTGGGAGATATATTTTCAAACCCCTGGCATATAAATAAATGTATGGCAAGAAGTACCTATAAATTTATATGAAAACAACAAACCAGCAACAAAAAAATTAAGCAAGAATACAAGTGGGACTCTCACAAAAGAGGAAGTGTACATCATTGATATACGTGTCAAATGATGATATATTTCATTATTTATAAGGGAAAAGCAAGCTAAAACAACAATGAATAACTTTTCCATTCTGAATGTAAAAAACTTATAAAGAACAATAAAATGCATGCTGGCAAGGATTAAAAACATAGCACTCTATCCCTTGTTGGTGGGGTTGTAAATCACTACAATCTTTTGAGAAATAAGCTAGCAACATCAATTGCAATTAAATCTTAGGAACACTTTCCCATGGAATTATGTAATGGGATATTTAATGGTATTCAGATAAACAACATTAATCTTCTGAAATGTATGTACAATCACCATAGGTAGTACAACTGTGCTTTTTATTTTTATACCATACATGACCATAATGTCATGTCACTTAATTTTAGATTACAAATTCAAAGTTGTTGATGAGGAGAGCCAAGGGATAATAAGAAGCTACTACTTTATCTCTAAACTTATTATTTTGACTAACAAAATAGAGGTGTTAATGGAAAGATGCCCACGAAATCAATTCAAATGCATTCAATTCAAGGGGCACCTGTATGGCTCAGTAGGTTGAGCATGTCCCATTCTTGATTTTGGCTCAGGTTATGATCCCAGGGTCATGGGATTGGGCCCCGTGTCTGGCTCCATGCTGAATATGGAGCCTACTTAAGATTTGCTCTCTCTCTCTCCCTTTGCCCCTCTACCCCACCTGCACTCTCTTTCACTCACTTTCTCTCTCTAAAATAAAAACAAATACAAAAGCAAGCCCAAATGCATCAATTTAAAAATAGTAAAACGTGGGGCACTTGGGTGACTCAGTTGGTGGCACAGACCTTGGCTCAGGTCATGATCTCGCAGTTGGTGGGTTCCAGTCCCACATTAGGCTCTGCTGACAGATCAGAGCCTGGAGCCTGCTTTGGATTCTGTGTCTCCCTCTCTCTCTGCTCCTCCCCACTCTCTCTCTCTCCGTCTCTCTCTCTGTCTCTCTTCTCTCTCTCAAAAATCAGTAAACATTAAAAAAATGTAAATATAGTCAAATCAATTAAAGGCATATAGAAGTAGACTATAAAAAAAGAATAGTAACCAGAAATCATTTATAAAGGAAGACACAAATAAAAATTACTCTTTTGGATAGGTATCTGTATGAAAAGAATATTTTTAATAGAGTTTACCTATAATTTATTTTTCTTTTCCGGCAAAAAGAGTGCATTTATTCCTGATTAAATACAAATTAATGAGAATTACACTTATCAAATGTTTTCTTTTTTTAAAATGTAATAAACCCGGGGCGCCTGGGTGGCGCAGTCGGTTAAGCGTCCGACTTCAGCCAGGTCACGATCTCACGGTCCGTGAGTTCGAGCCCCGCGTCAGGCTCTGGGCTGATGGCTCAGAGCCTGGAGCCTGTTTCCGATTCTGTGTCTCCCTCTCTCTCTGTCCCTCCCCCGTTCATGCTCTGTCTCTCTGTCCCAAAAATAAATAAACGTTGAAAAAAAAAATTTTTTAAATGTAATAAACCCAAAATCAAACTATGAATTAGAAATTACCATTGTTATATGACAGCACAGAGACTATCTTGCTACTAAGCTGCTTAGACCTCAGATGTGCACCCTATGTACAAGTCTTTGGGCACCTGGTTTTCTGTGGAGGAAGTGGCAAAATAGCTTCCATCACTTATCAATAGAGCCCTATACTCAGTACTGGCCTTGCTCTGATCCTTGAGTTTCTTATAGCACCAAGAATTCCTTCCTCTGGAGCAAAAATAATGAAGAAATAAGTTTGTACAATAAAGTAAACCCAAACTGTGTTCAGATGACAATGATCTAGACAACACTAGTACAATGAAAAAAGCCAACTCAAGATATACACTAAAATTACTTTAAAGATAGTACTCTAAAATTTGCACACGGAGCATTGATTCAGCTTTTATCTTTAAAAAATGCATGTTCTTGGGCACCTGGCTGGCTCAGTCAGTTAAGTGTCTGACTTCAGTTCAGGTCATGGTCTCACAGTTGGTGAGTTCAGGCCCTGCATCAGGCTTTGTGCTGACAGCTTGGAGCCTGGATCCAGTTTCAGATGCTGTATCACTCGCTCCCTGCCCCTCCCCACCTCAGGCTGTGTGTGTGTGTGTATGAGTGCCTACTTCTCTCTCTCTCTCTCTCTCTCTTATACTGAGAAACATTTAAATCGGCTTTTATAATAAAATATACAAGTTACCTGAGAAACCACTGTTAATTATTCCTCAGCTATATTAATAGCACTTATTAAAGAAATGTGATGGAACTCTGGTCATCTTTGTAAAAGAACAGATTTTTTTAAGAAAAAAAAAGCTGATATTTATGACCTAATTAAAAAAAATTTAAATCTTTATAAAATATTAGTAGATAAAGTAGTTGTCTTTTTCTTCTGTCTCAACATTAATGAATTAAGACTAATAAAATCTTGGAGCACCTGGGTGGCTGTCAGTTAAGCATCTGACTCTTGATTTCAGCTCAGGTCATAATCTCACAGTTCAGGAGACTGAGCCCTGTGTCAGGCTCTGCACTGACAGCTCAGAGCCTGCTTGGAATTCTCTCTCTAACTCTCTCTCTTCCCCTCCCCCACCTCCCCCCCTCTCAAAATAAATATATATATATATTTATAGATCTAGATCTAGATCTAGATCTATAGATCTAGATCTCTATAGATCTAGATCTAGATCTATAGATCTAGATCTAGATCTATAGAGATAGATATCTATCTATCTAGATATATCTATACATATAGATCTATAGATATAGATATCTATAGAGATATAGATCTAGATCTAGATCTAGATCTCAAAAAAATAAGAAAAATAAAATCCTGATTGTCTTTACCTCTGAGTTCCTCATATTTCATTAAAGTCACATTTTCTCTAAAAGAGCATCTTAAATCCTACGTTTTATTTGTAGTACCATAAAATAGGGATTTACTATACACATTGTTCATGAGATGCTTGCATCATGTTAAAATTATGTAATATTTTTAAACTTTATAATATGGGAAAGATAAGAAAAATATAAAAATGAAAATAATGCAAATCTAATTTTATATAGCTGATATCATTTCAGGAGTTAAGTATAACCAGCTCAGCACATACTTTGGATTGAATGTGCCCCCCCCCTAAAAAAAATCTATATGTTGAAACCGTACCCCTCAATGTGATGGTACTGGAAGGTAGAACCTTTGGGAAGTAATTACGAAAAGATGAGGTCTGGAGGCTTGAGCCCTCCTAAGTGAGGTTAGCGGCCTTATAAAAGTCACTAGACAGTGTGCTTCCTCTCTCTATTCTGTCATGTGAAAATGCAATAAGTTGGCCTGCATTTCTGCCAACTTATTGGCAGAAGCAGAATTCTCCAGAAGGAGAATTTCACAGCATCTGACCATGCTCGCACCCCGATCTCAAACTTCCATCCTCCAGAACTGTGAGGAATAAATGTCTATTGTTTATAAGCTACCCAGTTTATGGTATTTTGCTATATCTGCCCAAAATAAGATAGCACCTTATTTTTTGCCATTTGATATTAATTTACAAAGTAGTTGTCTCACTCTTTAAATCTTTTCCTTTTACAGTGCTTTTTACAGATAATTGCTATCATGTCTAAAATTTAAATCACTGGCTTTGAAATTATACAAGACCTTTTAAGATCCTATGCTCTTTAATTTTTTTTTTTATTTTGATCCTATACTGTCTTCATGAAAGAAACATTACTTGTGGGGTGTCTGGGTGGCTTAGTTGGTTAAGCGTCCGACTTTGGCTCAGGTCATGATTTCATAGTTTGTGAGTTCGAGCCCCACATAGGGCTCTGTACTGACAGCTTGGGGCCAGAAGCCTGCTTCTCTGCTCCTTTGCTCCTCCCCAACTTGCCCTTTGTCTCTCTCTCAAACATAAACATTAAAAAAAAAAAAACTTTAGAAAAAGAAAACATTACTTGTGCATAACAATGATACTGCTAAGACATGCATAGATCAAAATAGCAGATTATGGTGGCCATGTTTGGGGAACTTCTCTACAAACACCCTCTGTTGTATGAATTGGTCTTTGGCTGTTTGAATCATATTTTCTGTTACAGGTGACTCTATATTTGACCATACTGACTTTTCTTATAATAATCCAGCTATATATTTATAAAATAATATAAAACTCTTATATTAAGAGTAGTAGTTACTAAAAAGAAAAAAAATCTAACAGAAGCAGAGGAATCTCCTTCTTCTGAGAGGAGAATAGAGCAAACATTCAGAAGGTTAAAGCAGAGAGCTGGTGGCCCCAGGGACAGAGTGCGAGGTAAGGAGTCATCACCCTGTCCTCTAATACCTCAGCACCTGTCTCTAGAATGCCCAGTTATACTTCATGTCCACAATACTGTTATACACTTAAATATTTAAGCTACTTTGAGTGGGTTTCTGTGTCCTGGAAAAAAAAAACAGCCTTGAATAAAATGAACATGATTAAAATATGGTTGGTCAATATTTTCATAACCAAAATCAGAATAAAAATGAGAAAAAATACAGTCATTGTCACTACCAGAGTTCCCTTAAGTTTCAGAACTGCACCCTTTTATAAATCAGCTAATACCTGTTAGAAATTCCCAGAATAGACTTGAGAACAGGTATGGAACATCTGAGCAGAAACAGATAGCTGTTAAATGGCTTATAGGAGATAGACAGACAGAAAGATAAGCCCATTAGGAAACAGAAATGGATGTTGGGAAAACACACATGGTCACAAAGTCTTGCCTGAACAAGAGCAACAGTCTCAAGTACAAAGTGCAAAGGTCCCAAAGGGGAATATAAGTTCTGATGTGAGAGAAAAGCATCTACCACTCAAGGTCCAATTTCGACTGTAGATCTCAAGGGAATATGGTACAGGAAGCAGATAATGATGTTTACATCAGGCAGAGTATTTAGACCAAGGATATACTTCTAGCCATCTGGGCTTAGGTTGACCATGGAAGATTTTCTTTTTTAATTTTAGAGTTCCCTTTCTTTTTCATAAGGAACATATAATGGTGATCTCTGTATTAAAATGTACTCTTTATATCATGTATTTATTATGTGTTCATGACTATACTTAAGGAGGAGAAGAAAAATTAGATCTTGTGTTTCTTAACCTTGAAAAAATGAATTTCCAAATAAAACATAAAAGGAAATTAAAATGAAGTATGAAAAACATAGGAATCAACAGAATCATTTTATGGGACTTGGGTATACCTCGTTATCAGAAATTCTATGTTATATTACAAGAACTATTTGGGGGAAAACAGAGATTGAGAAGTGATTAATGACCATGTGCAACTACTATTTGTGACAAATGAGCATGGTGCTAAATGACTTTAAACCTAATAAAACGTAGAGAAGCATCACAAGATCAGTGATCTATATTTATGTACAGTGTCCTGACTAATGGAAATAAACCATAATGTTGATTGGAATTTCTGAACAACTCATTCAATGAACAATCGAATGAATAAAAATACGATATAGAATTACTTTTAAACTTAGAAATTAGAGACTGGCATGACAATTTGTAGATCAATAATGTGTCAATATTTTACTAAATACCCAAGGTGTCCAGTGAAAATTACTGAGGAAAAATGCACACATGAAACCATTATAAATAAGATTTTTTTTGAAACTGCAATTGATAATTTCCAGTATATTACCTATTAAAATTTATTAATTGAAATGAGGATAAGACAATACCTCTCTGATAGATAAAGTTAAGAAAAAATACAAAAGAAAGTAATAAATATTGGTTTATAAAAATACTAGACTATCATTTTAATGCTTTTTAGGTTGCTTTCACCGTATCAATATAATGATGTCCCCTCCAAAAATATCTTGTAAAAGTATGATTATCACTGTGGATTATTTGAGGGAATAAAAATTCATATGTAATAATATCTTGATATCTAAACTAAGGCATCCAACCTGGAAATGAGTATTACTTGTCAGTCTGTTCTCCTCATTAATTTCACAGATAAGCAGTTATAGCTCAAGGACTTTAGAGATACTAGTAGCATTATGCTGATGGAGGATGATTTATGGGGTTTTGGTTGATGGGAGAAGCAAGAAAAGGACTATACTGGTTAAGAGTTTTTTTTTTTTTTTTAATGGAGAGGAATCTCAGGACTAATAACAAGGATACCAAAGGAGAAATAAAAGCTAATACAGCAATGGAAATAGTGCATACATTGGCCTCAGCGATCAAATGGGAAGGTGCACTGCAGACACTGGTGTGAGCCATTATTATGGGTGTACGTACTATGTGTATTATATAAATACAAACATGCATGCGTGCATGTGTGTGGGTGTGTGGGTGTGAGAAGAGCTATTGTGTTGCACATCATAACTTGTCCTCTGGTTCACAACTGTCCAAGGGGAAAATAAGGCTCAAAGCTTAACAGCTTAAAATTCCTTGTTATCTATATGTTATGTACAATATATACATACATGATATGTATATGGTAACCATCACAAGTAAGGGCGAAGTCTTGATGCGAACCCAGCTATTGTGGTTTAACATTATCTAGCAGCGTAAGAACATATTCATGTCTAACTGAAGGTATTGGTACCATGATATCCATTTGACGCATGGGATTTCTTCCTATGACGTTCAGTTCCTTAAATACCAAGATCTCTAGCACCATAGATTCTTTTGTCACGATTACCCTGATGTAGAATGTTCCTTGTCTCCTTGAACGCTTGGCTTTGCCCTCTACCCCTAATTTGCTATGAGCAATGAACATAAATAACTTTGGTTTGGAGATGAGTGAGCTGATACAGAACATTAAAAGAACAGTCATGGAAAGTAATGTGGACATAAATTTGATTTTAAGTGGTCCCAGCAGAGTTGATGAAAAACTGGATAAACAAGATTAGATTGTTTTCCTAAGAAGTTTTATAGTCAAAAGATGCAAGAATAGTATATTATCTGCAACAAGAGAAAAATTAATACACTTGCTAAAATTTGAAGTTTTACTTGATGAAAAGTAATCAAGCATATCAAAACATAAAGTTATTTATATCTTTGTTTCCTAAATTATGGTCTGAGGACCCGCAGCATAGGCATCACAGAGAGCTTATTAGAAATGCATAATTTCAAACCTCACTTCAGTCATACTAAATCTGAATCTGTCTTTTTAACAAGATCCCCAGGTGACAAGTATGCACGTTAAGCTTTGATATACACTGGTTTAGATTGCCCTTAACTTTGGAGTTTTCATATATTTCATAAATACATTCCTGTTCTTATCAAAACTATTCAAAGCCTCTAGATATGTTTAGGAAATCATCAACATGTTTTGTAATTTCTTTGTACCAGCAAAACAGATGTGCATAGAAATCTATGACAAAATTAAAAGAACTCAAAATTCTGAAAAAACTAGAAGATATCACAGACCACAGACATATTATGTATGACATATACCTGAAAAGGGTTTTCCCAAAGCAATCAGAGCAGCAGGAAATAGTGCAATATGTCAATAGAATTTTATATAAAAACAAAATTAATGGCTGAGCTTTTAGCACTGAGAAATGGCTACTATTAACCAAAATCAGTTACATTTAGAATACAAGCAACAGAGTTCAATATCATGCACCAATCATCTACAGATTAATTTCAATTTTGGTGAAAGGATTTTCATTTTATTTTTAAGTAATAGCACCCTTTTGAAGAACAGGGATGCCAAAAATTATCACAGGGCAATAAAAATGATTTCTATATATTAATATAATTAATAAAGGATTAAGAACTGGCATCTGAGTTCATTAGAATCAGTGTTGATTAGAAAAGATCATCCAACTTTGCCTCCCGAGTTTTCAATCACTCCATTATATTTGTTTGCATCTGACCCTCCTAATCAGAAGATTTAAACAACACTGGCAATAGCTCAAGATAAACCAGAAGGATGAAAATTACAACATCAGCAATTAATTATTTGGGGATTACTTGAAACTGTTTTCCAACTCTAAAAAACTGTTTGAAAAAAAAAAATCAAGTGCTAGAGTTAAAAGAAGGGTTCAAAAATTTAAACAATGAATTCTGATCTTGGGTCCCACAGTCTACTAAGATGTAACAACGTATACTATTAACCACATAAATTAAATCTGATAACCAAGTCAGGAAAGACAAGCCAAATATTTTCAAATTGTACACTCTAGGAGACAGCAGTTAGTTTTTAAAGCCATGAATGTATCTTTCTATACCATCACCAGAAAGGCCATTTAATTTGGCTCTGAATCAGATCGTTATACAGATGTTACATAGAAATCATTAAAAATTCTAATGGATTTTTAGTCAACAGAAGGTATACCAGATGTTACACAGTGAGCTTAGGTCATTATTCCATTGTCAAAAATTACTGGGAAGAATAGCAATTTACTTATGATTGTAATAAAATAATAGCTATAAAATTTAAGGTTTTCTCCTCTCAATACTTGTCTAAAATTTCAAAGTAATTGACAATCTCCTTCCTCAAATTACATTTTTTTAATTAAGGACTGAAGGAATAAACATATTGAAAAGAAGGAAGGAAAAAATGACCTATAGCTAAAGGATACGGTTTGGGTTTTATTTTATTTTTTTTTCTCCCTTCTGAATGTTTTTCCTGTTAAAGTTGAAATCTCCTTAGAGAACATATGAATCTCATAACTTTTCTAATACTTCTTATTTCAAGAGGCCTTGACTTCCCTCAGTTTAATCCCTGCCAGCATTCTATGCAACTAATCATCCAATTTGGATAATTCGTCCAACTAGCTAGCTGTATTCTTTCTTCTTGTTCAATTATCTTCTCCTTCACCTCAGCAACCACTTTCCCATATCTGAAGTTTGTTATCACTCAGTCTTTGAACTATTCATTTGGGAAAACTAGCCTACTGATCACAACTTCCTGCATCCAGTTACCATGCCCTCCATCTTTAAAGCCATTCCTATATTTCCCAGCCTATGAATCCTCTCTTGCTTTCACTCCCCATTTCAATACAGATCCTATAATCATTTAATCCAACAAACCCTCAGCAGGACCAAGAATTTTTCTCTCCTACTCTCAAATTGAGCAAAACATGTCTATCTTTGCTTAGAACCATCAGTATGTCCTCCTTAGCCCTGGCATTCATTTAAGTTAGATTATCTTCAGGAATAGATTATCTTCAAGGTCCTGAGCTGATTCAAAACTGGTCACAGTCCTTGTGAATCTTAGGCTATGATTGGTTGATTCTTACTCCTAGGCTGTAATCGTTCAAGGTCTCATCTGAAAGCTAGGAAGTTTGCAAGAGAGCTGTTGGTCTGTAGGCCCTGATTATTTCCAAGTTTTGATTGCTGAAAAACCCCTGTCTGTTTTTCAGCGTTTCAGCTTCCACATCCTACTCAGCTACTTAGTATCTCAACAGCTGTTTTGGAAGTGAAATCAGCAAGAAGAAAAACAGCTTGAACTGTCAGGTTCACCTATCTAGAATTCCCTTCTCTCCAGGATTTTGACTCCTGCAAATCTTGCTACTTGGGTAGCTCCCCCATGCCTTGTCTAACAAGTTATATATTTTGCCCAGGTTACTAGCTCTAAATAGAAGAATTGCTCAGAAATAAGCTAGTTTCACTGCTGAAAGCAGAAGCCTATATTGAGTTCGACTGATTGATGGGCTATTTTTCCCTCTAGACTATAAATTCCCTAGAGAAAATAACTTTGTTCTCTTTCATCACTATCTCCCACATTCCTAGAATAGAGCCTGGAAAGTAGCATTTAATATATATTTCATGCGGAATGAAATGAACATGTTATAGAGAAGAAAAATGAAAAGCAGAAAAGTAAATAAATGGATACTAGTTGCAAAACTAGCATGTGGTAGAACTGGGGGTAGATCTAGGTCTAAAACTCAGACACATCACATTTGAACAACTCCTCTTAAAAAAACTTTTAACAAATTTATTAAAAATAAATATTTTATATTACTACCATAAAACAACCAGTAAATTTTGGATTTTCATACATAATTTTATTTTTGTGATTATAATATTTTTATCACAATAGGGACTTAGTGAAGTATGCAGGCTCAGGTGCTAGACTACAGGATTGACCTGGCTCTGTCATTTAGCAGCCGTTTCACCTTGAATAGATCTCTTAACTGTTTTAGGCTTAGTTTCTGTAAAATACCGTGGATAGTGGTATAAAATTCACAGGAGTCTTGTGTATATGAATAACATCAATACATGTAAGGAACTCAAAACACTGCTTGACACAAGCAAGACATGTTCAATAAATGTTAGAATGCAATAGCTGCTGTTACATCACAAACTACTTCTCTATTTTATGTGCTACAAGACTTATGTAACAAATTGTCACTTCAGTGATTTACAAGTAATTCCATGTAAAATATTTCACCCGTATATTAAGTTAACTCACAATTTGTTGTGATTTAAAAAGTTAATAACATTCTCAAATATGTTTTAAATTTCCGGTTCATGATTATGAACTGGGCACACGTTTTGCCCCCTGCTACCTCCTCCTATCTTTCAATTGCTGAAATAACAGTAAGGACAAAAGACATTTGTTCAAGTACAGAGAATGTGAATGGGATAGCACAGCAGATTAACCCATGCAAAGGGAGTCATAGTCAAGGTCAGCACAAGAGAAGGGAAGGCTTAATGAATGTGGATGCTGTTTTCTTTTTAGTGACAAGGCTCCCTTTCCTACTGTCTCACCCTGATTGACAGGTAAGGAGAGCAGAAGGTACAGGTTTGCCAATCTACATGTACTTCTACTATATGGGGCCTGTAATCAGCACAACCACTTAGAGAACTGCACTACAATGGCAGGGAATCTGGAACAAGTCAGCTATAGTAATCCATTTAATTTTTCATTCATAAGTATGTGCAAACAATAAACACTAAGGAAAACAAATGCAACAAAAGCAAGAGAAAACTGAAAAACATGGGTAAGAAAGGAAACAAATAATTCAAAGTTCAGAAATATCATAATCAGCATTTTTAGAGAGATTCAAAAAGACATACTGCACATTTGAAAAAAAACTCTTATTTCAAAGAAGCAATCACAGAATAAGAAAAATTCATAGAAATGAAAACTATAATAGTGAATATAAAAACAAAATATAAGTACTAAAAATGAAAAAAAAGTCCCCCAAATGTAGAGGATAAGAGTAAAATGATAGGATATATGAAGAGAAGGAGAGATATAGATCAATTCAAGAAGGTCAACATCAATAAACATACTCGTTTACCAGAAAAAGGGAATGGAGGTAAGTTATTACTTAGTTATTTTCTTAGTTATTACTAAAGAAATACCATGAACTGTTCCATGACTAAATAAACATAGGAGTCTTCATAATAAAAGATGTCATAAAGGGCAAAATAAAAATGCACGTACTTAGACATACCTGGTTAAATTTCAGGACAAAGAGCAAGAAAAGATCCTAAAAACATGTAGAACCTTCCTCTCCTCACCCTCTTAAGGTAAAGTCTGTTAGCATTTGATACCTTATTAGCAACTCTGAATTCTGAAAGACAATGGAAAAATGTCTTCAATGGGAAATGATTTTGTGGAAAATGATTTTGAATATTGAAAACTCTGGCAGTGAAATTATCAATGAAATATAAAAGCCAAAAAAAAAGGCATTTCAAACATCTAGTAATTCAGAAAATGTATTTCGATGCTTTTTATTTTAAATTACTGGAAGATATCTTTTCTCAAACACAATGAATGAGAAATTCAAGAGAGGAACTGAGAGGCATAAATTGAAATTCAAGAAACTTTGTATATAAGACAGGAATATAAAAAAAAAAAATTCCAGAATGACAGCTGACCAAAGGATCTACTAAGAAATTATTTCAGATTAGCACATTCAAGATAATGTGATAAAAGAACTAGAGTATGTTAGTAATATGACAGACAGCAAACATTTTTTCCTGACAAAAAATAAAACTAAGTGTAGGTAGAAATTCTTGGAAAAACAGAACAGTTTTTGAAAGTGTTTGTTCAAATATAGTAACTGAAAATATGACATAATTCTAAGCAAGAGTAAATTTTAGAAAATAGAATCCTATTGTTCTATATGCATGCATATACATAAGCCTGCAGGCAAAAAAGTTTTGCTAGAGGTAAAGAATTATACTCGTATAATTCTTGATTTGTATACCCACAAATCAAACCACGTTATAGTAGCTACATAATCATAAAATTACAAATGCTATTTATTAAAATCCATTTTCAGAATGAATCTACAGAGAAAAATTAAAGATAATTATAGTTAATATATATTTTAATACCTAAAATTATTAAAGTATTATTAGGCAGAATTAGAGATGTGGAAGCAGATTGGAAAAAAAGTTAATAGATACTAAAGTCCCCATCATTCATTGTATGAAGTCAAAGATAACTGTTTTAAGTATATGGATACAAAAACAAAGGTTAGCCTTATTAATTAAATTTATAAAGATCTCCAACTGATAAAACAAAGACAAAAAATAAACTCTTAAGGGATAGGAAGTTCACAGAATAAAGAGAATTAATTCTCATCTTCATTTTGGAGAAAGAGTATATTTTGCTCAGATGTGTTATATCAAACACACACACACACACACACACACACACACACACACACACACCCCTTATTCACCAAAAGAACTAAAACTAGATATGGTCCAAAGCAGATAAATTTAAGAAAAGGAACTGTTGCTGGATGAACTGGGGAGACATGGGCCCTGAGGCCTCCACTCAGCCCATCTCCAGGATGTTGCCTGGAGGTTGCAAGCAAAGAATTCAAGGACAGACCAGACAGTGGCTGAGTGGTACAAGCGAAGAGTTTATTAAAGAGAGAGTACACTCTGAAGATGTGAGAGCAGGTGAGTTCAAGAAATAGCTAACACCTAGGGCCTGGCTCTCTACCTTTTACTGACAATTGTCAACTAAGGGGTTGGGATATTTATTGTCTGGGGAGGGAATTTCTTTGAGAGCAGGGTTTCATGCCTTTTCTCCTTTACTGGTTCAGGGTCTCAGCCTTCTTTGTCTTGGGATTGTTTGATTTCATCTGGCTTCTTGTGGCCCTGTTTATGGAGTACTGCCAGGAGAGGTTGCTAAGTTTCCTGATAATGGGCCTTGATTCCCCCTTTGTTGGCCTTCAAGGCATCCAATTAAAGCCTGTCTACTCTAACAGAACTGGTAATGTGGATTAAGAGGGAGTCTTTTACTATTTATTTTTCTCCTTCAATTCTGTTTAAATGTTTATTTAGATGTCATGTATTAAAATTATAAAATTGTTTTGAGGTTGGCTGAAATTTATTCCACTAATATTACTTGTATACCTAAGTAGATTCTCTTCATCATGCCAAAATTGTTTGAAATATATATGGATATTTTTCCTACCTTATGGGCCAAAGTCAGGCTGCCCTAAAATGGGCCACTTTGGCATGAATACCATTTTGAGTTAAAAACAATCCAAACCCAGCAGATTCAGAAAAAGCTCTATCTCCCCCTCTAACTGCCTGTTTGTATCAGAAAGAGAACTGTTAACGGATTCTGCTTTGCCTAAGAAACTTAACTGCATAATAGAGCAACCTTTGTTTTCCAAACATCTCCTGTCACCTTCCTACTAATGGTTTTTCTCACCTTTGTATCCTCAGATGCCTACTCCCATCCTTAACTCATATAAGCATCATGTTGCCTGTCTTTGGAATTTTCATTTCTGTGTGCTTTCTTTGTATATAGGCTATTAAATTTGATTTTCTCCTGTTAATGTGTCTCATGTCAATTTGATTCTTAGTCCAGCTGGAAGGACCTTGAAGGGTAGAGTAAATTCTTCTCCCCTGACAGTATGAAGGAAAAAATGACACATTATTCCTTTTGTTAGCTCAAGTAATTAGAAACTTTGTAACCATGATTACTAGCTTTTTTTTTCAAATAATAAACATTCCACTATTTTTATGACTCTCCATATCCTAATATTTCATTATGTTCTAAACTCTTTTCCTGGGATCCACAAACCTATTAAACATCCTTTTTTTTTTCTGATACAGTTATAATAAAAGAAAAATTACAAATAAAAGGATAACTAGAATAGACATGATGATATGATTTCACACATTTGGTTTCCTGAGTGAATATTGTATACACAATTCAAAATTTATAATATATAAGCAATATGTGTCTATATCCAGACTGGGTGTGATATATAGAATGGCTTCCATTTTTACCTTTGAATCTCACTTAACTTTTATTGTTGATCTTTATGTATGCAGGATTTATTATTTAGAAAAAATGCAAGAGGGGCGCCTGGGTGGCACAGTCGGTTAAGCTTCCGACTTCAGCCAGGTCACGATCTCGCGGTCCGTGAGTTGGAGCCCCGCGTCAGGCTCTGGGCTGATGGCTCGGAGCCTGGAGCCTGTTTCCGATTCTGGGTCTCCCTCTCTCTCTGCCCCTCCCCCGTTCATGCTCTGTCTCTCTCTGTCCCAAAAATAAATTAAAAACGTTGAAAAAAAAAATTTAAAAAAAATGCAAGAAAATACCCTGATGAACTATAAGCATCCTAGCAGAATATTATGTTTAAAATACTGATTATTACTCATAAAGTAATGTAAGACTAATTCTAAGTGCTTCCTTGTTGGTCATTAGCCACTTTTTGGTCTATGAAGTAATTCAATATATATTTATATTTACATGTTTATAATTAGAAAAAGATCATCTCTATAAATCCTTAATCTAATACCTCACTGGGAAATTATATCTTAGAAAAAAAAAACAACCAATAAAAATTTTACAAACTTTTGGATGCTTTTTAGCATGTTTCACCTTCCTTATTGTGAGAATAATCAAATTTAAAATGTGTACTATAGCTTTACAAATATATTTAGGTAATCTTTTAAAATATGACCAAAATTCAAAGTGTAAAATACAATTTGTAAGATTAAATATGTAAGTATTCACACAAGCAAACATTTGTTTTAAAATTAGAATATGAGTTTTAGATATGTAATGCAATTTGAATTTATGTTATAATCTTTCCTTCCACTGTAATTTGGTTGCTGAATAGCAAGGCCCCATGTAAGCTGCCATAGAGCTGTTAACTTATTTTTTTTAAGTCTGTGAGAGTTCTCTTTCCTCTTGTTTTTTCCTTAAAAATGATTGCAATTATCTGCAGTGATTTGATGCACCTGACACTAATTGCATTCTTTCTCTGAAAACCTACATGACATCACATTGCCATCACAAAGCAAGAAGTTTATGCACTTGTTGACCTTCTAAGCTGAAATGAGAATAAACACAGCCATTCCATTGAGAAATAGTGTAGATAATTAAGAGGCAATCTCTGTAGGACGACAGTTGTTATTTTACTTTAGAAGATAAAGGCATAGAAAACTAGATCCATCATTTTCTTCTTATTTTGATGGAAGGATAAAATTAATAGTCTTATTTCTTGAATATTTCACTGAGTTTATATAGCTAAAACGAATTCTATACAACTGAAGGAAACTGAATAAGGACTAGGTCTTAGATGATATTAAGGAATTATTGTTCATGTAATCATACTATTATGATTTTTTAACTATTAGATAAATATACTGAAGTACTTATGAGTGAAATGATATGATGTCAGGATTTTCTTTAAAGCATTTCAGGAAAAAAGGGAAAGGGAGAAGAAACAGAAGGGGAGAAGAGAAAGGAATTTCAGATGACATAAAGCTGATAGTTTTGAAGCTGAGTAATGGTACATGGAAGTTCATTGCACCATTCTACTTTTGTGGGTGTTTGAGTTTTCCTGTAATAAAAAATACTAACTAAAAAAGAAACTTTGAACATAGCCAAAGAGCTCAAAAAATTATCATAGTGGTCTATGATTTATATCTTTATGACAGAACCATATTGTGTTGCTAATATTTTTAAATAGATTATAAATCTATTTCTCTCTCTCTCAAAAATAAATAAAACATTAAAAAATTTTAATAAATAAAAAATAAAAGATATCCCCCACACCTAAATATATAATAGTGAGTTCTTACATATTATTAATTTCTAGAACATGTTTATGTAATGCTTTATGGAGGTAAAGAGAATCTGGCTGTGGAGCTGATTTTCATAGTTACTTTATCAGTCACTAATATGTTTATATTTATTCAAGGACTATAATGCTTATAAAAACTGGTAAAATTTTACAAAGACAATTGATAAAGTATTAAGTTACATTATCACTGTTTAATCTGTTACACTGGAATGTTATTTTCAAAAGAGAATTTTTACCTTTCAAGTGGAAAACATATATATCCTTTAGAAAAATAACTCAGAAAACAATTCTAAATAGCACTTTATTCTTCTGACTTCTTCCTCATTATGAAAGAAAACAAAAACACTTTTGCAAAGAGATAATAGGATTATGCTTCTGCATACAAATCAAAAGAATTTATTTCAAATGCATTTAAGCTTGAGAAGAAAATTAATTTAGTGGTTTTAGACCAGTCAGTATGCAGATTTTACCAAATTTGAAAAAGAAGTCTTTTTCAAATGTATACTCATGAAAGATGCATAATCTATCTTCTTTTATATTCATTTTGCCATTTATAACTTTCTTTGTCCTTATTTCCCATTCTGATTTTTCCATATATCATATCCTGGGAAGAATCAGCAGTTTTTAAGCTTTAAAAATATTCCATTATTTTTTTGAAATTTTATATAAATATATATATATGTATATATATATGTACACACTCATACATATATATACATACACAATGTATATATATGTATGTATATATGAAATTATGTATGTATAATATATTTTGTTGAAGTATAGTTAACACACAATATACATCAATTTCAGGTATACAATAGTGATTTGATAAGTCTATATGTCATGGTATACTCACCATAAGTGCAGCTATGCAATGCTATTACAATATCATTAACTATATTCCTTATGCTGTATCTTTCATCCCTATGATTTATTCATAACTGGAAGCCCTGTACCTCCCACTTCCCTCCATCCATTTTGCATATCCACCCTTACCCCATCCCCTCTGGCAACCACCAGTTTGTTCTCTGTATTTATGGGTCTGTTTCTGCTTTTTCTGATTGTTTATTCATTTGTTTTGTTTTGTTGTTTTGTTTTGTTGATTCCACATATAAGCAAAATCATATGGTATTTGTCTTTCTCTGACTTATTTCACTTAGCAAAATGCACTCTAGGCCCATCCATGTTGTTATAAATGGTAAAAGTACATCCTTTTTATGGCTTAGTAGTATTCCACTATACATATACACACATATACATATATATATGTGTACATATATGTATATGTATATATATACACATAATATATACATAAGATACATACATAAGATAATGTAACTTAACATATATATATATATATGTATATGTGTGTATATGTATATATGTATGTGCCACATCTATATCTATTCATCTATTGATAAACACTTGGGTTGCTTCCATGTTTTGTCTATTGTAAATAATGATGCAATAAATATAGGGATGCATATTTCTTTTCAAATTAGTGTTTTTATTTTCTTTGGGTCAGTACTCAATAGTGGAATACCAGATAGTATGTAATTCCAATACATATGTAATTTAATTTTTTAAAATTTTTTGAGAAACCTTAATACTGTTTTCCATTGTACCTGCACCAAATTACATTCCTGTCAATATTGCATGAACATTCTTTTTTCTCAACACCATTTTGATACTAGTTATTCTGATAGGTGTGTTATAATATCTTACCATGCTGTTGATTTGCATTTCCTTGATGTTAGTGATGGTGAGCATCTTTTCATATGTGTGTTAGCCATGTGTATATCTTACTTGTAAAAATATCTATTCAGGGCCTCTGCCCATCTTTTAATCAGATTATTTGTTTTTTTAAGAATATTCCCTTTTTTTAAGTTTATTTATTTTGACAGTGAGAGAGAAGGCATGAGCAGGAGAGGGACAGAGAGACGGATACAGAGACAGGCTTCACACTGCCAGCGCAGAACCTGACACAGGGCCCAAACTCTAAAACTATGAGGTTATGAGCTGAGTCAAAACGAAGAGTCATATGCTGAACTTACTGAGCTACCCAGGTGCCCCAAGAATATCCCATTCTTAATTATTAATATCATCCCATGGACATATTATACTTCATAAAAATGTAGGATATAAGGAAAATATTTCAAGGGTTTATAATTCTCAAAATATTCAAAATTATTCCAAAATATGTAAAATTGAAAGGAACAGAGGATGGGTATGCATGTGTTCATACATGCATTTAGAAAGAAACAAGAACAAAAACAGACTGAGAAAAGCATGGAACAACTAAGAGATTAAAAAGGGAAATGGTTAGATCATTATTATGGAGATACCATCAGCTGATATATTTTAAGAATTCTAAAGGGGGTATTTTTTTGACAATGTTCATTATTCAGTCACCTGGGCAAACACAATCCATTTGCTGAGGGAAAGCCACAAATAACAGAAGTATGAATTTTTTAGATTAAGCTATACTAATTTTAATCATATATACTGATCATGATTTTATGTTATCTCAGTGGAATATGTTTTTGACTTCCTGATATAATGTTATCAGGAATGATATTACTTTGAATCATGAAGATAAATGAATTGAGAACTAAAGGAAGAAAGAAGAAACAAAATAAGTACAACCAGAGATCTAAATTGTAAATAGGTTTGTGTCTGTGCCACTTAGGGTATGAAACAAAATTGAATAAAGACTTGTATCACAGAGAAACATGATCTTCTCACTAAACAGAGATTTTATTCTAGGCAATAGCAAATGACTAACAAGAAAGGAATTTTAAGGCAATAGGCAATGAAGAAATATAGGCAAGGCTTTCATTATTTCAGAATTGAATGGGGCATCTGGCTGTGGAATGGTAAAGGAAGGCATCTGATACCCTATCGGATGTATATATAAATGATCAAATCCTCAAAAAACATCCATTCTTTGCTTAATGACATATACTGATATAAATTATAATGAAGAGATAGTGGGAAAAAGGAAATTAGAGACCTCAATGATAAAAGAAAATTCATTTAAATGGCAAGACAGGTAGAAAGTAAAGGATTTTGATGCAAGTTGTTAACTACATTAAATTTTATATGAAAATATCCACAAAATTATAGATTACCTTCAATATTCCTGACATAACTTTGCAATAAGCACATACAATCAAAATATTTTTGAGAGTTACAAGTATCACTTGGAAATAATTTTTTTAAACATCATATCTAGTTTACACATTTATTCTTTTCTTTCCAAATACCAGCCAGAATATATTTGTTAAATTAATAAATTGTATCTGCTCTGAAAAACATAGCCAATCAATGGATAGTAACTTCCATAAGACAAGATGGAAATATAACTGAATTGAGGAAAGAAAGAATCACATCTAACTAGAGCATATGCTAAGGACAATCCCACCAGGAAAGTGAGTGACTGAAACTCCCAGCAGTTTCTGCAGACAAGTGTAGACCATAAAGAAGCTTGGGAGGAAAGTAGATATTTGCAGTAGTTACTTGGTAGGAGCTGGGCAAATCAAGCAATTTTAGAAACCTGTAGGATCTGCAACACAAAATGTAAATGTAATTCTCATCTCTGCCATGTACAGGGTGCAGAGTGTGTGCATATTAAAGCAGGAGAGAGAAGTCAGGCCAGACAGGTAACAGTGCCTAAGCTATGGTTGGCCCAAAACAACAAACCAAGAGTACAGAGGAGAAAGAAGCTTGGCATAAGGCAGAGAATATCTCTGCATACCCTCCTTATTTCCCACAAACAGTTAATATTAAAAAAAAAAAAAGAGGTGGGGGAGTACACCCAAAATGGGAATGTCAGGGTAAGGAGGCAAATTTATATTTCAAAAACTCATACACCTCAATTTAAAAAAGAAAAAAAATCTGATTAAAAAATGGTCAGAGGAACCGAATAGACATTTTTCCAGAGAAGTCATACAAAGGCCAAAAGATACATGAAAAGATGTTCAACATCATTCATCATCAGGGAATTGCAAATCAAAACCATAATGAGCTATCACCTCACCCTTGTTAGAATGGCTATCATCAAAAATACAAGAGATAATAAGTTTTAGTGAGGATGTGGAGAAAAGAGAACTCTTGTATGCTATTGGCAGGAATGTAAATTGGTGCAGCCACTATAGAAAATAATATGAAGGTTCCTCAAAACATTAAAAATAGAATTACTAAGGCATCTGGGTAGCTCAATCAGTTGAGCATCTGACTCTTGATTTCACCTCAGGTCATGATCCCAGGGTCATGGGATCAAGCCCTGTGTCAGGCTCCATGATGAGTGTAGAGCCTGCTTAAGATTCCCTCTCTCTCTCTCTCTCTCTCTCTCTCTCTCTCTCTCTCTCTCTCTCCCTCTTCTTTCTCTCTCTCCCTCTGCCCCTTCCTCTACTCATTCTCTCCTCCCCGCCTCAAATTAAAAAAAAAAAAAAACAGAATTGCTATATGATCCAGGAATCCCACATTGGGACTAAATGGAAAGGAAATATATTGAATGAAAAGGAAAACAAGATCTCTAAGAGATATCTGCACTTCCACATTCACTATAGCATTACTCACAATATCTAAGATATTGGAAACAACCCAAGTGTCCATTAATGGATGAATGGATAAAGAAGATTTTGTATATGTATATACAATGGAACAATGGAATACTATTCAGACATAAGAATAGGCCATTGTACCACAACATGGATGGACCTTGAGGGAATTATGCTAAGTGAAATAAATCAGACACAGAAAGACAAATACTGTATGATATAATTTATATGCGGAATCTAAAAGCTGATCTCATAGAAACAAAGACTAGAATGGTGTTTACCATGGGCTCACAGATAGAGGAAAAGGAAAGATGTTGGTCAAAGGATACTTCCAGTTATAAAATGAATAAGTTCTAGAGATCTAATGTACAGCATAGTGATTATAGTTAATAATACAGTATTATATACCTGAAAGTTGCTAAGAAATTAGATCATAAATGTTCTCCCAACAACATAAATGGTATATGTGACATGATGCAGATGTTAGCTAATACTATAATGGTAATCTTTTTGCAATAGTAGTATATCAAATCAATATGTTGTATACCTTAAACTTACATAATATTATATGCCAAAATATCTCAAAAATTAAAAAAAAACATAATATCTTAATAGAACTGCAAAAGACACACATAGACAAACCATCTAAGGAAGCTATTGATATATTTGAACAAATAAGAAACATAATAGCATCTACCAATGCAAAGTAAATATGAGAAACCATTCAAGGGCTTTACCTTGGTAGTGGTGGTGAGGAAACAAGATTACTTTTACCTCTTTAGAAGATTTCTAGCTTCCATATGAAGACTGAACTTATGCAGGATTAGTTGACCACAGGTGAGTGATGGTGGCAATTTTGTCAAAGACGGAGACAGGAAGATTGATGTTAGAGACAATTTAAAGGAAAGAGATTCTAAGGAGTCAGAATCAATAGGATTAGTGAGTGAGAAGCAGGAGACAAGAGTGACTCCCAGATATGAGTCTTAAGAGAGAATGATAAATTCAATTTTAGACATGTGACCTGAAGTAGCTATCAAAATTAACTGTTTTTTAAATGTTAAAATAACCCATGAACCTGAGATTTCATAAATAATGCATCATTAAAATTTTTAAATGTTTATTTATTTTTGGGAGAGAGAGCGTGAGCAGGGGAGGGGCAGAGAGAGAGGGAGACACAGAATCTGAAGCAGGCTACAGGCTCTAAGCTGTCAGCACAGAGCCCAATGTCAAGCTCCAATCCATGAACCATGAGATCATGACCTGAGCAGAAGTCGGGCGCTTAACCGACTGAGCCACCCAGGCGCCTCTAAAGTGAGTTATATTTTGAGCTCCATGGGATCTCAGCAGAAACCCAAGACATTTGAGAATATAGCATTTGATAAAGGTGACATTTTAAATATATGAAAAAAGAATTATTTTATGAATATTGATGGAAGAATTTGTGGAATCCAGGAAAAAAACAACTAAGTGACATCCCCAGTTTATTTGAAAAAAAAAAAGGATAAATTTTAAACATATATTAAAATGCAGAATCTACAAATATAAAAATATCAGATGTCAAAAATAAGTTACAAACTCTTCAAAATTGAAGGGAAAGGCTTTTAAGTTTTCGACTCAAAATTTAAAAATTAAGACCATAATCAAAATCGAAAGACAAATAACAAACTGGGAAAAATATTTGCAGTTTATAGCATAGAAAATATACATAAACTCTCTCATACATAAAGACCTCCTAGAAACGGATAAAACCAGCCCTAAAGAAAAATGGTAAAAATATATGAATAGGAAGTTTGCAGAAAAAGAAATACAAATAGTGGCTTTTAAAATGATTCTCAACCTCACTTATAATATTAGAAAGGAAAAATTGAAACTATCCTGAAATATTATTCTTCATCTACCATATTAATACAAACATAGAAATTTGAAAAAAAATATTGTAGGGAAATAACTTCTCTCAATTTTTGATGTGATGAATACAAAATGAAACAACGGGGTAGATTTGGCAACATAAATACTCATCAAATTTACAAAATCCTGGACCTTTATATTCAGTAATTCTCATGCTGGGGTCATTCCCTACATATTTATATGTGCAAAACATCATAAATTTCTATCACTGATTGCAGTAGCAAAAGATTAGGGGAAAGCTAGATAGGCATTAACTGGAGACAATCAAATGAATATTGGCGTATTAGACAATTTAATACTATGTAGATATTAAATCAATGAAGAAGTTTTTTATATTACCAATATAGAAATATCTCTGTGGAGTAAGTCATAAAAATATGCAGAATATTTTAAAATATGCTAAATTTGAGGTACATAAAGGCAAGCAAGAATATATATTCAAACTTGTTTACAAATGAATAAAACCTTTAGAAATATGCAATAAATGTTTACTTCCACATGGGCCATTCTGCAGGACTGCAGTAGGAGGGGGAATTTCACTGTGTACCTGGTTTTATACATTCAATTATGGAACTATATGTCTGATTTAATTCCAAACTTAAACAGACTCTTTATTTTAAAAACACACTTCTGTTCTTTAAAAATAGGTATAAAAAATTAGGTTAAAATATTTTGAATCTTTATTTTTCATGATTTTAGTAGAAAAATGCTAATATTGAGAACTCTTTTAAATTAAACCACTATCATATAAATATCTGCAAAATATTCAAAAGATAAGAAAATATTAACTTAAATAGACCAAATAAATATTCACTTTCACAGCAATGCACAGAAAGTATTTGATATCACTTCTCTCTCAATAAAACACAGCAGGACAAGAGAATATACCAAGACTACTTTTATTTTAAAAAAACACATTTGGGGAACCTTTTTCTATTTTACCACTTCCATACTATAAAAGGTGATATTGCTAACATGATATTCTGTCAATAATACTGTGATAGGAAGAAACTACATCAATGATATATTTGGTTATCTTCTGATAATGATTTAAAAAAAATCCCTGAGGCTATTACTTAAATAGAAAAAGTAAATGATATTCAGTCTGAATTCTGAAGGGAGATCCACAATAAAATGCATTATTTTAAACTATGTTCCATAAGTGAGATGTAATCTATTTCTATTAGCCTCGGGTTTCTTTCCTTCTCTCTTCTAGCTCCATAAACAAAGGAATATAACTGCATTATACATGTTTTTTTCAATAGCAACTTAGATTTCCAAAGGGTATTTAAACCATACATTCATTAAACAGTTTTATTTTTCCACTTCTGCAAAGGCAGGGAAAATAATGAGGAGAGATATACTTCTTATAAGGTAATAATAACCCCTGCTAACAATTACAAGTATCATTTTTTTTAATTTCTAGGTGAATTTTTTAGTGATTCCTTTGATCCCCTTGTGTTAAGATAATATTTTTAAAAAGAAATTTTAAGCAACAAGGAAGAGACTCTTTTGAACAACCTTTTTAAAATATCCGTCCAATCTGTTATTGTGACTTTATCTGCTATATTTTTCTTTGCATTTACCACTAATTTCAGATGTCATAAGTTATTATTTATTTTTACCCACAAAAATGTAGTTCCCTGTTGCCTAGCACACTTGGTGAAACATCTGTTAAATTATTATTACTACATGTTGTATATGTTATCATATATATACATTCATTTGAAACATTATAGAATTCTTCCTATGTGCAGAGACAAAAATGACCTCTATGAACATAATGGTGGAAAAATATATGTTTTTTACTTCTGCTTTTATCAAGCAAGGCAAAAGTGTATCAAAGAGCGTGCAGAGCAATAACACACAAGCTACGCTTGATGAAAATAGGAGGCATCTGTAACTTCAAACTCCAATATAAGAAACAGGAAAGGAGAGCAAACCTAAGTACTTACAGGGTGGGAGAACAAAGAGGAGAAAGGCTTAAATAAAAGATTGAAGTAAAGGCAGGGGTCTATGTACAGTGGAATTGACTCAGTCTTTTTAAGGACCAGCTGGATCTGACAGTCCTTGGTCCCATCCTCTCCGCAACACAGAAAAAATTTGCATGATATATTGTTTCTGGAAACTTAATAGTATAGCTCTAAACTTAGAACCCCATTTCAGAAATAGGGCAAAGGTGAAGTACCAGACCACAAACAGAATAATGGTCATTTATCCTCTTCATTTCTATTTTTTTGTTACATCGAAGAATGCAAATAAAATTATTTTCATATAGCTTCACTTTCTTTAGAGTTTTATTATTCAGTAAGCCACCTCTACTTTTAATTAACCCTATGTGCACACACACAAAAAAATTAGAATATAAAAAATTAGGGAGAGAGATCTGGAAACTACTTGTTGATGCATTCCAAACTCTATTTCAAATTGGAACCCCAGGATCTACCCCTCCAGTTTTGTTCTTCCAATTTTTTACTTCATACTTCCTCATATAATTGTCAAAATTATTCCAGGCGCTATAATGTTCATTTGTGTCTTTGTTGGGTCCTCAAATGGTCTTTAAAAGTGGTGAAATATAGTTTCATTTTTATCTTAAGACTGCTATCTCCCTCAGTCTCTTGATTCCTGAATAGACCTGGGAACCATCGTTTTCAAACAAGAGATTTCATGTTTTTTTTGTTGTTGTTAGCATAGCAGGAAACCTTTGTACGTTGGAAACAAAAAGAGCTTAGTTATCTAAAATAAAGTTTAGCTACAAGAAAGGATGACAAGGAGAAATTAACATCTGGGATTTTAAACATCTCAATTACTTTGGTACCAAAAAGAAGACAATATAAGTGATTAAGTTCCTCACACTATTATTCTTAGACAACTTCTTGATAATGTTTTATTCTAAATTATAGAAATGACTCTCCCAAATCAGCTATCACTATCTCTGTAAATATGACCATTACCCCGTTTTCTGTACCAGAGATATTTGGGGAAGACCTGGAACAAAACCTCCAAAAATTTATGCTACATCTCTAAGTAGTTAAAAATAAGTCAGCAGAGGGGCGCCTGGGTGGCTCAGTCAGTTGAGCGGCCGACTTCGGCTCAGGTCATGATCTCAGAGTCTGTGAGTTCGAGCCCCATATCGAGCTCTGTGCTGATGGCTCAGAGCCTGGAGCCTGCTTCTGATTCTGTGTCTCCCTCTCTCTCTGCCCCCTCCCTGCTCATGCTCTGTCTCTCTCTGTCTCAAAAATAAATAAAAACATTAAGAAAAAAAATTTTTTTTAAAGTCAGCAGATAATACTTACACTTCCGTTTTTTTTTTTTTTAAGTAAACTCTACTACCAGTTGGAGCTTGACCTCACGACCCCAAGATTAAGATTCCCATGCTCTACCGACTGAGACAGCCAGGCGCCCTTCAACAAATGTATTTAATGCTCCCGGGACTGAGCATTTAAGAATAAGCACAAACTTTCAAAATACTAGATACTTTTCCACATGACCATTTGAATATGAATTTGGGGAAATGACAATTTTTATTTGGTTTTTAATTGGGTCAGCAGGGTTTAGATTAACACAACTTCAATCTTCAGCAATAAAAATAACAAATGAATATATGTTATTATTAAACCGGATAATTCACATAATATTGTGTGTATAAGAATTTGGGGAAAAAATTATTTTTGTTTTTTAATTTGAAAGAGAAACAAAGAGGATGAGTTGCGGGGGGGAGAGGCAGAAGGGGAGAAAGAATCTTAAGCAAGATCCACACTCAGCATAGATCCTTATAAGGGGCTCAATCCCACAAGACTGGGATCATGACCCGAGCTGAAAACCAGAGTCAGACACTCAACCGACTGAGCAACCCAGGAGCCCCAAGAAAAGTATTTCTAAGTTTAAATGATAGATATGTTTTATTTGGAGAAGTTAGTTGTGGGTAAACAATATTGTAATTGAAATAAAGGAGACATAATATTCCACTTTTTAAATCACAGCATCAACTAATTAAATGGATAATTATATGCTAGTTTATTGAACATTTTTCAAGTTTTCAAAATCGTGAAGAACCATATATTACAATTTTAAAGGTAAGTATTATATTTTCTAATATGAAAATATCTTTTTAAATATTAAAGTCCTCTAATGCCTGTTTGATTGAAAAACCATTAACAGAACAACTAACCCAAGGCTAAGTAACCTCTATGAATTAAAGATTAAAAAATTGACAAGTGTAATATAAGAAAATGTGAAATGGTTACTGATTTACAAAAAGTTTATCTAGGGGTGCCTAGATGGCTCAGTAGGTTAAACATCCTACTCTTAATTTCGGCTGAAGTCATGATCTCACAATTCGTGAGTTCAAACCCTGAATTGGGCTCCGTGCTGATAGTGCGGAGCCCTGCTTGGGATTCTCTCTTTCCCCCTCTCTCCATCCCTTCCCAGCTTGTGTGTGCTTTCTCTCTCAAAAAAAAAAATTTTTAAATAAATAAACAAACTTAAAAAAAATAAAATTTCATATATACAGACCATTTCAGGGTAGTGTTTATGTTTATGAAAATAATAATGTCATAAGTATATATTCATATAGTAATAAATGTATATACACATACATATTCCCATATTCAAGAAATATAGCAGCATTTGGATCACTTCAGATTTTGTGCAATAAAAGGATTCAGTTAGATGAAAAATGATTTTTTCGTGGGGCTTGAACTCATGAACTTGAGATTAAGACCTGAGCTGAGATCCAGTCGGACACTTAACTGACTGAGCCACCCAGGCACCCCAAAAGTGATTATTTACTGTAGCACTTTTTTAAAAGTAAAAACTGTAAAAAAAAAAAAAAAAAAAGCAACAGCCTTAAGTTGCTTGTGGGCTTGTGATTTTAACTCCATTAATGATTTCATTTCATTCAGCTCTCAACATTACAACATCATTGTGCTAATAGAAGAGCTGTATTTATTTCACTTCATTTATCTGAATTGTGCTGACTAAAGTGACTATGGCATGCAAAATATGTCAGCGCATTAAAATAATGGTGTAAAAAGATGAAATTTAAGAAAACTCATGATGCCAAACTTAGTATTTTAACTTCTGTCCTTTGGCAAATTGTTTAAAGTCATCTCTTTAATTCTTGAATATCAGTAACTATCTAAAGATAATTTCCATTAATGGTATACATTATTAATTGTTTAATCAAGCTTTTAACAAAATTGCTATACATAATAGTACGTTCTATTAACAAAGACCACTGTAGTGCACACTTTTCATTAGGTTACAACTCAGTGGAGCACTAAATCACTCTTGTAGTGCGAGGTCATTCATTCATGCATTTAAGTTAAAAAAATCACAATTGCCTACTGTGTTTGCCAAATATCAAAATAGGCTTCAGGGGTACAAAGAAACCAATATTACTATAGTTAAAACTTATTTGGACTTGTTTCATATACATCTATACAAGTGGAAAAGAGATTCAAGGAGTGTTTTAAGCCAGTTAAGTTTTACTTTGAACTTAGTGATGTTCAGTCAGTGTGCTGCTTAATAAGCATTTAAACACTGTTCTCACATGCTGTAATTTCAGATAAAATGCATATTGCAGATTTGGAAGGTGGCCATAAGGGGCAGTATCTCATTACCACAAGAAAAACTACTTATAGATTTGATATTCACTGCTATTACTAAAACCAACAATTCTAAAGAGATGGTTTTATCATCACTGAAGAGTGTGTTGAACTATGCATCTGTGAAATTTATAGTATTTAAAAGCACTTCTGCCTCCTCACTACAAATTCAATTAGGTAACACTTATTGTTCAAACCCTGCCTAAATGTACCAGGTGACAGGTCTTAACCTAAAGAAATGTATCACCTCTCTGAGACGATAACCAGTATACATGCATGTTTTAAAATCTGAATGAATAAAATGCATTTTATAGATTAGTCACATTTATACAGTATATTTCTGCTGATAAATGTGTAGAGGGTATATCTAACCATAGATGTCTGCAAAGAGAAGGTGGTTTGTCCTAAATACTAATGATGATTATATTTATATATCTTATTATGTTTATATATGTGTGTGTGTTTCTCTATATGTATGGATGGATAGACAGAAGAAAGCAAGAAAGAAACACTGATTTTAAAAAAAATGTTTGTTAACACAAAATATTTCTCACCCTGTAAAGGGTAAGTAGTAGGTTTTGTGAATGAATTAAAAATTTAACAATGCAAAATATCTTATATAAAATAAATCAGTGGTAAAGCTATTTGCCAACAGGTAAAAGGCAAGATAAGAAGAAAAAACTTAAGGTGGATTGTAGAAACTTTTGATGCAGAAGTCTTCATTAAAAATAAGTAATTATTAATATATTCCCTCAGTAACCATGTTCAATGACTTCCTCTAAGTTTATTTTATTAGAAAAAGGGTTATTATTAAAAAATTGAGTTTTCTTTTAAAACATAGAAGTTACTCATAGAAAGTCATAAAATACACTCATTCTTACAGCACAGTAATATTTTCATTAAAATACACCCTAATTTCTTAAGAATACATATAGTAAATTTGAGATGCCAATTTGAACATAAATCTCTAACATTACATTCTCCCTAATCTTGACTGAAATGACCAAAGGAATTTGAAATAGGGAATACTCTGAATCACTGTGGTAACTAAAAATTTATTATTAACATATTTCAAGGAATTTTATGTGATAGGTAGGGTGGTTGGGACCATATTAAAAGATGACTTTGCCAAATATCCATTTCTGACAAAGTAGGTTTAATTTTGTAGGGAGATTTTTAATTCACCATAATTTAGAATTAAATATTGCTTTATGGATTTATTTTGTGGTCATGAGCCTAATCTGAGAGTCAAAACCTCAGAAAACTGAGACAGTATCGTATATATGTATCTATACCTAATTCAGTATTGAACTAACACAGGAATGAATGAAAAATAAACCCCACTGACACTTCCTGAATTAACAAAGTAATAGTTGGATTTAAGAGCGAGCTGAGGAAAATCTGCTGCCATGTATGTGAACTACACAATGAAGAAGCTGTCCTGAGATACAAGCAAATATAACTAAACGAAACACCAGGCCAGAGGACAACTGGATATTATGATACTAACATTCTCTTCCTTGATGGAATGGAGTATAACACCAAGATGCAGAACAAGCACAACCGCAGTCACTATCTAGATTGAAAAATAAGCCAAACCAAAATAAAGATGCAGAAAAATGTTTTGGATAAAGGTGGCTTTGCCAAATAGAGGTATCAGAAGAAGAAAAAAACCCTGACTGACACTCATTAATACATACCTGTACTCATAAATGTTAAAAACTGGCATTTTTAAATCAATGATACAATGATAGGGGCGCCTGGGTGGCTGTCAGTTGAGCCACCAGTGTAGGAAATCCAGTGTAGGATTTCCGCTCAGGCCATGATCTCAGGGTCATGGAATCAAGCCTTGCATTGGGATCCACACTGAGCACAGAGCCTGCTTAAGATTCTCTCTCTCCCCTCTCTCTGCTCCTCTCCTCTACTTGTGTGCTTTCCCTTTCTCTCTAAAAATTAAAAAAAAAAAAAGCTTAAATCAATGCTACAATGATAGATAATATAGTGTTCTGAATATTGTTTAATATATGAAAAATAAATTCTATCCTACTTCACACCACAAAAAAATACATTTCTGGAGACATTTTGATATGTCATTTAAACTGCAAAGAAATTAAAAGAAAGTTTGGGTGAATATCTCATCTCAGAATGGGACATGATCTTAGCAAAAAATGCTAAAAGGATCTTAGATGTCATTGACATTACTTAGACATTGCATTTTTCATCACTAGGAGTTGCCTTTGTGTGTTTTTTCATACTTCCCACATGTCTTTAACGTGCTTAAATTGTCATTATCTTGAACATAGGGAATTAAATTATAATAAACATTTTAATGGCCTTGTCTACTATCATCTGTGTCATTACCAAATCACTTTCAGATGATTGATGCTTCTGTACTTATTTTTGGGTCATGTTTTTCTGTCTCTTGGCATAAATGCTAATTTTCTGTTTGGGTGCCAGACATTGTGATTTTATCTTGTTAGGTTATGGATCATTTTAAATTTTGATTTTTTTGATCATCTCAAAAAAATGTTTTGATCATTCATTTGGAACAGTTTTATCTTTTGGGAGTTTGCTTTCAGACTGTGTTAGAGAGGCACTGTTGAGTATAAAAATAACTTGGCCCAACTAGTGAAACAAAGTAATAGTTGATTACCACATGCCCTGTGAAAGAGAAAGTTTTCCATTCTGGCTGGTGACAATGGAACTATTTGCAGTGCTGTATGAACTCTAGGGATGTTTGGCACTAATCACACAAGGTGGTTCTCTTCCCAGCCTTAGTAGTTCCTTCACATATATGCACTGATAAATACTCAGACGGATTCTTCAGAGACCTTATGTAGATATCTGAAGTTCTTTCTATATATAGCTCTCTTACTCTCCAAGCTTCCTTGGCCTCTCTGATTTCCAAGCTCCATCTCTCCAACTCAGGAAGACCACTGGGATCCGCCTGGATTCCCTCAAACTAAAATTACCTGGAATTTTCTTCAAACAGGAATCAGAAAATTACTGTAGGGCTCACCTCATTTATTTCCTACCCTTCAATAATAATCATCTCCCTTGGCTAATGTTGAATATCTTGAAAACCAGTGATTCATATGCTTTGTGTATTCTTTATGCCATATTTCATTCAGAAGAGCAATTCATTGCCTGCTACTCTAGCTTGGCCACAAGTAGAAGTCTAATGTTTGACATTTTTGTTTGTTAATATTGACTACAATAACCTGGAGTAATATGCACAAATCTAGAAGGTAGAGGTATTAGTTTGTTAGGGCTGCCATAACAAACAGCACAGACTGGGTGACTTAACTAATAGAAATTTATTTTCTTACAATTCTGGATGCTAGAAGTCTGAGATCAAGGTGTTAGCAGGATAGTTTTCTTCTTGGGTCTCTCTTATTGGCTTGTTTATGGCTGTTTGTCTTCATATGGTCTTTCACTCTGTGTGTGTCTTAATCTTCTTTTACAAGGACACCAGTTATATTGGATTAGAGAACACCTATATGACCTTGTTTTAACTTAATCACCTCTTTAAAGGTTCTAACTCTAAATATAGTTATATTCTTAGGTACTCAGACAGGTTAGGTCCTCAACATACGAATTTTGAGGGAACACAATTCAGTCCATGACAGTACAGCTTCTTAAGTTGTAACTAATATAAACCCATGTAATCAATGCCCCAAATTTAGGCATTACCAAAACCTCTGAGAATTCCACTGTCCCTTTCCATTCTTTCTCCTTTGCTCCTTCACAGAGGCAACCAACCATTCTTTTCATGTCTAACCCTATATATTACTTATACTTGTTGTTGAACATCACAGAAATAGAATCACACAGTATGTATTATTCTGCATCTGTTTGAATGTTTTTGAAATTTTTCTGTATTTTTGTGTGAATCTGTGATTATTTCTTTTAATGCTAATCATTTTGTGAATACAACACAAGTTTTTTTTATCTATTCTTTTTTGGTGTAAATTTAAATTGTTTCCATAGTTTGTTATTATGAAGAGTGTTATAATGAACATTTTTGTACAGGTCTTTTGTGGGCGTATGTGTTTAATTATTTGGGATAAATCCCTAGGAGGAAAGTTGCTGGATAATAAACAAAGTATGTTTGTGTTTTAACTTTTGCCAACTTCTCCATAGAGACTGTTACTTAAATGGATATTTTGAGCTAAAGTATATATAAAAAAATAATCATACTTACAAAGCAATTGAAAAAAGCAGGAGAAATCATTTGCAACATATAGGATAGTCTAAAGATTAATATCATTATAGGAAAATGACTCTTTTAAATCAATGAGAAAACATACACTTGAGATATAAAAAATGTGCTAAAGGCATGGTCAGATTACACATAAAAAGTAAATAAAATAGCCAAAACCACTGTAGATATGCATAAAAATTTATAAGTAAATTTTATCATGGTGTAATTTATAACAGCAAAAAATGATAATATAAATATCCAACAATAGAAGGTGATTACATGGTAAAATGTACATAGGATGGAATATCATGCATCCATTTAAAAAAATGACATATAAGATGTCATTCAGGGGCTCCTGGGTAGCTCAGTGGGTTAAGCGTCTGACTTCAGCTCAGGTTATGATCTCGTGGTTTGTGAGTTTGAGTTCCACATCAGGATCTGTGCGACAGCTCAGAGCCTGGAGCCTGCTTCAGATTCTATGTCTCCCTGTCTCTCTGCCCCTCCCCCACTCATGCTCTGTCTCTCTCTCAAAAATAAACATTAAAAAAAGATGTAATTCCAAATTAAGCAAAAAGTCTGCAAATATAAATTGCATGATTCCAAATACACCTATCAAATATATATAATGCATGTTTATGAATAAATATGATTAAAGGACATATAAATTATCAGTGCTAATATCTTTGATTAGTAAGATTACAGGGATTATATTTTTCTTAGTATATTCTCATATTTTCATAGTTTTGATGGAAACACATAATACATTTATATTCAGAGGAAAATCAATAATGTTTCTTTCTAAAAATATATACAAATAATTTCCACTTTACTCTAAATTTCAAAGATGGAGAATTTTGCATAAGTTTTTAAAAAAATATTACAATCAACCTGTGGTGCCATTTGGTTCATTACATGCAAATTCAGTAAGAAGATGCCAAATGTTGCAGGGGCTTCATAATAGAATAGAATGAGAAATGTGTTAGAGCAAGTTTCTTACAGTCTGAGGAGAGTACTCCCAAATTGTTTGTCAGTGAAGATAAATGTTTCTGCCTTTCAGCCTGAAAAGTGTCAGCCTAACCCTAACCACTCAATATAAGTGAATATGTGGTGCAGAATAATAAGGCATGGGGTGGGGGGTGGAGGACTTTAAGCATTCTGCAAATCTGGCTTTGAAAATACACATATATATATACACACAATGAAAATGGTACACACACACACACACACACACACACACACACATATTACCTACACCCATATATGAGCTATGTTTTGTGTATATTTGAAACATAAGTGATTACATTTTGGCTTACATGCATGCGTTTATTTAGTATTATGTACACATTCATTAAAGCTATACACACATATACAGGCATTTATTCTATAATACAGAGAAATAAAATTCCAAAAATAATTTGTTGCATTTATAGCCATATGCATGGAGATGGATGAGGCAAATAATATTTATATTCTTGTCCAGTAGTATTAGTTCTATAATTCACAAATTGTGAACACATATTTTCTTATATAAACTATTTCATATTACTAAAATACAGAGTTAATCTTTATATAACTAATCAATTAAACAACTATGAATGGCTACAATATAGTAGAGTAAGAGTTGTATTATCTGGTTTAAAATACTTAAACAATAAAATTATAGATTATTTTAAGATAATACTCAAGGTTTGGAAATTCAACTGAGTCAACATAAAGTGAAACTCTTAGCCAATAAATGGAATTCATCTTCATAATGTCAATTGCTTTGAGTCCCAAATTCTCCCATAATCAAAATATTTTTGTAATAAGAGGATATAGTAGAGAATTAAAGAAATAATCCTTCTGGCTTGGGCTAAAATAATGTGCTATAAATATTTTCTAAGATTATTTGACTAAGGGAAGCATTAAGGAACAAAAATTTATATTTTCATTGTGATAAAAATATAAATTGAAATCAGATCCAGCAACAGAAAATTGTAAAATTTATAAGATTTTCCTAAAGGTACTCCCAATTAACCATACAGTGCTTAGAATTTTAAGAACCAAGTTTTGGAACAAGAATTTTACAAATGGGTACACTTTTAGAGGAAAATAATTCCTTGATACTGATATTTTCCTAAAAACAAAAACAAACAAAATAAAATAAAACAAAACTCTGATTGTATTGCTAAGTATTTAGCTAGTGCTTACATTAAAAACAAAACAAAACAAAAAAACGACGGGGAGCCTGGGTAGCTCAGTTGGTTGAGTGTCCAACTTCGACTCACGTCATGATCTTGTGGTTTGTGGGTTCGAGCCCTGTGTCGGGCTCTGTGCTGACAGTTTAGAGCCTGGAGCCTGCTTCAGATTCTGTGTCTCCCTCTCTCTCTCTGCCCCTCCCCCACTCACACTCTGTCTCTCTCTCATTCAAAAATAAATAAAGATTAAAAAAAATAATACAAAAAAACAAAAAATAAAAAAAAAAACACCACAAAAAATCCATACCTAACTATGTATAGATACTAGATACAACGTGGATAGCTCCCAAGCAGGGTACTGAGATGGTTCACTGATGGTAGGATTCCAAATGGGTTCACTTTTCAATAGGCCCAATGGTGATAAAGTTTGCATTCCAAGTTCCAATTCGTGTTCATATTGTTGGCAAGAAAAAAATGAAATAAATCCATTAGAAATGAGAAAAAAAAAAAGAATGATCCTTGGTGGATAAGAAATTTCAAACATTTCTGGGGAAAGACTGAAGCTTTCATTGGATGAAACAAAAATGAAGCCACAGCTCAGAACGCATGGAGAACAGTCTGCACCAGAGAAAAATGCATATATCTTTAGCAGAATTCTACAAATGCACTGGATTTGGAATCTTCAGGTACCATGAGAAGTCTGAAAGACTGGGAGTGAGAGCAAGAAGAAAGGACTGATGGCAGTTTCTGCCCCTGAAACAACTGTATCAGTCAGCTCTCCTATATGCCATTCTTTTCTCTCCCCAACTCCTCAATTTTAACATTCAGACACCCTGGCATACACTGCCAAGGAGAATCATACCCATAATCTCCCATTCTCCACACTCACATAACTTCTGTAAATAAACTGAAAAACTGCCTGAGCAGAACCAGGACTGCCAGATTAAGATCATGTACTGGGATTTAAGCTTTCTCCTTTCTAGCATTTGGGAGTACCTCAGGATGATTCCAAATTGAAGCCTAAAGACTTCATACCCCTGAATGGTGCTGAAAGACTCACTGAAAGACCTAGTGTGAAAACTTCACATAGAACTGGAGAGAACACTCAAATCATCCAGTAGAAAAATCAACCTAGTACCATTTTGCTGAATATAAATAGACAACTAAAGGTCAATAGCTATGTGAGAACTAAAAGTACAAAAATAAAGCTTGAGAAAGAAAAACCTAAAAGAAAAAAATGATAATTCAGGAAGTAGGAAATATAAATAACTGTAATTAGAATTATAAGATTCAAGTAATATTTTATCCATTAAATAAGAAGACAACACTAAGAAAAAATAGAAAAAGCACAAGTATAAAATCACATCATTGCTAAAAAAAAAAAACTCAAAAGAAGAATTAACACAGTAAAAAGGGATAAGTAAAAATTAAAAAATAAAAGACAGAGTGTAATTCATAATAACCTTATGTCCATCTAATAAAAATTGTAGAGAACATTGGGGCGCCTGGGTGGCTCAGTCGGTTAAGCGTCCGACTTCAGCTCAGGTCATGATCTCGCGGTCCGTGAGTTCGAGCCCCGCGTCGGGCTCTGGGCTGACGGCTCAGAGCCTGGAGCCTGCTTCCGATTCTGTGTCTCCCTCTCTCTCTGCCCCTCCCCCGTTCATGCTCTGTCTCTCTCTGTCTCAAAAATAAATAAAACGTTTAAAAAAAATTTTTTAAAAATTGTAGAAAACAGAGAAAATGGAGGGAAGTTATTCAACAATAGAAAAATTTCCTAGTTGAAAGAGTTACAAGTGTTCAATTATACTGTCACTAAATCAAGAAATAGCCATATTGGTAAGTTATTTAGATTTGGTGGAAATAATAATCAGCAGCACTACAAACAGAAAGTTCAAAGGAGTAATTTCCAGGAAGCAGGATTAGGGTTGGGATAGTGAGCTTTGAATCTTTTTTCATTATACACTTTTATGTTCTATTTGATTGTTTAAAAGCATTAATTTTGAGGGAAAAACAAATTTTATAAAATGAATATATTAATCCAGTGAAATCTTGGTGCTTGTTCAGATAGCCGAAGAGCTAACTGTGAACTTCTCTCCCCAGTTCTTTCTGCCTTTAGTGACATCAGATGGGTACCTTAAAGTCAGCCATGATGGAAGGACTTATACCACAGAAATTGGCAAATGCTACCAATTGGCTTATTTTTTTAATTTTTTTGTGGGGGAACTCGTTTACCACCAAACCACTATTTATTATGAAGTGGTCTTAAAATAAAGAACAATAGCTATGATAGCTGCATTTATCATGTTAAAAACATTTTAGCATCCCAAGGTTTAGAATAACAGATTTATTTCATTTCCATTGCTCTGAAGTAGAGAATAGTTGTATTAAAGTGTCGATAAAAATATTAAATTCCACACAAAAATATTATCAGCTTGACCATTTGAAATTTAATTAAATCTAGTTTAAAACATATCCTCATTATTAGAACTTGATACAAAGTAACATGTTACATAAAGTTCTTATTTGCTAAGAAAGGAAAATTTCCAAGTATCTATCATTTCAGAATAGAATTTCTAATACTTATTTCATTTAGATGCAATAAAGAACTATAGGAAAAATGCCCAGCTTGCCCCTGCTACAAAATAGGAAAGTGAGGCTAAATTTGCTTGGTTTCCATCTATACACATATGTATTAGATAATAAAGGAATACACTCAAGTATAGTAATGATGTATGCAAAACTGAATTATAATATATAAATATATATATGGAAAAGTTAGTGCTTACTACTTTTGTAAACCAAAACAGGTTTCCTACTCTAAAAGATAAATGATACTTAAATACACCTCACAGTTCCATTTCAAACATCAAATGTGACTCATCTCTTATATATCTCCCCCAAATTATGTTTTTCTAAGTAATAACATCTTAGGAAACAAATTATTTTTCTCTAAATTTCCAACATAATATTGGAGTTTCAGTCTCACTGAAAATTGTCCACTGACCATGTAGAGTACCCTTTGACCACACAGGAGATTAAAACCATGGTCGGCCGATTAAAAATTTGGGTTTTTTAGAAATTAGAATCCCATATAGGCTGCATATCTTCTATCACATTTTGAAAGTCTATTAATATGAACTTGTTTGATATTTATGACTCCTTGCTTCTTTCATTTGTCTAATCAGATTCACTTATTTTTATAATTTTATTGATTTTTTTTCAAGCCTGTCACCCATATCCCTGAATTTATTTCAACAGAACTTAAGATACAATTTGCTGCATCTAGTTTAATTTTCATTTGTATAGTGAGGTTACTTTTGAAAAATTTAAGAAATGTCAAAACGTATGTGCTCTTAGTGCCTTTACTTCCACAACTTGTTGTACTTTTCCTGTATTATTTGTTATATTTTCTGAGCTTTTCTTTACAGTATTCTTTTGTGAATTGTGGATGATTTCAATTTCATTAAAATTGGTGTCTTTTTGTTTATATATATTTTTTTCTGTTTGTCATTTTTGGTTTTTAGGACTGCTTTTAGAATAGAAAATGAAATAAAAATTTTCACTCTACCATATGTGATCAGAATTTTTGCACCATTATTGATATTTGCAATTTCCAGAAGAGAAATATTTTAGCAGAGAGAAAAAAAAAGTGGAAATGTTGGAAATGTTACTGAAGTAGTTGATCAGAGGTGATTCAAATGACACATGGAATGTACATGCTTAACTCCTTGACTTAAAACTGAATTAAAATGACAACAGGAATAAATAAAATCCCACAGAGTCATAGAAAACACAAAAGAGAAAAAGCAGAGGAGAGAAGATTAAATTTTGGAAACTACAAAGCATGTGAATGCGAACTGATTTAGCAGTTCAGAGAGGACTGAAAACAAACAACTTGCAGGGGTAAAATGCCCAAAAGGAAGACCATTCTTTCTCCCAGACCTTGAAAGTATGGGGGAATCCAAGGCACCGAGTAAAACTGATAACTGGCAGAATCATTGTCACTTTACATCAACAAGAGTTAGACTTCCTAGCCTCCCTGATGTTCCTCCCCAGTCTATGCAACCTCCTTAACAGAAGATGTTTACCCTCTGAAGACATTTAACTGTGGTGGATATGAACTTAAGGATACCAGGTACAGCTGAGAACATACACTGGCAATAGAAAGAGTAATTGAAATTAAATTTTGAAGAATTAGATTCTTTAGCCATGTTTTCCCCTTCAGCCAAATCAGGGCCTTCTCTAGAAAACACAAATCAGCCTAAAGAAAACACCTATGAATACTGATCTTTTATGGTTTCCCACCCTTATGATGAAATCTTCTTGACAAGCCCATTCACATTCTCAAGCTACAAGACATTACAGTAATATTTCAACATGTTGGAGAAAAGTTATTTTTGACCTAGGAATTTGCTCAAATAATCAAGTATATGAGAAATGAAAACATTTTCAAAATTTCAAGTTCTCAAAACTTTCTTCTTTGCTTTCTTTATCATAAAGCCAACTTTGTAAGGTAGCAGAATATGCTACCTAAATAATGCCTCTTTCTGGCATAAGGATTATTTTGAGCTGAAAGCACTGAAAACACCAAATGCTGGAAGAGACTTTCTTTGAATTCCCCTTATCTGCCTAAAGACAGATCTTCCAAAAGAAACTCAAGTGTCATAAATATCCTCCCCAGAAGGGCCATCAACCAGAGAAGATTGACTTAGCAAAGGAGAATAGAATTCATTACCACAGCCAGACAAACTTTGTCACAAACTATATCTCTCATCTATTATTCTAAGGGCCCATTCACTTTTCCTAAAAATCATTTATAATCTGCCCTAAGTGGCTTACATCCCCACTACCCTTCCCCTACTAAGAAAATATATAAGCTGTCAAATCTCACCATGTTTTGAGGTATTCCCTTTTCCCCCAGTGATGTCCCTGTGCA
This sequence comes from Neofelis nebulosa, assembly GCF_028018385.1. Lineage (NCBI taxonomy): Eukaryota > Metazoa > Chordata > Mammalia > Carnivora > Felidae > Neofelis > Neofelis nebulosa. The sequence continues at coordinate 23,500,910 of NC_080783.1, forward strand.
TGTAATATTATAAGTGAATAAATTTGTATACCTTTTGCAGGTTCATCTGCCTGTTTTCAATTTATAGACCCCACTATTGAATCTAGGGGAGAAGAAGGACAGTCTTTCTTCTCCTACAATGTACAGCACCAAAATGATGAAATAAATCAAGAAGAAAAATATGGTGTCCAGAAAATGGGACCCAATACAGACAGGCCAAAGAATTTTCTAGGATGTAGCCAAAAGGAGGCTCTGAGATGAGATCTCTGTAGCCATCCCAGAGAGCATGTGGTCCAGACAAGAACAGAACACAGGATTGCAAGAATGATGTCTGTCTCCAAGAGGAAAGAAGATTATACAAAGAAGGAAGTATTATTCCAACTTCATTCAGCTGAAAATAAAACCTCCATAGTCAGATGATGCCAGTACTGAATACTGAATTAATTTTTAAAAATCTTGATATAAGAATATATTGGTAAGCTAGAGGGAAAGAAAGCATGTGGGTGGGTGAGGAAAAACAAGTGTGTGATGATTTAAGCAAGGCAGGTTTTATTCATTCATTAAGAATGAATAAACAAAGTTTAAAATAGAAAAATCCAATTTTAAAAGGAGGTTATTTAGAAATGTGGAAAAAAATAGGTAAAAGTACTTTGGTTTCAGATAGTAAGAATTTGAAGTGGGGAGGATTAGAGCACAATATTATTTTATTATTTAATTATATAATTGAAGTATTCTTTCTTTTACAACACATACATGTATGACCTGATTAATTATTAAATTTGCAACAGGTAATACATTAAGAAAATCTATATTGATGTATTTAAGAAAACATACATTTAAGAAAAGCTCAGAGGTGGGGAAAAAGTGATGTAGAAAATTAGCCACTTGAAAATTAGAACATTTTCAAACTAATTGATAATCTGGATCATAAACTTTTTAGACAAAGCTCTTAGAAAATTTAATGATGAGCTGCTAATAGGCATTAAATTAATAATATTTTTTTATTCTCTGCCTCTCCATGATTTTAAAAGAATATAAAATTATATGTATTTTTTGGTTAAGAATTTTAGAATATATTCAAACTCCATTTACCCACCTCTATAAAATTTGAATCTGGTATTATAATTATGGTAGATACAATATGTGCCACAAATGGCCAGCACTGGGGAGTGTGAACAGTAGATGGTCTCCAGCTATCGACTTCTTTAGGGGTGCTGCAGAGGGCCACCTTGCCCAAGGTCCTATCCTCTAGGGACCAAAGACTGAGACAGACAGAGGCTTAAACGCAAGACTGTTTCATTCAAATGAGGGGCATAATGGGGCGCCTGGGTGGCGCAGTCGGTTAAGCGTCCGACTTCAGCCAGGTCACGATCTCGCGGTCCGTGAGTTCGAGCCCCGCGTCAGGCTCTGGGCTGACGGCTCGGAGCCTGGAGCCTGTTTCCGAGTCTGTGTCTCCCTCTCTCTCTGCCCCTCCCCTGTTCATGCTCTGTCTCTCTCTGTCCCAAAAATAAATAAATAAATTTAAAAAAAAACAAACAAAAAAAAAAAAACAAAAAAAACAAATGAGGGGCATAACTCTACTGGGTTGGTTGAGGCTTTGTCAACTTTTCCCTGAGCCCAGTCCTGCTCCTCTAACCCCTCATTGTCAGAACTACTGACAGGACCACATTAGGGGACAAGCAGCCCAGGGCAAATACTTTTTTGAGAGTCTCCTGTCTATATGAACAATTTCATTTAAAATATATTGTCTCATGAGAAGTACAATTATTTATCAATAAGGATTTAAAATGAAGAATAGAGAAGTATTTATATATTTATTATCCAATCTGTGAACTTAAAAGATTTTTCACAGTGTCCAGGCTCCATCTTTTCCTGTCCAGATTCTGGAACCACCTCTTTGTTCTTTATTCTCAAATGTACCATTCAAGGCTAATTTCTTTTATCCACTCACAGGAAAAAGATAGCTATGCTGTTATTACTCACAATGTCATAGCTCTTCGGAACTTGTTTATATTGAACAATATAGATATTCTTGGCATTGCAGTTCTCTAATTCCATTTATTATTTGATGCTCACATTATTGCTCCTGATGCTGTATCATCCATCATGAATATTGGCTTCCAGTGACACTCTCAAGGGAAATGCTATGCTTCATTGATATTGACCACAAATGCAAGTCTTACTCACAGCATGCAGAAAACCATGCACAATAATGTAATTTATGGTCAAGCTAACTTTACCATTTGGAATGGTTAACAAACAAATGCAAAGTATCACATTGTACCATGGGAGTAGCACAAATATAAAAGAACACATTTTTAAACATGATTACTGTTGAACTCTTTAGGCCATAATCATGCATTTCTAGAATATTACATCTTTGTATGTTGACCCCACCCTTCCATATACCCCACCAAGAATAGGCAAGGGTCCTGCTCATGCATAGTCCTGCTCATACAAGAAATATCTATCCCTCACTGGCATGACTTAAGGCTGACTCAGAAGTACATGATATAACCACATCAAATGAACAAAAAAGGGTCATCAGTTGGAAGGGCCTATCAACTTTGTCCAGCACCAGTCTCAAAAGCCTTCAAAGGAGGAAGGCCCTACTATCTGAAAGACTACCTGAAACCTGCTTCCAAGCCTGAGAAGGAGGTAGATGATTATCCTTGGATGCTATAGACTGGAATTAACACTGCCAGTCAGAAGGTGGACAAGGAAGGGCACACATATAGGTAGACAAGAGCCTTCACTCAGATTCCTAAACTGTCCTGTGTCTAATGTGAGTGAGAAGTCATCCTAAATCACCATATCAGGACCATCATTTTAGCAGTCCAGTCCTGTGTGATCCTGTGGAAGAATTACCATACCAATAAGCAGGAGTAATTTGCTAACCAGTCCCTCTTCCTGGAATCAGGATGCTGACACTGGGGTCCTGAAAAGACGTCAGAGATACAAGTTCAGAAGCTCCTCAGGGAATCTGGCAGAATCCAAACAAAGGATAGAGGATCAGATAAGACGCCAAGAAGAAGAAATGGGGATGGGCACTCTGCCATTTATGTTGTCCAGTAGATGGCACTGCCAGCCCAAGACATTCCCAGATATCAAAGGAGGGCTTCAAAATCTCAAGGACGTCGTTCTAAGTGATAGGATCCTCTGAGGCACAGGGCAAGAGCAGGGGACCAAATTGCCCTTAGACAGGTGATACCAGCTGCTGATCCTTAATAAACACACCTGAAACTCCGTCTGAGTGATTGCATCTGGACAACCCTGCTGCGACAATAATTTACATGGCAAGTTACATACAATAATCACAAGCTATTTAAATGAGCAATAAAAGCAAAATGTGCAGGGGTAAATTTCATTTCCAAAAAGTCTATGACTAAGGCAATGGGAATTAACACAGCATTAGTCTTCAAGGGCCACTATAACAAAGTACCACAAAGTGGGTGGCTTAAAAGAACAGAAATCTATTTTCTCACAGTTCTGAAAGCTAGAGGTCTGAAGGCAAGACCAGTTCCCTCTGGAGGCTGTGTAGGAGAAACTGCCCCATGATGCTCTCCTAACTTCTGGTGGTTGCCACAGCCCTTGTTATCCCTTGGCTTATAGCAGCATAACTTCAATCTCTGCCTCTAGTATCACACGGTGTTCTCTGTGTATCTCTTCTCTTCTTATAAAACCACCAGTCATATTGGATTAGGCACACCCTAACGCAGTAGGACTTCAACTTTATTACATGTGCAAGGATTCACATGTATCTAAAGTTAGAACTTCAGCATACAATTTTGGGGAACCTAATTCAACCCAAAACAAACACTATACTATAGAAACATGTTTGCTCTAATTTTATTTTCTTGTATAAATTCTGCAGGAGAATTAAATACCAAGACATTCTACATTGGTAAAGAAAGATTGCTCCTAGCAGTAAATGCTAAATTTCTTAGACATAGTTTTAATTATAACTCAAGGACAAAATGTTAAGTCAATAAGAAAATGTAAGGGGATGAGTTGGCATAAAATTACAAGCTTTATATCCAACATTTTGAGAGTGTTTCTAGTGCAAAAGTGATAGTAGGTCACAGTGAATTAAATAAATTTATTAATATGAAAATCAACTACAACTGAATTTTTTCCATTTTTCCCATTTAATGAAAAAGCAACCAAATTATTTTCTTGAAAAAATCCCCCCCCACCTAATATATACATTTCTCAATGTTAATTCTCAAAGGCCAACTCAAAAGGGAGCTTTTCTGATATTCCACCTCACAGTTTGCTGTAAGTAGCCCCCTAATGTGATTATTACATTGTTTTTATAATTACATTATCCCACCAGACTTTTAGTTCTTTGAGGACAAGGATTGCTTTTATTCCTATTATTACATCATTTATAATAATGCCTTACAAATATTAATAACTAAATAGGTATTCTAGAAGCAATGAATAAATGAATGTGTAAAACCATGACTGAAAGACACATAATTATAGATCGACATAAATCCTAGAGACATCCTTTACAAAGAAAGTAAGAAATGTAGCTCATTTTCTTTAAAAGTTAAAAAGAAGAAAAAAACACATAAATATCAGTTCACTTTTCAAGGAAAAAAAAAGATCTTGGGCTTCATTTTGTTATCAAACCTTAGTAAAATGTTTGGGAACCTATTAAAAGAAAATATGATTGGACCTCAATAGTGGATTATTTTTATTATACCATTACTTAACACACAAAGAACTAGGTATAAATTTCCATATCTGGTGTGAATTTCAGAGTATAATTTCATGTGCACAAGAAACGTAACTTTTTTATATACCTTTGTCTTAATTAAATTTCTCCTTTGAGTATAATTTCTTAGGGTTTCCCATTTTATCAACACTGGTGATGATGCCATAAGAACGTAAACATTATGCTTTATATGGCATCACTAAAACAATTTGTTAATAGTTTGCAGAAGCCTCAATGAAAACTTTTGGCTCCTGTCTTAAGGCCTAGTTTTTGTTCAGTAGCTCTCTTTCTGCTACTTCTGTTCCATTCCTGGGGAGACAGAAATCATTTGGCAATTCACACTTCATGCTGGAGGGCTGAAATTTGGTGATGCTATCTGTCCAGCCACATCATGCAGCAATTTCTTTTCTGGGATCTTGTCTTATCCCTAGGGCTATACTTAGGAAATATGGACAGATCTCTTGTGTTCTTGGACTCCACAAAGCTATCTAAAGGTAACTGGAAAGGGAATGAGCTCTCCTCTTAATTCATTACGTTTCTGTTATGTGTTTTAATTATGCCATGAGTCATTTCTGCTCCCTTAAGAGCCCGATCTCTCCTAAGTAAAAAGCATTCTCTTTTTCCTCTCTCTACTTTTTCGGTCATATTTTTCCCCCTTGGGAATCAAACTACTTTAACTGGATAAAGGCAACAGAAAAAAGAAATTGTCATGGTAAAGAAAAAAAAAAGTCAGTGAATATTTTAAGAATATTTTTGATTCAGGTATCTTATGCTTGTGTTATGGGACACAGCAGATGCACAAGCATGCCTCAAGAAGCGCTCTACCTGAGAGCAATGGGACATGAAGCTAGCAAGTAAGTAGAGTTAAGAAGTAGGAGTCAAGGGGCAGCTGGGTGGCTCAGTTTGTTAAGCATCCAACTTCGGCTCAGGTCATGATCTCGCGGTTTGTGAGTTCAAGCCCTGTGTCGGGCTCTGTGCTGAGAGCTCAGAGCCTGGAGCCTATTTCAGATTCTGTGTCTCCTCCTTTCTCTGCCCCTCCCATGTTCATGCTGTCTCTCTCTGTTTCTCAATAATAAGTATTTTTTTTTTAATTTTTTCAAAAGAAGTAGGAGTCAAAGTAGAGTGGAATTTGGTTTTCCACCTTTCATAAAAGGAAGTTATCAATATGATTTTAAAAGTCAGATGTTACATGGTGGGTTTTCCTGTTTTGGAAGAAGAATTTAGTGATTTTAGAGGATGAATTAGAGATAGAAGAAATTAGTAGGAGGTTAATGAGTCCAAGTAGGAAATCAGAAAGACCTAATTTAAGTAAGTTTTACAATGACCAGATAACATGGGTTTTTATAAATATAAACTATTTACTTAATAGTCTGAATATTTAATTCGTTTTATGATTATATACCAGTTATCTGTTTTGTAGAAAATAAGTCATCTTAGATATGTTATTTTTAATAAAAAAATCAATTTACTTCTAAGTGATAAAATTTGAATATGATTAAGAGCATTTAAAGACCCTTGATGCTGATCATAAGTAAACTATTATAATTCACTACATTAAAACAACTTTAGAACAGCATCTGTGATTAATCTAGAAGAATGTGTAGATTACTTACATTATCAAAATGATTACATCCATCAGAGTAAAATAACTTAATGGGATACCATTTTAGGAATGCATAATAATTAATTATCTGGGTTATTAGAGCAATTAGCATAGGCTTGAATTTGCACTACTATAAAAAATTTCATTTTTAAAATTATGTTTCTCTTTGGATCTATGAGAATTGAAAAAGTTAAAAAGTACAAATAATATAGTGGCATTATGCTAAATTTCAATAGAACTGACTTTTTAATGAAGTAAACTATAATTATCATAATATGTTTATATTATATTTACAGTTCAGTGTTCACTGTATTTAGCTTAGATTTTCACTGAGAATGAAATAGTCATTCAGGAAAGACAGTCAATTGCATGGAGGGCAGCTTAATGAATGAATACCATGGGCCCATTTCCTCAGCAACAATGCACTCCTCAATAAACCACAATGTGAAAAATAATCTCAAGATTTCTTTAGACTACTAATACTGAATTTATTAAGAACTAATTTCCAAAGTCAGCTTCTTTAAAATCCTCATCTTACTGAACTCCTTGCAAAGATTGACCTTGCTATCTTTTCAAATCTCTCTTTTCTCTTGGGTTTTGTGATCCATTCTGTGCTGGCTCTCTATCATACCCATATTTGACCTGTCTGGTGTGTATTCACAGTTTCATCCTTCCTTTATAGAATCCTGATTTTATCAGGTATTCAAAACTTCTCCATAAAGCAATTTTTGTGTGTGTGACCAACGCTATAAGGGAAGACCTGTCCATGGTTAAAAGAGAGTATTTCTCTTTCTTACTGGATAGACATTTGCTGCTGCAGTCCCTCAGTAACAAACATGAAGGAAACCAGCCTAAGATTGAAAGATAATGTAACAGAGATTCTGTTATGTACTTACTAACCTCAGCACACACTGCTCAGTCTCTCTTGCAACCAACAATCTCATGTTCTAGTAGTGTGTGATATTTCTGGGGCTGACCATGAAACCCCCAGAGGAATATTCCACTCTTTTTTCACCTATCTCAGAACCTTGAAAGCCATGTGTTGAAGATACGAGTGTTAAAAAAATAGAAAAGATTTGAAATCCCTTAGATTCCCTGAATCACCACTTAGAAAAGAGATGCTCAGGAAAGCTATCCAAATGGGAAAATCTCCATTGACTAGGTTTAGGTGAGAAATAAACTTTCATGTTATGAGTTTCTGAACCCCAAACTTTTAAGGACATGTATAGGAATGGAATATTGGAGGCAGGGATAAAAAAAGAGACTTCGGGAGAGCTTGTAAGTCCATATCCTCAAAGTGGTGCATCCATGGAAAGGAGAGAGTGAATCTGCCACAGTGCATGACGTTGTTAGCTTTGAAATGAATCTGTGCAAGCATAGAGCAGAGAAACACAGAGAATGTATATGCTAAGTTCTTTACAAGCAGCAAGTCAAGGACAAAAAGGCAGGGAGTTAGGTAACAAACTTACAAAGAGAAAGAGGGAGAGAAAGAGAGAGGGGAGAGGGAGAGAGAGAGAGAGATAGTAGAGCACAAGAGGGTCAAGGAATAGATAGGATTACACTCAGCATCGTTTTAAAAATAGGCAGCTGAAAGCATTATAACCAGACTGTACTAACTAAACTCAGCAGGTTCCACGAGCATTCTAATGGCTCCAGGGAACTACCTCTGCCGATATAACTAATGCAAATGTAAAGGGAAAATGCTGAGGATATTAGTAATTACAAGTAGCAGTATGGGGATATTTCAAGTCTTAGTAGGCAATACAGAACTAGCCATAAAGATCAGGTATGTTGGTTGTCCCTTTAAAGTCAGTGGACTTTCAGTTCTCACCAAATACAGGGAATTCCTGAAGAGGGTACCCCAAGTTCTGTTCAGCAGGAGGAAATGATATATAATGGGGATACTTTTGGAAAATCCTGGTAGTATTTGGTAAAACAGCAAGGGACAATAGGCTGGACTCCACCTGGCCTGCACAAAGCTAGACTGTCCCCCTTTGGTTTATGAAGCCAAAACCCATCCTTCCTGTACTCCCACCCAAAGGCAGCTCTTCCTTCCATCAGAACTGCTAGAACTACAGATTAAAATGTCAAATCATACAGACCAACTTTATGCCAGGTAATGCTAAACAATAGCTCTCAATCCTTTATCCTTTTTTTCACTACTCACATATGAAAAAGTTCTCTCGTGTGACCCAATAGTTTTATTAGGACTCTGAAGCTCTGAACAGGTTGTTCTCTGGATTATAATTTGTGATATAGTTTATCTTGTTTAGAGTCTCTCTGTCTCTCTGTCTCTGTCTCTCTGCCTTTCTCTCAATTTCTCTCTCCTTCCCTTGCTCTCTATTTAATTTCACTTATCATACCACAGATTTGGAGTAGAATCAGTAAATTTATATGCTACTTTATCCAAAAGTCTAGTTTGTTGTTTGTTACCTTCTTTCCTCTATGCATTACTACATATCATTAACTTCAAAGCCACTGAAAACTTATTTCATCATTGTAATAGCAATATTTGTATACATATTTGACATACATAATTATATTTGAAGACAGGGCCCTTACAAAAGTAACTAAGTATAACTTTTATAAATAGCTAATCAAGCTAAAATACAACCCGCACTTCTGTAAAACAAGAATGTAATATTTTATTTCATTTTCTTCCTAAAGGGGGAAAATTATACACCTATAATTATGTTTTGTAGGGCTTCACAAAGAAAACAAAGCTTAGAAACAAAGTATTGTGAGTACAAATATTCTAATAAAATATAAGTGTTTAGGGAAAAACCCTATACTTTTATATTTTATTATTTATATGTTAGTTCTTCTATTTTACATAGCCATAAACTATTAGTTTATATCTATCAAAGATGTGACTAGAATGAATCTGAGACACTAAAGGAAATACAATACTATACATTCAAAAGGTAGGAAGTATCACAGAATCACTTAAGTTTGATAGTAGAAAAATAGTAATTTAAAATATAACGTTAGAAAGGTATTGTTATATCAAGCAAGGATAAGAAATCTCAGAGAAAAACTCATCATGATACAAAGGCCCTTTCTAAGCTGCAATAATCCTTTCCAATATGCTTCAGGATTAAATAAAAATAAAATAAATAATACTTATGCAATATGAGAATCTAACATTTATTTAATTAAATCAAATTTTATTTTTAGAACCAATTTACTTCAGGGGCACCTGTGGAGTTCAGTTGGTTAAGCGACTGACTTCGGCCCAGGTCATGATCTCGCGGTCTTTGGGTTCAAGCCCCAAGTCAGGCTCTGTGCCTAGAGCCTGCTTCAATTTCTGTTTCCCTCTCTCCCTCCCCCTCCCCCACTCACACTCTGTCTCTCTCTCTCTCTCAAAAATAAACATTAAAAAAATTTTTTTTAAAGAACCAATTTACTTCATAATGCTAACCCAAAATGCCGAATTATAATTTAAGAAGACACTAAGTGATTTACTTATCTCTACATATTTTTTAAATATGGAAACAATGGTATTTTCTCTCAAACTGGCTTTCAAATCAAGTTAGTATTTTCATTGGTATTTTAAAAGTGGTGGCATTTGAAACTCATTCCTGCTTAAGAAATCCAGACTCCTACCTGAGATGTCTACCCTTGTTTAGTTGCATAAAAAGTTAATAACGATGAATGGATAAAGAAAGTGTGGTTTATATACACAATGGAATACTACGTGGCAATGAGAAAGAATGAAATATGGCCTTTTGTAGCAACGTGGATGGAACTGGAGAGTGTGATGCTAAGTGAAATGAGCCATACAGAGAAAGACAGATACCATATGGTTTCACTCTTATGTGGATCCTGAGAAACTTAACAGAAACCCATGGGGGAGGGGAAGGAAAATAAAAAAAGAGGTTAGAGTGGAAGAGAGCCAAAGCATAAGAGACTGTTAAAAACTGAGAACAAACTGAGGGTTGATGGGTATTGAGGAGGGCACCTTGTGGGATGAGCACTGGGTATTGTATGGAAACCAATTTGACAATAAATTTCATATATTGAAAAAAATAAAAAATAAAAAAAATAAAAAATAAGTTAATAACGTCATATGAAAATGGTTTCTTCAGTCAGTAAATGTGTAAACATCTGAATATCAAATAGGATAGCTTTGTGTGAAGGAGACAAATTATTAAAAGTAAGTTCAGCTTCAAGGTTTAAGCTATGAAACAGTGCTATAGAGAAAATAATGTGGGTTATTCTCTCTATAGCACTGTTGTGAATCAGAGATGCTCTATCTGAGGTAGCGACACTTAGGTTGAACCTTAAGTGATGGGCAAGAATGGGAAAAAAAATAAAAATAAGTTTTATTAGTCCTTACACTCACATGTACCTATACTAATACACATTTATTTTTTTTACATTTTAATAATTAAAGGAATTGTTTTCAAAGGACTTTAAAATTTAAATTAAAATGCTATTATTATGACTGAGACATTCTTATAAGCCAAATTCATTTGTATGTCAATTTAAACATCACTAAATATGAAAGGAAGTATTTTAAACTTTGGTTTCAATCAGATGAACTATACATGAGATTCAGGATTAAAAATATATTCAATATAAGGAATATAAGCAGAATTACATATTAATCATAGATGGATAGACATAAGTATATTATCTTAAATGCTTACTATATATATATATAGTAGTATATATATACATGGTGAGTATATATATCTATATCTATATATCTATATCTATATCTATATCTATATCTATATCTATATCTATATCTATATATATCCATATCTATCTATATATATAGATAGATAGATATAGATATATATAGTGAGTAATATATTTCTCACTAATTCACACATAATTTTGTAAAGTTCATTCAAGACCACGTCTTGGGTAAGAAAAATCATCCCTGAGTGAACTTCAGCCTTTACCAGAGGCTGCACCATGCTACAGACTGAATGTGAATCCTCAAAATTTGTATCTTGAAGCCAGTAACCTCTAGTGTAACTATATTTGAAGACAGAGACCTCACAAAAGTAACTAAGGTTAAATGAGGTCATAAGGGTTGTAAGGTCAATAGTACTAGTGTCCTTATGAGAAGAGACACCAGAGAGCTCTCTTTCTATGTGCACGTACTGAAGAAAGGCCATGTGAGGACTTAACAAGAAGGTGGCCATCTGCAAGTCAGGAAGATAGTTCTACCAGCACCGAACCCTGCCAGGACCCTGATCTTGGACTTTTAGTTTCCACAACCAGTCTCCACACTATAAGCGCAGAGCCTGACATAGGGCTGGATCCCAAGAACCACAAGATCATGACCTGAACCAAAACCAAGAGTCAGACGTTCAACCAACTGAGCCACCCAGACACCCCAGGACACGGTATTTTGTTGTGGCAGCCTAAGCAACCTCATACATATAAAAAGCAAGGGGTGCCTGGGTGGCTCAGTCGGTTGAGCGGCCGACTTCAGCTCAGGTCATGATCTTGCGGTCCATGGGTTCGAGCCCCACGTCGGGCTCTGTGCTGACAGCTCAGAGCCTGGAACCTGTTTCGGATTCTGTGTCTCCCTCTCTCTGACCCTCCCCTGTTCATGCTCTGTCTCTCCCTGTCTCAAAAATAAATAAAACGTTAAAAAAATTAAAAAACAAAAAAGCAAGAGATAAAGTCCAGGCAGCATAACGAGAGAACCCACATTGTAGTGCCTGAGTACCAACAAATAGCCAAGTATAAATTATTTTCAGTTACATATATCCACAGTCACATATATTCCATAGCATGTTGAAGTTTAATAAAAATTATAATATAAATCTTTCATTGACCTTAAAGAATCACAATTCAACTTTAAAGTGTATGCCTAAGAGGTGACAGCATATTACAGTAACATATGTGGCCATCATGCCTAAACAAAATAGGATATAACCAAGCCAAACTGTATCTATGTCCTTTGGCTATAGTTGAGCATCAAGTCACCATTAATAACACTAAAATCTTAGTGCTATTATAGATGGACCAGAAATATCTAGGAATGGTTTAATATGATATGAGAATAATTGAGATTTTGGCTTTCATTATTTATTTATTTATTTATTTATTTATTTATTTATTTATTTATTTATTTAGAGAGCGAGCACTTAAGGGAGCAGGGGAGGGGAAGTGGGAGACAGAGGATCCCATGTAGGCTCTACACTGTCAGCATGGAGGCAATGGCTTGTTTTCAGCATAGAGCCCAATGCAAGGCTGTGTCTCACAAACCGTAAGATCATGACCTGAGCCCAAATCAAGGGTAGGACAGTTAATCGACTGAGCCACCCAGATACCCTAGGATTTCAGTCTTTCTAAAGTGCTATAGGAGGGATGGTCAAATTTTTCAGGGGCCAGTAAAAATCATTTATAAGTAAACAAAAATACTGCTTTTTAAAGTTCTTTAAAAAACTATTTCTTAAAAAAAAAGCAAGTGATATATTTTGTTTTAATTCATTTTATGGTCATGACACATAAAAATTAAAAAAAAAACAGTTACCATTTTATTGGTTTCAAATTATAATACAATTGGCATATCAATGATAAATACATGTTCTACCATCAAGAAAGTCATTATTAATATGTTGATGTTTATACTTGTATTGATAGATGGATAGAGAATGGATGGATGGATACATGCATACATACATAAACATATACATACACACATAAATATACACTATCTTTTACAAAATTGACAGCATAATGAATATACTGCTTATTTAAAAAAAAATTTTAATGTTTACTTATTTTTGACAGACAGAGACAAAGTGTGAGCAGGGGAGGGACAGAGAGAGAGAGAGAGAAAGACACAGAATCTGAAGAGACTCCAAGTCTGAGCTGTCAGCACAGAGCCCAATGTGGGGCCCAAAGTCATAAGCCGTGAGATCATGACCTGAGCCGAAGTTGGACGCTTTACTGACTGAGCCACCCAGGTGCCCCTGGATATACTGCTTATTAATACAACTTTGTCATGTAGCAATATGCCACAGATGTTTCTCCATTTCCTTAAAAATTCTTTTAAAACATAATTTAAACAATTCACTACTACTGGATATATGAGTTGTTGTCTAATGTTTTTCTATTAAACATATTATCATCTTTTACCACATGTATGTGTGCGAATCTCTAGAATAAATTTTTATGTGCTAAATCAATGAGAGAAAAAGCAGGGACATTTTTAAGATGTTTAAAACAACTGCCTTTTTATTTTTAAGCACAGAATGAGTCAGACAGCATGGCTTCGGGTAAAAAGAAAGAGAGCCAGATAGATAGGTGCAAAAAGACTCACAATGTAGGGCTTCTCTGACATCATATTTCAGACTTTAGACCACAGTTGTTTAGCTTGGAAAGAGTTTTGTCAATGTATCTACATTACCTAGCTCATAAACACTGTAATATATACAGACATATACACACAGAAGACTGAATCAGTTAATTTAGAGAAATAATAAAGCTTTGAAGCAGAGTGAATACTAGAACTTAGTACATTTTCTCCTCACCATCAAATATTCAAATGAACATGAAATAAGATGTCTGCCTGTTGAGCATGGAATTAGAATAAGGTATTTAACTGTAACTTAGATCTTAAAAATAATTGTCATAAGATTTATTGATTGATGCACCAATCACTACTACAGCACTACATAAAACCAAATCCTGTGTTTGGGGGCTGAGACAATGTTTCCTTTTATAATGTTTTAGAGATACTTAGTTCAATTCACTCTTTGGATCAAACTTTTTAAGCACTATGCGGCTCCTCTTTCTTGAAACATTTACTTCAGACTGAATACAGTAAAAATTCTTAGTTCTTAATTTAAATACAAAGCAGGCAAATTTCTCCAAAAGATTACTGGGATTACATAGTTTTTAATTCTTAGATAATACACCAGGTGATTTCTACAAATAAGTGATCTTACTTGCACATTTTATTTTGCCAAATATCTTCCTTAGAAAATAACTTTATAGGGGCGCCTGGGTGGCGCAGTCGGTTAAGCGTCCGACTTCAGCCAGGTCACGATCTCGCGGTCCGTGAGTTCGAGCCCCGCGTCAGGCTCTGGGCTGATGGCTCAGAGCCTGGAGCCTGTTTCCGATTCTGTGTCTCCCTCTCTCTCTGCCTCTCCCCCATTCATGCTCTGTCTCTCTCTGTCCCAAAAATGAATAAAAAACGTTGGGGAAAAAAAAATAACTTTATAGATTTCTGTACCTATCTGATAGGCTATATATTGCATACATATAAAAATAGTTAAATGATCCCACCAGAAAATTGAACAAATTAAAATACAAACATTATATGAGAGTATTATACCATCAAATATTAAAAATAATTGCAGAATACCCTAGTTTGTATTTCTTATATTAAGTCCATTTTCATTTGCTAATTGGTTATTTGAAGTGTTTTGTTATGTAAGAGATGGGTAGATCTTTTACCTCTTTCCATTCAGATATTGTTTCTTTATTCATTTGTAAAATGTCTTCATGTTGTTAGCATCCCTCCACCTATGTTTTAAATTCCTTCCATCCTATTCTTCACCTTAAATTTACACTTTGAATATTCCTTTTCTCTCTTGTATATTCAGTTTCTTCCACTTATAATGGAGCCTCCATTTAGCTTGTACACACATTCAAGTTTCTCAAACAATCAAACAAGAACTTCATCCAATCTCATTCCTCCTCTACCTACTTTATACTTTACTATCTTCTGTTTTTTATATTCTTCCAAAAAATGCTTTGGAAGTAACTGACTGTGATCATTGTATTTATTTTTTTCATTTCTAATTAACTAATTAATCAAGCCCAATTTCATTTTGCCTTTATCTCCTTGAAAACTTGACTCAATAATATTTAAAGTGGCTTATAACAATATTACAGGTATTTTTTAAACTATGTTAACATGACTTCTCAGTAGCATTCAAGATTGTTAGCCATGTCTTCGATTTAGTTTACCATAACATATTGCTTTCTGAATTCACTCCTACCTCTGTCTTTTCTTATTTATTCTTTCAAACTCATTCCACTATTCCTCAACCTTCATTTCAAGGTCTTCTATTCTTTTTACTCCTCTTTCCCTCAAACATTTTCTTCATCTCTATCACTTACTGTCACATATATAAACTGAATCATATTGTTAATCTTCAGCCTGGTATTACCTCTGAACTCCAGATTCACACCAGTTTAATATTTCATAGGCACCTGCAACTCAAGAGCATCACATTGACCACCTCCACCCAAACTTTGTCATCTAAGAAATGTACCACACCAACCCATCTTGAGGTTTTATAGAGGATAATATAACAAAGAACATATATCTTTTCTAAGAATAAGAGTATAGTTGAACCATTAATATCCAAAACATGCCTGTTACTCCAATCC
This sequence comes from Neofelis nebulosa, assembly GCF_028018385.1. Lineage (NCBI taxonomy): Eukaryota > Metazoa > Chordata > Mammalia > Carnivora > Felidae > Neofelis > Neofelis nebulosa. The sequence continues at coordinate 23,516,590 of NC_080783.1, forward strand.
ACTACACATGCAAATCTACTGAACATCATTTAAGTTATAATCCAATAGAAAACTATAAACCATTAAAGGGAAAAGAGGTATTATTTCTATCTTTGATAAAACTGTTCATTTCTTTTTCTTCTCTGTTGTTAATCTTAATTCTAAGCATGCTAAAGATTTCAGCCAAAGGTTTAATAAGTCATAGTGAATCTGTCAGACTTATTTATGAATCATACTTATGATATGATAAATTGTTTTTGTCTATTCCACCCAGAAATATTTATAGAAAATATCAACATCAGTTAGTCAAATGCTATAGGACTTCTAATTATTACTTTTACTTATTATTTAAACTACGATAGAAAAGTACACATTGTGATGAATACTGTTTTCACTTAATAAGCTTAATATGTAAATAATTTATTTATTGTAGCTGAAGATCTCATTCCAGGCAAATGATTAATCTACTTCTCTATCTAAAATTGTCATCTCTGACAATGAACTATTGATTCATGGCTGTTTACTTAGAGGAATGAAGGAATAGAGAATGGTCAGAGCTGAAAAAATATTTACCTTCTGGAATCATATAGGTTACAGCTTAAGCAAATTGCAGTAGAGACTCAGTTGAGAGAGCAAGTTATACCAACCACAAATTAACCCTATCTCCAAACATCACCAGAAATCACAGATGAGTCTCAACAGGTGCAGTGATATTTGCAGGTCTGCATTATGACCCAATTTCAGCTGGGTCATGATCATGGGAATCCCTCTCTCCTCTCTTTCTCTCCCTCCCCTGCTTGTGCTTGCTCTCTCTCTCTCTGTCTCTCCCTCACTCTCAAAATAAATGAATAAACATTAAAAAAAGATGTATTCATAGGTAATAAAAGCACCATCTCAGGTCATTACATTGGTGAAAGGAGGACTGGTAAAAGAAGACTGGCCAGAGGAAGAATAGAGAGACTGCAAATGGGCAGAAATAAAAGACCAACATCTGCTGAGCACACACCATGCTCCAGGAATCATGTAATGTACTACTATGTAGATCATTTCATTTAACCTTATAATCTTGCCATCCTGATGAGTGTTTTCTTTTGCTTGATCTGTCCGTAACACAATATCCTGGGCATATACATGTTGTGAAATAAAGGGCTGAATGCCTGATACCTGTGTTTGTTTTTGTTTGTTTGTTTGTTTGTTACTACAGAATCCTAAATATTACAAAACAGGATCCTCAAAACAAATAACAGAGCAAACATCCAGAGACACCAGTTGAAACACATGGAAATATACTGTAACTTGGGGGAAAAGGGACTGGTTAGCACTATCTGAATATCAGGTAAGCCTAGCAGAAATGGAAACCTACATACTGCAGTGGATATTTCCTTAGCATCCATTCCTATTGTCTCTGGTAACAACACCTAGGTTCTTTATTTTTTTTTAGGAAATACACCCCTTTATTGGCATGCATATCTCTAGGCCGTAATTGTTTTATGTCAAGAAAGTGGTCATTCTCCCTGATCAAAGCTTTCAACTCTGGAATGGCACTTAATCTAATCTGTCCATTAAACACAGGGAGGTATTTGCCTAAATTTATGGGGAAAGAGAACTTTCATACTCTTTCTTTGAGGGTGTAGAAAGAGACACTCTATATCTCTGGATGGTGTTGTGAAAGAATATAAAATCTAGTGAAAGAATATGAAATCTAGAACTGCTTTAGCCATTTTGCTACCATTAAACAAGAGCTTGGAGGCTGACAATAATGCTGACACAAAAGACAGAATAGAAAAACAGGGAAACCAAGCACTTAGGGACTTTTTAAAAAAAATTTTTTTTAACATTTATTTATTTTTTGAGAGATAGAGACAAAACATGAGTAGGAAAGGGGCAGAGAGAGGGAGACACAGAATCTGAAGCAGGCTCCAGGCTCTGAGCTGTCAGCACAGAGCCCAACGTGGGGCTCGAACTCATGAACTGCAAGATCATGTCCTGAGCTGAAGTCAGATGCTCAATCAAATGAGCCACTCAGGCGCCCCACTTAGGAACATTTTTTAAACAGTGAATCAAGTTTGATCTGAAGTGACTCCTACTTCTGACCTTTTCAGTTAATTGATCCATTATTTCCTTTCATCTTTTAACCAATTTATGTTGTATTTTCAGTCACTCTCAGTATAAAGTGTCCCAACTTACACTGGTAGTAAATGGTACCACAGAACGGCTCAGGTTATAAACGGTCTCCAAAATGGCCATCAGGAAAGATATTTAATAAGCCCCAGTGCAGGAAGAGCTGAGATGAGAGCAGGAGGTATTATAGGGAGGGGGAGGGAAGGAGGGGTTTTAATTACCATGAGTTTCAGTGACATTGTGGGGAGATCAACCAGTCCATGAATGAAAAATGCATCGGAGAAAATTAGGGAGGAAGTAATATATTTTCACTTTAAGATCAAGAAAACTTAATTTTCCTACGTTTGAGATAAAAATATTTATTATGTCCCCATAACTAACTAGTTTCTTGTCTAGCATCCTTAGTTCTTTAAATTAAACATGAGTAGTAAAGGAAAACTCATAGAAATAGCTTGTAGTTTAATTCTATAATTTAATCCCAGAAATACATTGCCTTCATAAATATCTAATATATATAGAAAAAATGCAAAATATCAAAAATAAAATTCAAATTAAACAAGTATACAAGATCTATGTAGGATATAATCATAGCTGTGCTATTTATAAACTAATAAAATGATTATATAATTACATTTATTATATATTTAGGTATTAGTACTAATGAATATATAAGCAAGGGTAAAATAGTTAATACACAAAGATATCCACACTGTCTTAACTGCATAAAGCAAGTGTTAGAACAGTTTCTATAATATGATTCTAAATGGGGAGGGGGGTGTGCAAGGGAAGGGGATAGGACTTTCAAAGGATTTCTGAAAGAATAATAGTTACCTAAAATGTTAGTAGAGATTATCTGTTTTGGTATTTGAGGTATGGATCAAGGGGGACCATGTATTATTCTTAGAATAAGAAAACAAAAGAATAGAGTTACATCCATGAAAAAAATATACCTAAATAAACATCATATCTAAACTTAAAAAGTTGCCAAAAGCCATGTGTAATTATGTAATACTTAGTAATTTCTCCTGCAGTTAGAAAGTGGTATTATCATTAATTTCTTCACTCTAACTAAACAAGCACTACTTTATGTTCCACATAATACATAACATACTATTGTTGACAAGTCCATATTGTTAATACCAGTATTCTAAAATATAAGAAAGGCCAATAAAATACATTTTTTCGCAGTAGAGTAAGTCTTGCAGAGTGATATGATCAGGATACGGCACAGAATTTTACTTAACTCTCCAGATAATTTCAAAAGTAAAAAAAAGAAAACTATGTGCGTATAACAACAAAATATGTTGTTCACGTATAAATTTCATTTCAATTGCAGCTAGTTGTTTTGACATTGTACATCTGAAATTGATCCTCCTTTCCATTAGTATAACAACAATCTTTAATCTAAATCTGCATTACAAATAAACTATATTGTCCAGGTGACATTAAAGGTCATAGTTGTCAAATAGAAAGATAAACTTATGTTTATACAAAACACTTGCTGCTGTAAATAGTAACAAACTCTGAAATGTTGATGATACAAATGATATTTTAAATGCACACCAGTGTTTAAATATTTGTCTTTGAATGGAAATAGGTATTTATGTAGGCAGTGGAGCAAGTCTGAGAGCAAAAGATTACAGGACAGTGAGCACATTGCTGTGGATATGTCCAAAGTGTCTGAATTTTTTGCCAACAAGAGCAAGTCTGTGTCTCACTGATAGATGGTCAGGGTAAAGTAGAAGGGTGGTTCATTCACAGGCTCTTATAGAGGTGTGCATCTTGAACATCTCCATAGGGACATTTAGCTGTGATTCAACCTCACTGCGCTATATGTTGGAATTTTTATACACTCTCCATTTTCAACCTTGTTTTCTTCCATCTTTACAGAATGTACAATTTTATCACTCTACAGCAGCTTTTTTTTTTTTTTTAGTATTTCCAATTGCTTTGATTTTAGCCGGTTGTTTTAAATTACTCTTTCTCCAACTTCAACTGGTTCACTGTATCTTTTATCTTTAGTCTCCCTATCTCCACCCTATTTTCTTTATCTTTACCTAACATATATTGTTGTTTATAAAGCTTAAAGAAAAACCTACAAAGAAAAAACTTAAAGAAAACACCTCTAATTGTCTTCATTTTTATATTGAAACCAATTTTTATTTTTAATCTTCTGGTTTAACTTCTCCATTTTGGCTTCTTCTTTTAGGTTTTCAATTTAATACCTCTCATCTTTATTTCTTACACTTTTCCTTGACTGAAATTTAAAAATGTTTTGCGTTTCTATCACCACATTTTATTTTTAAACTTAAACCTCAAATTTACTATTTCATTCATTTTCTTTTGTCAAGTGTATTTATGTATTCTAAGAGAGAGAGCATAAGCAGGGGAGGAGCAGAGAGAGAGAAGCAGAGAGAGAGAGACAGAGAGACAGAGAGAGACAGAGAGAGAGAGAGAGAGAGAGAGAGAGAGAGAGAACCCCAAGCAGACTCCACACCAGTGCAGAGCCCAACATGGGGTTTGAACTCACAAACCTCTGAGATCGTGACCTGAGCCAAAATCAAGAGTCAGATGCTCAACTGACTGAGCCACCCAGATGCCTATTTCACTTTCATTTTTAAAATTCCCTTTATTCTTTGTCATAAAATTATTCTTATTTTATGATTTATTTTTAAGAGTAGCACTAAATTCTGGGGAAACTTCCTCCAAACAAGGGAAGTTAGAGCATTTGTCCCTCAGATTTCCCTGCAACATTCCTATGGCATTCATAAATGCGTCCTCAGACTTTTCATGAAGGCATTCCAAAAAGAAAAAGCCAATTTCACATCAGAATATTTAGGTGATATTGTGGCTTGAACTAGACCTGTGGAGGATAAAGGATTGTAAAAAGCAATGGGAATGGGAGGCTTCATCACCAAACATTCTTCCAAAGTGGTGCCTTTCAGTACACTTTAAGGTAATATGTCAACATGATATTTTTTTTTATGTGTGTAATGAAGAGACCTAAAAGGAACCATCATGAAAATAACATGGTGATGTACATGGAGAATGCAAAGAGCAAAACCCTTACAGTCTTCATTTTGAAAGGATTGACACTGAAATGTCTTCACCCATTGCCTAACTCGCACTCTTAACAAGGTCAATATCTTCCCCTGGCAAGAAGGCAAAAATTGGTTCATAGGGGAAGGTAAAAAGATATTAGATACTACAGTGACTTGTGGACCTCTAAAGGACCATTTATACAAACAGATACACAGTGTGTATGTACCACTAAAATTTCATAGGCATAGAAAGTGATTAGGAAAAAAAATATCTAAGGTTGAGAAATTGGCTAACTCATATTTCTATCAGAAGAGTCTTTAAAAATCCTCCATATCTAATGCATGTGACTCGGTCAGAAAACCTACAAACTCTCGTTTTTTTTCTAGAAATTCACTCATTTGTCATTTATTCATACAACAACCAGGTTTTAAGTGCCAACTATGTGTCACAAACTATACTATGCATTAGGATTTTATGGTAAAGAAGGCCTTGCCCAAGAAGCTGATAACCAGTAGGATATTCAGATACTCAGACATGTAAGTGGGTAACTGTGATATATACTTTGATTTAAAAAAAATTACTACCACTTGTTGGGATCCCACTGGAAGGGGAGGGTAATATAAATTTGGTAGATCAAGGAAAGCTTCTTGAAGGACATGGTAACTATGAATATAAGTGCTTTAGGCAGTTGAAGCAGATTATACAGCATTTGAAATCAAGACAAAGGATGCTATGTTCAGGAAATGAATGTAATTAGTTAAAATCAGTATGGTTGGTAGGGTAGATAACATTCAAAAATTGTCCAAAAAGTCTATCTCTCACTGGGTGCACATGCCACTCCATCCATCAAAAGATGTCTATTTCTTGCCCCTTGAAACTTGGCTAGCCTGTGATTCACCAATAGAATGCAACAAAAATCATTCTGGGACTTATAGGCTCAGGGTGCACATACTAAGAGGAACACTAACTTCTATTCCTAGCTCTTAGAAGTCGGCTACCATACTGTAAGGCAATCCAGAAAATCCTGCTGAGGGATGGGAGTCATGTGAAGAAATTCTATAGAATGAAAGAGAGAAGGAGGAATATATAGGATATATAATAGGAGAATGAGACATCAAACATGCACATTTTCTTAAACTTTCTGTGTACCAGTTGAGTGCAGATGAGTGAATGACCTCAGCTGAACCACAGTAAACAAAACCAGACAGCTGAGCCCAATCAACATACTGAATCTAATGTTTTTGGTTTAAGCCACTGAGATGTAAAGAGGTCCAGTTGCTGAAACATCTGGAGTATAGTGTGTAGGGACAGAGTTGGACAGGTAAGCAAGAACTAGGTAAGTAAAGGTCTTAGGAGTTTCATTTAAGAGTTTAAACTTTTTTTTTTTTCCTGTGGACAAGGGGTACCCTTTGAAGATCCTTTAGAATGGAGTAATGCCATCAGGATGAAATTAGACAGGCTAGGTGGGATCTTCCCCAGACAGGAGCAACCAGGTTTGTGAACTCTAGGCAGGTGGCTCCTAATGGTAACTGATTCTTTAATAAGAGCTAACCTATAATTTAAGGACAAAGACTGAATTTCCCACTCAAGTACTCTTTTCCTGAGATTCTAAAGGTGAGAATGTAAAGGTGGTGGAACTTTTCTTTCTTTTTTTTTAAATGGGTAGCTGCTAAAAGCATCGAGTCAAAATTGTGATCTGTCAGGGTGCCTGAGTGGCTCAGTCGGTTAAGCATCAGACTTGATTTCAGCTCAGGTCATGGTCTCACGTTTTGTGAGTTTGAGCCCCACATTGGGCTCTGCACTGATAGTGTGGAGTGTGGATCCTCCTTGGGATTCTCTCTATTCCCTCTCTCTCTCTATCTGCCCCTACCCCTCTTGCTCTCTCTCTCAAAATAAATAAATAAACGTAATTTAAAATTTTAAAAAATTATGGTCTATCTCCAGAAAATGGTTAGTATCACTTTATACAGATTTTGTATAATTGTGAGATAATAGTAAATATATATTGGTCTCTGTCCCTTGTTCCAGTCACAGAGCTCCTAAAACCTTTGTAAATTCCTAAATGATAAGAATACTAGGAGGATCTTTTGTTCTAATATTTGGTCTTTGACCCCAGTTCCTGACACAAGGAACATAAGTTCCTGGGTGCTAGTAGTCTTTTATTCTAATGAGGCAACTCTAGGCTCCTGTATGGCTCCTAGATGAGGAGTGGTCATCTGAAAGGCCAAGCCATAATTAGAAGCTTGGGATGTTCAGCCCCACCCTTATTATCTTGAAAAGGGAAAGAGGCTGAAAATGGGGTTAATGATGGGGTGATGCCTACATGATTAAACCTCCATAAAATCCCAAAAGTATAGGGTTCAGAGAGCTCCCAGGTTGGTGAACTCATCCCCTACTGGGAAGGTGATGCACCCCAAGTCTATGGGAACAGAATCTTTTGTGTTCATGACACTCTCAGACCTGACCCTATATATCACTTCATCTGGATGTTTGTTTCCTTTATCATGTCCTTTAATAAACTGGTAGATATAAGTGTTTCCCTGAATTCTATAAGCCATTCTAGCAAAGTAATCAAACATGAGGAGGGGGTAGAGAAACCCTCTGATTTATAGCCAGTCAGTCAAGTACAGGTAAACTACCTGGGCTTATGACTGGTGTCTGAATTAGGAAGTGAGGTCAGTGTGGGGGTGAGGGGAGAATTGCCTTGTAGGACTGAAACCTTACCCTGTGGAATATGATACTATCTCCAAGTAGATAGTTTCAGAATTGAGTTGAATTATAGGACACCATCTGGTATCACAGAGAATTTCTTGGTGTGGGGGAGGAAAAACCTCCACACAATTTGTGGCCACAAGTGTCAGAAGTGAAGTGTTCTCTGAAAGGTAAAGGAGACTATGGGAAAGAACACATAGTAGGGAAGAAATATGTGGTAGAAAGAACTGGATATTTTCCTGCATAGGAAAGAAAAAATGGAGTTTTCCTTAAAGAATAATGAACTGTCATTCCAACTTTATATAAATACAGAATACATTTATAAAAAGAATATAAATAAAGGTATACTTTTACTCCACTAGGTTAGGGTAAGACCATGATATTTTTTAATTCCTTTATTTAAACTACTGGGTAAAATAGGGGCACCTCGGTGGCTCAGTTTGTTAAGTAACTGACTTCGGCTAAGGTCATGATCTCACAGTTTGTGAGTTCGAGCCCAGCATCAGGCTCTATGCTGACAGCTCAGAGCCTGGAGCCTGCTTCAGATTCTGTCTCCCTCTTTCTCTGCCCCTCTCCAACATGTACTCTGTCTCTCTCTCAATCTCTCTCAAAAATAAATAAAAATTAATTTTTTTAATAAAAAAATAAACTATTTTACTGAGGTAAAATTAAAAAAATATTTGTTTTTAAGTCTTAAACGTCATATGTATAAATTTCTCAATAAACCCTGAAAACTGCCATCTTGAAATATAGAATATTTCTTACCAAAAATTATAAAATTTGTTCAGGAAATTTCTAACAGAAGTGATATAATTTAGCCACTTTTCTTAGATCTTTAAGCTATTTATTATTAAATAACATTTAGGATTTACAATGTAATGGGTTATTTACAAATATTATATACTTAAACATCATAATAGCCTTGTGGGATAGGGTATAATAATAATTGTCATTTTGTTTAGATTAGAAGTAAATAGAGATTAAATAATTTGTCCAAGGTCATAGGGGTACTGAAAAGAAATAGAGATAAATAGGCTAAGTAACTTGCTCAGGGTCACAGGGTTAGTATGTATTAGAACCACAATTTGAGCACAGGCCAGCTAGCACTAGTCTTTGTAACTGCTAACCTGTACTGTTTCCCTAAATTTATCCTTTTTAACAACTAAAAAATTTCACATAAATCATGAATACAGATGGAACAAACACATAGCAATAAATGAAGAGTAAGGTACCAAACATTCCAAAATCTCAGACTCCACCTCTGTAACATGGGTAAATAACAGTGTGATATTAAAGAACTTTAAAGTGGATCAATAGACATAATATATGAGAAGCCTTTTATATTGTATTGGCTAGTGTTCTTCACTAGTATTGTTGTATGGAAAGCATGCAAGATTTAAGAACAAATGTTAGCTGATCTTTACAGTAAAGAGAGACTAGTTCATAAACCATTATATTTTATTTAGCCTATTATTTCAAAGTTTAGCCTTTTAGATAAATGACTTTGTGGTGAGGTAATCAATAAAAAACAAATTATTTTCTGTGGCTTCTTATATAAAAGGTAAAACTTTCGAAATTCAAAAAAAAAATATTTTACTTACTAGGCACTACTCCAGGGTAAAAGTCATTCTTTAAATGAAAAGTCACTTCAGAAATATCCAGCTAAACAAACATAAATTCATGTACTTCTTAATCATTAATAGCTTAAGACCTCACTTCATTTGGACTAATCCAGTACCTATATCTGTGAATTAACAATTTTCATCATTTTTCTCTTGTTGGTTCCTTCTTAAAAAGAAAAATAGCTAAATTTCATGATAACTAGCAATAAAAATTAACATCAATAATATTAGTTTCCTAGAATAACTAGGATTTAAAATAATCAATCCAATATCTATTTTCAATACCTACAAAAACATTACAAATAAATGTGTATTTTCTACCAAGCACAAGAGGAAAAAAATATATTCTATGTTATATACTAGACAACTAGATTTAAATGTACTGCAGTATGCTTTTCCCAAAAGAAAAAAGAAAGCCTTAATATTGCCAAGAAATTGTGATGGAGTCATTTATCAATCATTCTTCCTGTTTAAACATATAGAACATTTGGCTTCCTCTAAAGAGAACTGCTGGCATTATTACAGCAGTTCCTGACAATATTTTAAATAAGAGAATATTAGGAAGAAAAGATGGAAAATTTTAGAAATAGATGTAATTTTTTATTTCACCAAGTTTTATGTTTGTTGTTTATATTTCCTTAAGCATAAACATAAAGCAAGTGCAGATAAATTCTTTCTATTCCTACATCACAATTTCTCATGCAATTAATATGATCAGTTCAAGAAATGTTCAACATTAATAGTAAATCAAGGTAAGTATTACCCAGTGTATCACCAGTTTGTTAGGCCCCTTGAAAAATCTTTGATATGAGTCTGGTTTAACATAATAGAATTAATTTGGTCAAAATCTCCTCCCTTTTCCAATTAGATAACTGTAGAGGAGGGGAATTGATTTGGTCAAGGTCAGGAAGATGATTTGGTCACATTGTCAAAACTTGGAGCTATATGTGAGAGGAGAATAAGTTGTCTTCAGTTGTGACAAACATACCCTGATAAAATATACACAGCAACAATGGTAGTTGCAAGAATTGTCTCAAATACCACAATTTTGAAAAATTTAATCTAGAACTTCATATTGGATCAGAAATTTATGATTACCTTTTTCCTATGGTAAAGGCCTCTCCCCCTCCTCCTCCAGAATTACCCAGGTATGTATACAGAAGTAGTCTTCATTCTATATCATAAATTATATTTCTCATGATGCTTGACACACACTGTTTAAACATACCTCTTCTCCTTCCACCCCACCCCCATTCTAGACATTGCTCTGATATGATCAGGAACTAGTGCCTAGTGCTGTTTGGAAACTAGGAGACCTGAATCCTTACTCAGGCACTTGGTACCTTCTTCTGGAGAAAATATTCAGAAAGAGCACTCTGAGTAAATTTAAACTATTTAATCTCTATTCTCACATGTGACAGCTGGACTCTTTTTGCCTGGTTCCCAGCAATGCCGCCCTAATGCCTAAAATAACACCAATCCACTGCCATCCACTTCTTCCAGGCCCACAGTCAATAATTAGGTCTCTAGGTCTTACTGCTATAATGATAAATAGAAACATGGAAATAAATCAGGCTCTCACCATTGTATTCCCAATATTTAGTTATTTATTGAATGAATGAAGAAAATCAAAGGGGAAGGGTATGTTTTTCAGGAATATCATCACTCCTCAAATGGAGAAAAAGTATGGAAAATCAGGTTGGACAACTAAGCAATAGATCTTGGAGATAACTGAGTAAAAGAACAGGTTCTGGGTCACCAAGATCAGGGTTAAAAGTTACTCAGATATCGGGGCACCTGGGTGGCTCAGTCGGTTAAGCAGCCGACTTCGGCTCAGGTCATGATCTTGCGGTCCGTGAGTTCGAGCCCCGCGTCGGGCTCTGTGCTCACAGCTCAGAGCCTGGAGCCTGTTTCAGATTCTGTGTCTCCCTCTCTCTGACCCTCCCCCGTTCATGCTCTGTCTCTCTGTCTCAAAAATAAATAAACGTTAAAAAAAAATTTTTTTTAAAGTTACTCAGATATCAAATTTCATAAGTAAAATGAGTAGGCCAAGTGTGTGAGGGAAAAGCAGAAAGTCAAAAACCTAGTAAGTATGTTAGTAATACTTCTAAAAAATCAGATGTCTGGGAACTGGGAGGAGACAGTACATATGAGGATGGGGGGCTAACTGTTGGGGAGACAGACGCATAAGAGTAAGGAAGCCAGAGCATCAGGCAAATAAAGCAGTCTGTATTAAAGAGGCTTCTTTGGTATCTTCCACCAAATATAATAGAACTGGGCCAAGAGCACATGACCGAAGTCACTTGTAGGTACCATGAGAGTGGTGTTTATAGAGACCCTGTTTGCTTAGAGTATGCCACTTCCAGTTATGACTATAAGTAGGAAACTTAGATCACAGGCATTCACAGAAATCACTGTGAATGTCATTCCAGTGACATTAAAGGGCAAGGTGACATCAAGTGATACATAAATTATAAGTGGATTTTCCAAAGTTGGTAGAGAATTATGACTGCACAAAATATTTTCACTAAAATCCATGCATTCATTCCTTCAGTACATATAAGGCACCTCCTATATGTCATGTGCTATTCAAAATAGACATGATCTATGCCCTCATGAGTCCATGATGAGAGACTGGGAGAAACAGATACATAATGGGATTCAACAGGACATATGTGCCCTTATATTATGTATCTAGTACCAAGAAAACAAAAAGGGGGTTTGGTTTATAGGTAGGGATTTTTTTTAGATTGCCTGAGTATTTTCAAATAGAAAAATGGAGGAACATACATTCCATCCAAATGAACATGGGTCAATATATGAACATGTGAAAAGATTTCGCTGAGGCTAGAACATAGTTGTATAAAGGCAAAAGGCAAAACAGAACTAGAAAAATAGGTTGGAGCTAGATTGGGAAGAGCCAAGTGTGTCTTGAGGTCTTAAAATACAATTAAAGATTTTAAAACAGAAATAAAATATCAAGTCATTTTAGAAAGATTACTATAAAAGGGGGAGGGACCAACATGGCAGAGAAGTAGGGGGATCCAAAATTCCCTCGTCTCACAAACAAAGCAGTGTTGAAGCTAAAGGACTTTGAACTCCAAGAGTTCAGGAGGAAAAGAGACAGTCGCACTTCCAGGGACCCACCGGGACAACCTGACAGGCCATAGGGCTACTTAAACAAACAAATCAAAGCATACCTAGTGGAAGGTTCAAAACATCACTACAAGTAGGGAGATAAAGTAACCAAACTTACAACAACAGCTAGCAAGTAACACTCTCCAAAAAACACCTCCTGAAGGGCCAGACACTGGACAGTGTATGACCCCTCTTTAATATAGTAGTACTCACAGGTGCAGGACACATAACAAGCTTTTAAAACACATAAGGGACAGAAAACTAGCCAAAATGATGAAATGGAAGAACTCCCCTCAAAAGAAATTCCAGTAAGAAATGACAGCTAAAGAATTGCTCAAAACATATATAAACAATATAACTGAACAAAAATTTAGGATAATAGTTATAAGATTAATTGCTGGACTTGAAAAAAGCATAGAAGAAAGCAGAAAATTTATTGCTGCAGAAATCAAGAAACTAAAAATTAGTCATGATGAATTAAAAAGTGCTGTAAATGAGGTGCAAAATAAACTATAGGCAATGACAGCCAGAATTGAAGAGGCAGAGGGAGAATAGGTGAAATAGAAGATAAAACTAAGGAAAATGATGAAGCTGAGCAAAAGAGAGATAAAAAATTAGATCACAAGGGGAGAATTAGAGAACTAAGCGACTCAATGAAACAGAACAATATCTGTATCATAGGAATTCCAGAAGGAGGAGAGAGAAAGGGGCCGAAGGTGTGCTTGAACAAATCATAGCTGAGAACTTCCCCAGTCTGGGGAAGGAAACAGACATTGAAATCCAGGAGGCACAGAGAACTCCCCTCAGACATAACTTGAATCGAACTTTTGCACAACATATCAGAGTGAAACTGGCTAAATACAAGATAAAGAGAGAATTCCGAAAGCAGCCAGGGATAAACAGACCTTAACCTAGAAGGGTAGACACATAAGGGTAGTAGCAGACGTATCTACTGAAACGTGGCAGGACAGAAAGGAGTGGCAGGAAAGTTTCAATGTGATGAACAGGAAAAATACGCAGCCAGGAATCCTTTATCCAGCAAGCCTGTCATTCAAAATAGAAGGAGAAATAAAGGTTTTCCCAAACAAACAAAAACTGAAGGAATACATCACCATTAAACCAGTCCTGCAAGAGATCCTAAGGGGGACTCTGTGAGTATTGCAAAGACCACAAAGGACCAGAGACATCACTACAAGCAGGAAACCTACAGATAACACAATGAATTTAAATCCATATCTTTCAATAATAACACTGAATGTAAATGGACTAAATGCTCCAATGAAAAGACATAGAGTATCAGAATGGATTAAAAAAACAAACAAACGACCCATCTATTTGCTGTCTACAAGAGACCCATTTTAGACATGAGGACACCTTCAGATTGAAAGTGAGGGGATAGAGAACCATCTATCATGCTACTGGAAGTTAAAAGAAAGCTGGAGTAGCCATACTTACATCAGGCAACCTACATTTTAAACTAAAGGCTGTAACAAGAGATGAAGAAGGTCATTATATCATAATTACAGGGTATATCCATCAAGAAGAGCTAACAATTATAAATGTTTAGGCACCAAATTTGGAGACACCCAAATATTTAAAACAATTAATCACAAACATAAGCAATCTTATTGGTAAGAATGTGGTAATTGCAGGGGACTTTAATACTCCACTTACAACAATGGACAGAACATCTAGACAGAAAATCCATAAAGAAATAATTGCCCTAAATGAAACACTGGACTAGATGGACTTGACAGATATATTTAGAACTTTTCATCCAATAAAGCAGCAGAATACACATTCTTCTTGAGTGCACATGGAACATTCTCCAAGATAGATCACATACTAGTTCACAAAACAGCCCTCAATAAATACAAAAGAATTGAAATAATACCATGAACACCTTCAGATTACAATGCTATGAAACTTGAAATCAACCACAGAAAAAAGTTTGGAAAACCTCCAAATGTAAGGAGATTAAAAGAACATCCTAATAAGGAACAAATGGGTCAACCAGGCAATTAAAGAAGAAACTAAAAAAATATATGGAAACAAATGAAAATGAAAACACAACAATCCAAACCTTTTGGGATGCAGCAAAGGTAGTCCTAAAAGGAAAATACATTGCAATCTAGGCCTATCTCAAGAAATAAGAAAAATCCCAAATACAAAATCTAACAGCACACCTAAAGGAACTAGAGGAGGAACAACAAAGAAACCCCAAACCCAGCAGAAAAAGAGAAATAATAAAGATCAGGGCAGAAATAAACAACATAGAATCCAAAAAAACAGTAGAGCAGATCAATGAAACTAAGTTGTTTTTTTGAAAAAATAAACAAAATTGATAAACCCCTAGACAGACTTCTCAAAAAGAAAAGAGAGAAGACTCAAGTAGATAAAATCCTGAATTAAAATGGATTTATCACCACCAATCCCTTAGAAATATAAGCAATTATCAGAGGATACTATGAAAAATTATATGCCAACAAACAGGATAGCCTGGAAGAAATGGACAAATTCCTAGACACCCACACGTTACCAAAACTCAAACGGGAAAAAGCAGAAAATTTGAACAGACCCAAAACTAGTGGAGAAATTGAATCAGTTATCAAAAATCTCCCAACAAATAAGAGTCCTGGACCAGATGGCTTCCCTGGGGAATTCTACCAGAGTAGAATTAAGCAGAGTTAATACCTATCCTTCTCAAGCTGTTTTAAAAAATAGAAATGGAAGGAAAATTTTCAGACTCATTCTATGAAGCCAGCATCACCTTGATTCCTAAACCAGACAGAGACCCCACAAAAAAGGTTAACTATAGGCCAATATCCCTGATGACTATGGATGCAAAAATTCTCCAGAAGATACTAGCAAATCGAATTCAACAGCATATCAAAAGAATTATCCACCATGATCAAGTAGGACTCATTCCTGGGCTGCAGGGCTGGTTCAATATTCACAAATCAATCAATGTGATATATCACATTAATAAAAGAAAGGATAAGAACCATATGATCCTGTCAATAGATGCAGAAAAAGCATTTGACAAAATACAACTTCCTTTCTTAATAAAAACCCTCAAGAAAGTTGGGATAGAAGGAACATACTTAAACATCATAAAAGCCATATATGAAAAGTCCACACCTAATATCATCTTCAATGGGGTAAAACTTAGAGATTTCCCCCTGAGACCAAGAGCACAACAGGGATGTACTATCTCACCACTGTAATTTAACATAGTGTTGGAAGTCCTAGCATCAGCAATCAGACAACAAAAGGAAATAAAAGGCATCAAAATTGGCAAAAAGTCAAACTTTCACTTTTCACAGATGGCATGATACTCTACATAGAAAACCCGAAAGACTACACCAAAAGACTCTTAGAACTGATACATGAATTCAGTAAAGTTGCAGGGTACAAAATTAATGTACAGAAATAGGTTGCATTTTTATACACCAATAATGAAGCAACAGAAAGAGAAGTAAAGAAACTTATCCCATTTACAATTGCACCAAGAACCACGGAATACCTAGGAATAAATCTAACCAAAGATGTAAAAGACCTATATGCTGAAAACTATAAAAAGCTTATTAAGGAAACTGAAGACACAAAGAAATGGAAAAACATTCCATGATCATGGATTGCAAGAATAATGTTAAAATGTCAATACTACCCAAAGCAACCTGCACATTCAATGCAATCCCAATCAAAATTGCACCAGAATTCTTCTAAAAGCTAGAACAAGCAATCCTAAAATTTGTATGGAACCACAAAAGACCCTGCAGAGCCAAAGTCATAGTGAAAAAGAAAACCAAAGCAAGAGGCAACACAATCCCAGATGTTAGCCTCTATTACAAAGCTTTAATCATCAAGACAGTATGGTATTGGCACAAAGACAGACACATAGACCAATGGAATAGAATAGAGAACCCAGAATTGGACCCACGAATGTATGGCCAACTAATCTTTGACAAAGCAGGAAAGAACATCTAATGGAAAAAAAGTCTCTTTAACAAATGGTGCTGGGAGAACTGGACAGCAACACGCAGAAGAATGAAACTAGACCACCTTCTTACACCAAACACAAAAATAAACACAAAATGGATGAAAGACCTAAATGTGAGACAGGAAATCATCAAAACCCTAGAGGAGAAAGCAGGCAACAACCTCTTTGACCTCAGCCACAGCAATTTCTTACTCAACACATCTCCAAAGGCAAGGGAATTAAAAGCAAAAATGAACTATTGGGACCTCATCAAGATAAAAAGCTTCTGCACAGCAAAGGAAACAATCAACAAAACTAAAAGTCAACCAATGGAATGGGAAAAGATATCTGCAAATGACATTATCGGATAAAGGGCTAGTATCCAAAATCTATAAAGAATTTACCAAACTCAACACCCAAAAAACAAATAATCCAGTGAAGAAATGGGCAGAAGACATGAATAGACACTTTTCCAAAGAAGACATCCAGATGGTCAACAGACACATGAAAACAATGCTCAGCATCACTCATCATCAGGGAAATACAGTTCAAAGCCACACTGAGATACCACCTCACACCAGTCAGAGTGACTAAAATGAACAAATCAGGAGACTATAGATGCTGGTGAGGATGTGGAGAAATGGGAACCCTCTTGCACAGTTGGGGGGAATGCAAACTGGTGCAGTCACTCTGGATAACAGTGTAGAGGTTCCTCAAAAAATTAAAAATAGAGCTACCCTATGACCCATTAATAGCAATACTAGGTACCCAAGGGATACAGGAGTGCTGATGGATAGGGGCACGTGTACCCCAATGTTTATAGCAGCGCTTTCAACAATGGCCAAATTATGGAAAGAGCCTAAATGTCCATCAACTGATGAATGGATAAAGAAGATGTGGTTTATATATTCAATGGAATACTACTTGACAATGAGAAAGAATAAAATCATGCCATTTGCAGCAACATGGATGGAACTTGGAAGGTATTATTCTGAGTGAAATAACTTAGTCAGATAAGGATAGATATCGTATGTTTCCACTCATATGTGGATCTTGAGAAACTGAACAGAAGACCATGGCAGAAGGGAAGGGGGAATAAATAGATACATACACAGAGGGAGGGAGGGAAGCAAACCACAAGAGACTATGAAATACAGAGAATAAACTAAGGTTGGATGGGGGCATGGGGGAGAGGGAAAATGAGTGATGGGCATTGAGGAGGGCACTTGTTGAGACGAGCACCAGGTGTTGTATGTAAGCCAAGTTGACAATAAATTATATTCATAAAAAAAGAAGGATTATTATAATGGCAGAGGAGATAAGTTCTATTTGGAGGGACAACTGGAGGCAGAGAGAATAGTAGGTAGTTGTTGGGGGAGCTTAAGTGACATGACGGACTTTGATGGAAATGAATGGCTGCTCAACTCATTTTGGACATAGAATGCACAGTCTTAAGTGATTGACTGAATGTTGTAATAAGTGGTAAAAAGGACTTAAGATTTACAGATCATCCTACGTGACTATATGGATGATAATGACACTAACCAAAGTGGGAGAAAGAAGAAGGGAAGGGTGAAGGGAAGGAAATGGTGGAAAAAGGGAATTGGCTTTGAGACCTGCTAAATTTGAGGTGCTCACAAGACATGCAAGTTGGAATGTCCTATTTTATGAGGTAGTCTGAATTAATAGTTATTGCCTTGAGATAATGTCAGTAGTTCTAATTAAATTCATTTAAATTTAAACAAAGTAGTTAAAATTGAATTCAGACCATAAATATTGTTAAGTATGTTGGGTGTATAAGTCTAACCGAAAGTTCTATTATTTACTCTTAGATTACAAAACATTATTGATATGAAAAAAGTAGTAATGAGGAGAGAGGGAAGATGGCGGAGTAGGAGGCTGGGCTCACCGCGTGTCCTGCTGTTCACTTAGATTCCACCTACACCTGCCTAAATAACCCAGAAAACCGCCAGAGGATTAGCAGAACAGAGTCTCCGGAGCCAAGCACAGACTAGAGGCCCACGGAAGAGGGTAGGAAGGGCGGCGAGACGGTGCGCGCTCCATGGACTGGCGGGAGGGAGCTGGGGCGGAGGGGCGGCTCGCCGGCCAAGCAGAGCCCCCGAGTCTGGCTGGCAAAAGCGGAGGGGCCAGATGGACTGTGTTCCCACAGCAAGCGCGACTTAGCGTCTGGGAGGTCATAAGTTAACAGCTCTGCTCAGAAAGCGGGAAGGCTGCAGGACAAAGGGAGGGAGAGCTGCTGAGCCCCCGGGCGGCAGAGCTCAGCTTGGCGGGAAACAAAGGCGCTCGCCAGCGCCATCTCCCCCGCCCATCCTCCAGCCAAAATCCCAAGGAGAACCAGTTCCTGCCAAGGAACTTGCTCGCTCTGCGCAAACACCCAACTCTGTGCTTCTGCGGAGCCAAAACTCCGGCAGCAGATCTGACTCCCTCCCGCTGCCACAGGGCCCCTCCTGAAGTGGATCACCTAAGGAGAAGCGAGCTAAGCCTGCCCCTCCTGCCACTGTGCACCTTGCCTACCCACCCCAGCTAATACGCCAGATCCCCAGCACCACAAGCCTGGCAGTGTGCAAGTAGCCCAGACGGGCCACGTCACCCCACAGGGAATCCCACCCCTAGGAGAGGGGAAGAGAAGGCACACACCAGTCTGACTGTGGCCCCAGCGGTGGGCTGGGGGCAGACATCAGGTCGGACTGTGGCCCCGCCCACCAACTCCAGTTATACACCACAGCACAGGGGACTTGCCCTGCAGGTCCTCGCCACTCCAGGGACTATCCAAAATGACCAAACGGAAGAATTCCCCTCAGAAGAATCTCAGGGAAATAACAACAGCTAATGAACTGATCAAAAAGGATTTAAATAATATAACAGAAAGTGAATTTAGAATAATAGTCATAAAATTAATCGCTGGGCTTGAAAACAGTATAGAGGACAGCAGAGAATCTCTTGCTACAGAGATCAAGGGACTAAGGAACAGTCACGAGGAGCTGAAAAGCACTTTAAACGAAATGCAAAACAAAATGGAAACGACGACGACAGCTTGGATTGAAGAGGCAGAGGAGAGAATAGGTGAACTAGAAGATAAAGTTATGGAAAAAGAGGAAGCTGAGAGAAAGAGAGATAAAAAAATCCAGGAGTATGAGGGGAAAATTAGAGAACAAAGTGATACACTAAAAAGAAATAATATACGCATAATTGGTATCCCAGAGGAGGAAGAGAGAGGGAAAGGTGCTGAAAGGGTACTTGAAGAAATTATAGTTGAGAACTTCCCTGAACTGGGGAAGGAAAAAGGCATTGAAATCCAAGAGGCACAGAGAACTCCCTTCAGACGTAACTCGAATTGATTTTCTGCACGACATAACATAGTGAAACTGGCAAAATACAAGGATAAAGAGAAAATTCTGAAAGCAGCAAGGGATAAACGTGCCCTCACATATAAAGGGAGACCTATAAGACTCGTAACTGATCTCTCTTTTGAAACTTGGCAGGCCAGGAAGGATTGGCACGATATCTTCAGTGTGCTAAACAGAAAAAATATGCAGCCGAGAATCCTTTATCCAGCAAGTCTGTCATTTAGAATAGAAGGAGAGATAAAGGTCTTCCCAAACAAACAAAAACTGAAGGAATTTGTCACCACGAAACCAGCCCTACAAGAGATCCTAAGGGGGATCCTGTGAGACAAAGTACCACAGACATCACTATAAGCATAAAACATACAGACATCACAATGACTCTAAACCCGTATCTTTCTATAATTACACTGAATGTAAATGGATTAAATGCGCCAACCAAAAGACATAGGGTATCAGAATGGATAAAAAAACAAGACCCATCTATTTGCTGTCTACAAGAGACTCATTTTAGACCTGAGGACACCCTTAGATTGAGAGTGAGGGGATGGAGAACTATTTATCATGCTACTGGAAGCCAAAAGAAAGCTGGAGTAGCCATACTTATATCAGACAAACTAGACTTTAAATTAAAGGCTGTAACAAGAGATGAAGAAGGGCATTATATAATAATCACAGGGTCTATCCACCAGGAAGAGCTAACAATTATAAATATCTATGCGCCGAATACCGGAGCCCCCAGATATATAAAACAATTACTCATAAACATAAGCAACCTTATTGATGAGAATGTGGTCATTGCAGGGGACTTTAACACCCCACTTACAGAAATGGATAGATCATCTAGACACACGGTCAATAAAGAAACAAGGGCCCTGAATGATATATTGGATCAGATGGACTTGAAAGATATAGTTAGAACTCTGCATCCCAAAGCAACAGAATATACTTTCTTCTCGAGTGCACATGGAACATTCTCCAAGATAGATCATATACCGGGTCACAAAACAGCCCTTCATAAGTTTACAAGAATTGAAATTATACCATGCATACTTTCAGACCACAATGCTATGAAGCTTGAAATCAACCACAGGAAAAAGTCTGGAAAACCTCCAAAAGCATGGAGGTTAAAGAACACCCTACTAACGAATGAGTGGGTCAACCAGGAAATTAGAGAAGAAATTAAAAAATATATGGAAACAAACAAAAATGAAAATACAACAATCCAAACGCTTTGGGACACAACGAAGGCAGTCCTGAGAGGAAAATACATTGCAATCCAGGCCTATCTCAAGAAACAAGAAAAATCCCAAATACAAAATCTAACAGCACACCTAAAGGAAATAGAAGCAGAACAGCAAAGGCAGCCTAAACCCAGCAGAAGAAGAGAAATCATAAAGATCAGAGCAGAAATAAACAATATAGAATCTAAAAAAAACGGTAGAGCAGATCAACGAAACCAAGAGTTGGTTTTTTGAAAAAATAAACAAAATTGACAAACCTCTAGCCAGGCTTCTCAAAAAGAAAAGGGAGATGACCCAAATAGATAAAATCATGAATGAAAATGGAATTATTACAACCAATCCCTCAGAGATACAAACAATTATCAGGGAATACTATGAAAAATTATATGCCAACAAATTGGACAACCTGGAAGAAATGGACAAGTTCCTAAACACCCACACTCTTCCAACACTCAATCAGGAGGAAATAGAAAGCTTGAACAGACCCATAACCAGCGAAGAAATTGAATCGGTTATCAAAAATCTCCCAACAAATAAGAGTCCAGGACCAGATGGCTTCCCAGGGGAGTTCTACCAGACGTTTAAAGCAGAGATAATACCTATCCTTCTCAAGCTATTCCAAGAAATAGAAAGGGAAGGAAAACTTCCAGACTCATTCTATGAAGCCAGTATTACTTTGATTCCTCAACCAGACAGAGACCCAGTAAAAAAAGAGAACTACAGGCCAATATCCCTGATGAATATGGATGCAAAAATTCTCAATAAGATACTAGCAAATCGAATTCAACGGCATATAAAAAGAATTATTCACCAGGATCAAGTGGGATTCATTCCTGGGATGCAGGGCTGGTTCAACATTCGCAAATCGATCAACGTGATACATCACATTAACAAAAAAAAAGAGAAGAACCATATGATCCTGTCAATCGATGCAGAAAAGGCCTTTGACAAAATCCAGCACCCTTTCTTAATAAAAACCCTTGAGAAAGTCGGGATAGAAGGAACATACTTAAAGATCATAAAAGCCATTTATGAAAAGCCCACAGCTAACATCATCCTCAATGGGGAAAAACTGAGAGCTTTTTCCCTGAGATCAGGAACACGACAGGGATGCCCACTCTCACCGCTGTTGTTTAACATAGTGCTGGAAGTTCTAGCATCAGCAATCAGACAACAAAAGGAAATCAAAGGCATCCAAATTGGCAAAGACGAAGTCAAGCTTTTGCTTTTTGCAGATGACATGATATTATACATGGAAAATCCGATAGACTCCACCAAAAGTCTGCTAGAACTGATACATGAATTCAGCAAAGTTGCAGGATACAAAATCAATGTACAGAAATCAGTTGCATTCTTATACACTAACAATGAAGCGACAGAAAGACAAATAAAGAAACTGATCCCATTCACAATTGCACCAAGAAGCATAAAATACCTAGGAATAAATCTAACCAAAGATGTAAAAGATCTGTATGCTGAAAACTATAGAAAGCTTATGAAGGTAATTGAAGAAGATATAAAGAAATGGAAAGACATTCCCTGCTCATCGATTGGAAGAATAAATATTGTCAAAATGTCAATACTACCCAAAGCTATCTACACATTCAATGCAATCCCGATCAAAATTGCACCAGCATTCTTCTCGAAACTAGAACAAGCAATCCTAAAATTCATATGGAACCACAAAAGGCCCCGAATAGCCAAAGTAATTTTGAAGAAGAAGACCAAAGCAGGAGGCATCACAATCCCAGACTTTAGCCTCTACTACAAAGCTGTCATCATCAAGACAGCATGGTATTGGCACAAAAACAGACACATAGACCAATGCAATAGAATAGAAACCCCAGAACTAGACCCACAAACATATGGCCAACTCATCTTTGACAAAGCAGGAAAGAACATCCAATGGAAGAAAGACAGTCTCTTTAACAAATGGTGCTGGGAGAACTGGACAGCAACATGCAGAAGGTTGAAACTAGACCACTTTCTCACACCATTCACAAAAATAAACTCAAAATGGATAAAGGACCTGAATGTGAGACAGGAAACCATCCAAACCCTAGAGGAGAAAGCAGGAAAAGACCTCTCTGACCTCAGCCGTAGCAATCTCTTACTCGACACATCCCCAAAGGCAAGGGAATTAAAAGCAAAAGTGAATTACTGGGACCTTATGAAGATAAAAAGCTTCTGCACAGCAAAGGAAACAACCAACAAAACTAAAAGGCAACCAACGGAATGGGAAAAGATATTTGCAAATGACATATCGGACAAAGGGCTAGTATTCAAAATCTATAAAAAGCTCACCAAACTCCACACCTGAAAAACAAATAACCCAGTGAAGAAATGGGCAGAAAACATGAATAGACACTTCTCTAAAGAAGACATCTGGATGGCCAACAGGCACATGAAAAGATGTTCAATGTCGCTCCTTATCAGGGAAATACAAATCAAATCCACACTCAGATATCACCTCACGCCAGTCAGAGTGGCCAAAATGAACAAATCAGGAGACTATAGATGCTGGAGAGGATGTGGAGAAACGGGAACCCTCTTGCACTGTTGGTGGGAATGCAAGTTGGTGCAGCCACTCTGGAAAGCAGTGTGGAGGTTCCTCAGAAAATTAAAAATAGACCTACCCTATGACCCAGCAATATCACTGCTAGGAATTTATCCAAGGGATACAGGAGTACTGATGCATAGGGGCACTTGTACCCCAATGTTCATAGCAGCACTCTCAACAATAGCCAAATGATGGAAAGAGCCTGAATGTCCATCAACTGATGAAGGGATAAAGAAACTGTGGTTTATATACACAATGGAATACTACGTGGCAATGAGAAAGAATGAAATATGGCCTTTTGTAGCAACGTGGATGGAACTGGAGAGTGTGATGCTAAGTGAAATAAGCCATACAGAGAAAGACAGATACCATATGGTTTCACTCTTATGTGGATCCTGAGAAACGTAACAGAAACCCATGGGGGAGGGGAAGGAAAAAAAAAAAAAAGAGGTTAGAGTGGGAGAGAGCCAAAGCATAAGAGACTGTTAAAAACTGAGAACAAACTGAGGGTTGATGGGGGGTGGGAGGGAGGGGAGGGTGGGTGATGGGTATTGAGGAGGGCACCTTTTGGGATGAGCACTGGGTGTTGTATGGAAACCAATTTGACAATAAATTTCAAATATTAAAAAAATAAATAAATAAAGATTTGTTACAAAAGAAAAAAAAAGAAAAAAGTAGTAATGTAAAATGAATATGACAATTTCAACCTAGTCATGGCCATATAGAAAATTGCCAATAATGTTTAAGATTTAAACCTATCAGCACAAGCACTAATGTTTATAATCCATTCACCGTGTAATTGTGAATAGCAAGAAAAAATAAATTATTAGATACCATCCCACATGCATCAACTTTACCATGTATTAAAGACAAGGTCTTCTCGGGGCGCCTGTGTGGCGCAGTCGGTTAAGCGTCCGACTTCAGCCAGGTCACGATCTCGCGGTCTGTGAGTTCGAGCCCCGCGTCAGGCTTTGGGCTGATGGCTCGGAGCCTGGACCCTGTTTCCGATTCTGTGTCTCCTTCTCTCTCTGCCCCTCCCCCGTTCATGCTCTGTCTCTCTCTGTCCCAAAAATAAATAAAAAACGTTGAAAAAAAAAAAAAAGACAAGGTCTTCTCAAAGTTTAAGTGAGGCAACCCACCAAGCAATGGCAGAAATTGCTGGAACCACTGATTACTCATACTTCATCAAGTCTTACCACTTCTAATATTTAAAGTCAATTATGAGTATATATGTGAATATAATATAGTTTGAAATACTAAATACTTTTTAAAAACAGATGTGTATATTATTGTGTATATATATATATATATATATATATATATATATATTCATTCTAAACCATCTTCCCTGACATTCTATATTACAAAGATTAACATTTATTTTTAACTTTCACTTCCCTTTCTGTTACACAGCAGGTAATAGGCAATACCAGTATTTAGCTAAGCAAGAAAGTGAATTGGGAGATGGTTTCCAAATTTACTGGAATATTATTACTGAAATGCCATTTCATGGAAATTTCACTTGACTTATCATAAGAATACAATCCAGAAAAAGTTTTATGCAAAAACTAAATGATTTGTTTGCTCCAAAACCTAAAATTATGTGTGTCCTAAGGGAGACAAGCATAGTTTTATTTTTACCAACCTTAGTTAATTGGTGGGATTTTTATATATTTTTGGCACTACAAATAATTGCCATATATAATTATAATATGTCCAACAATTCCTTCTAGTAAGTCACTGTGGTTATTACCATGGATCTAGATAATTAAAACAGAATGAAAAACTGTTATGGCCCCACAAGGAGTCTTCTCTTGGAGTCTATGAAACGCTGGAATTTAAAATGCTTTGTGCATCATCTGTGACCAATGAAAAGACCTTTCCATAATTTTAGCTGTAAGCTGACCCAAAAAACAAATCAGAACACCTTCTGGAAGATGACAGCTGGTTAACAAATCCAAAGTGTCTGCACAAAGTTAGTTTAAGCTAAGGACAGTTACATGCAAAGGCATTGAAGACAATCTGAAATAAATTGAAAATCTAATCTCCTAATTAGATGATGTATTTATTCATGGAACACACCCAAAAAGATAAACAGGTCATTAAAATGTATGTTTACATTTACTGTAAATTCATGTACCTTTTCCTTCTTAAAAATTAATGGCATAAATATTATCATTATTTAATGGAAGCTAACTGAATACCTTATTATGTTGATAGCAAATCATAAAACCAGCAGAATATATCCTCATGGTATAAATTGTTTAAAATTATTCTGTACACTAGTTATAAGTAATGATTACACACATTTTTATCTGTATGTAATGATTATCCTCCTAAGGAGAATTGTCTTGAAACTTCAAGAAACTGCAAGTTCTTTGCTTATTTGTTTGGAGAATATAAACATTATAACAATTACAAATATCAATTAAACTTATTATAAATATGTATTATAAAATACCAGTTAAATGTATAGTTATACAAATGATTTAATGGTTAATTTGAAAACTCACATTTTAAAAGATAACTAGCAGTTTCTTACAAACACATATAATTTATAGCCAAAACAATAAGAGAAATTAAGCTTTATATTGACCCATGTTGAAAAATTACATTTCTAAATGCCCTTTTTCTTTTCTGCATTAAAAGCAACTTAGTCACTTTATCTTTATTTCCACAGAAGTGCATGGAATAGTACTGACATGGACCTAACCACTCGCCAGGTGGCACACACAGTTGTGATTGTGTTCACAGCATGCTCTAAGGGCCCCATACAAATCTAAGCCTGCTTGGAAGTTTAATAGGCATCCCAAACATAACATTCCCAGCTCCATATTCCAAACCTTCCCCTCCCTTAGCTTCTCCCATAAAAATTAATAGTCACTGTATCTTCATTGGCTCTGATAAAAACCCTGGGACTCATTTTTAAATCCTCTCTTTCACCCCATATCCAGCTTATCAAAAAATACTATAGACTCTCATCAAAAAATAAAAATCTTACCATTTAGCCTCTATCCCATTGCATGCTGGCCCAGAATATCTTTACACATCTCTTGGATTATTGAAATTAGTTCCTAACCAGTCTGCCATCTTCTATCTACCCTTAACCCCTCTGACAGTCTAATTTCCACACAGAAGTCACAGAGATCTTATGTAAATCAAATCAGGTAATTCTCAAAATCCTCCAACAGTTTTCTAGCATTCTTGGAACAAAATTCAATGTCCTCTTTACTACTATCTAGAAGGCCCTAAAGTCACACCCTTTTTGGTCCCCAAGTACCTAACTTCATTTTCTCCTCTTCTCTCTAAGCTCACCTACTTTATTTATCCTGGATTCCTTGCTGAAACATTTTGGAGATGTTCTCTTCTTAAGGGTTTTGCATTTGCTGTTCCTCCAGCTCTAATTCTCGTCCTTAATTCTCCATGTGTCTCACTTCCTCAGCTACTTCAAGTTTTTGTTATAGATCACCTTCTCAGAACAGTCCTGGATTTTCTCTTTAAACCTGAAGCCACCCTGCACTCCATTTTCCTATGCCCTGCTTTATGTTTTTCTCTAGCACTTATGGCCAACAAATATATTGTAGTATAGATGTGTTCATTATTGGTTTATTACCTGTTCCTTACAATAAATTTAAGGCCCTGGGAACAGATTTCTGTGTATTTAGTTAACTGCCCAGAATAGTGACTGACAAATGCTCAATAATTTTTTTCTTAAATGAGTGAGTAAATATTAAAGTACCATCAATCTTTTAAAATTTGATTTCATTCATCTTACATAGCCTAACTCATTTATTTTCATAGAATTATAGTGCATTTGTCAGGGCAATGAAAGCAGTACCACAGAAAAAGCTTGAGAAAGGTCAGGAACTCACCAAGCAACAGATGACTCAAGAACACACGTTCCTTCTAGCATGTGGCTCACCACTTTCAAAGTCTTTTGATTTCAACTAGGAAAATGAGGATGGACAGAGTAGACAATACCAATGGAAGCCTAAGGGGTTGGACCTGAAAGTGGTGTACACTGGGTTTGGTCAGAATTAGTAGCACAGAGCTTCCATATAACCTTCCATATTCCATATAATCTCCCAACGGCCCAAGGAAGAGAAAACTGGGTTGGTGAGCATCTAGCCAGGCTCTCCCACACATAAACTAGGAAAACACTAACGTTCTTTTTTTTTTTTTTACTTTTATAAAATACTTTAAAATTTATGCTGCATACCTATGGAGAACCATGACAGAAATTAAGTAGAATGATGGGACTGTACATGACCGGAGGAGTAGGAGTGAAATATTAGCTACATTTTTCAACAGCTGCTTCTCCGAGTAGGTGATATTTGAGCTGAGATATTAGAGATGAGAAAGCCAGACATGCAAAAATTAGAGATGCAACAACACAAGCAGAAAGAAGAGCTAGTATAAAAGCCCTGGGAAAGTATAAACTGTGGTATGTTTGCAAATAGTAGTGAGAAGACTGAAGTAGCTGAGGGTACTGGGGAGGGGATGTGAGGGAGCGCATGGCCCAAGAGGCAGGTAGGAGACAACTTGTAGAGCCTGATATGCCACAGTAGCAAGTTTACACTGTAAAACAAGGGGAAGACGTTATTGTATTTAAAGAAGGGAATTTTGTGATCTGACTTACATTTTTTTTTTTTTTAAGTTTTTTTTTATTTTTATTTTTGGGACAGAGAGAGACAGAGCATGAACGGGGGAGGGGCAGAGAGAGAGGGAGACACAGAATCGGAAACAGGCTCCAGGCTCCGAGCCATCAGCCCAGAGCCTGACGCGGGGCTCGAACTCACGGACCGCGAGATCGTGACCTGGCTGAAGTCGGACGCTTAACCGACTGCGCCACCCAGGCGCCCCAATCTGACTTACATTTTTAAAAGATCTGTCTGGTTACTGTGAAGTGAGCGAATTATTATAAGGTAAGGTAGGGTGAATTAGTAAGCTTTTGCAATAGCACAGACTTGGAAAAATGTAAATGTATTCTGGAGGAAGCACCTATCAGACTCACTGGTAGAGCTAATGGTGGGAACCGAAGGGTGAGAGAATGAGCAATCCCAATGACTCCTAGGCCTTTAGCTTGAGTAAATTCACATACGTTCACATTTTGCTTTTACAAAAATAAGGAAGGTCAGAAGGCCACGTTTTCTGGCAGGAAAAAAAGAGATTCCTTTCTGGGCGTGACAATTTGGAAAAATCTATTAGATACCCAAGCTCAGGAGAGAAGTCAATGGTAGAGATATCAGCATGGGAATTATCAACACATGGAGAGTATTTATAGCCTGAGGATGGGAGAGGCCACCTGGAGAAGTGTATTGGTGAGAAGAAGAAGCTGTGCGCTGAGCCAGGGAGGAGTATGGGGAGGTGGAGTCTATCAACTGGAACTCTGGCAGAAGAGAACAGCCTCCTGAAGACGCTGAGCAGGACAGGTTGGGACTCAGCAGGAAAACCAGGGCCATAGAAATAATGAGAGTCAGGAGAGTAAAAGCAGGCGTGGCAGGTTGTAGTGACCGAATCTGAGAGGTAAAGAAGATGAGAACAGGTAAGTGGCACCGGTGGTGGGCACCAAAGGAGCAAATGACTGACAAAAGTAATTTCAGAGGAGAGGAAAGAAAGGAAACTGAAGGGGAGAATACAAAAAGAACAAGTAGAGGCTGTTAGTTCCATCAGCACTTCTGCCAACCATTTTGATGAAAATGAGCCAGAGCAGCTTCTGAGGAAAGAGCATAGGTGCAGTAGGGGGTTGTCAGGTCAAGGGAAAAAAAAGTGTTTTTAACTAATGGGAGTTAAATAAGTTAAATAAGGAGTTAAATAGTTAAATAACTAATGGGAGTTAAATAAGGATATTTTCTAGGTTGATAGGAATTATCCTGTGAGAGTAGAAAAAAAGACATCTACCTAAATCACAACTTAAAAACTCTTAACTAATCTGATTTAAAATCCTGGTTCTTCGACCTATGAAATTGCACTCTATAAAAATGCAAATTAGTAAGACATTAAGAATCTTTAAATTATCTGGAATTAATATGCATTTATTTTATTTTGACCTTGTTAGAAAAACATAGTAAAAATAAATTTTAATCTTGTTTTTCCAGGGAAAGAACATATACTTAACAAATTCTGCACTTAAGCACAATCTAATTAATTATTTTAATATTTAAGTTTAAAGCAATTATTAGGGGGAAAATGATATTGATCAAACTCATAGGTTATATAGTTGTATGTTACTGGCAAACTTGTATGCCTTATTGTAAATACAGACACTATTTCCTCAGCATTTTTCTTTAAAATAATGCATGGCTTCTTCACTGTCTAGAGGTTTGCTTTTGGGTTAACCAGACCCGATACAAATTCTTTCTCTGTGATTCTCAAGATCTCTGAGCTGTGTATGTGTGTGAGAGAGAGAGAAATAGGGAAGATAATAAATTCCCTATAGAAACATGAAGGTCAAATGTAGAGTGTATAAAGCAAAGCAGCTGAATCCTGGCGTTTATAGATGCTTATTGTTATTACTGACATTCTTTTATTATTATTATTATTATTATTATTATTTTGATAAAGTTAAGGAACCTATACACCACAGAGGAAGAGCTTAATTTCCATTGATGGTAACTGACAAACAAAAATAAATAAACAGAAATTTATAAAACAAAAGCCTTTTCCTTATTCCTTAAAGAAATATATATATGAGTCAATAAACATTATATTAAAGAATCATAAAGTACGAAACCTTTGGGTGTGTATGTGGGGTCAGGAAGAGAGTGATTTGGTTTTAAAATTAAGAATAGAGAATATGAAATTACTTGAGCAACATAGAAAACTTACAATTTTATACTATGGTTAGTTAAGGGTTCGTGGTATAGAATGAGAATATAGAGAAAGAGGTAGAGTAAACTAAGTGGGGAGAGAAATAAGCGCGTGACAATGAAGAAATGGTGGTATGAAGAAGTAGCAACCAAGACAAATTGGAAATGAGTAAGACAGGCAACAAAAGGCTCAGGTAAATGAGTTGTCCCAAAGTCACAGCTTAATCTTCCTTTGAGGCATGTTACTCTAGAAAATTAGTGATTATTCTATTAGTGATTGATTGTTTTTTGTTTTTTGTTTTTGTTTTTTACTGCCTAACTTATAATGTTAGAATCTTCTTTCCTAATGAGCTAACTAGTGAAGATGGTGACAGAGAAATTATTCCCTGGGTTGCAGTAGTAGTTACCAGGGCAGCTGTTTTTCCAAAGGCTGGAAATAAATCAAGCTGAAATCCAGATTTTGTCTTTTACTAAAAGTTAAATATTTACCTCATTATCTTCTCTTCATTTTCATTTAATCGAAACTTTTCCCTTAACCTCCACTTAATGATTGGATTGACCAGCATTTCTCATTTTCTCTGTAAACTATGCTGGTTGTGTTCACTGTGCCTGACTACTCAGAGCTCTCAGACCACACCCAAGCAGACCAGCACAGGATACTCTCACCAGCTAACAGCCATGATTACAAAGAGTTCCAAGGAGTATTTTACTAACCCTCCTTATAAGTCAGTTGTGTTTACTATTGTAAATGTAATTAAAAGACTAATCAAGGTGATGAAATATGAATGTGATAAATATGCTGTCAATGAAAATTAAATTAATACTATGGAAAGGTAAGAGGATCATCTTCTGAGTGTCTGAAGTTCTTGTTTCAGATTAAGGAAATAACAAAATTGAAACTGTAAGTGATACATTATTGGTATAGCTTATGGAAGAGTGTAAAATTCCAATCAACAGTCAAAGAAAAAGTCATGGCCTTCTCATTTTCACTCTTATGTGGATCCTGAGAAACTTAACAGAAACCCATGGGGGAGGGGAAGGAAAAAAAAAAGAGAGAAAGAGAGAGGTTAGAGTGGGAGAGAGCCAAAGCATAAGAGATTCAAAAAATGAGAACAAACTGAGGGCTGATGGGAGGATGGAGGGTAGGTGATGGATATTGAAGAGGGCATCTTTTGGGATGAGCACTGGGTGTGGTATGGAAACCAATTTGACAATAAATTTCATATATTAAAAAAAAAAGAAAAAGTCATGGCCTTACATCAAAAGACTGGCATGTGAATGCAAATGTACTATTTTAAGACAAAATACAATACATACTTCAGGTTGAATGTATCATTTTTATGGCTCCCTTTACAAACAGACCTTTTCAGTTCAGTAACTTACTGGTTTTGGTCAGGGTAGATAAGATCATATCTGCTGTGCCCTTAAGTAAGATATCAAAGATAATAAATATTCTTGCTACATGGAAGTAATCAAACAAGTAGTGTTTAGAAAATAAATAACATATCCAGTCAGTGGGAGCAGAGAAAAGTTTGCAAATGAAAAAAAAAAGTACTCACCACAGGTAAATGCATGTAAGTTATCGGAGTTGGTTAACATCTTATTTTGAGACATTTTTCCTCATTAAATATAACAGGAACAATTATATAATGTTTGCCATACATTTTTTACAAGCCTAAAATTTCCTGAAGATTGATGACATAAATGTGGCAATATATGAACAAATGTAACAAAAGAATATAACTTACCTAAACCATAATCCAAGTGATATATCCATGATCACATCCTAAAAGCTTACCACTTACTAAACTTTTAATAAACACAGAACTATATCATAGAACGTATGTATATGCATATTGCCCATGTTAATATTTATCTTGAAAACTGAATACCAGTGTAAATTTTTAAGATATAAAATAGGTATGGATATAAATATGCAGATTCAGAAAAGAATGCATTTAATAAATACCAATAAGTTTTGTCTTTCAACTGATAGGATTGTGGTTCACAAAACTAGTCCTCAAAACAAAATAAATGATTTGTTAATGAGGAAAAAACATACATTGATAATAAGTAAATAATCAAATGAAATCCTTAGTTGCTGAGATCCCATATTTAGAAGAAATCCTACAAACATCTCTAGAAATTAGTTGTGCTTTCTTTTAACCCTGAACTACAACCTCTACAATAAACATACACAATAGTGCACTTAGTCTGTACTGCCACCAAGTGCCTAAAGCAATTAATTTTAAGTTTCTTGCAGCAGCTATAAGCAGATTCTTTTGCTGTTATGAGTAGCAATTTGGAAACAGGCTAAGAGCAAATCACTTCAACCATGAATGGCTATAAGAGCAACACAATTTAGACATGACAACAAAATCTCAAAGGCATTAATAAAAAACATCAAGAATCCTACCAGCTCACTGGAAGTTCATGAAGTCTAAAAATGTTATTCAGCTTGTAGTCAACCTTTGCTGGACAAATATTTTCTTTATATAAACACAGGTTTGGATTTGGTTGCATATCTGTGGGAAATTCTGAATCCTAGATAAAAAAGAAAAAGCAAGAGCTATGTGCAAAATAGGCATATCACTGTACACACTGATACAGTCTTATTTAATATTCTATCTTATTTAATATTAAATTATAAATATTACCAGTGTATTCCCTCAGGACTTACCATAAGTCCTTAATTTCCTATTTTAGTTTGAGAAAACATGCAAAAAAGATAAAATGTTAAATAAGGCACATATCTATTTATATAAGTTTAAACTGCATGCTACATGGTAAAAATTATTTTAAAACACACCACTATTACAGTGAAGCACAATATAGCACTTTCTTATATTATTGGTCAACTGTCCTTTTTCAGAAAGTTTCCATCCCCAGCAGTAATGTCAGCAAAATCTGTGATTATTCTTATACTCCTTTTGTCCTCTATAAATGGTAAACCAAAAACATTTTTAATTGGGAAACAAAATACGTATGTTATTTGATTAATCATGGTATTCTTCTTTAAACCTGAGGACACAGGGCTAATTTAAAGGCACTTACTAAAAGATTTCTGTCTTAATCACTTTAAATCTCACATACATTAGAATCCACATCTGCCAAGAAAATTGTAACTGGAGATCAAAGATCATTTTTAGTCCATGAGAAAGTAATCTCTCCTCAGCAGGAGGATATACTATGAACAGGCACTTTTTATTTTAATTTGTTTAGTTTTTTTTTTTTTTTTATTTTTGAGAGAGAGGGAGACACAGAATCCCAAAGCAGGCTCCAGACTCTGAGCTGTCAGCATACGGCCCAACACGGGGCTTGAACTCATGAACCATGAGATCATGACTTGAGCCAAACTCAGACGCTTAACCGACTAAGTTACTCAGGCACCCCAGCACAGGCACTTAATTAACATGGATGCATTAATTGCTCAATTCCACAGGGAAAAATAAAAAGGAAGTAATCAATCCACTTACACTTAATGCTTTAAAATTACCTTTAGAGGGGCGCCTGAGTGGCTCAGTCGGTTGAGCGTCCGACTTCAGCTCAGGTCACGATCTCACAGTTCGTGAGTTTGAGCCCCGAGTCAGGCTCTGGGCTGATGGCTCAGAGCCTGGAGCCTGCTTCCGATTCTGTGTCTCCCTCTCTCTCTGCCCCTCCCCCATTCATGCTCTATTTCTCTCTGTCTCAAAAATAAATAAACATTAAAAATTTTTTTTTTAAAAAAATAAAATTACCTTTAGAGAGGGAGGTATATCATTTGTGTACTCACTCATTTATTCCAAAAATATCTGTCAGTGCTACTTTAGGCATAAAGCAGGCATACTTAGGCATAAGGAATCCACTAATGAACAAAGATAAAAAGTCTTGCCCTTGTGGAGGTTACATTGGAGTTGGAAAATGATAAAAACCAATTTTCATAAAGAAGAATTTTTCTGATAAACAAATAATATACATTCACATAGAAATATCATGCATTCAGGGGCTGGGTGGCTCAGTCAGTTATGTGTCCAACTCTTGATTTCATCTTAGGTCATAATCTCATGGTTCTTGAGATCAAGCCCTGTGTTGGGCACTGTGCTAAGAGTGCGGAGTCTGCTTGGGATTGTTTTTCTGCTACTACTCTCCAGCTCACGCATGTGCACTCTCTCTCAAAATAAATGAATAAACTAAAAAAAAGAAAAGAAAAGAAATATCATGCATTCCATATACTACCAAGAAAAAAGGAAAGGATATCTTATTCTCACCATACAAATATAATTGCTATTAGCACTTTGATGTAATAATTTGTCTCTAATTTTTTACAAAATTGAGACCATGCTCTATTATCCACCCTCCATTTTTCATTTAACATTATACCACTGCATTTTCTAGTCTATTCTGAAAGTACCATATTGTTTTTAACATTTAACTATTTTTATTTTCCTTACATTATCAGTGCCATGAACAGCTTTCTGTCTATAAATCTGCATTTCACTGATTATATCCTTAAAGTGTAAATAAATAATTCAAATAAAATAAATACTTAACAAAAAACATGATACCTCTTCATAGACTGCTTTTCAGAAACGTTATATGAATTTATATGCTGCCTGTCATATAATACTGTGTGCAATTCACCGCAACTTTGTTAATGCTATACACACATATATACACATACTTCCTCACGTTTAAAATAATACATTCGGTAAGATACTTCTTTGACTAATATTTATCATTGAGCATCTATTACATGACAGGCACTAGTTTTAGCTCTTATGTCATTGGACAAAATAGACAAAACCCCCTTCCTTGTGGAGATTACACTCTAGCGTGAGGACACCAAATAATAAACATGTAAACTATATTATATCTATATGCTAAAAAGTCTAAGGGAAAATTGTTAATTCATATTTTAAAAAACTATTTTATTGACATTTCTTAATTGATTAGGTTTAAGTTTTGGGTTTCTTATTTCTTGCTTTACTTGTTTTTTTTCTGAACTGTATGTTTATGTCTTTTGCCCATTTTTCTATTGTTATGATAATTCATTTTAATAATGTTGCTTGGGTTTGAAATGGAGGCAGGATAAATTATTATGCCAGAAAATATGGCAAAGTGAATCAGAATCCAGTCTTATATAATTTTTTGACTCCATGGAAAATCTAGAACCATAAACTTATTATATGCAGCAATTTTTACAAGCAATCATTATTTTTAAACCAATCATTATATAAAACTAATACAATGAGACATTTAATAAAACCTAATCAACTAGGCTTAATAAAAACCAAATCAGCTACATCCTATTTGGTGTAGCTGAAAAGAATACAGGAAAATATAATAATACCTGAACAAGTATTTAAAAGAAAATTTATAAGAGTAGTAAAGGCCTAGAAACAGCAATCCTATCTAAACATAAATGCACTTGCAGAGGCAAAATGTAAGAACCCTTCTATTGTCCAGCATGTAAACCAAAATATTCCAGGAAACAAAAGCAAATAAATGGGCAGGCAGGACCAGTGAGGCAAATGCAGGATTCATAAATAAGGACTATGCATAGAGAACAGAGGGAATAAAATAAATTTTAAAACTGTTCTTTCAAATGACATAACCATTATTATTTCTTTGTATTGACAAAGTACAACTGCAGGGCACAGCTAAGCTCTCAATAATATACTTTGATAGGTCAGCAGTTCTTTTACTCTGCCCACCCTTTGAAATCATCAGGCAGCTTTTTAAAAATACAAATTCTACTGGATCCCACCCCAGACCAATTAAGTAATAATTTCCAAAGGTAAGGC
This sequence comes from Neofelis nebulosa, assembly GCF_028018385.1. Taxonomy (NCBI): domain Eukaryota; kingdom Metazoa; phylum Chordata; class Mammalia; order Carnivora; family Felidae; genus Neofelis; species Neofelis nebulosa. The sequence continues at coordinate 23,552,947 of NC_080783.1, forward strand.
TCTGACATTGGTATTTATTTTAAATTTCCCCATGTGAAATAAAAGTCAGGATTGAAAATCCTGGCTTTCCCTAGCAATTCAGTTCCACTACATACTAGCATGAGAATTTAGTCAAGCTATTTAACAAACTTTTTAGGATGCATTTTTCCTTCAGTAAACTACAATCAAAATTACACCTGATTAATAGGCTGCTGTGAGTAGTAAGTGAGATAATCTCTGTAAAGCAGTAATCACATGCTTGGTACCTAATAAATCCTTAATAATAATTAGCTATTTCTATGGATATTTATATTATTGCTGCAATTAGTGGCACATTTTAATTTCAACTGCTTAGTAATTTCATTACGAATTATGTCATACTCTATTTATAATAAAATATTTTATATTACTCAAATTTCAGGTTTAATATTCTCCTGGGATATAGATTGAAGCAGATAGTAATATGATCTCACCTGTCAGAATCCTAGTCCTATATCTAGTTAACTGTTGGTTACCTCTATTTGTCCCAGCTTCAATAATAAAAGGAATTCTTGCTTCACTGGCCAGCCAGTCGGAATCAAATACAGTCTTGCTGCTTATATTCAAAGGATGAAAAACCTGATGGGTAACTGTGGGGAAATGGGTTCTACATACATAAATGGATTAGAAAAAAATCTTAGGGCAGAAAGTCGCCACCATGGGCGAAAGTGCCCAAGGTTAGCTCGCGAGATACTGTAACGGGATCACGAGTAAATTGTTAGATAACCTGAAGGAAATTACTTTCCATCTGATGCCAATATACTCTACTTGCCCCCAGACCCTTTGCTTCTTATACACACAGGTTAATGATTAGTGTCTGATTGTTTTCTCCACGTTCTTATTTTCTTCACGTTCACTACGTGGGTAATATCTTTTGTTTTCGTCATGTTCATCACGTGGGTAATATCTTGTGAGCTCAATAAATATAGAGACAAAACCGCTGTTTGGGGCTCTTGTCTCCTCCTGGACATTAGCCTCTCTTGTATTCAATTCTGCATCTGCTCTCTTGCTTGAAAAGAAGAAACTCCAGACTCAGAGTCTTCAACAGGTAACTCTTCCTCTGTTTTGGTGATGTATCAATTAGGCATCCCCTTTATCTATCCTTATTAGGAAGCCAAACTATCTATTTGGCCTCATTTCACAGAGTGTCTTAGGTACTTAGGCTTTTTCCAGGTCCTGTATCTATGCCATTCAACTCATGTCTGCTTCTCTATCTTGTTCTTTGCTTTCCGTTGACCTGACATTCAAGGGAATTACTCAGACCAATTTTGAACCTGAAGTTCAAGATTATTCACTCAAGCATTCACTCAACATTTGAATGTTTATTCTGTATGGTACTATGTTACTTACCTTACTTAACAGTAAGGTACCTTACTTAACAGGTACTATGTTAATTACCATACCAAAAAACAAGTGGAAGACACTCCTTCCATTGAAGGACTCACAGTCTCATGAAGGAACAGTATAAATGAAAAACTACATCATTGAGAAAACCTAGAGTAGAAACATGCAGAAGATATTAAGGTGAAAAAATAAGGACTAAATCTATTGGAATGAAGTAGATATACAATTGGGCAAATTGGAAATATCTACTGAAATAAAAACTGACTTGTTTTTTCTAGTGGTTCCACTGCTAGGCATTGGCCTTATGGATATTTTCACAAAAGTTTCCCAAATTACATATGTAAGTTTTCTATTTTTTAATTTAATTTTGTGGTTTCTGTCTTGTTTTCTAATCTGTAGTATTTCTTACAATATTGGGTATTTAAAACCATCTAATTGTGTATTCGTATACTGATTTATTTTAATATATTAGTTTTAATCACAGTACAATTCTTGTATACTACATAAAATAGAATGAGGTATTTGCAGAACTTATATAACCCTAGTGTACCAGTGTGGCCTTGTTGATTGTTATAATATCAAAAAAATATTCATACTACTTGGAAAACAGCTGATACACTGAGCATGTCTTCCATGTTCCTCTCTACCACTGACCCTAGCCCCTACTTTGGATACTAACACTTGTTCCCAATTTATTCACCATCATGCCCTAATTAAAGTAATTTCTAGCACACCTGGGCCTCCAGGACCTTTCTCCCATCCCACATCCAGCATCTATTCTGATTGGTCAATGCCCATGTTATAATGGTTAACTATTTTGAATATCATTTAGAATGTTTACGTATTTATAGAGAATAAGCTCTGTGATATATTATTTTTTTAAGCTCTGTGATATATTATTGACTTAAAAAAGAAATTTACAGAATAGCATATAAATAAAATCATCCCATTTTTATAAAGTAAAAAAGATCTACATTGGTAAGCACTGATGTATATATGACACATTTTTAGAGAGAGAAACTTAACAACAGTCAACAAATGGATATCAAAACAAAGAGAAGAGAATTATTTACCTTTAATTTTATCTTTATTTACTGTTTGAATATTTTACCATGAACATGTATTGTTTTTTTCTTAAATTTTAAAATATAGAAATCTATATAAGGAAATCAGTCCTACGTATATGAAATACTCTTTAATTTGTACCTAGTATTTTCAAACCAGCACTTAACTGGATATGATTTAGTTAAAAACCCAGATTTAAATGACTAAATAAATCAAGTTTGGTAGGTGTAGCAGAGGCTATTGAAAGCTCTTCTGCATTTCTCTGCCTCCCTTGCAGTTAAACAGAGTTAAAGTGATTGGATTTTGAAACAGGATATAAGTAGAAATGATGTAAGCCACTTCCAGTCCTAGCCTTGAAACATCCTGATGTAGTGCACCATTTTTCTTTTCCTGTCACAATGACTTTGGAGAATTATGTAGATGACAGATGGTGTAGATGACGATAGCTGCCCACATCCCAGAGTCACTGAATGGAGGAGAGTCACACATAGTCACACCATCCACAAGTTACAAATGAACCTTTCTTGAGACAGGACTATACATTTTCATCTCTCTCTTGCAGCAGCTAATGTTGTTTACACTGACCAATATAGTTGGGGAATGATTGTGATTAATTATTGGCCACTTACATTAATTTTTAAAAATTTAAAGGTAAAGGATGTTTTAAGATAGATACTGGATTAAATAAATGCCTCATCAAAACAGATTTTAATGTATTTTTTGTCTTCTTGTCTTAAATCCCCATGTGGAGAGGAATTTACCAAAAATGGAGAAGTTTTGTTCAGGCTTCTGTGCCCTTATTATTTCATTTATCATTCAAGTAGTCCATGCCTGCTGACAAACTTCACGCATCACCATCTAGTAAATGACTGACAACTGACATTATCAGCATGACTTCATTGAGCTAATTGACATTCACAGTCTAAGTATGAAAATGGAAGTGGGTCAGGGCAAACCTTCCTTATTTAGGTATCTGTTCAGTTTCTTGATGTTTATATTTGTTTGTATTATTGTGGCCTTAGATTGTAGGGAGAAGGATTATAGTTATAAAAAAAGTGCTGTTTTCATAGGTACTTAAGCATTTGTGATCTAAGTTCCTAATTATTCTTTAAAGTTTCTACTCTAAATGACTATATTAAGCGAAAGAGTTTTAACTATGTTAAAGCTATCACTAAGTTCTGTTTTACTTTGATTCATATCAAATTAGACTAAAAAGCCTAGCAAAAATAAAATGTACAACCAATAACTATCAGTTGGAAACTCCTCTACTTGATTACATTTTTAGAGTATATTTCTAGACTAAACTGCTTATTTGTGCCACCAACCAATAGAACAAAGATTTATTTGATTTAAAAACACAAGAAATGACAATTAGATTTATACTATTGCTGAGTATATATAGGATTTTTCATGAAAGGAATTATTTTAAGAAACACCTTTAGGATACAAAAATTGAGAAGCTTAGAAAAAATTAACAGCAAATACAAAAACTGACAAGCTTAATTTGTCAAAAAAAAAAGTCAAACAAGTGTATATTTTTACTATGTTGAATAATAATGAATATTATTTGAGAACTAACTTCTATTAGCCAATTTTAGTGGTTCTCAAAGAGTGTTCCTCTGACCAGAACACCAGCATTAGCTGGGAACTAATTTAAAATGCTAATTCTCAAGTCAGATCCCAAATTTACTTCATCAGGAACTCTGGGAATGAAGCTCAGCAATGTAGGTCTCAGTCTCCGGGTGATTCTGATATTTGCTCAAGTTTGAGAACCACTGAAGTATCTGATCAACAACCCATTTTTCAAATTTTAGCAAACTTAGCTAAGAGATTTATAAAGCATATCTGTAAGAATAAATTTAATAGGCACAATCTATATGCTACATAATCAGAACCAGAGAAAAAGAACAAATTGTATTTAATATTTTAAAGTCTCTAATGTCAAAATGAATTTACATTTATCAATAAATCAATTGTAATGCACAGAAATGTATATGATTCATTACGCCCTTTTATTGTCTCCCTGAAATGTCATCAAAAGAACATAATCAAGCACTAGCCAGTCAAGAAGCATCTAAAAAGTTCTTAATATTTTTTAAAGAAAAAAGACTCTATTTTCCATTTATCATATATAATAATTTTTGTTTATATAACTATTCTCATTTTATTTTATTTTTTTAAGTATGGTCCATGCCTAGCATGGAGCTCAATGCAGGGCTTGAAATCAAGACCCTGAGATCAAGACCTGAACTGAGATCAAGTCAGATGCTTAACCGACTGAGCCATCCAGGAGTCCCTTAACTATTCTCATTTTAAATAGTCCACTTATCATTAAACTTAGGAAAGGAACACATAAGAAGAGCAATGAAGCTTTTATTGTTAAGATTAACATTAAAAATAATAATAGCTACCATTTATTTAAAAACCTGTAACTATCTTAAATCCTCCCAACAGTTCTGCATATTGACTATCATCTCTCTTTTACAGATGGACAAATAGTGGAGCTCAGGTAGAATAATGATGAACTTGTCCAAGTTCTGGGACCAGGAATCAGATTCCCCTGTTTCAGAACCTGAGTTATTTCTTCTTTGCCCACATCTCCAGTAACTTTATCAGTATTCTTATACCTCCTGCTGGAAACTGTTAACTAAGATCTATTGATAAAATACTTAAAACCTGACTTTTCCTCCAGATTAAAAGAATCATTTGGCTTGACTAAGAGTAAAAACAAACAAGAGTTCCTGGAATTGCTAAAGGGAATACCACATCCATCTGCAATTTTTAGAAACTTGGAAATTTTTCTTGACTCAGGCTTGGGGGTGAGGAGGAGGTGGAAGCGGGACGAACAGTAAAACGTACCTCACTTTCATCACAACATTGCCATACAAGGTAATTTATGTTCGCCACTTTACAGATGGGTAAAATTGGGCCAAAAAAAAATGATCTCTTTCCCAACGGCATGGATAAGGAACCTCAAATTAAAATCCAAGTGAGTTTGACTCCAAAATTCTTTTAACTATAGCATATTTTCCCAGTTTTTTTTAATTAAAAAATAAAACTTCTAACTTCTTTTTATTAATGTTCTTCTTGAACAGAACAATGTAAAGATCATGAAATATTTTCTTAGTGGCTTGGTAATCATTATGAACACTACATTGAGTAATACAACTTTGCCTAGTTTTTAGTTTTCTGTCTCCTTCTAATCATAATAATTACAGTAATTTCTGCCCCTTTTCTTAATCCCCTTCTCCTGCTGTTTCTAATCTGCTATAGGCCACAAAATACCACAATTAAATCTACTAAAAATATTATCTAACAATGCTGGTAAGGCTCCACATTAGGACCTTCTACACAGGAGCATGGTAGTTTTCAATGCAGGTCACTGTCTCTGGTGAAATCCCCATGTCATTGGATTCCTTTGAGGTGTAAGTCTACATTTGGATGACCAAGTCTCCAGAAGACTCGGTATGAATTATTCAGTAGAAGTTGTTGTGAAAAATGGTTTACCTATTTGAGAAGAAAATGTAGAACACTGAATCTCATCCTGCTCCCACATTAATTCCAGATGGATTTGAGTTCAATGTTAAAAAAATTAAAAATCATAAAATAGAAAGGACATATAAGTAAATATTTATATGATCTGGGAATACAGAAGCCCTTCTAAGCATAACATTAAAGAAAAAAAATGTGAAGTAGGAGACAGTTATATTTGATTAAGTAGTTTTTTAAACTTCTAAAAGAAAAAAAAAACTGTAAGAAAAATGTTAGTGTTTAAATACCAAATATAATTACATATAAACAGATTTTAAAATCAATCATTAAAACTAAACTCTTTCAAAGAAAAATGTACAGAAATCATGGTTACACAAGTCACCCAAAAAGTAATCAGTAAACATGTAAAAAGATTCAGTCTCACTAATCATTAAATAAATACAGATTAAAATAACAAATGAGATGTTATTCATTTGCAAATCGGTAAACAATATTTTAAAAATAAGATTAGTGCATTGATGCAGTTACTCTCACACACTGCAAATAGTAATGTAAATTGATATAACCTTTCTAGAGAGAAATTTGGCATGGGTATCAAACATATTTTAAACATGACCAAATACCTTCTATCAGTAAGTCTATTTCTAAAAATATATTCTAATAAAATATTCAAACCAATGTGCTAGGATAAGTACATGAAAATATCTATGAGCTATTACTTACTATACTGAAGCACTTAAAACACCTAACTCCTAATAAAAAGGGATTGGTTAAGTGAACTACAGAATACTATGAATCCAGGTAATAAGACACTATGTAGCTATTAATAATTGTATTCACAAAAAGAAAAAAAACACTTGTATTCTACAAGTATAAAAAATATTTATAAGATATCCACGTAATTTACAGGGCATATGCATCATATATCTATACATATAAATTTGCAACTAGAAGAAAGTGTCATAATATTAATAGTAACTAAGTCTTTATGCTTTTTATTTTATTTTGTATTCATCTCTGCATGTTCAAACACAGCTGGGTTCTTATCCTTTTATTTCTCTTGAAGCCATCCTCGTGACTTCCATAGTCCCCAGGAGCCTAAAAAGATGCTAATTAAAATCCAAGCAGGATTCAAGGAGGTCATGGGGTCATTCATACAGTATCTAGTTATGACTTATATGTAGCTATTAAAATACAGCTGTTTATTTTCCCAATGGTTTTAAAAACCAGTCAATTTACTATTGTAAGAAAATTCTTATAACATCTTTTTAAATTCTGTTTGACACAAAAATGTAAGCAGTTAATTCAAAGATGACAAATGTCAATGAACTGAACATTTTCCAGTAAAGAACATAATCTATTTAGGTTTGTAAAGTAAGGCAATTCTCCACTAACTGTTTTATCTGAAAAAGGATGAAGAATTTCTAAACCTTTATTATTTCCCCCACTTAGCCTCATGTAAACTCAAATTGATAGACATGGAAATTTCGATGACTTTTAGATTATATTCCTTTCACTATAATTTTCATTTTAAATAAACAGTTGTGTAATCTCTATGAAGCAGAGACCAAGAATAAGCCTTATAAAGGTTAAATTTTCCTGAAGACATATCTGACCAAATAGAAATTGCTAAATTGGGTGACTTGTCTAGTTCCATTCACTGACTAATATATTGTCTAGTTGGCAGACTTCCAAAGTGAGGAATAAGCATGCATTTTTGTAATTGAAATTGCAACATTTAGCTTAGCTATCTTATCCTGACTTTAATGTTGTTAAATTAATCATTATAATTTAATAAAAAATATTGTCATCCAATTTTTCATTTTGATAAAGCCTGTTAAGCAATAATGCAAATACCTAAAAGCATCAATTATGTATTACATGCAAAATATACCTAGACAATAAATTATAACTTTTGGTTTACACTATTATAATCACATAAAAGTGCTGCAAACTCAAAAATATTCAAAGGGAGGATGAATGAAATGAAGAGACAGGAAGCAGAAAGCACATCAAGGTTTAGAAAAGTGCACCATAATGATGACAGAAGTGACCATTTCTGACAGTGCCAGACACTGAAGCAGTGCAAGGCAATGTTTTATGCAAATGTAAATTAAGTGGAGCCACTTCTGAAAATGGTGCCTCTGTTTTCAACAGATGAGTAAAGCAGCGATTCCTACTTTCATCTATTGGAGTGACGGCATTACTCTGAGTTTTCAGATAAGTTTTGTAGATAGAAACTATGGATAATTATTAAAACATTTTTTGACGTTTATTTATTTTTGAGACAGAGAGAGAGCATGAACAGGGGAGGGGCAGAGAGAGAGAGAGAGAGAGAGAGAGACAGAATCTGAAACAGGCTCCAGGCTCTGAGCTGTCAGCACAGAGCCCGACATGGGGCTCGAACTCACGGACCGCGAGATCATGACCTGAGCCGAAGTCGGACGCTTAACTGACCAAGCCACCCAGGTGCCCCGAAAGTATGGATAATTATTGGCATCTCACTGGCTTTATCTGCTTCCCTTCCTCAAAGGCAATGCAAAATTTTGTTGCAGCAAGCTTAAGTTATTTGACGAACAGCTAAGGAGGCATGCCTACTACTTCTGCCCCAACTGATTAGCATCAGTTTGTTTTTCATGTCCAGATATAAATGCAAGCCTGTGCTTAAAGCGTTATTATCTCAGCTACCTTAAGTTTTCACTGTCTGTGGATATCTACAAGTATAATCTGCTTGTTTGGTGACTTACGGTGTTACAAGACTCCCAGTAAAGTAACTAACTTTCACTCTGAGTTTACTCAAGTTTCTTACAATTAATATCAACTCCTACAATATTTATTTTCTTTCTGTTAATATATGCTTCAATGATCCTTTTAATCTTTGAATTTCAAATAATATTGCAGTTGTCACTATGTCAAAGAGGATCAGACATTCGAAAGCCAGGCATCAGGAGGAAAATTCAAACGAATTAATTAGGTGGTCATAGAAAAATTTAAATTTTATACATTTAATACACAAATTCCTCACTTCAGTCTAGAAATATGTCCCCCCTTTTTAGTAAACATATACTTTTCTTGCTCTTCATGGATCCTATGTTCCCCCTTTTAGTAAAGACATGAATAGAAGACATAATTAACTTTTCTCTTAGTATAAGAAAAACAAAAGCAGAAATATGAAGATGAATTCCAACACATTTCCATCTCAGTACTAGGAAAACAATTGGGCCAGTCATGACTGCAAAGTCTGAGGAGAGCATACATATCTTACTTAAAGCACCAGTTGCCACTAAGTTCCAACCAATGGAAGGAATGCATATGAACGTAATCCCAACATTAAAAGATATTAGTGTTTTTTTTTCAAAAACACTCAGATATTTGGGTTTTTAATTTAGTCATTCAACAAGTATGTATTGATAATCCTAATCTACCAGGCACTATTCTAGCTGCCTTAAATACACTAACAAACAAACAGAAAACAAACATTCCAGCCCATATGTAGCTTATAGTATACTGGGGAGACATAAAAATCAATAAATATAAACAATAAGTAAATCACATAAAATGTTAGGATATAAAAACTGCTCTAAAAAGAAAGCAAAAGGACAGAGGAAAAGGGACATTGGAAGCGTACTGGGCAAGAGGAGAGTTTCTTGTGGTGGATAGTTGTGCAATTTCACATCAAGTGGTCTGAATAAGCCTTGCTGACATCTTAGCAAAGAGTTGAAGGCAGTGATGGAGTTGACAGTGAAGCTATCCAGCAGGAGAGCATTCCAGGAAGAGAGAAAAGCCAGTTCAAGGTCCCAAAGGAGGGAGTGAGTGAACATGGCATCTTCTAACAAAAATGGAGGCCAGTGTGGTTGGAAAGAAGGATAACAATACATTTTTAGGTGAATTAGAATGAATTATAAATGTTGGTAAAATATATATATAAATCTATTTAATCCTGAATAATGTCAACACTGGGAGGGCCAAACCAAATACATATATGGACTACAATTTTCTATCCCTATCCCTGATTTATAAGTTACTAAACTTGTGAAAAATTTTTACTTGTATTTAAAGCTATTGGTTTCAGTGAAGTTTCCTAAGAGTATTCAAAAGATAAACGGATAAAAATAATCAAATGAATTCTTTCTAATATAAGCTTTTTTTCCCATGTACAGAGTAGAAATCAAGCAAAACTTATAGAATGGTTTCTATTAATTCATTCAGAAAAAAGATGTATTAATGCACAAGTGGTATACTAGATGCATGAGAATACAGGGATATGGCATATATTCCTGATCTGAAGCTTAAAGGTACCTGAAGAAAAACTATTGCTAGTAACTGTGATCCTTGGAAGTAGAGAATAGGAAATAAGTACTTTTACAAATACTAGCTACCATCATTTTCATGTTCACAGGCCCCAACAAGTCATGCTGTTACAATTTTCCATTAGTGAAAACAGCACTCATTATTATGGCATTATAGAGTTTACAAAGTAATTTCACATGTATTGTTGCACTGACATAGCTAGTGATTTATTTTGCCATATGGCTAGACTTTAAACAACAAAACAGCTCAAATGGTTTGCTTATTAGAGTCAGAGTGTCTTCATAGACACTAATTACAACAAAATAAAAAATGTACTCATTTGGCTTTCTTTAATTTTTGTAAGACTCCTGATACATAACCCCACCTAACAAGTTTGTCCCCAACATGCAATCCAGGTTTTATTTTGTATTCAATTTCTAAGAAACGCCTAGAATAGGATGTCAGTCAATTCCTAGGAATTATGCTGAGTCTCTTTTATGGCTATAGGTGTAAAATTAAAAATGGCTGAATATAATCTGTCATGCTGAAATTAATTCCATATACTAGCTGCATAGTTGTATGTATTGTTTGAATCAACATTCTGCCTTTGACTGTAGGAATCCCATCTTCCATCCCCAAAGTCTATCAGTTCTTTAGACTTGGTTTTGGATAGCATGGAATAAGCTAACAAGTCAATCTATTAAAATATGCATAACAGAACGCCTTTGTCTATTCATTTGTTATGGCTCTCACTATCAACACTTTAAGTCATGATCAGAATCTAAAGTTTTTAATATTTGTTCAACATTTACCAAAGTTTAATTTATGACAGATGATCTAATGTCCACCATCAATTTATCTGGCCTCTCTAGACATTGTCACTGAATTTAGTTTAGTCATCAAAAAGCAATATATGTAACAGATACCATGTTTTCACTCATATGTGAATTTTGAAAAACTTAACAAAAGACCATGGGGAAAGGGAAGGGGAAAAAGTAGTTTCAAATAGACAGGGAGGCAAACCATAAGAGACTCTTAAATAACGGAGAACAAACTGAGGGTTGATGGGGGTAAGGGGGGGGGTAATGGGTGATGGGCATTGAGGACAGCACTTGTTGGGATGAGCACTGAGTGTTGCATGTAAACAATTAATCATGGGGATCTACTCCTGAAGTCAAAAGCATGCTGTGTACACTGTATGTTAGCCAACTTGACAATAAATTATGTATTTTTTTAAAAAAGGCAATATGTGTAGACCTGCCCTTTAAACACTGAATTTCTCCATGTCCATACTGCCCTCTTTTTTTCTCATTCCACATCTAATCCTGTAGCATTTTTGTCTGTGTGTGAGGTTTACCATAATGTATTTACTGGCTTCATCTAACTCTACTTAGATGTTCTACAGATGCCTCCCTGTGTAGCACTAAACATTTTTTTCTTCTTTCACTTAAATCAGTTTTACTTTTGAATTCATGATCACAATTAATAGCAATACTTTTCACTTGCAAGCCTGAAATTTGGGATAATTCTAAAATTTCTTGAGCCACATTTTAAAAATTCATTCCTTCTTCCATATTTACTTGCTCCTTTCTTAGTATGAGTTCCCATCATTCTCCATAAGGATTGCTGCAGGCTCAACATGTCTCTCAGCTTAAAAAAACCCTCACACAAAAATGGCATTTTTTAAGGCGTATATATAATCATACATCTCCTGTATGTATTATCTCCAAATGTCTCCCCACCAACCACAGGGTAAAGTTTCAACTCCTCAGATACAAGGCCATCCATGGGGATAACCCCAGCCTGCCTCTCTAATTTCATTTTCCACTACTTCCCTAAATATATAGCTACCTCACATTACATCTTTCTTTGTGCTGCCCATTTTATTAATGTAGAAATGTACTTATTAGAGAATATTGCAACTGTGTCATTGCATCGTCCTTCCATTCAACTATGAGCCATTAGTAGACAAATATGTCTCTCTAGCATAGAATCTTATACACAACAGACACTCTATAAATGCCTATTTAGTGAACAAATGGCCTTCTCAAAAGTCAATGTATTGTTCATATCTCATTCATGGAACAGAGCCAATGTATTTTTCCAAGGTAGAAATGATATAAAAATAACTTTACAATTTATATTGTTGTCCATGGACTTACCTAGGGATTTTATTTCCCTAATTCAGTCACTAGATGCTAAATCCTATATAAGACTAGGTACAGACATTATTCATTTTTGTTCCTGGCATGATAATGAGTGTTAAAGATTTAGTGACTCTAAAAAATGAATCTACTGATTTACAGTGACCAACAGTAACAGTATGTTAATATGATTTTAAACCATTATACATTTACATTTTAGTAATACCTTTCAGAGATTCTGATGTAACTTCTATCTTTTGAATTCTAGCTATACTAACATAGGCCAAATATACTATGCATTCATAATAAAGCCGAATAATAAAGTAGCAATAATTCAAGATAATCTGCATTTTAATGATTTCAAACATTTGTCTTCTGGTCAAAATTAGCTTAATCACTTTGCCAAAGGTTGTTTCATTCCTGTTTGAGTGTCCCTGCAACATTAGCAGGCACATACAAGGGTGTGAAGCACACTTATCTATAGCCAGATGATTTTAAGCAGAGTGAGATAACTAAGAAGGAATAGAGTTCCTGATATGGATCTATCCTGACATGATAATTAGGCTTGTTCTTGGGATATAGACCAATTAATTTAAAGCTCAAGGGAATTACAGTCTTGGAGATAGAAAATGGCATTTGAATAAGGTGGTGGCAAACAACATAGATTATTCTAAAATAGAATTTGTACTCTTGGAAAATCAAAACCTAGCACCGCAGGTATTTTTAGAGACCGAGTATAGGAATGAGAAACCCAAATGCAGGCGAAAACAAACAAACGAGGGGTACAAGTAGCTAAGAATGGAAAGTCTGGAAAGATAAATGACAGAAGACCATAAAGAAACAGGAAGACCAGGTAATTTAATTTTAAAAATACTGGAGGCACTGTAATTCCTGGGCAAAAATATGATCTAAGATTATAACAATAATTTTTTCAACAAAAAAACTCTAATTATTTAATATGTAGTACATTCTGTATATAAATATAAAAATTTAAGCTTATAAATGTTTCTTCTCAGAGCAGAAAAGAATTTCAGTAATGACAAAAGAGGTTATATGGAACAACCTTCCAGTTGAAAACAAATAGAAAATATGGTAAAAATATTTTTTTATAAAATGTATTTGAAAGCATCAGGGAATTTAACCATGTAGTGAAGAATAACGGGATCAAGATCTAAGAAAAGAGGGACACACACGGAGGTCAGACTGGCATTTAGAGTTTGTTTCCTCATGAAGCTTTGTCTGCTTGTCAGATAATGTTGATAGAGGAGGCTAAGAAATGGAGACCAAAAAAACAAAAACAAAAACAAAAACCTGTAGCTGAGAACCCAAAATATGGGGTCTGGTAAACACTCCATGTTTTGGATTGAGACTGAGGAATGAGAGGAAATTAGAAATAGACTTGACATTCCAAAGACTAAAGCTAAATTTAGAATCATTTCAATCTAATTGGAATAGGTAATAATGTAACTGATAGTGTTTCCAGCACAGCTGCTGCCTGCAAGATGTCAGCATAAATCCTCTTTGGAAAAAGATAATATCACTCTTGTGTCTCTAATAAGACTTGCATTTTTTAAGTAAATATTTTCTGATGCTCAAAAAACAAAACAAACAAAAACAGGCATATAAAACTCAAGACAATGTGACCAAAACCCCAAAGAAATACTGGACATTAGGAACTAACCCACAGGGAATACAGATGCTAGCGAAATCAGTCACAGGTGTTAATTTGTTAACTGGCAAATCGTTCCAAAGGAAACAACCCGGCTGACACAGGAGGACGTTAAATATACAGGGAAAAAAAAGAAAGAAAGAAAAGAGAATAGAAGGAAAAACTATCTACAAAATGTAAACCGGCATCCCAGATGGGAATAGAGAGAAAATGGTGAGGAAGCAGTATCTGAAGAAATAATGGCTGAGAATTTTCCAAACTGATAAACAACATCAAAAATCATGACAAACTACAGGCAGTATAAATAAAAAGAAAATCCTATGTATTATAATACAACTTCTGAAAATCAAAGATAAACAGAAAAATATTTAAAGAAGCCAGAGGGAAATACAGATATATTGTGAGATATAGTAAGAATTACAACCAGCTTCTCAACAGAACAAGGGTAGCCAGAAGATGATGGAACAGTGTCTGAAAAGTGCTAAAAGAAAATATTTGCTATTCACTGGATAAATACCTACTGGTGCAATTGTTGGATCATAGGTTAGTTCTATTTTTAACTTTTTGAGGAAACTCCATACTGTTTTGCAGAGTAGCTACTAGGTATTTACCCAAAGGATATAAAAATACTAATTCAAAGGGATACATGCACTTTGATGTTCACTGCAGCATTATCAATAGCCTAAGTATGGAACGAGCCCAAATGCCCATCGACTGATGAATGGATAAAGATGTGGTACAGGGGCACCTGGATGGCTCAGTTGGTTAAGCATCCAACTCTTGGTTTTGTCTCAGGTAATTATCCTGGACTTGTAGGATCAAGCCCCACATTGGCTTCAGTGCTGACCATGGAGTCTGCTTAAGATTCTCTTTCTCTCTCTCTCTCTTTCTCTCTCTCTCCTCTCCATGCCCTTCTCCCCTGCTTATGCTCTCACTCGCTCTCTAAAAAAATAAAATTAAAAAAATTAAATATGTGGTATGTGTGTATATATATATGTATATGTATATGTATATGTATATATATGTATATATATACATATACATATATATATATATTTGTATGTATACACACACACACACACACACAATGGAATATTACTCAACCATAAAAATGAATGAAATCTTGACATTTGCAATGATGTGGATGGAGCTAGAGTATATTCTGCTAAATGAAGTATGTCAGTCAGAGAAAGACAAATACCATATGATTTCATTCATATTTAGAATTTAAGAAACAAAACAAATGAATATGGGGGGGGGCGAGGAAGAGAGGAAAACCAAGAAACAGACTCTTAACTATAGAGAACAAACTGATGGTTATTGGGGGGGTGGAGGTGAGTTACAGAGGTGCTAAGGATTAAGGAGGGCACTTGAGTACCAAGTGTTGTATGAAAGTGATTAATCATTCAATTCTACACCTGAAACTAATATTGCACTGTATGTTAACAAGGTAGAATTGAAATAAGAACTTGGGAATAAAAAAGAAGATACTTGCTATCCAGTAAAATTATCTTTCAAAACTGGAGATGAAATAGTCACTTTCAGACAAAATTAAATGAGAGGATTTTTCATGAGTTGGTCTACATAAGGAAATTTTTAAAAAACCTTAGGAGGAAAATGATCTCAGATGGAAACTCAAGGATATATGAAATAATGATGAAATGACATAGGCACATATTTAACCATATCTAAAAGATAATAAGCTCTATTAACAAAAACAAAGTTTCATAGAGTTTAAAATATATACAAATTAAAATATGTGACAACAGTAGAATAGTACAAATGTAAGAGGAATAAATAAACTTCTAGATCATGAGAAAAGGTAAAAAGTATTAATTTGTATTAGAATCTGATGAACAAAGGATTCAGGTAGTAATCTTTAACATATCCACTAAATTATCAAGCTAGTAGACAGAAATAAAATGGAATAATAATAATTATAAAAAGTTCCATAAAGACAAAAGAAAGGAATTTAAACAATGAGGCACAAATAAAAAGAAAATAATCAGATAGTGAAATGTATCCCCATATATCATCTAATTCGTTGAATGTCAGCAGAGTAAATGCTCTATTCAAAATAGTCTGTCAGACCAAAAGTAAAAGCAAAATTCAGGTGTAGTATATGCAGTTTAATACACAAAACTAAAGTGTATGGAAACAAAAATGGTGGAAAAGAAAGAAAAATATGTATACCATGCAAACACCAAAAAGAAATCAGTCCTGGACAAAATAAGCAGACTTTAATACAAAGGACAGGCAAAAAGAGACATCCATTGTATTAATAAACTCAATTCATTGGTTAGATACAACAATTCTAAGATTCCTGCATGTGGTCTCAAAATATAAATCTCAAATATTTAAAGACCTATGAAAAGGGGCGCCTGGGTGGCGCAGTCGGTTAAGCGTCCGACTTCAGCCAGGTCACGATCTCGCGGTCCGTGAGTTCGAGCCCCGCGTCAGGCTCTGGGCTGATGGCTCGGAGCCTGGAGCCTGTTTCCGATTCTGTGTCTCCCTCTCTCTCTGCCCCTCCCCCGTTCATGCTCTGTCTCTCTCTGTCCCAAAAATAAATTAAAAATGTTAAAAAAAAAAATTTTTAAAAAGACCTATGAAAACCTCAAATATTTAAAGACCTATGATACCGATGACAGCATCTCGGAATATCTCCTTCAAAAACAATAAAGAGCACAATGAATAAGAAACCACAAAAATCAAATGTTCAGCATAACCTTCTCAAAATTAAAAATAACTTCAATAGGAGAAAAAAAAAAAAAAACAAATTCCAGCAAGCAAGCTCTCAAGCTTCTCCCCTGCTGAAAGCCTTCATAGAAAGCAAGAGCAAACTGAGAAAAACTGCAAGGAAAGAGGCATGTTAATAAGGCAGAATCACCTTCAGATAGAGTCCATCCTTCAAGATAAAATAGTAAAATTGTTTCCTGGTAGGGTATTGGGATTTGGGGGAGGGAATTATGAAAGCAGGCAACATTAACTGGTGGTTTTCAAAAGGCTTAGTTTCTGGGAACAGAAGGCCAAAAAAGAGAAAGATATGGCCTTTGGCAGATGAACAGTGAAAAGATAAAAATGTGAATAAAAAAATTTAGGATCCTACAACACAAAGAGAACCAAAATATTGGACACATGACCCCACCCACAGTCTGAGAAAAAAAAAAAACCCACTAAAGAAACCAGTTCTGATGTACAGTTCTATAGAAAAGGGCATTAATAGAATTAGAAAATAGAAATATCAGAAATAACCCCAAATCGACAGCAATGAACAGAGGGAAAAAATAATCCATATAGGTTTATTACCCCAAAAAAAGCAGGAAATAAAAGATTGGTAACATCTGAATCGATAAACCCTCCCCCCAAAAAATAAAAACAAACCCTGAAGCAAAGGAAAATTGCATGACACAACTCAGAACTGAACTAAATACCTTTAAAGAAGCATTTAAGGGAAAAGCATCTTTTTTATAGTTTTTTTTCTCTTTTTCAAATTTTTATTTAAATTCTAGTTATAGTTATCATACACTGCAATATCAGTTTCAGAAGCAGAATTCAGTGATTCATCACTTACACACAAAACCAAGTGCTATTCATAACAAGTGCCTTCCTTAATACCCATCACCCATCTAGCTCACCCCACCCACCTCCCTCTGCTAACCTTTTGTGGTTTGTTTCCTTTCTTATCTTCCCCCCTCTTTCCCATGTGTTCATCTGTTTTGTTTCTTAAATTCCACATATAACTGAAGTTATATGTTATTTGTCTTTTTCTGACTTATTTCACCTACTTTAATACACTCTAACTCAATCCATGTCCTTGCAAATGGCAACATTTCATTCTTTTTAATGCCTGAGTAATAGTCCGTTGTGTATACATATACCACGTCTTCTTTATCCAGTGACAGTGGATGTTTTGGCTTTCTCCATAGTTTGGCTATTGCTGACAATGCTGCTATAAATATCAAGGTGCATATATCCCTTCAAATTTGTATATCTGTTATGCTTTGGGTAAATATGTAGTGCTGCAATTGCTGGATTGTAGGGTTGTTATATTTTTAACTTTTTGAGGAACCTCCATACTGTTTTCCAGAGTGGCTACACCAGTTTTCATTCCCACCAGCAGTGCAAGAGGGTTCCCCTTTCTCTGCATCCTTGACAAAACCTGTTGGTTCATGTGTTGTTGATTTTAGTCATTCTGACAGGTGTGATGTGGCATCTCATCATGGTTTTGATTTGTATTTCCTGAATGATGAGTGATGTTGAGGATCTTTTCATGTGTCTGTTGGCCATCTGGATGTTTTCTTTGGAAAAATCTCTATGTCTTCTGCCCATTTCATAACTGGATTATTTATTTTTTGGGTGTTTAGTTTGATTAGTCCTTTATAGATTTTGGATATTAACCCTTTATCAGATATGTCATTGGCAAGTATCTTCTTCCATTCCATCTGTTGCCTTTTAGTTTTATTGATTGTTTCCTTTGCTGTGCATAACATTTTAGCTTGATAAAGTCCCAATAGTTCATTTTTGCTTTTGTTTCCCTTACCTCCAGGAACATGTCTAGTAAGAAGTTGCTCTGCCAAGATCAAAGAGGTTGCTGCCTGTGTTGTCCTCTAGAATTTTGATGGCTTCCTGTCTCACATTTAGCTCTTTCATCCATTTTGAGTTTATTTTTGTGTATGGTATAAGAAAGTGGTCCAGTTCCATTCTTCAGCATGTTGCTGTACAGTTTTCCCAGTGTCATTTGTTGAAGAGACTTTTTTCCATTGGATGTTCTTCCTTGCTTTATCAAAAATTAGTTGACCATATAGTTGTGGGTCCATTTCTGGGTTTTCTATTCTGTTGCACTGATCTATGTGTCTGTTTTTTGTTCCAGTATCACACTATCTTGATGACTACAGCTTTATAATATAGCTTGAAAACTGGAATCGTCATGCCTCCATTTTTGTTTTTCTTTTTCAGGATTGCTTTGGCTATTTGGGGTCTTTTGTGGTTCCATACAAATTTTAGGATTGTTTGTTCTAGTTCTGTGAAAAATGCTGGTGGTATTTTTGTGGAGATTGCATCAAATGTGTCGATTTCTTTGGTAGTATAGACATTTTAACAATTTTTATTCTCCCAAATCCATGAACATAGAATGCTTTTCCATTTCTTTGTGTCCTCTTCAATTTCTTTCATAAGTCTTCTATAGTTTTCTGAGTACAGGTTTTTATCTCTTTGGTTAGGTTTATTTCTAGGTATCTAATTGTTTTTGGTACAATTGCAAATGGGATATATTCCTTGATTTCTTCTTTCATTTCTTCATTATTGGTGGATAGAAACGCGACAGGTTTCTGTACATTGATTTCATATCCTGAAACTTTGCTGAATTCATGTATTATTTATAGAAATTTTTTGGTGGAGTCTTTCAGGTTTTCTACAGTGTATCATATTATCTGCAAATAGTGAAAGTTTGACATCTTCCTTGCCAATTTGAATGTCTTTTATTGTTTTTGTTTCTAACTGCTGAGGCCAAGACTTCCACAACTATGTTAAATAGTAATGGTGAAAGTGGACATCTTTATCTTGTTTCCAACTTTAAGGGATAAGCTCTCAGTTTTTCCCCATTGAGGATGATATTAGCTGCAGTTCTTTCATATATGGCCTTTATATGTTGAGGTATGTTCTATCCATCCCTACATTGTTGAGGGTTTTTTATCAAGGACGGATGCTATATTTTGACAAATGTTTTTTTCTGCATCTATTGCAGAGGCTCATATGGTTCTTATCTTTTCTTTATTAATGAGTTATACCACATTGGTTGATTTGTGAATATTAAACCAGCCCTACAGCACAGGAATAAATCCCACTTGATCATGGTGAATAATTCTTTTAATGTACTGTGAATTAGATTTGCTAGTATCTTGCTGAGAATTTTTGCATCCATGTTCATGAGGGATATTGGCCTGTAATTCTTCTTTTTAGTAGGATGTTTGTCTAATTTTGGAATCAAGGTAATGCTGGCCTCATAGAATGAGTTTGGAAGTTTTCCTTCCATTTCTATTTTTGGAAAAGTTTAGGAAGAATAGGTATTAATTCTTTAAATGTCTGTTAGAGGTCCACTGGGAAGCCATCTGGCCCTAAACTTTCATTTGTTGGGAGATTTTTGATTACTGTCTCAATTTCTTTGGTGATTATGGATCTGTTCAAAGTTTGTATTTCTTCCTGTTTCATGTTTGGTAGTATGTTTCTAGGAGTTTATCCATTTCTCCCAGAATGTCCCATTTGTTGGCATATAATTTTTCATAATATTCTCCTATAATTGTATTTCTGTGGTGTTGGTTGTGATCTCTCCTCTTTCATTTATGACTTTATTTGGGTCCTTTCTCTTTTCTTTTTGATAAGTCTGAGTAGGGGTATATCAATTTTTAATTTTTTCAAAGAAGCAGCTATTATTTGTGTTCTAGTGAGGTTTTTTTTGTTTGTTTCTATGTCATTTATTCCTGCACTAGTCTTTATTATTTCCCTTCTTCAGCTGGCTTTACAATTTATTTGCTGTCCCTTTTCTAGCTCCTTTAGGTGAAAGGTTAGGTTGTGTATTGGAGACCTTTGTTTCTTGAGGTAGGCCTGCATACAACATATTTCCCTCCTAGGACTGCCTTTGCTGCATCCCAAAGGTTTTGGACTGTTGTGTTTTCATTTTCATTTGCTTTCATGTATTTTTATTTCTTCCTTAATTTCCTGGTTAACCCATTCACTCTTTAGTAGGATGTTCTTTAACCTCCATGTACTTGGGAGCTTTCCAAATTTTTTCTTGTGGTTGACTTCAAGATTCACAGCATTGTGGTATGAAAATATGCATGGTATGATCTTCAACTTTTTGTACTTGTTGAGGGATTATTTGTGAACCAGTATATGATCTATTCTGGAAGATGTTCCATGTGTACTCAAAAAGAATGTGTATTCTACTGTTTTAGGATGGAATGTTCTGAATAGTCTGTTAAGTCACTCTTGTTTAGTGTGCCCTTCAAAGCCATTGTTTTCTTGTTGATTTTCTGCTTAGATGATCTGTCTATTGTTGTATGTGGGGTATTAAAGTCCCTTACAATTACTGTATTATTTTCAATGAGATTATTTAAGTATTATTTAAGTATGTTATTAACTGATTTATATATTTTGCTTCTCCCAAGTTGGAAGCATAAAAATATTTACAATTATTAGATCTTCTTGATGGATAGACCCATTAATTATGACAAAATGCCCTTCTTCACCTCTTGTTTTAGTTTTTGGTTTAAAATCCAGTTTGTATAATGTAAGTATAGCTACTCTGGCTTTCTTTTGGTGTCTACTGGCATGATAGATGCTCCATCCCATCACTTTCAATCTGCCAATGTCTTTAGGTCTAAAATGAGTCTCCTTTGGCAGTATATAGATGGGTCTTGTTTTTTTATTCATTCTGATACCCTGTGTCTTTTGATTGGAGCATTTAGTCTATTTGCATTTAGGGTGAGTATTGAAACATGAGTTTAATGCAATTTTGTTACTTGTAAAGTTGGTGTTTCTGGTGATGTTAAGAGTCCCCCCTTAAAATTTCTTACAAGGCTGGTTTAGTGGTCACAAAGTCCTTCGGTTTTTGTTTGTCTGGGAAACTCTGCATCTCTCCTTCTATTCTGAATGACAGTGTTCCTGGATAAAGAATTATTAGCTGCATATTTTTTTTTCCATTTAGCACATTGAATATATGTTGCTATTCCCTTCTGGCCTGCCAAGTTTCTGTGGACAGATCTGCTATCAACCTGATCTGTCTTCCCATGTAAGTTAAGGATTTTTTCCCCTTGCTGCTTTCATAATTCTTTCTTTGTCTGTGTATTTTGTGAATTTGACTATGGTATGCCTTGGCAAAGGCCAGCTTTTGTTGAATTTAATGGGAGTTCTCTGTGCTTCTTGGATTTTGATGTCTGTGTCCTTTCCCAGATTAGGGAGGTTTTCAGCTATAATTTGCTCAAAAAAACCTTCTGCCACTTTTTCTCTCTGTCTTATGGAATTCCTATGATATAAATGTTATTCCATTTTAGTAAGTCACTGAGTTCTCTGTCCCTTTTTGTTTCCCTCTTCTTTTCAGCTTCATTATTTTCTATAATTTTATCTTCTATATCACTAATTTATTCCTCTGCTTCATCCATCCTTGCTGTCATGGCATCCATTTGGGTTTGCATCTCAGTTATAGCATTTTTAATGTCAGCTTGACTAGATTTTAGCTCTTTTATCTTTGCAGTAAATGATTCTCTAGTATCTTTTATGCTTTCTTCAAGCCCAGCTAGTATCCTTATAATTGTTTTAAATCCTAGTTCATATATCTTACTTATGTCTGTATTGATTAAATCCCTAGCCTCATTTCATCCTGTTCTTTCTTTTGGGGTAAATTCCTCTGTCTTGTCATTTTGGAGGGAAAATAATAATAATAAAATAAAAATAAGAAAGGAGGCTAGATCCTAGGTGTGTTTTGGTCTGCTTAAGGAAAGCTTGATAGAAAAAAGTAAAAAAGAAAATGTAAAAAAAAATAAACATTTAAAAAATAAAATAATTGTTCTTTATATATGCAAGAAAAAATAAAACAAAAACAAAAACAAAAACAGAAAAAAAAAAACAAACAAAAACCCACAGGAAGCTGGATCATATTTCCCCTAGAGCTGAAGCTTTGCAGTACTCTATAATTAGTAGACAGCACATGGGAGGGGTTTGTGCTGGTCTTCTGGAGAAAGAGCCTGATGCTCTGATTCTCAGGCCAACTGGTCCTAATGGAAATGTGCTTGGAGGGCACGGGGTGGTGCGGGGGGGGGGGGGGGGGGGCGGGGTTGAGGTGGAGGGCAGGGATTGGTGTAACAGCTCCATTCTGCATCTGGTGGTGTTGTTTACCTTACTTGAAGTCGATCAGTGCTGGTGGACTAGGGGTAAAAATGGTTTCATCCTGCTCTCTAGTCTCTGGAGCAGGAAGTTCATACCCTCATAGACGCACAGTCAATTACCCCTCCTGTGTCCCCAGCTTCCATCTGTTCCCTACCATCACCCTGTGTCCAAGTTCTCTATCTGCCAGGTGGTGCCACCCTCCTGGGTTTTATCTCAGGCATGGTTGTATTTCAAAACCCACACTTTAGAGACCACCATGCTCAGACCTGTGCTGATCCTCTGGGGGAAGGTCTTGCTGTACTGTGGCCAATGCTGGTTTGTCCCAGGAAACAGTTGTTTAACCACCCACTGGCAGTGGCTCAAAGTTTATGGTAAATCACAATACACCACTGACACCAGGGTTTGCTGCCCTCAACTAGTGTCTTTGTTCCTATACTGGTGAGTGGGGCAGCTCTATGGTGCTAGATGGTTCTTTTGCCTGCAGAGAGGCAATATCACCTCTACCAAACACTCCAAGCAGGGGAACTCCTTCTCCCCAGGCAATCCAAGAGATCCTCAGACTGAGCTGCCTGCTCCCAGGGCTCTGGAGGGAAAAGCATCTTTAAATTGGAAATTTAAAAGTTAAAAGAAAATGGATTTAAAAAAATGAAAAAATAAAAACAGAGTTGAGTAAACTCAAGAAAATAATAGAAGAAACAGACAAAATTACCTCAGAAATAAGAAATAAATTACAAGACACCTAAGAGAAAACAGATTCAAGATAACATTTAATAAGAAACACCGAAGGGGAGCCTGGGTGGCTCAGTCCATTAAGCATCCAACTTCAGCTCAGGTCATGATCTCATGGTTTGTGGGTTCAAGCCCTGTGTCAGGCTCTGTGCTGACAGCTCAGAGCCTGGAGCCTGCTTCAGATTCTGTGTCTCTCTCTCTCTCTGTCCCTTCCCCACTCTCACTCTGTCTCTCTCAAAAATAAATAAACATTTTTTTAAAAAAGTAACAGTGAAGAAAGGTAGAGAAACCACCCAAGAGATGAAAATGAGAGAAAGAATGTAGTTCAATATTTCAAAGAATGTAGGGAAAATGGAAGACAGGCAAAGAAGGAATAACACTTGCATAACTACAGTCTCTAGAGAAGTAAAATAAAAGAATGGAACAAATACTAGTTAAAACTAAAATTCAAAACAAATTTCCATAAACTTTAAAAAGGCTCAAACCTACATATTGAAAGGAGACCAATGAAAATTGGAATCAACCAATTAAAAATAAGTAGGAACAAATAATTTAAAATGCAATTAAACTGTTCTTCAAATATTAAGGCTGTATAAAAACACTTTTAAACACAGAATTTAGGGAATTCTGTACCCATATGCCATTTTCAGGAATTTATTAGAGCTTCGTTCAACCAAGAGATGATTGGAAATGCTCCAGCAAAACAAGGGAGGGTGATATTTTAATATATATAAGACTAAAAGAAAAGTGGGACAAGAGTGAATGACTGATATATAAATAGAATATATAATGACAAAGTAGAAATGAAGCAACCCAAAAATGAACAAAGGGGACAGAAAGAAGATAATGGAAAAGAACACCGATTGCTGAATGGGATAGAAGTTCCCAAAGTTTCTCAGTTTGTGGCTCCTTCAGTGCCTCAGGAACTTTTTCAGGCATCTCTAGGCCAAAAAAAAACACATTATAGTTTGTTTACTGAAAAGTTAGTTTTAAACAACTCAATAAGTATTTATGTTTGAAAAAAATAATAGTACATTTGAGAAAAATACAGAGAGGCTAAAAAATGTTTTTTTTCATTCTTAAGCAATAACTATTACGTAATAATTGTATTGTGGGCCCATTGAGCAGAACACCACTTCTCAACCTTGGATCAGGTTGGATTCAACCACTCTCAGTTCCAGTTCCACAATGATTTTCATACAGTATTTGCCCTTTTTGAATCTATCTTCACAAAGATACGATATCATTGAAGCGATGGTAGCACCATCTAAGGATAAACTATCTCATGTCAGCAGTTTGTGGAGCACCCAGGAAATGCCACTGTGTTTCTCTGAAAATTTAAAATATAGGACAGAGTCTCTGTGAGTTTACTGTGGTGCCCCAGATCATAGTTGGCTCTCAATTTGGGAACAGTGGGAATAGTAAGTAGAGAAAGTTAATGGATATAGTTAAAGAATAAAAGAAAAAGATAAGAACTTAAATGTGAAAATGGGAATAAGTGCATTTAAAAAGTTTTAAGTTCAAAGGTAACCACAGAACAAAATTACAAACTTCAAAAAAAATTATTTGAAAGAGAAAAATACACACCTTGTAAAGAAGAAAGAATAGCAAGATTATAGCATATCATGACAGAGTTGAGACAAAACATAACACCCATTTCAATAAATATAAGTGGGCTTAACTGTTATCTTAAAATATTTTTTTGACTTGGATCACAAGGCTAGATGCAACATTAACATAATATGCAATTACCACATCTAACATAAAGTGATTTAATAAAACTAAAAGATGAACAAAAGTAAAATAGGCAAATTAAAAAATAAGAAAGCAGGAAAAATGATCATGATCAAAGTAAAATTTCAGTGAAAAACATTAAATGGAACAAAGAAAGGAACTTTTTAATACTAAAAGCCACAATTCACAGCAAAGATATAATAGTTATTTATATCTATGCACAAATTAACATAGCAACTACTTTTATGAAGCAAAACTTTAAAATACACAAAGAGACATAGAATCAAATGACATATTTAAAAATGCTCTTAGCAACATTATGTTTAATAGCCCCAAAGAAAAAATAATAAGATGCCTATCAAGAGAGGAATAGAAAAATAAATCCCAACATATTCGTATAATGAAATACTAAACTGCAGTCGAAGTACACATACTATAGTTACATGCAACATGGAAGAATCTCACAAACATATTTTTGAGTATGAGAAGCCAGATACAAAGGCATACATGCTATATATATTTCTACACGTTTCAAACATAGGAAAACATGACGCAGTGTTTGATATCAGGATAGGGATAGGAAGTTAATGTTAGTGTTAGGGAGTGTTAGGGAGAAGGAAAAAGATGGAAATTAGGAGGGGCCATGAGGAATTAGCTATAACTTTGTGTCTATTGTTCTGAATGGATATTATACCTCAATTTGAAAAGTATGCTTACAGTACTACCTTAAATAACAGTGGTGAGAGTGGACTCCCTGCCTTGCTTATGACCACACAGGAAAAGCTCCCAGTTTTTCTCCATTCAGGATGATATTAGCTGTGGGTTGTTCATATATGGTCTTTATTAAGGTTGTGCTATGTTCCCACTAAACCTACTTTGTTGATGTTTTTTTTATCATGAATGGATGTTGTACCAGTCAAATGTTTGTTTGTTTTTTTCTGCATCTGTTGAAATGCTCATATGGTTCTTATACTTTCTTTTATTAATGTTGTATATAATATTGATTAATTTGTGAATATTGAGCCACTCTTGCAACCCAAGGATAAATCCCACATGATCAAGGTGAATGACTTTCTTAATGCATTGTTGGATTCAGTTTGCTAGTATTTTATTGAGAATTTTTGCACCAATGTTCATCCATGTTCATTCACGCTGGCCTATGGTTCTCTCTTTTAGTGGAGTCTTTATCTGGTTTTGGTATCTGGTCAATGCTTGCCTCATAGAATGAATTTGGAAGTTTTCCTTCCTTGTCTGTTTTTAGAATGGTTTGAAAAGAATAGGTACTGCCTCTTCTTTAAATGTTTGATAGAATTGACCTCTGAGGCCATCTGGATGTTTTGTTTGTTGGGAACTTTTTGATTACTGATTTAATTCTTTGCTGGAAGTCCTAGCCACAGCAATCAGACAACAAACAGAAGTAAAAGGGATCCAAATCAAAAAGGAAGAAGTAAAATTTTCACTATTTGCAGATGACATAACACTATATAGAAAACGTGAAAGACTCCAGCAAAAACTGATAGAATTGGTAGATGAATTCAATAAAGTCTCAGGATACAAAATCAGTATACAGAAATCTGTTGCATTTCTATATAACCATAATGAAACAGCAGAAAGAGAAATCATGGAATCCATCCTATTTACAAATGCACCAAAAACAATAAGATACCTAGGAATAAAACTAACCAAAGAACTGAAAGACCTATACTCTGAAAACTATAAAACAATTGATGAAAGAAAATGAAGATGACACAACGAAATGGAAGGACATTCCATACTCATGGATTGGAACAACAAATATTGTTAAAATGCCTGTACTACTCAAAGCAATGTACCCATTTAATGCAACGCCTATCAAAACACAAAAAGCATTCTTCACAGAGCTAGAGAAATTCCAAAATTTTTACACAGCCAAAAAAGACCCCAAATAGCCAAAGCAACTTTGAAAAAGAAAAACAAAGCTGGAGGTATCATAGTTCTGGAATTTAAGTTATATTATAAAGTTGTAGTGATAAAAACAGTGTGGTACTGGCACAAAAATTAACATACACCAATAGAATAGAACAGAAAACCAGTAATGGATCCACATTTTATGGTAAAGTAATCTTTGACAAGGAAGGAAAAAAAATATCTGATGGAAAAATAATAAGTCTCTTCAACAAATGGTGTTGGGAAAACTGGACAATAAAAGAATTAGACTAGACCACTGTCTTACACCATACAAAAAATAAATTCAAAATACATGAAAAACCTAAATGTGAGGCCTGGAAACATAAAAATCCTAAGGAACACAGGCAGTAACTTCTCTGACATTGGCTGTAGCAACTTCTTTCTAGATATGTGTCCTGAGGTAAGGGAAACAAAAGCAAAAATTAACAATTGGAACTTCATCAAAATAAAAAGCTTCTGCACTGTGAAAGAAACAATCAACGAAACTAAAAGGCAGCATATGGAATGAGAGATGATATTTGAAAATGACATACTGGAAACGGTTAGTATCCAAACTCTATAAAGAACTTATCAAATGCAAGACCCCCCAAAAATGAATAATCCACTTAAGAAATGGGCAAAAAACATAGACATTTTTCCAAAGAAGGCACACAGATGGTAACAGACACATGAAAAGGTGCTCAACATCACTCCTCATCAGGGAAATACAAATCAAAACTACAATGAGGTATCACTTCACACTTTTCAGAATAGCTAAAATCAACAACAACAACACACACACACACACACACACACACACACACACACAAAATAACAGATACTAAAGAGAGTGTGGAGAAAGGGTAACTTTCTTGCACTGTTGGAGAGAATGCAAATTGGTGCAGTCATTCTGGAAAACAGTATGGAAGTTCCTCAAAAAGTTAAAAGTAGAATACCCTATGATTCAGCAATTGCACTACTAGCTATTTACCCAAAGAATATAAAAATACAATTTCAAAGGGATACATGCACCTTGGTATTTATAGCAGCATTATCTACAGTACCCAAATTGTGAAAACAGCCAAAGTGTCTATTGACAGATGAATGGATAAAGAAGAGGTGGTGTGTATATATATTTTTTCAGCCAGAAAAATAATGAAATCTTGCCATATGCAATGATTGGATGGAGCTAGAAAGTATTATGCTAAGTGAAATAAGTTAGTCAGAGAAAAACAAATACCACGTAATTCCACTCATGTGGAACTTAGGATACAAAACAAATGAGCAATGGGAAAAAAAAAGAGAGAGGGGGCAAACCAAGAAACAGACTCTTAACTAAGAGGACAAACTAATGGTTACCAGAGGGAAGGGGAATAGAGGGATGCAGGAATGGGTTAAATGGGTGAAGGGGATTAAGGAGTGCACTTGTTGTGATGAGACCGGGAGATGTATGGAATTTTTCAATCACTATATTCTATACCTGAAACTAATATTACACTGTATGTTAACTAACTGGAATTTAAATAAAAACTTTTTTTTTAAGTATGGTTATAAAAAAAAGGTGAGGAAAAAGTCCACAATAGAGGTTACTGAGATTACTAAAATTATTGATAAGTAGTATCATAAACACTTGGATTTGCTCAATCTCTTACTTCCGGAAATTCACCTTCCTCTTTTTCTGAGCCATAGAATCTTTTTAGCTTATTCTTTCCTGCTTCATCATTTTGATTATTTTCTTTAAACTTGTTCCTCTGCACAAATAGCCACCTTTCTTTTTTCACAAAATTTCTCCCTTACTTTCTAGAGCACCAAGTAGTTCTGTTTTTATATGGGGGTGTTTGCTAAAACGTCAAAAGACAGACTTTGATTATAAAACAATGCATGGAAAAATTTGCTGAAAATTACATGTATGATGTTAGTAAGATGAAATTTTGTAAGTGTATGCATATGAGTATAGATATTTCAATTCTGAGGAATCTAAAAGACTTAAGCTCACACATAAGATGATCTACCATGGCCCTTCCAACAAGGATCTTGGCGAGGGTGGATGTATGTCTGTTGCAGGTTGGGACAGAGAGAAAAGAAAGACTTCCTGTTGCCCATTTAAGGATTAATCAGTATGACTTATTTTGAGGGGAAGGTTTTTTAAATGTTTTCATGATTTTCTGGAAACAATATTTATCCATTTATACTAAGATATTTTGTTTTGTCTTTTCTGGTACTGTACCCAAATGTTCTTTCACACATTGTGGTGCATGAACAAAACGTTACACTTCTATAATAATTGTTTGGATTCAACCCATTTCTGACTTCAATATGAGAATCCCCATTCCCTCCCTGACTCATGCAAATGCATATTCTCCTTCCATTTACCAAATCAACTTCCTGGCCATTGATATTCTCAGTCACAGTGATTTCCCCAGTCACACATACTCAGTAATTCTCCCTTAGCAAAGTTTGGGATTAAAGTGCATACCATTGATTATTTGAGGTTTTCCAGGAGTAGAAGAGGTAAAGACTTTGGGGAACACTTGAAATGCAAGAAGAGCATGATTTAAAAAGTACATAATTACAGAATTCAAACTCTTCCAAACATACGACTAGCAATAGATGTGAAAAATCTTAATAACAATACTATTATGAAAAATAATATAATATTTTTTAAATGCCTTATGCAAAAAAAGTACATTTAAATTTTTCATTTCCTTGGGTAATCTTTGGATTATAATAATAAGTTTTATCACATTCTTTAATAAATTTAATAAATCACAAGAGAACATCAAGGCTCTCTTTAGTTACTAAGATAAGAAAAATGGGTAAAAGTTCAAATTTTGGACAAATTTTATTATCTAGCATTTGCTAAATTGGTAGGTCTGAAATCTAGATTTCATAAAATAAAACATTGAAATGACTTTTTCCACTAAATTAGAATTACTTCTAGATGTTTTCGTAGTCTTTAAAATGAGCCTGAAAGTTTACAACACAGAATCAGTCAAAACCATCAGAGATAGACAAAATACAATTTAGACCTCTAAAAGAAGTGTGTCTCTAATATACAGGAAGAATATATTTCAGAATAGAATGAAACCATAACTGATTAGTTGAATGCAATCTAATGAAGCAACTTGTACTTGGGTTACAAAATTTCATCCATTCTCATCAGGCAATAAAAAACAAGGTAATAAGAGATATGATTTAAACCCAGGGGTATGCAGAAGCTGACCACTCCATTTTTAGGTCTGGGTGTGCATTATATAGTAACTATGAAAGAGATCAGCTTGTAATGAGACTTATGAGGAAAAACTGCCTTATATGGTGGCAGTAACAAATCTTGCTACCTAGCCAGAATCAGGCAGCTCAGAAAGTCATTCCTAAGCAAAGTAATTGTCCACCTGACAACCAAATATCTTTAATTCTAAGAAAAATTTGACTGCTAATAGAGATGAAGAAATAAATATAACCTATGAAATGAACTTGGGGTCATATTCCAAAGATATTCTGAAGATATCACATCTAGAATACAAATACAGTGTCAACGTCAATCATATTAACTATTTTTAAGTATATAGAAAGCAAAGTTATAAATTGCAAGACAATAATTTTGATACTTTTCTACAAAATAAAAGAAAAATATATATTAAAAACCAAAGGAAATAAATAATATTTAAAACGTTTAAGCATTAGGGGAGCCTGGATGGCTCAATCAGTTAGGCATCCAACTTCGGCTCAGGTCATGATCTCACAGTTTGTGAGTTCAAGCCCCACGTCAGACTCTGTGCTGACAGTTCAGAGCCTGGAGCCTGCTTTGGATTCTGTGTCTCCCTCTGTCTCTGTCCCTCCCCTGCCTGTGCTCTGTCTTTCTCTCTCTCTCAAAAATAAAATAAAAACACTTTAAAAATTTTAAATGTTTAAGAATTAGAATCTTGGAATGAAATATATACTATTATCTTAAAATAATAGACCAAAAACAAAGCATTGAAATTATTACAGAAAAACTCTTCTGGATTTTCTGTTACATAAAACTATTGTAATAATCTACATAGTGAACAGAAAAAAAACTGCAGATAATATGCCTATGACCTCAATTTCACTGGAAGACTATGGTTATGCCCTTCCACATGCCATTAGGAAAGGGTATAGTGGGTATTCTTGCTGTGTATATTATTTTCATACTAAAGTATTAATAGTCACCATAGAGACATGAAGGGTAAGAGGGAGGAGGAAGAGAGGGATAGGAATAGGAAAGAGGGAAAGAGAGACAGATGCAGAGAGAATGAGAATAGATTTTAAATTCTGTCAGAAATCAACTCACTTTTTAATACAGAATCACTTCTGCTTCCTTCTGAGATGTTTTTGGATACAAGTGCAAACAACGTAAAATCTGCCTATATGTCTCCCCTGATGTGCTTATACTCTTCCTGTGGAACATAGGAATAATTGTCATTCACTCACTTTACCCATTCTACTTTGAGTCTGGGCCTGAAGAGTAAGATAAGTTCTTACTCTTCCCCTCAGTCCCCACCTGGTACCTGAGTCCCTCAAATATCAGAGCCAGGGGCCTTTCTCTGCCCTCTGGCCTCTCAAACCCAGCCCCAACAGGCAGATAGCCACTGCCCCTATCCTTAAGGGTCTCATCCTTCAAAATTCTGCACATGCACCCACCATCTCACTCACCAAATTCCTATCTCATTAATATTACAAATTATAAAACAATGTGATTAAACTAAAAAGGCTAAAATTTCATACATTGATTTTGAGTATGTCCAGAAACAAACACATTCATTATGGTAATTTGTTATTATAATATGCTAAACATACACTGCCACTGCAGAATAGCTTTAGAGTCAGATCTAATTTTAAATCCCAGTTTTCTCACATAATAGTTCTTTATATTCATACACTCAAAAATCATTATTGTAGCCAGATACTATGATAGGTTGGAGAAAAAGCAACGAGCAAACAGATATCGGCTCTCTAGTCTTTCAGAGCTTAGAATGAGGGAAAGACACATTAATCAAGGATTTTACTAATAAATGAAGAATTATAAACTGAGATAATGTCCTAAGAAGAAAACAAACAAGGGTGTAGGTTCTGTGAGGTAGAGAATAACCAAAGAACCCGACCTAGAGTGAATGATCAGGGAAAAATTTCCCTGAGGAGATGAAATTCCACATATCTGAAAATAAAACCGAATTGGGTCAGAGAGCCAAAAAATTGAGATAGATTGAAAGATAAAGAGAGACAGAGATGCAGAGTTGAAGAGAGAAAAAAGCATGATAGCACTACTTGGACCTTTCAGATGCAACTTCCCTAAATCCAGAACTGGCATGTGAGATTCTCAATCACATTAATGAATGATTTCCCATCTTTTAGGTAAAACCAGCTACTTGAGTTTTTATTCAAGCTAGTTTGAGATGGGTTCCCATCACTAGCAACCAAAAGAATGTGAACTGACAGTGATTGAAGGGCCCAAACTTTATACTGTATTAACTAATGAAAGCTAGATAACCATTCTGCATTAACAAAAAGTGAGCAAGAAAGACAGCATGAGGAATAAGATAAAGTAACAGGCAGGGAAAACCCTGTTGATATCAGTGTACAATAAATCAAGATTTACCAAGCATCTGCCTAATTCAATCACTCAAATTTCTCCAAATATGCAAAATATATATATATATTAAGGAATGACTGTGGGGTTGGGGTACAAACATATAACTCAATGAAGTAGAACAAGTCAAGGACCTGTAAGATTGAAGTATTTATGGAGACACTGAAGTCACCCCTATTTTGACAGGATCTGTGGTAGAATAAATTGGGTTTAAGAACGAACACAAAGCTTAAAAAGGGAAACGACAAAAATATTAGGAAATAATTTAAAAATATAGGTTCTTATTATATAGTAACAATAAAAGGCTTGCCATGTTCTGAGTTACTGACTAAATGCTATGCAGACACTTTAGTATTTAAATCTAATAAAAGTTATTAAAATGGGGATATTATAATCCTGATTTTATAGATGATAAATTGAAGGTCAGAGAAATTAATTTCCTCAGGTCCCAAAGTTAGTAAGGGACAAGGCATGGACCACATGACTCTAAACCTCATACTTCTGATCAAAAAGCTTAAAGACTAAGAGTGTTTCCATTTTTGCATAGTATTTTGTTCTCTGCTGAGGATGAAAAGACTTCAAATCAAGAAATGTAAAAAATTTAGTCCAAGGGTGCCATTAGTGACTACTAATGCAAATATTCCCATAAAAGAACCAAAACTTAATAGTATTTAAAGAGGAATTAAATGGTATTAGGAAAGGAAAGTCATTTCAGATAAAGATTTGCTGGTTATGGGTAACATGAAAAATTCAACATATAATACAATATGACTAGTATTTTGACCCTCAAATAACTCATAAGCTACCTGAGTGAATAAGACATTACATTTAATGGCATGATAAGAGTGAAGCAATCTAATAATACAATTTTATTAAAAAAAATTTATTTGTGTTAAATTATATAGATTCAATGATACAGTATCAGAAGTCTACAGTACTACACATTTTTCTAAGTGCCCAATGTGTTCATTGTTTGACATATGGGGCTCAAATAAATTTGACTGTTTTCAGAAGAAAGCAACACTGATCTTTTCTGTCATCTCCCTTCTTTCTCAAGGCCACCACTACCCACAGACATTTCCTCTCACTAGCTCAAGTATTAAAACCCCTAAAATTATTTTCAATTGCCACTCACATCCTACACATCACTGATGAAAAGCTGTAGCAAAATGTGTTTAAGTAATTTAAACAGCTGATAAATAACAGTTTGGACTAAAACTCAGGGCTTATGACTCAAACACTTTCCACTGTACTTTGAGCTACATCTGACTGACTGGAAATTTGAGAATGACTTAGGTCTCAAAACTCTAGTTCATCAGTACATAGGAATTAAAAGATACAAAGGATATAGGGAATAAAACACATTTCTGCCTTTTATAGAAGGGAAAGAGTGTAACAAAGAGAAAGTTGAACTGGTTCCAAAGACTAGTGTTAAATTATTTGTCCAAGATTATAGAGCTTGCAAGTAGTACTAGGATTATTAAGAGAGCATGGACATACATCTTAAAAATTGACTACTCTGGCCCTAAATATATATTGTATGACCTTGTTATTTGATGGAACACATTAAAATAAATAATTTGATATACTCAAGTGAGCTCAGGCTTGTTTTCAGTCCCAAGTGATTGGTGCAATGTGATACAATTCTGTCATTTTATTTTATTTTATTTTATTTTATTTTATTTTTCAAAATTTTGTTTAAATTCTAATTAGTTAACATATAGTATAATATTAGTATCAGGAGTAGAATTTATTGATTTATCACTTACACATAACACCTGGTACTCAACACAAGTGCCCTCCTTAATACCCAGCACCATTTAGCCCATCCCCCACCCATCTCCTTTTTGAGAAAGGAAACCAAAATCATAGAGGACAACAAAGGCAGCAATCTCTTTGACCTTGGCCAGAGCAACCTCTTCACGAACATGTCTCCAGAGGAAAGGGAAACAGAAGCAAAATAAAGTATTGGTACTTCACCAAGATAAAAAGCTTCTGCACAGTGAAGGAAACAATTAACAAACCTAAAAGGCAGTGTAAGGAATGGGAGAAGATATCTGCAAATGACATATCTGATAAAGTGTTAGTATCTGAAATCTATAAAGAACTTATCAAACTCAACACCCCAAAAACAAATAATCCGGTAAAAAAAAATGGGCAAAAGACATGAATAGATGTGGGGGATAAGCTTAGGATTTCCCCAGGCTTGCACTGATGGGTTAACAAGACATAAAGAATTAGAAAGCCATAGGATGTTCACACCCAAGTTTGGGTAAACAAGATTAGCGAATAGGTATAGAGAGGGCAGGCAAAGGCCCCAATATAGAACAAAGGTATATGAGATAAAAAAGATTAGGTATTCAGGGTAGAAATGCCCCCCAACTTAGTACTATAAAAGAAAGCTGCTTTCACAGGAAGGAAGGACAAAATTAGGTAAACAGGTAAAATAGGGCTATAGACCATTGGGGTGGAGGGGCAATTGCCCAGAGCAGAGCTGATTAGCAAAAGAAAGGTGCCTTATTGACCCTGAGATAGCATGTACTGTCTTTCTAGTCCCCTAGACCAGTTTAGGTAAACAGAGGTGGTGCCTCATGTCTGCTGTAAACAACCTCCCCCCAACCCCCACCCTCAACAGGATTTTGCTTTGTTTTAACCCAAACCCCTAACCCCACATATCTCTAAAACCTTTTTTCCCTCACTCCCATGAGTAAATGTTCACAGTTTCATTGTCTCTTTGCGCATGTCCATCACCATGTTTATAACCCTTCTATTCCTAATAAAAACGGAGCAAAGACCTTTAATCAGAGTTCTTGTCTTTTCGGGGACATTAGCCATCTCTCGAATTTTAATCCTGCATCCTGCTTTCTTGTTGGACAAGAAAGAACTCTAGATGCAGTCTATGACAAATAGACACTTTTCCAAAGAAGACATCCATATGACCAACAGACACGTGAAAAGATGCTCAACATCACTCATCATCAAGGAAATACAAATCAAAACCATGATGAGATATTATCTCACACTTGTTAGAATGACTAAAATTAACAACACAAGAAACAACATATGTTGGCAAGGATGTGGAGAAATGGGAACCCTCCCATATTGCATATTGGGAATGCAAACTGGTACAGCCACTCTAGAAAAGAGTATAGAGTTTACTCAAAAGTTAAAAATAGAACTACCCTATGAGCCAGAAATTGAACTATTATTTACCCAAAGGATACAAAATACTGATTCCAAGGGGTATATTCACCCTGGTATTTATAGCAGCATTATCAACAATAGCCTAATCATGGAAAGAACCCAAATGATGAAAGGATAAAGAAGAAGACATTGTGTGTGTGTGTGTGTGTGTGTGTGTGTGTGTGCGTCTGTGTGTGTGTGTGTGTATACACATATACATACAACGGAATATTACTCAGCCATCAAAAAGAATGGAATCTTGCCATTTGCAATGGCATGGATGGAGCTGGAGTGTATTATGCTAAGTGAAGTAAATCAGTCAGAGGAAGACAAATACTACATGAATTTAAGAAATAAAACAGATTAACACAGGGGGAGGGGAAAAAAAGAGAGGGAAGCAAATCATAAGAGACTCTTAACCACAGAGATCAAACTGAGGATTGCTACAGGGGTGGTGGGTCGGGAATTCTCAGTCTTTTTAGATTTAATAAATATTAAATCAAATTATATTGAGTACCATGTGGATGAAAAATAACCAAATAACTAAATTAAATAATCATTTATCACTAAGTACATTTTACCCCGTAGTTTTTCCATATCAGCTTTAATTATTTGCTTAATTTAACTGCATAATGAGACAGGGGCTTTTATTTTATGTTTGCTTCAAGTTTTTATTTAAATTAGATTTAGTTAACATATAGTGCAACATTGGTTTCAGGAGTAGAATTTAGTAATTCATGACTTAAATATAACACCCAGTGTGCATTACAAGTAGAGTTTTTATTTTCTGTTCAGGACTATTTTCCTCAAGATCACTATCTAGAAAATAAAATGCACCATTTCTTAGATGAATTTTATATCCAGCAAAGAAAGTTAGATTTGCACTGGATATTTTAATGTTAGCCATTTTCCAGAACAATCTTTCATGAACTATCATAAAAATCACACAAGATATTCAGTTTTGACAACTAGAGTTGGGATACCCTGGAATATACTCTTATAATTTAATATAGCAATTATCCCTGAAGAGTAGCATCATTGTCCTTGCTTTTAATGCTTTGAGGAAACAAATCCAATATGAATTATTTGAAATTTAATCTTTAACTTCATTCATATTAAAAGGGGGAAAAAAACTTTGGCCATTCATTCCAGAAACAAAATATCAAGCAAAATATTTTAATAAGCATGGCCTTTTAATGGGTGTGGCATATACATGTATGCCAATTCTAAACTTTTAAAGATCAGTTTATGGAGAAAATTTATGGAGTTAATGGTAATACAAGAGAAGGTTATAATATCTGCCTTCTAGAAAGAGAGTAAAAATATGGATAAAACATCATTATAGAAACTAGTCAGCAGTGCTAATATATAAGTCAAATTTTTGTGAACATTTTTTCTATATAAATTATAGATTTTCTAAATCTACAATCTAATGAAAAATGAGCCATAGGAAAGAAGAGAGCTGGATTTTAACCTCATACCAGATATGCCAAAATAAATTCCAGATAAACTAAAGATACAAATGTAAAATATAGTGGTGCTTGGGTGGTTCCATCAGGTAAGTCAGACTTCGGCTCAGGTCATGATCTCCCAATTCATGGGTTCAACCCCTCCACTGGGCTCCGTGATGACAGCTCAAAGCCTGGAGCCTGCTTCAGATTCTGTGTCTCCCTCTCTCTCTGCCCCTCCCCCACTCATGCTAGCTCTCTCTCTCTCTCAAAAATAAATAAACATTAAAAAATTTTAAAAAAGCAAATGTAAAATATAAAATTATAAAAGTATCTGCAGAAAATTGTGGTGATTATTATTGTATTTGAATGAAGAAGAACTTTTATGAAAATTTCAAGAAAAAATCCAATAAAATGACAGATGAATTTGACAAAATATTAAAATCTTCTTTGGTGAACACTATCATAATACAATTGAAAATAATAGTAGAAAACTGTCAATAAAATTATTTGCATTATACATAGAAGACAGGAGGTTAGTATCCTTATTCAGTAACTAAAATTTATAAATTAAATAGAAAGTAAATAAACAAAGGACGTGCAAATATTTCATTAAATATTAATTATAAATGGCCAATAAACATAAGAAAATGTTTAATTCACAAATAATCCAACATTTTTCTTTTGTCCTACTGCAAATTTGATGAACACATATTGGTGAGAACTGGAAAAATGAGCACTTCCTCCTTTTTAGGGGAAGTATATTTTCTGAGGTAAATTTTGCAGAGTATACATATTTTAACATGAATATACTGCTGGACAGAGAAATTCCAGTTAGAGGAAGATACTATGATAATGTAGCAAAAGTCTTCATATTTGCCATTCAACTCCATTTCCCCTTGTCCTGGTCTCAGCAGTTATATTGTGCTTGAAGAAATTATTCCTGTATTAGCAAGCAGTCTTGGTTGGAGTCATCCAAGACACAGTATCTTCCAAGGACAGACCCAATTTAAGCTGGCAAGATACTTCTCT
This sequence comes from Neofelis nebulosa, assembly GCF_028018385.1. Lineage (NCBI taxonomy): Eukaryota > Metazoa > Chordata > Mammalia > Carnivora > Felidae > Neofelis > Neofelis nebulosa. The sequence continues at coordinate 23,591,509 of NC_080783.1, forward strand.
GTAGAAAGTTAACATTGAGCCAGTTGACATAAAAACTGAGAAAGAACAGAATTTAGTCATCCCAAGAGTACAATACTGTGGCTTCTCTCCTTTCAAACTTTTATTTGTATGACTTACTCATTTCCTTCCAATAAATTGTTGTCCTTTCACTAAGTTGACTAAGTTTATGCTGCTTACAACCACAAAGCCATGACAAAGAAATCAATAATTGACTAAAGATATATGTGCAAGGGTTTTAGTGGCACTTATTTACAATGTCAAGGAAATATAGAAGAAAGCTTAAATATTAAAGATTTATGTTCTTTTTTTTAATGTTTGCTTATTTTTTTTTTTGAGAGAGAGATCATGAGCAGGGGAGGGGCAGAAAGAGAGAGAGAGAGATGGAGACACAGAATTCAAAGCAGGCTCCAGACTCTGAGCTATCAGCACAGAGCCCGACATAGGGCTCAAACTCATGAACTGCAAGATAATGACCTCAGCTGAAGTCAGACATTTAACCAACTGAGCCCCTCAAAGATTTATGCTCTAAAAAATTATGCTACACGAAAATAATGTCATGCTAGGCACTTATTAAAGACAATTATGTGAAACAACAGTGACTGACATGGAAGGATGTACTTCTATTACTTTGGAATTCTTCTATAATAAAGCGTTGTCCTTTCTCCTTTATTTATATACTTATTTAGTCACCTGTTTAAGTTTATTGATAACAGTACTGACTCGTGTATATTTATTACTCTTGGAGTTATAAAACAATACCATGTTATTTGTCCAAACTGTTACAGCTTTGGTTACTGGTAGCTCCTTCAAGTTAACTTCTATTTCCTGTGTCCCTTTGATACGCCCACGTGTTTTTGTCCTTTGCTTTCTGGCAATTCAGTATACTACAGGCTCATTATATATATGTTCCTGCTCCAACCCTAGCATCATTTCTCCAGAGAACCCTGTTCCCTTTCATTGATAAATGGATACCACCATTTTTTACACAGTAAAATAACATATCAGCATATAAAACAAGATTACGGATCTTTAAAACTCATTAATTAATGAGCTAAGAAATCATATAGAATGTTAACATAATAGTATATAGAATGTTAGTATTACAGTAAAAGTAGAAATATAGAACTTTTGCTGCAACAAGGTTAGACATCAACCACACATTCTCCTCCTGCCTTGAGTGTCTCCTTTATTTCTGACAAAAACACGAGACAAATTGCTGACCCCAAAGGCCAAAATTCCTGCTTGTTTTCAAAGACTCTCTGAACTAACTATAAACGTTCCCCTAACCCATAGTAAGGAAATCAATAAAACTTGCAGGCCAGATTCCCAGCCTACCAGAAGTTTCTTTCCTAAGCAAAGAGCCAAGGAGGAAGACAAGCCCCTGAACAAGACCTCTAAAATCCCAGATTCTCAAATGTCAATTTCTGTAAGGATGTCTTTAAAAAACTGAATAGTATAGTATCTCTAGAGTGGGTCTCCACCTGTGTAAATAGAATATCAGCCAACTCATACTGGTATGTAAATGTGCCATGTATTTTCATATCATTAGAGTCATTTAGGAATCAGGAAATCAACATGTTCAAAGTTAAAGATTGGCTATTAAACAAAAAATAGAGAGGTATACTTTAAAATAAGCTATAATATCTAAAAAAAGATAACTCCTTCAGCAAATTAGCTATAAAGAGAAGACTGCTCATTTCATTAATTGAGGTTTTTTCAATAATGTATTTCAATATGACTCTGCTAATTCAAAGAACAATTGTGTCCATCTTGTCATATTAAGTCATAAAGTCAGGTTTTAAAATGAGTATGATTAAATGTAGATTGAAATTGTTGGGTCTGTAATGGGTAAAATGACATATTCTTTCACAGAAACTATTTCATTTTTAAAAGACATTTCATCTTCTCTTGTGTCTGCTGATAATAATGACTTGGCCTAAAGTATCTTATGAAGCACCTAAGTGTTTTTGAGCCCTTCCTTTCCCATACTTCTTCCACTTTTTGTTTTTTCCAATCTCTTTTTTCATGTTGCCCCTGCAAGGCTCAAAGCATTCACTATAGTACTGAGTGGACTTACTTTCCTCTAAAATAATCCCTTGCTCCATCTCCTTTTCTCACTATCTCTAGAGTAGGTATATAGGGAAATAAAGTTTTCCATGTGAAGTGCCCTTCAAGCTCCTTCATCATATCTTAAAATTTAATAACCTTTAAGGCCAATTCTGAATACAGGAAATGTACACAGCTAAAATGCTCTGTAAACATAAGGTATCTTTGATAATACTAGTTTTCACTAAGGACCTTCATTATAATAAGGCAAATGTAGGAAAACTGTAATGAGGAGAAAGCAAAGGCTTTCTTGAGGCAGTCTTGAATTTGAGCTTAGCTTTGCCCCATACTAATTGGATGATCTGGAAAAAATTAATAAAACTTCCTGGGCTTTAGCATCCTTATCTACAAAATGGAAATAATATCTCTTCTTTCAGAACTGTTGAAAGAACCAAAATTAAATAACATATTTAAAGTATCTGTATTGGCATTGCAATTTTAGTGATAACAGCTAACAACTGAGACAGAAACTGTTATAAAACAGTTTAAGCTTCACAACCACGATATGTGGTAGGTACAATTGTTAGCCCCTTTTTAGAGATGAAGATATGAAGTCACAGAGGATCTAGTTAATTGAACCAAGGCCACACAGCTATTATGTGAGCAATCTAGCATCTGAGTACAAGTACTATCACTCTCTCCAGAGTCTTTGATCTTCAAAACACTGCTGTACTGTCATTAATTTTATGGCAACCTTGCCTTGTATTGAAATATTTTAGTATAGTAAATAAATACTAAATATTTTAGTATTTATTGGGTATGTCTAATATTGGGAGTTGAACATAAAAAGAATAAAGCTAGGTTTGGTCTATGTATGGGAATTTCCTTCTGCATACTCATTTCTATCCTTGGAGAAATAGGAGCTAAGACATTCAAGTTTTAGGTAGCAAGAATGTATTAGCTCAAAATGAAGCACAAAATAAGAGTCAATTTTGTTCTGGTCAATCAAACCCAGAGAGAAGAATGATCTATTTCCACAAATAGATGCTAAACCAATGGTAACTAAAATGTGATTCTTCAGCCTGAGTCTTGCGGGGAAATAGGTCACTAAAAGACACACCTGTCATATTTGAAGCAACAGCCTGGAGAAAGAAGTACTAGTAAGAAGATAGCCTTACTGTGATAGATTAGAGCTGAGGCAGGGAGGAGAAGTACTTAGAAAGTGTGAGCTGTTATCATAGACTGAGGCTGCTATTGGTGATGTTATTTCCACTTCTGGAGGCTAAGGCTCTGAGAGCAAATGCTAGCCCTCAGGTTTGCACCAAGATGAGAAAGATGGCACACAGAGGGCTAATCTTTGGTCTAGGGAAAACATTAACTCCATGCCAGTCAAGGAGTAAAATACACAATCTACAGGAATCTTCTATATTGGGTCCGTAATTAGAAATGGCACACCAGGGAATAGAGAGGGAACATGGCGGCGTAGGAGGACGCTGGGCTCACCGCGCGTCCTGCTGATCACTTAGATTCCACCTACACCTGCCTAAATAACCCAGAAAACCGCCAGAGGATGAGCAGAACGGAGTCTCCGGAGTCAGGCGCAGACGAGAGGCCCACGGAAGAGGGTAGGAAGGGCGGCGAGGCGGTGCACGCTCCACGGACTGGCGGGAGGGAGCCGGGGCAGAGGGGCGGCTCGCCGGCCAAGCAGAGCCCCCGAGTCTGGCTGGCAAAAGCTGAGGGGCCTGATGGACTGTGTTCCGACAGCAAGCGCGACTTAGCGTCTGGGAGGTCATAAGTTAACAGCTCTGCTCAGAAAGCGGGAAGGCTGGAGGACAAAGGGAGGGAGAGCTGCTGAGCCCCCAGACGGCAGAGCTCAGCTTGGTGGGGAACAAAGGCGCTCACCAGCGCCATCTCCCCCGCCCATCCTCCAGCCAAAATCCCAAGGAGAACCAGTTCCTGCCAGGGAACTTGCTCCCTCCATGCAAATACGCAACTCTGTGCTTCTGCGGAGCCAAACCTCCAGCAGCGGATCTGACTCCCTCCCGCTGCCACAGGGCCCCTCCTGAAGTGGATCACCTAAGGAGAAGCGAGCTAAGCCTGCCCCTCCTGCCCCGGTGCACCTTACCTACCCACCCCAGCTAATGCGCCAGATCCCCAGCACCACAAGCCTGGCAGTGTGCAAGTAGCCCAGATGGGCCACGCCAACCCACAGGGAATCCCGCCCCTAGGAGAGAGGAAGAGAAGGCAAACACCAGTCTGACTGTGGCCCCAGCGGTGGGCTGGGGCAGACATCAGGTCTGACTGCGGCCCCGCCCACCAACTCCAGTTATACACCATAGCACAGGGGACGTGCCCTGCAGGTCCTCACCACTCCAGGGACTATCCAAAATGACCAAACGGAAGAATTCCCCTCAGAAGAATCTCCAGGAAATAACAACAGCTAATGAACTGATCAAAAAGGATTTAAATAATATAACAGAAAGTGAATTTAGAATAATAGTCATAAAATTAATCGCTGGGCTTGAAAACAGTATACAGGACAGCAGAGAATCTCTTGCCACAGAGATCAAGGGACTAAGGAACAGTCACGAGGAGCTGAAAAGCGCTTTAAACAAAATGCAAAACAAAATGGAAACGACGACAGCTCGGATTGAAGAGGCAGAGGAGAGAATAGGTGAACTAGAAGATAAAGTTATGGAAAAAGAGGAAGCTGAGAGAAAGAGAGATAAAAAAATCCAGAAGTATAAGGGAAAAATTAGAGAACTAAGTGATACACTAAAAAGAAATAATATACGCATAATTGGTATCCCAGAGGAAGAAGAGAGAGGGAAAGGTGCTGAAGGGGTAGTTGAAGAAATTATAGCTGAGAACTTCCCTGAACTGGGGAAGGAAAAAGGCATTGAAATCCAAGAGGCACAGAGAACTCCCTTCAGACGTAACTTGAATCGATCTTCTGCACGACATATCATAGTGGAACTGGCAAAATACAAGGATAAAGAGAAAATTCTGAAAGCAGCAAGGGATAAATGTGCCCTCACATATAAAGAGAGACCTATAAGACTCATGACTGATCTCTCTTTTGAAACTTGGCAGGCCAGAAAGGATTGGCACGATATCTTCACTGTGCTAAACAGAAAAAATATTCAGCTGAGAATCCTTTATCCAGCAAGTCTGTCATTTAGAATAGAAGGAGAGATAAAGGTCTTCCCAAACAAACAAAAACTGAAGGAATTTGTCACCACGAAACCAGCCCTACAAGAGATCCTAAGGGGGATCCTGTGAGACAAAGTACCAGAGACATCACTACAAGCATAAAACATACAGACATCCCAATGACTCTAAACCCGTATCTTTCTATAATAACACTGAATGTAAATGGATTAAATGTGCCAACCAAAAGACATAGGGTATCAGAATGGATAAAAAAACAAGACCCATCTATTTGCTGTCTACAAGAGACTCATTTGAGATCTGAGGACACCTTTAGATTGAGAGTGAGGGGATGGAGAACTATTTATCATGCTACTGGAAGCCAAAAGAAAGCTGGAGTAGCCATACTTATATCAGACAAACTAGACTTTAAATTAAAGGCTGTAACAAGAGATGAAGAAGGGCATTATATAATAATCACAGGGTCTATCCACCAGGAAGAGCTAACAATTATAAATATCTATGCGCCGAATACCGGAGCCCCCAGATATATAAAACAATTACTCATAAACATAAGCAACCTTATTGATAAGAATGTGGTCATTGCAGGGGACTTTAACACCCCACTTACAGAAATGGATAGATCATCTAGACACACGGTCAATAAAGAAACAAGGGCCCTGAATGATACATTGGATCAGATGGACTTGACAGATATATTTAGAACTCTGCATCCCAAAGCAACAGAATATACTTTCTTCTCGAGTGCACATGGAACATCCTCCAAGATAGATCATATACTGGGTCAAAAAACAGCCCTTCATAAGTTTACAAGAATTGAAATTATGCCATGCATACTTTCAGACCACAATGCTATGAAGCTTGAAATCAACCACAGGAAAAAGTCTGGAAAACCTCCAAAAGCATGGAGGTTAAAGACACCCTACAAACGAATGACTGGGTCAACCAGGCAATTAGAGAAGAAATTAAAAAATATATGGAAACAAACGAAAATGAAAATACAACAATCCAAACGCTTTGGGATGCAGCGAAGGCAGTCCTAAGAGGAAAATACATTGCAATCCAGGCCTATCTCAAGAAACAAGAAAAATCCCAAATACAAAATCTAACAGCACACCTAAAGGAAATAGAAGCAGAACAGCAAAGGCAGCCTAAACCCAGCAGAAGAAGAGAAATCATAAAGATCAGAGCAGAAATAAACAATATAGAATCTAAAAAAACTGTAGAGCAGATCAACGAAACCAAGAGTTGGTTTTTTGAAAAAATAAACAAAATTGACAAACCTCTAGCCAGGCTTCTCAAAAAGAAAAGGGAGATGACCCAAATAGATAAAATCATGAATGAAAATGGAATTATTACAACCAATCCCTCAGAGATACAAACAATTATCAGGGAATACTATAAAAAATTATATGCCAACAAATTGGACAACCTGGAAGAAATGGACAAGTTCCTAAACACCCACACTCTTCCAACACTCAATCAGGAGGAAATAGAAAGCTTGAACAGACCCATAACCAGCGAAGAAATTGAATCGGTTATCAAAAATCTCCCAACAAATAAGAGTCCAGGACCAGATGGCTTCCCAGGGGAGTTCTACCAGACGTTTAAAGCAGAGATAATACCTATCCTTCTCAAGCTATTCCAAGAAATAGAAAGGGAAGGAAAACTTCCAGACTCATTCTATGAAGCCAGTATTACTTTGATTCCTCAACCAGACAGAGACCCAGTAAAAAAAGAGAACTACAGGCCAATATCTCTGATGAATATGGATGCAAAAATTCTCAATAAGATACTAGCAAATCGAATTCAATGGCATATAAAAAGAATTATTCACCATGATCAAGTGGGATTCATTCCTGGGATGCAGGGCTGGTTCAACATTCGCAAATCAATCAACGTGATACATCACATTAACAAAAAAAAAGAGAAGAACCATATGATCCTGTCAATCGATGTAGAAAAGGCCTTTGACAAAATCCAGCACCCTTTCTTAATAAAAACTCTGGAGAAAGTCGGGATAGAAGGAACATACTTAAAGATCATAAAAGCCATTTATGAAAAGCCCACAGCTAACATCATCCTCAATGGGGAAAAACTGAGAGCTTTTTCCCTGAGATCAGGAACACGACAGGGATGCCCACTCTCACCGCTGTTGTTTAACATAGTGCTGGAAGTTCTAGCATCAGCAATCAGACAACAATAGGAAATCAAAGGCATCCAAATTGGCAAAGACGAAGTCAAGCTTTTGCTTTTTGCAGATGACATGATATTATACATGGAAAATCCGATAGACTCCACCAAAAGTCTGCTAGAACTGATACATGAATTCAGCAAAGTTGCAGGATACAAAATCAATGTACAGAAATCAGTTGCATTCTTATACACTAACAATGAAGCGACAGAAAGACAAATAAAGAAACTGATCCCATTCACAATTGCACCAAGAAGCATAAAATACCTAGGAATAAATCTAACCAAAGATGTAAAAGATCTGTATGCTGAAAACTATAGAAAGCTTATGAAGGTAATTGAAGAAGATATAAAGAAATGGAAAGACATTCCCTGCTCATCGATTGGAAGAATAAATATTGTCAAAATGTCAATACTACCCAAAGCTATCTACACATTCAATGCAATCCCGATCAAAATTGCACCAGCATTCTTCTCGAAACTAGAACAAGCAATCCTAAAATTCATATGGAACCACAAAAGGCCCCGAATAGCCAAAGTAATTTTGAAGAAGACCAAAGCAGGAGGCATCACAATCCCAGACTTTAGCCTCTACTACAAAGCTGTCATCATCAAGACAGCATGGTATTGGCACAAAAACAGACACATAGACCAATGCAATAGAATAGAAACCCCAGAACTAGACCCACAAACGTATGGCCAACTAATCTTTGACAAAGCAGAAAAGAACATCCAATGGAAAAAAGACAGTCTCTTTAACAAATGGTGCTGGGAGAATTGGACAGCAACATGCAGAAGGTTGAAACTAGACCACTTTCTCACACCATTCACAAAAATAAACTCAAAATGGATAAAGGACCTGAATGTGAGACAGGAAACCATCAAAACCTTAGAGGAGAAAGCAGGAAAAGACCTCTCTGACCTCAGCCGTAGCAATCTCTTACTCGACACATCCCCAAAAGGCAAGGGAATTAAAAGCAAAAGTGAATTACTGGGACCTTATGAAGATAAAAAGCTTCCACACAGCAAAACTAAAAGGCAACCAACGGAATGGGAAAAGATATTTGCAAATGACATATCGGAGAAAGGGCTAGTATCCAAAATCTATAAAGAGCTCACCAAACTCCACACCTGAAAAACAAATAACCCAGTGAAGAAATGGGCAGAAAACATGAATAGACACTTCTCTAAAGAAGACATCTGGCTGGCCAACAGGCACATGAAAAGATACTCAACGTGGCTCCTCATCAGGGAAATACAAATCAAAACCACTCTCAGATATCACCTCACGCCAGTCAGAGTGGCCAAAATGAAGAAATCAGGAGACTATAGATGCTGGCGAGGATGTGGAGAAACGGGAACCCTCTTGCACTGTTGGTGGGAATGCAAATTGGTGCAGCCGCTCTGGAAAGCAGTGTGGAGGTTCCTCAGAAAATTAAAAATAGACCTACCCTATGACCCAGCAATAGCACTGCTAGGAATTTATCCAAGGGATACAGGAGTACTGATGCATAGGGGCACTTGTACCCCAATGTTCATAGCAGCACTCTAAACAATAGCCAAATTATGGAAAGAGCCTAAATGTCCATCAACTGATGAATGGATAAAGAAATTGTGGTTTATATACACAATGGAATACTACGTGGCAATGAGAAAAAATGAAATATGGCCTTTTGTAGCAACGTGGATGGAACTGGAGAGTGTGATGCTAAGTGAAATAAGCCATACAGAGAAAGACAGATACCATATGGTTTCACTCTTATGTGGATCCTGAGAAACCTAGCAGAAACCCATGGGGGAGGGGAAGGAAAAAAAAAAAAAAAGAGGTCAGAGCGGGAGAGAGCCAAAGCATAAGAGACTGTTAAAAACTGAGAACAAACTGAGGGTTGATGGGGGGTGGGAGGGAGGGCAGGGTGGGTGATGGGTATTGAGGAGGGCACCTTTTGGGATGAGCACTGGGTGTTGTATAGAAACCAATTTGACAGTAAATTTCATATATTAAAAAAGAAAAAAAAAAAAGAAATGGCACACCAGGGTGTATGGGGGCAGTCATAGAAGAAAGTGGCACTGTGATATCTGGTACCATTTCATGTATTCCTATCCATGTACCAAATAAATAGCCAGGTGGTTCTCTGTGTATGTGAACATGTATGCTTAGGGCTATTATTTCTTTTTTTTTTTTTTCCTAAGTGCTTTTAGAAAAGCATGATTAAATTTTGAAAAAGAATTTTTCAAAATGAACCAAAAGTTACAAAAGTTAACCCAGAAGACATTCTATAGCAAATATTTAATGCTTCTAGAAGCTCTAAAAGGGTATTAGGTTATTAAAAGAACTATAAGAGCCTTATGTAACAGAATAATACAATATATGGTTGCACAAAATAACCTAGGGAAACTTATTTAATTCTTTCAAGAGTATTAAGGCAACTCATATTCCTATATTCACTCCTTCATTGCTGCATAAATTCTAAAATCCCTTCTTGGCGTTTGTCTTTTAAAATAAAAATATGTATATATGTCTTCCAGTTTACAATAACAATCTTGTGAGTGATAATGCACTCGTTTTGCTTCATATAGCACACCATTTTCTTCTGCTCTCTTTTTGTCATCTCAAAAATGGGCAATATCTGTCTCTGAAGAAAAATACAGCATATGAAGTATGAGCACACTCTCTAAGGATTATCTGACAATGTCTTGTGATAGATTATTCCAAACAATACATATAACTGCTCTTATCCTTCATCATCACATCAAATGCATCATTTATCTAGGGTTTACTTTTCCATGAAGACTAAGTTCCAAAAGAAGGCAATAAACATCACTGCAATTTTGACATGCATTACAAATGTCAGCGGGAAATACGTCACGTGTTAGGCAACAATGGAACGAAGATATGGTATAAATGAAAAATTTAACTAATATATATTGCTTTTACTATTGTTTCATATTTGATAAAGTGTATGTATAATTTAACTTTATCCTGTATCAACTGAGAAAGCAATAATATCCTTAGGGATTACTATAAATGCAATATCATTTGTTAATATGCTTTAGGAGCAGGAAGAAAACTACATATTAGTAGTTGCCCTACTTCATTCTTTTGAATGTGAAAATCTCACCTAGAGACCAAGTTACTGCAGTAGTGGAAATAAAATGTGTCCTTAATATGACTTGTTCACAGTGATCTCGTACATTATTAAATGATCATTTTGACGTTGAACATGTTTTAAATCACACTTTCAGTTCAAAACCTATAATCTAATGTACCAAACCACAAGGTAGTCCATATAACAATAAGCAGTAACAATTAGCATATACATAATGTAAATGGTTACTAGTGAACTAGGAATTTATCCAAAGGATACAGGAGTGCTGATTCAAAAGGGCACAAGTACCCCAATGATTATAGCAGTGCTTTCAACAATAGCCAAATCATGGAAAGAGCCTAAATGTCCATCAACTGATGAATGGATAGAGAAGATGCGGTTTTATATACAATGGAATACTACTTGGCAATGAGAAAGAATGAAATCATGCCATTTGCAGCAACGTGGATGGAACTGGAAGGTATTGTGCTGAGTGAAATAAGTCAGAGAAAGACAGATATTCTGTTAAGTTTCTCAAGTTCCACATGTATATTTTCACTCATATGTGGACCTTGAGAAACTTAACAGAAAACCATGGGGGAAGGAAAAGGGAAAAAATAGGTACAGAGAGGGAGGGAGGCAAACCATAAGAGACTTTTAAATACAGAGAACAAACTGAGGGTTAATTGGCAGGTGGGAAGAGGGGAAAATGGGTGATGGGCATTGAGGAGGGCACTTGCTGGGATGAGCACTAGGTGTTGTATGTATGCAATGAACTATGGGAATCTACCCCCAAAACCAAAAGCACACTTTACACACTGTATGTTAGCCAATTGGACAATAAATTATATTTAAAAAAATAGCCATGAGTGGCTTTAATGCACAATTATTTTAAAGGGAAAAACAATATTCATTCTAAAAAAATGTGCACCTTTTAAATGTTATCGGACCTCATTGTTTCTTGAAGACCCGCCAGGTCACAAGCACCATACAAATATTATAAAATTCAGAATATAATCCTTTTTTATAAATACCTTCCTTCTTGCCCTTATTTTTATTTGGCCTCAATTTGTGCTACTAAAATAATCTTCTAAGTAAGAGCATATTAGGGAGAAAAATGGTGGTAGAATGGGAAGGGCAATGGATAAAATATTTAATATAAAGAAAAATAAAGGTATAATTCCACAGAGATAAAGAAAACAAAATGGAGAATTGAGAACAAGAAAGACTGTTTGAAAAATACTGAGACAGGAAGCAAAGAAAGGGAACTTCAGCCTAGAGTTCTCATGGAGGGGGTACAGTTCAAAGAGAACTACCTTGATCTACATATCCACAGAGAGACTGGGACTAGGAAAAAGCAAGCAAGCTTTAGAATAGCAGCGAGAAAAGGGGCTAAAAATATAGAGCTCACTGCTCTACACAGAACAATTAGCTCCCCTTTACTCCCATTTCTCATCTCTATTCCTACCCCTACCATACTATTACTGCATCATAGAATGATCAGGAGCTAGGTAATTAGATCTTGAGGGGAAAAATGTTCTTTTCTAAAGAACTGATCAAAATGCTGGAAAAAATAAGAACTAAGTCAATCAATAATTAGTATAATTAATATAGATGTTGGTATCCCAAAGCAAAGCCCCCTGAATTCTGTCATGTAAAAGCCCTAGAGCAATGATCAGCTGCTCACCCATGCATCCTATATCAAGTTTGCCAGTGGACAAACCCAACTAATCCACCAAGAGATCCAGCTGAGGTTTTATATTGAATCATTCTTAAAAGAAAACATACAATCAATAAACAGAATCCACTTAAGAAGAGAATCCTGCACCATTACAGAAGGCAAAACATATTTAAAAAATAATAGGAAGATTCCAGAAAAAAGAGTAGTGCCAGGGTCAAAAGATATTACCAAAAAATCTAATTATTGCATTCATTAAGAATACATTGCATTCATTAATATCAAGTAAGCAAGAATAAGAGGTCATGGAAAAAAATCCAAAATAAGAAAGAACTACCTGAAATAAAATGCCTCGTTCTCAAAATAAAAATTTTCAGTAGAAACTAAGATGTGAAATACAAAAGAACATCTAAGTGAAACAGAGGATTAATACACAGGAAGACTAAAAAACAACTAAGAGTTCCAACAAAAGAGAACAGATAAAAATATAAAAAGTATTTCTCAGACAAATGAATCTACAAAGTCGAATTGCCCTCCTAAGTGAAAAATAAGTTGACTTAAAAAGGGAAAACAAAAACTAGACCTATAGTAAAATTTCTGAAAACCACAAGTCACAAAAGAAAAGAGGATTAGATTGGTTTCAGACTCACTATTAGCATCATTGGATGGTAGAACACAGCAGATCAATTCATTCAAAATTCTTTGCCAAAATTTTTCAGTCTGGAATTTCATCTTTGGCCAAAATTTAGATTAGCAAAAATTGCATATTTTCTTACAAAGTTAAGAAAGTACATTAGCAAAATGCAAATGAACCCCAGTAAAAAGGAAACAAAATATCCACCCAAGAAAGCACCAAATGGAAATATCAGGATGATATCTAAACAGCAGACCTAGGGAGTAACCACTCCTGACAGAACTGGAAGGAAGAAGATCTCCAGGAAAATGCTAAAGCCAGACGGTGTGAAGAGTAGATTTCATAAACAAATAATGATATGACTGAGAGTTTGCAAAAACTTTAGGACACAATAAAGGAACAGAATAAGAGGAAATACAAAGGCAAAGAGAAACTTTTAAAAAATGAAAATCTGCACTGGAAATTCAGCATCCAAATATAAATCAATCAATTGTTATTAGAACAGAAAATCAGTGGGCTTCAAAAGAAAAACGTAATATACTCCAGGTACTAGACATAAAAATTAGAAGTATGGAGGGGCGCCTGGGTGGCGCAGTCGGTTAAGCGTCCGACTTCAGCCAGGTCACGATCTCACGGTCCGTGAGTTCGAGCCCCGTGTCAGGCTCTGGGCTGATGGCTCAGAGCCTGGAGCCTGTTTCTGATTCTGTCTCCCTCTCTCTCTGTCCCTCCCCCGTTCATGCTCTGTCTCTCTCTGTCCCAAAAATAAACGTTGAAAAAAAAATTAAAAAAAAAATTAGAAGTATGGAAAATAAGTATACATTTTTTCTTTCTACAGGAAACTATAAAGGTAATTACAGCTTTAAGTTGAAAAATCTATACAAAAAAAAAGCATGCTACAAATATGAAGAAAACTAATATCTGGCTTAATTTTGAGTATTCACTGGGGTGTGAAAACAGTACACTATATACGTGGACATTCTATTTTGAGTATCCCAAAGATCTGAAATGAAAGGAAAAAAATTTATTGTCAGAACTACTTGGCTCCTTAAAAAAAAAATATATATATATATATATATATATATATATATATATATATATATAATGACAGCAATAGAAGAGTTCGCTACTGTTCAATTTTTAGAAACAACCTAGAGACAGAGAACAAAAGATATAAAAATTGGTTGCAGATTAGAATGTAAATGTTATCAATCTTGAAAAAATAGAAAATCACTGCTAACAGATGTTAGGAAATGGAAGGGAGAATGAGAGGTAAAAGAAAGGAGAGGAGCTGTAATAGTGTGATCTTACAAAGGAAAGACACAAGAAATACTATAGTTGCATGAATACAAAGATTTAAGTATGTCAGCTGTTATTAAGCATTTTATTCCATTTATAAGGAAAAATAGAGTGATATAACTATATCAAGAGAAGAACAAGAAGGTTAAAATAGTAAGTGATCTAAATTTTCAAACAACATAGAAGTCAAGTAATTAATAATATCTGAAGTTGGTAAGTCAAAAAAACCCCACTAAATTGGAAGGAAAGATCATTGATTTAAATAAGAATCAAGGATACACTTTTTCATATGAAAACACAATAAGTGAAAAAGGTGTTTCCAAATTAGGCATAATATGGTCCCATTTTTGCGAAACCAAAATAAGCAATGCATATGTTAACTGTGCATTAACAATCGTGTACTTTTAACACATATATTGTCACCTAAATAAAGACTGAACTATTTGCTCAAATGATAATAATAACTACCTCAGAGTTTCATCACATAAAGATCTGCCCCTAATGCATTTTGAGAATCTGTGTAAATAGCAGTGTATGGCTCACAGACAATTCATGTGTGTGTGACAGAATCAGGCTATATTCAAAGTCTTCTACAGACTAGAATGTTGGAAATATAACTTATTTAGATTCCTTGGAGAACTTAAAATCTTTCCCATACTCCACCCCACCCCACCACCCTACTCCCCTACTGAGTAAGGGGCTTCTGGTACTTCTGTTTTCTGGCAACTTCAGGCCAGTAAACTCACTACACATGGTGTCCTGCACATCCAGGTGACCATTCAAGATGTTTGACCCTTCTGGCTTTCTACTCTCGTCTCTTCATCTCATCTTCATGCTCTTACATGTTTGATCAAACCTTTCCATTGCATGCTCAAGTCATTCATATTCTGTGGTTAACACACTCCTCTGTTCTCAACATGTTCACAAAGTACTATCTTTAGCTTAATGGGAACCAGTTTCCATCCCACAGGCCCTCGTCTCTCATTGCAGTGGAGGGTCTTCATTTCCTCATACCACAAAAATTAAATTTCCAATGAGAGTAGATAAAATAATAAAGTAACTGCATGCAGTTTATAAACCTATTCTTCCGCTACAAAGTTTCCACTATCTGATTCATGAGAAGAAGTAAAAAAATAATTTTTGGAAAATAGAAAACTACTGAAAAATGTGAGAAAATGGCAGTAGGTAGGAACAGGGATACCAAGGAAGAGGAAGAATCTTGGTTTTGAGGATTTTACATGATAGATCAAATGGTTTTTATACTCAGGAAGATAAATAATTTTATCTATTTGATTCTAAACTGCCAACTTTGGCATGTAAATACAAATATATATATATATACTAATATATATACTAATATAAACTAGTATACAATATATACTAATACTACATTATATACAAAATAGACTAATCCACTATTCTTTTGCCATTAGTTGAAAGAAGTTGAACTTAAGGCAAGCTCCCTTTTCATGACCTATAATTTTATTTCACATTGTGCCTCTTCTTGTTATCTAAATCTAAAGTTCTTTTTTCATATTATTCAACTCTTAGAGACTTTATACTAAGTAAATGTACTTCCCAAACTCATCTTTTTTTTTCTCCACTTATCCTTTCTAGGATAACTCTAATTAAGAGCTAATATTATCCATGGGATATAAAATATTTTAGTTCCAAATAAAGCATTTAAATTTGTTAAGATTTTCCTTCATAGATTAAAAATAGATAACCACTTACTTGTATTCTCTCAAAAGATATCAAATGGGAATCATAATTGCTAAATTAAATATTGGGCTTTTGACTTCAGCAATATATAACTAAATATTCTGAAGAATATTTCTACTAAAAAACTAAAAACTAAGTTAAAAAATACACACACACACACACACACACACACACACACAATATACACATGTTAAGATGGGTTGCTAGGATGACAAATACCAAAACCAGAACTGCAATCCTGAGACTAAGCTTGAGGTCCACCATACTATAGAGAATCAGAATCTTAGGGACATTTAAAGAAATAAAAGAAATACAAACAAGTACAAGCAACAATGAACTAGCAATAATTATCAAGAATAGTCTTAAAAAAACCAATGTTTTGGTTTACTTTTGGTTTACTGTTTACTTTTATAAGTAAAAGGCAAACTGTTTACATATAAAAACATAAGGATAGAATTTAAAAGAAATTCAACATATATATAGAGAACTAGAAGAATAAGAAATTTCTGAGAATGCAGCACAGGAAGACACAAATACAAAATGTGTAAAAAAGCAGTTAAGAAATATAGAAGATAGAGTGAGACAGTATAACCTATATCTAATTGTATCCCTAGATAGAATGAATTTTTAAAAATGGAGGAAAAGCAATATTTACTGCAATAATGAGTGGGATATTTAAGATATGACAAATGATATGTTACCCAAATACAGGAATCATAATATATTCCATGGAAAATGAAATAATATTATACCTATTATGAACAAAGAAGACAAAGATGAAATAAATATCTTAAATGTAAAGCAAAAATAAAATAAAAATACAGATTTTTATCTCAAAGAGATTGAGATCATACCATGCACACTTTCTGACCATAATGCTATGAAACTTGAAAAAAAATTTGGAGAAACCACAAATATATGGAGGTTAAACAACATGCTACTAAACAATGAATGGGTCAGCCAGGCAATCAATTAATTAAAAAAAAATACATGGAAAGAAATTAAAATGAACACACAATGGTCCAAAACCTTTGAAATACAGCAAAAGCAGTCCTAAGAGGGAAATTTATAGCAATACAGGCCTACCTTAAGAAATAAGAATAATCTCAAATAATCAACATAACCTCATACCTAAAAGAGCTAGAAAAAGAACAACAAACAAAGCCTAAAGCCAGCAGAAGAAGAGAGCTAATAAAGATTAAAGCAGAAATAAATGATACAGAAGCTAAAAAGATAAAATAAAATAAAACAGACGGATGAAACCAGGAGCTGGTTCTTTTGAAAATTTAATAAAATTGATAAACCTTAGCCAGACTTATCAAAAAGAAAAGAGAAGGGGCCAAAACAAATAAAGTCATAAAAGAGAGAGGAGAAATATCAATTGACACCATAGAAATATAAACAATTATTGAAAATATTATGAAAAACTACCAACAAATTGGATAACTTGAAAGAAATGGATAAAGCCCTACAAACATAAAAACATACCAAAACTGAAACAAGAAGGAACAGAAAACTTGAACAGATAGATAACCAGCAATGAAATTGAATCAGTAATCAAAATTCTCCCAACAAGTGAAAGTCCAGGGCCAGATGACTTCACAGAGAAATTCAAACATTTAAAGAAGAGTTAATACCTATTCTTTTCAAACTATTGCAAAAAAAAAAAAATAATAATAATGGAAGGAAAACTTCCAAATTAATTATATGAGGCCAGCATTATCTCGATACCAAAACCAGATAAAGACCCCACTAAAAAAAAGGGAACAAGCCAATATTCCCAATAAACATAGATGCAAAAAAATCCCAATAAGATACTAGCAAACCAAATCCAACAGCACATTAAAAGATTCATTCACCAGGACCAAGAGAGATTTATTCTTGAGCTATAGGGGTGGTTTAATATTCACAAATTAATGAACATGATACACCACATTAATAAATAAAGGATAAGAGCCATATGATCCTTTCAATATACACAGAAAAAGCATTTGACCAAGTACCACATCCATTCATGATAGAAACCCTCACAGAGTAGGTTTAGAAGGTACATACTTCAACATAATAAAGATCATACATGAAAAACTCACAGCTAATGTCTTCTTTAGTGGGGAAAAACTAAGAGCTTTTCCTCTATGGTCAGGAAGAAGACAGGGATGTCCACTCTGACAGTTATTTAACATAGCTCTGTAAGTCCCAGCCACAAAAATCAGACAAGAAAAAGAAATAAAATAGACATCCAAAAGAGCAAGGAAGAAGGAAAACTTTCACTATTTGCAGATGACATGATACTCTATATAGAAAATCTGAAAGACTCCAGCAAAAACTTCTAGGACTGATAAACAAATTCAGTAAAGTCTCAGAATACAAAACCAACATACAGAAATCTGTTGCATTTCTATACACCATTAATGAAGAATCAGAAAGAGAAATCAAGGAATCAATCTCTTTTACAGTTTCACCAAAAAATATAAGATACCTAGGAATAAACCTAACCAAAGAGGTAAAAGATCTGTACTCTGAAAACTATAAAACCCTGATGAAAGAAACTGAAGATGACTAAAGAAATGGAAAGATATTCCATCCTTACAGTTTGGAAGAACAAATATTGTTAAAGTATTTGTATTACACAAAGCAATCTACACATTTAATACAATTCTTATCAAAATACCAACAGCATTTTTCACAGAAGTATAATAGATAATCCTAAAATTTCATAGAACCACAAAAGGCCTCTAATAGCCAAAACAACCATGAAAAAGAAAAGCAAAGCTGGAGCTATCACAATTCTGGACTTCAAGTTATATTACAAAGCTATGGTGATCAAGACAGTATGGTACTGGCACAAAAAATAGACACATAGATCAATGGAACAGAATAGAAAACCCAGAAATGAATCTCACAATTGTATTACTAGGTATTTACCCAAAGAATACAAAATATACAAGTTCAAAGGGATACACACACCTCAATGTATATAGCAGCGTTATCAACAACAGTCAAATTATAGAGAGTCCAAATGTCCGTTGACTGATGAATGGATAAGATGTGGGGTATGTATATAGATATATCTATATAGATATAGATAGATATCTATAGATATCTATCTATATATATCTATATATATCTATAGATATCTATCTATATAGATATATCTATATCTATATCTATATATATATATATATATATATATATATATATATATATATATAATGGAATATTACTCATCCATAAAAAAGAATGAAATCTTGCCATTTGCAATGACATGGATGGAGCTAAAGAGTATTATCCTAAGCAAAGTAAGTCAGAGAAAGACAAATACTGTATGATTTCAGTCATATGTGAAATTTAAGAACAAATCAAATGATCATGGGGAAAAAGAGACAGAGAGAAAAAAACAAGAAACAGACTCTTAACTATGATGGTTACCAGAGGGGAGGTGGGTGGGGAGATGGGTGAAATGAGTGATGGGGATTAAAGAATGCATTTGTGATGAGTACTGGGTGTTGTATAGAAGTGATGAATCACTAAATTCTACACCTGAAACTAATATTACATGAACTGGAATTTAAATTAAAAATAATAGTGATTAATTCTTTAATTAATTGAAAATATTCCCCAAATGATTTACTTATACTAAAATTATTATAAAAAACATTGAGTAAAAAGAGAAATTGAAGGCCAGTTTTATTCATAAAATAGAAGCATCTTTTAAAAATAGTGAATTAAATCCAGTGATATATAAATCAGATAACAGATAATGAACAAATTTAGTTTTATTCCAAGGATGAAAGAGAATGTTTACATTAGAAAATCTATAATGTCACTTATCACATTAAAGTATTAAGGGAGAAAATAATTTCAAAATCAGAAAATTCAATATTCATTCGTGATAAAATTAAACACTTGAACAAGATAAAAAAAATTCACAATTCATTTATTTTTACCAAAATCAACACTAACGCATGTTAAAGCACAAATAAACAAGCTTAGCAAACATGAAAATAAAGGTAACTTTTTTATACTGACAAAAAGTATCTATCAAAGACTTAAAATAACTATCATTGCTCATGTTAAAATATCAGATTTGTTCCCTTTAAAATCCAGAATAGAATAAGAATGCCCACTCCAACCACCTTTACTCAACAACTTTCTAGAGGTCCTAGAAAATGCACACAGATAATAAATGTAAATAAAATTTTCCAGGCTTGGAAAAGGAAAATCACAACTATCATAACTCATAGATGATATCATTATAAGCAATATTTTTTTTTTAAAGAGAAACTTGAAAGGGAGAGTTTAGAAAGGTCACTATATTTAAGTTCAACTTAGAGTAATCAATTTTAGGTCTATAGCATGCCTAACAGCAACTAACATTGTTTTTCATTTTTACAAGTGAAATATTTATGGTATTTGTGAATGAAATATTCATGATAATGAAATCAAATACAAATATTTATAGATATTATTGCCAATCATGATTTTATACTGGGAATATATCAGTAAATAAAACAGATAAATACCCCTGCTTGCATGGAGCTTACATTCTAGTGGGGAAGAGGTACAATTAACAAGTTAATAATAAGTAAAACACAGATATGTAAGAGAAAGATATGTAAGACATGTACAGGGAAGGGGGAAGCAGAAAGAGACCAAGAAAGGATAATGGAATGAGGAAGCGCAGCATTAAAATTCAGATTGGTAACATTTAGATTGGGTGGGTATAGACAGTCTCTTTACAAGGATATATCTAATTAAAGCTCTAAAGGAAGTAAGAGGAAGAGCCACTTGGATTTCTGAAGGAAGACTGTGGGCGGAAGAAACCTCAAGTAAAAAGCTTAGAAACAGGGGCATGCCTAGAGTGTTCTCTAAATAGGTAGGTGGACAGTATGGCCACAATTGAGTAAAAAATAGGAAAGTAGCAGAAAATGAGGTCAGAGAGAAAAAACAAGGCCACATCAAGTGAAGCATCAAGTGCCATAACAACTTCACTTAAAATAGTAAGCCACTAGGGGCACTTGGGTGGCACAGTCAGTTATGTATCTGGCTCTTGGTTTCAGCTCAGGTCATGATCTCATGGTTTGTGAGTTGGAACCCCACATCTGACTCTGCGCTGGCAGTGCAGAGCCTGCTTAAGATTCCCTCTTCCTCTTTCTCTGCCCCTCATTCATATTCTCTCTCTCTCTTTCAAAAATAAATAACTTAAAAAAATAGAAATTCACTAAAAAATTTTAAGCAGATAAATGTTATGGAAAGACTTATCTTCTGTTGTTGTTTCATTATTTTAAAAACATTTTATATTTATTAATTTTGAGAGAAACAGAGACAGAGTGCGAGCTGCGGAGAGGCAGAGAGAAAGGGAGACACAGAATCCGAAGCAGGCTCCAGGTTCTGAGCTGTCAGCACAGGGCCTGATGTGGGACTCGAACTCACTCACTGAGATCATGACCTGAGCCAAAGTTGAATACCCAACCGACTGAACCACCCAGGTGCCCCAGAAAGACTTATGATTTAAGAGAATCACTTTGGCTTCTGTGTTCAAAGAAGACTGAAAGAAAACAAAGACAAAGCAGAGTTACCAGTTAGGACACTATTGTAATAGTTCAAACTAGAGGTGATGAAAACAAAAACAAAAACAAAATAACAGAGGGCAACAGTGTTAGTGGAAAGGAAAGTTGGAACTTTCCTCCTAAGTAACTAGAAGAATGGAGTTCCCAGTAATTATGATGGAGAACACTCCAAAAGATAGAGCTTGAGAGGGGAATTAATATCTAATTGCATGTGTCGAGTACGCATTTGGATATATAAAACAAGAGTTCAGAAAGAGATCTCAGTGTAAGATGTGAATTAAGGAGTTGTTAACACATAGGTAATTTAAAACCATGAGACTGGATGAGATCACCTAGAGAGTCATGGCAACAAATGGAAGAGGCCCAGAACTGAAGTCTGGAACACCTCAACATGCAGGGATTGGGAAGATGAGGTTCAAACAGCAAAATAAATTAAAAATTATGGCAGCTCTTGCCAATATCAAGGCCTAGGAAATAACCATAAAGTGAGTGACTGAGAACAGAATAGGATCCCTAAAGGAGAGGCTATCAAGGAACTGAAAGTCCAGAGTCATGAAGAATTCTAGCAGGTATCATTCTTAAGAAAGTAACAATGTCACAGGGATTTAATTTACAAAAAAAAAAAAAAAAACCTGAGAAGAAGTGCCTTATTAAAAAATTATAGTGAGTAGGATAATCTGATGATATGAGAGTTAAGACAGAGTATTTTCATGAAGGAAGGAGAGGAAAGGGACTGAAAGCAGAAATGAGAAGCATAGGGGACACTTATCTTACCTCCAGGTCCAATGTTATAGTTGAGTGGAGAATAGAGAAAAGTTCCCCTTTAGAAGTGCTGCAGGCCAGGGTGAGCTGGAGCTGGCTCATGTTAGCTCATGATTGTTGACTGTGGACATAACTTCCCAACTACACATTTGGTAAATTATGATGGTAGATGAATGGCTTTGATGTATTTATAGCACAGAAACTGGAAAACACTACAAATCAAGGTGTTTCTTCTACCAAAGAGCTGATTGTTATATTTACCAGTAACCACTGTCTGCAGGAAAATTATAACTAGGGAAAAGCTAAATTCCCATTAGCACAGAAGGGGAAGGTAACATTCACAGTAGAAGTTAAAAATACAGAGGATTTTGCTGACCAGTTATCTTGAGTTGCAAACAGTACAGAGAAAAAGTTTCAGAGTCAGGAAAAGTAAGGAGAGATTGGATCAGAGAAAGTGATATAAGGAACTTTAGGGAGAATTAGTATTCTGGAGTAAATGACCTGGGAGTCCTGAGCTCCTCATAAAGACTAAAAAGCACATGGTTATAGAGAGAGAGGTTTAGAGAAGAGCAGGACAGAAACATGTGTTGCTCAGAATCTCTCATTTGGCTCCTGCTGACAAAACCATGTCCTGTATATGAGTGGTCTTATTCTATGTGCTTGGGTACTCTGTTGTCTCCTGCCAATGGTGTCCAGCAGAGGTGTGGTCTTACTCCAAGTTTGAGTGTTCTCTCTCCACGCCCGCTGATGGAAGAGGTATGGAGTCTGACAGAGTGTTGATCCTGCACTGAGCTCACAGGCTCCTTCTTGATTTCTGTTGAAGGAGGCCTCAAAGTCGACAAAGGGACAGGTTATTTATTTTAACTACTTGAAAATATTTATAATAGCATAAAATCATAAGGCATTTAGAATTACATTTAACAAAAACATGTACATGATCTGAATGAAGAAAGTCTAAAAATGTTATTGAAAGACATTAAAGAAAATATAAATATTTGGGCAGATAAACCACATTCATTCAGGCTTCAAAACACTCAGTATGGTAAAATTGGCAATTATCACTATGATGATCTATAAAACCTAAGCTATTTCAATAAAAGTTCCTAGAAATTTTATTTTAGAAATTTAGGAAGATTATTTTAAAATGTATAGAGAATTATAGAATAAGTAAAACTCTTCTAAATAATATAAATAAGATTCAGAAAACTTCCATAAGACATAACCAAACTTATTAAAAACTATAATATTTAATGGGCACCTAGGTGACTCAGTTGGTTAAGTATCCAACTCTTGATTTTGGCTCAGGGCATGATCTCATGGTTTGTGAGACTGAGCCCCATGTCAGGCTCTGTGCTGACAGCACAGAACCAGCTTGGGATTTTTTCTCTCTTGCTCTCTCTCTGCCCCTCACCCATGCATACTCTGTCTCTCAAAATAAATAAATTTTTTAAACTATAATAATTAAAGTATGGTGCTGCCACAGGATAAACAAACTCACCAATGAAACATAATATAAAGCAAAGTCACATATTATCTAGAAATCCACAGAAACTAGTTAAATGGCAGAGCTGATACCACAACCCATTGTGGGGGAAAAAAATAATAAATTGTGCTAGGACAAACAAATATCTTAATAAAACCAAGAAAAATTAGATTCCTATTACATTCCACATTTTTAAAAATCTGATTTCAAGGTAACTAAATATATTAAATTGGGAAGCAAAATTGTATGAAGAGATGTCCAGTCCAGATTAGACATGTAGATTCATCTCTTTTCTTGTTTTCCCTTGCTAAGTACAACTATAAACCCTAAAATAATGCAAGACACAACCAAAGTAGCACTCTGAAGAGTGGAAATAAGAATATAAACTGCTTAGAGATGCCAGGATTGGAGAAATAGTGCAGCAGCAGAATATTTTACTATCTCCTACACAAAGAAACAAGATGCCACAGATCTAACCCTAACCTATCAATAAAAGGTAATGTGTTCTCTGATCATAATCAAATCAAACTAGAAATCAATAGCAAAAAGATAAAAGGAAAATCTCTTAAACACATAGAAACTACAGAGCACACATAAATAATCCATGGGTCACAAAGGAAGTCTCAAAAGAAATAAAAAGAAAAATATATAGAATTGAATGAATATGAAAATAAAACATATCAAAATGCACGACGCAGCTAAGGCAGGCTGAGAGGGAAATTTATAGCACCATATGCTTACATTACAGAAAAAGAAATGTCTTGACTCAATAATCTAAGTTTCTACCTCAAGAAAGTAGAAAAGGAAGAGCCTTAAGAAACCCAAAACTAGAAAAAGAATAAAGGAAATACTGAGTATGATAGCAGAAATCAATGAAATTGATATAGGAAGATACTTCAGAAAATCATGAAATAAAAAGCTAGTTCCTTTTTTTAAAAATGGCAGTAAAACTGATAAAGCTCTATCGACCAAACTGACAAAAATAAAAAGGGAGAAGACACAAATAACAAATATCAAAAATGGAACAAAGAATATCACTACAGATCCTGCAGTCATTAAAAACAGAATAAGGGAATACTATAAACAACTTTATGCATAGTCATAAATTTAACAGTTTATAAAGGACCAATAATTAAATAAACTGAATAGCCCTAAACTATTAAAGAAATTGAATTTATATAAAAATCTCCCAAAAAAGAAATCCCCAGGCCCACAGTGTTTCACTAGAGAATTCTGCCAAATATTTTTGAAAGAATTAGCAACTACTCAGCAATAAAAGAAAGGGAAAACAATTGATCCATGCAACAGCTTGGATGAATCTCAAGGGAATTATGCTAAGTGTAAAAATCAACCCCCAAATGTTAAATGTCATAACATTTAAATAACAACCTTGAAGTGACAAAATTATAGTAATGGAGAACAAATTGTTGGTTGTCAAGGGTTGAGAACTGGGAGGAGGTAGGATGGAGGGAAATAGGAATGATTATAAAAGGGCAACACCAAGAAACTTTGTGGTGATGAAATTTTCCACACTTTGTTTGTATCAATGTGAATATCCAGATTGTGATATTGTACTTTGTTTTTTCAAGACGTTACCATTGGGAGAAAGCAGATAAAGAGTGAACAAGATCTCTTTATTATTTCTAACAAGTGTACACAAATCTATAACTATCTCAAAATAGAAAGGTTAGCCTAAAAAAATTACAGAGATATTAGTGGAACACAGTAAAACTTAAACATATTCTGTAGATTAAATAATAGAATGGCATAAATTTTGATTTCTTGATTTAAATAATTATATCACATTAATGTAAGAGAGTGTCTATGTCTAATGTCGTAGACTCTAAGCTAAAGTTCTCTTTTGGCCAGCAAAAGAGCGGATGCAGGATTAAAGCCAGAGCTGGCTAATATCCAGGAAAAGACAAGAGCCCAGAATAAGAGTCCTTGCCCCATTTTTATTAGGATCAGAAGGCTTACAAACATGGTGATGGACGTGCACAAAGGGATAATGAATCTTTGAACATTAATTTGTGGATGTGAGGGAAAGGGGGTTTTGAAGATATTTGGGGTTAGGAGTTTGGGATAATAGAAAACAAAATCCGGGCGCCAGCAGTCCCAAGGAAGGTTGTTTAGAGCAGACAGGAGGCAGCACCTCCGTTTACCTTAGCTAGCCTAGAGAATGAGACAGGGGAAATAACATCAGGGTTGACAAGGCACCTTTACTTTTGTTAATCTTCTCCACTTCAGGCTGCATGGTCTGCAGCACAGCGGTCCATAGTCTAATTCACCAATTTACTTAACCTGGCCCTATTCTCCTATGAAAGCAGCTTTCTGCTATAGTATTAAATTTGGGTGCTTTCACCCTGAATATCTAATCTTGTTATTCCTATGTATTGGGCACCTTTGCGCCATTTCTATTTCAAGCCTTTGCCTTTCTCTATTTTGGGGGGCTCTGCACCCCCTCCCTATTTTGGGGTGCCTTTGCACCTCCCTACTCCTGGCACCTTTGTTCCTCCCTATTCTCGGGTGGCTTTACACCCCCCTATTCTTGGTGTGCCAATGTGGTTTACCCAAACTCAGGTGTTAGCATTTTATGACTTTGTATTTCTTTATGCCTTGTCAACCCATTGGTATAAGCCCTGGACGATTCCTAAGCTTATCCCCCACAGTCTAGAAATTATGCTATAAAATATTTGGTAAAGGGAAAAATAAATAATATACAAAAATATACAAGCAAAGCATTCTGACCTTGGAACAGGAAAGGATCTCTTAAGCAACTGTCAAGTTTTCCATAAAAGAAAGTATTAATAAATTTGACTGTATTAAAATAAAAAACTTTTTGGCATCTTTTTAAAATAAAAATTGTACATGGGGCGCCTGGGTGGCTCAGTCGGTTAAGCATCCGACTTCGGCTCAGGTCACGATCTCGCGGTCCGTGAGTTCGAGCCCCGCGTCGGGCTCTGGGCTGATGGCTCAGAGCCTGGAGCCTGCTTCTGATTCTGTGTCTCCCTCTCTCTCTGCCCCTCCCCCGTTCATGCTCTGTCTCTCTCTGTCTCAAAAATAAATAAAACGTTAAAAAAATAATTTAAAAAAAATAATAAAATAAATAAAATAAAATAAAATAAAAATTGTACATATTTAAGGAATAAAGCATGACAAAACTGAAGAACTATGCACTAAAAGACACTATAAAGAAATAAATGTAAGTCATTATCTGCGACAAGATATCTTCATTGAGATGACTGATAAGGAATTATTATCTAAGACATATTGCAAATATACTTAAGATAAACAACCTAATTGAAGAGCAGACATAATTTATGAACTGACATTTCACAGAAGCTAATGTATGGATTGCCCATAAACAAAAGAGAAGATATTCAATTTAATTATTAATTAGAATAATTAAGACCCAATAGGTAACATATTTTACTAATTAGATTGGGAAAAATTTAAGAACATTGGCAATATCAAGTGCTGGAAAGAAAAGAGTAATAGAAACTCTGTGTTTGGGTTTGTAAACATATTCAAACTAATTTGAAAAAGAATATAACACTATCTAATAATATCCTCATGCCCAATGACAAAAATCCCACTCCTATATTAGTATCTTACAGAAAATCTTTCACATGAGCACTTGGAAATATATAAGAATATTTGTGGAAACATTGATTATTAGACCAAGACTTTGGAAAAAATTGAATATGAGTCAATAATAGGACATAAAAGTAAATATTGTGAAATGAACTATTAGTCACATATGGCAACAAACTCCAAAAGTCCAGGTGCAGAAGACTAGTACATAGTGTGTAATTTGCATTTATGTTATTTATATATTTGAAGTATATATTTACATATTATATTCAAATATACACATAAAATATTTAAATATAGTAAATATTACTTGACAAGACTTATTTTTTAAATTGTGGTATGTTTAATCAACATATATGAATGGAAATTCACAATTTTTAATAAAATGTTTCTTTTAAATACAGATAATGTAGATATTGACTAAAGTTTTCAAAATGTTGTAAAATCCTGAGCATTTTTTCATTGCAATCTCATTTTTGTATTTTCTAAATGAGCCATGCTTATGCATAATTCAAAATAAACAGTATAGTTTAAAACCTGAGAATAATTAGTATTTTTTAATTGCTTTTATTCTGATTCATATTTACTTCTTTTTATATAAACAGCATATATTTAGTGTAATAATAATGTACGTATTTCCATTTATTTGATTTTCTACTCAGAACAGAATTATAAACAAGTTGTCTTAATCCTTATGTATTTAACATAGCACAATATTATGAATAAATATTTTGATTAATATATTTCCTCAGGGATTTTTAATGAATTATTTCAACTGTTGAAGACATTCAACATTATTATCAAATTATAGGCATTAAAATTCCCATTTGCACGTGGTTAATACCTTCCAATTTTCAAACTCTAAAGAAAATGCAAAACTAATTTTCTTTTTTAGCAACTTATGTCTGGTAAATAAACCGATTTAATATCCTAATGTAAGATTCACAATTACTGGCAAAACGTCAACCAGATCTTTGATTAATGCTAGAGTTATCATGATGCTTTAGGCAAAAAAATAATGACTACTGTGTAACAATATTCAGGAATACTATACAAAATGCAACTGAACTTGCTCCAATAAATTCAAAGTCTCCCTATGTAAGTACATCCAACTGCTCTTGAAATGCACCATTAGCATGCCCAGCGTGGCATAACACAAGATAATATACACTGTCATATCAGAGCTGAAGAAACCCTTTCTCTCCTTTTCACATTTTATCATTATATTTAAACTATAATCATTGGCAGATGTCATGACAACGATATGAATTAAGATCATTTTTTGATTAAGTGAATCAAAATATAGAATAGACCAGAAAGAAGTTGAAGTTGTGTAAAATTTTTATGGTCATACCAGCACTTTCAAATATGTAACAGGGAATATGCAAACAACAGAACATCAGAATTAGCCATCATTGTGCTCTAATTTCCATACCTCTGTTTGTATATAATCTGAATTGGGGAAACCACACTGATAATCACAGAAAGTCACTGCAAAATTATTCAAGTTTTTATATGATGAAATAACAAAAAATGCTTAAAAGGAATGAATCTGGAAGTCTTTAACAGACTTCTATTCAGTGTTACCATTATCATATCTAACATAAGAGAATAAAATAGTATTAATAATTATTATTTATCTCCTAGTAAATAACCTTTTGCAATGAAACACTATATTTTTATAAATATCAATTCTGCAAAAGGTACAGTGCTAGATATATTACACATATTATTTAATTGAATCATCACAAAAACCCTTTGATGCACACATTATTCTTTCCAGTTTATGGAGATGGAAGCATAGAAGTTAAGTAATTTGCCCAGGTTTGTACAAGTAATAAGGGGGAGACCTGAATTAGAGACACAGGTTAGGCTTTAAAATAATTCATACTCTGCCAAAGTACATTCTACAGTGTGTTAACAGATGCCATACTGAAGGAAAAAGGATTACAATAGTTAACTTATGCAAGTATAGTTATAAAAGTACTAAACTAAGGCTAAAAAATTAATTTTTTGCTCCCTTAACAAAAGATATATATATATATCTATATATATAGATATATAGATATATAATTTCTGAAGATGTAAAAGAAGTTAAGATAATTAGGAAAATATGAAAACTCATCCATAGCTTATGAGAAAGTAGTTTAATAGCTATATTGGTAGTATAAGCTAAGTTATGGAAAGCCATTCTTAGATAGCATATATTATTGGTTAATAAACTTATAAAATCAAAAAATTAGCTAAACAAAATACATCAGAGAAAGACAATTACTATATGATTTCACTCATAAGTGGAATTTAAGAAACAAGTCAGATGAACATAAGGGAAAGGGGAAAAAAAAGAAAGAGGGAAACAAAACAAAGAGACTCTTTTTTTTTTATTTTGTTAATGTTTATTTATTTTTGAGACAATGCGAGAGACAGGAACAAGTTAGTAGTTTCTTACTTTCTTAATTTTCTTCCATTTTCTTGAAATACTTTCAATGGTATTGTTTTTGTTTTACTTTGTATTTCATTTTTCCTGCATGATCACTGAGTACATAGGTCAGGACACAAGATAAGTGATAGGTTTTTAATACATAGGAATTGTAATATATAAAAACTTTAATTGCAACCTTTAAATTTAACTCTTCAGGAAGTCATTAAAACAACAGATTTGAACTTTATTGGATGCCATATAATTCGTTTTCCCCTCCACAATGAAAAATAAATTCTACACATAAATATTACCTTTCAAAATTTTGAAATCTATATGGAATTGTTCCATTCTGCTTCTCTTTAATAAATATGTTGGCACCCTGAAAGTTTCATATGTATAATGACCAAAGTTTCAATAAACCAGTAATTTTTTATCTTAAATGTGACTTATGTGTTTGCAAAGTATCCAATTAATTGCAAAATGCCTCTTACTTCCTTTAGAGTAAAATATATTTCACACATAGAAGGAAATTATGTTATAATGTATAGTTATCTTTTTTTTTTTTAATTTTTTTTTCAATGTTTTTTATTTATTTTTGGGACAGAGAGAGACATAGCATGAACGGGGGAGGGGCAGAGAGAGAGGGAGACACAGAACCGGAAACAGGCTCCAGGCTCCGAGCCATCAGCCCAGAGCCTGACGCGGGGCTCGAACTCACGGACCGCGAGATCGTGACCTGGCTGAAGTCGGACGCTTAACCGACTGCGCCACCCAGGTGCCCCTATAGTTATCTTTACAAAAACTATCCCATGGACTATTTTAGTAACCCACTGATTACCTTAAAAACAGGAGAAAACTGTTTTCCCAGTATTGACTCAATTTCTTCCTTATTTCAAGAAAAATAGTTTAAACCATAAGAATTAGTTTCAAAATATAATCTCATATTAACTTTATAGAAGGGATTTTGTAATGTTATAGAAATATATAATATAATATGGCATATCAGGAAGTCACATACCTAACTAGTTTGAGAACTAAACAAATACAATTGTCTAAGGAAGATCAGTATATAGTGGCTAGTTTCTGAAATACTTAATGCCACACAGAGTAGACTATTGGAAAACAATCTAGGAGGCTGCTAAGGTAGTCCACGAAGACCAGTTTTATAAGGGTGGGAATAAAAATTAAAAGGAAAAAGCAGCAATGAAATTTGTGGTTTGGGGGTGGTTTCAAAAGGAAGCACCTCATAATCTCCACCAGATCCCCCAAATCCAACCAGCATTTAACTTAAGTAAATTTGTTCCACAAATGAAACTTCTAGATAAGTTCCTTAGGCCCTTTTCAACAAGATTTTAACCCCTACCTCTCTCACACCTCTCCCCGCCATTTAGAAATTCAGAACTTGTAATGTAAAAAAGCCATAATGACAGCTTGAGAGACACCAGAAGGATCAAAGATGATGCCATAATTTTGAACTGAATGAATTGGTAGAATGCAGACACTATTAAAAGCCATTTCAAAAATGAAGAAATTAGCCTATTTGGGAAATAAGATGAGATTTGTAAATTAAGTCATGTTAATTTTGAGGTAATGGTAATAGTTAAAAATGGAAATTCCTGTAGATAGCTAAATTATTGCTGTAAAGCTACAATATGGTAATACGAGTGTTTGAAAATCATTGGCAAAGAAGTTATATTGAAAATAGATTATAAATTAGGAAAGTCATTTTAGGAAAACCAACTCTAATTATAAAACAGATTTTATGGAGAAAATTTATCCTGAGTTCCAAAAATAGTTTCAGAATACAACCCAATTTCATTTGAAGCCATCTATAGTATTGGTGAAATAATTTTCTTTTTTAAAGTTTTATTTTGATAGCAAAAGCACAATTTTGTTGAAAAGCATGGGGAAAAACATTTATAATAGATAGAGATACTATGGAGAAATCTGAGATTTGAAAATCTTGAGTCTTCAGATTTCCCTGAACTCTCTGGACCTGCAAACAAACAAATAAACAAACAACAACAACAACGAAACAAAAAACTGTTCCTCCCTGTTAAAGGCTAGCATGACTTCCTTGATCAAAGGCAATTCTATCCTCTACCTTGAAAGACAAGTCCTGCCCCTCTTACAATATATTCCCTACTTATTCCCTGGCTAACTTAACAAATTCCATTTAAGTCACAATAAAACCTAGCCAGGGAAGTATTGACGCTGTTCCCAAAGGAACTGCAGGAACTAGCCAACATGTACCTGGGAGTGCCAGGAGAGTACATGTAGGTCTGTATCCTGAGGCTTTTGAAACAAGGAAGGTAGAACATATAGTTGGACAAGGGAGAGTTTATTAATATTTAAGCATTCTCCTATGAATTAGTATCCTGTCAAGGACCCCATGTTAATATGATGCTAGGATGGCTCTTACAAACTGAAAAAATGATGGCCTAAATGAAGAGACCTGCCAAAATTACCAAGACAAATAATGCAAGAAGGATCAAAAGAAAGAAGTGAGCATGCAGGAGTGGACATACCATGAAACCTGAAGAGCCCACAAGATAACCACTGAAGGAGCGGAAGACACACCAATTATGAAAGCCTTAAGGATTGTAACTGTAAGAGGAACAGCAACATCACTGAGTAGCTCAGTTGTGGCTCTCCTCTAGGGTGATGGTAGATATTATGAGAGAATGCGGCTCCTTAAAAGCAACTGGGATGATAGGAGCCCTGATAAAAGAGGGGCCAGTTGGGAGCACTTACATGTCAAAAGCATGGTAGCCACAATTATGGAAAAGAGCAGAGTAGCTGCCAGGAGAGCTGATCAACAGAGAGCTAGGGAGATATTTAATAGAACATAATACCATTAAAGGCCAGGAAGATGGGAAACCAATAAGGGTAATTCCAATCTTTACAACCAGATGAAATCAAGGATGAGAGGTCAACCACTCCATAAAAAGTCACAATCTCTTACCTGACCCAGTTTCCCAGACATTGAACCTACTGACTCAAGGAATGACCAGGTCTCCAGTAAGAAGTACCCTGCAACACCATGGTGACAGGTATGTAATAATTTATTCAGGTAACAATATACTAAGGAAGAAGGAACACCCAAACATTTTGAGACCACTGACATAGGTTCTAGCATGGTATTGATACTCAGGGACTTTCAGTGTCATGATGCCCCCCATCAGTAGAATTGAGGAATATGGGCACCAGATAATAAGTAGAGTATTGGCCTAGGTCTGGCTCACAGTGAGATAGGATTCATTAATCCATCTGGTGGTCAAATAAGTAACTGAAACAGACATACTTGGTAGTTTGACAAACTCTCGCATTAGTTCTTGACCTGTGGGATAAGAGTTATTATAGTGGGAAATGCCTGGTAAAATCTTCTGAAACTGCTTCTATGATAGAAGATAACCAAAAATAGACTGCAAACTGGAAAGCAGGGAGGGGGCGTGTTATCAGAGATTAGCCAAAAGATGTAGATGTAGCAGTTCTCATATTCCCATTTGATTCTCTAGTCTAGTCCCTATAAAAACAGTGATCATATATATTAGGTACCTAGATTGGCCAAATTCATAGAAACAGAAAGTAGAAAGGCGGGGTTTTCAGAAACTAGGAGGAGGGGATTATGGGGAGTTAGTGCTTAACGGGTACATAGTTTCAGTTTGGGAAGATGAAAAAGTTCAGGAGTTAAAAGATGTGATGGTTGCACAACAATGTGAATGTACTTAATGACACTAAACCGTACACTTAAAATGGTAAATTTTATGTTTTGTATATTTCATCACAATAAAAACAACAAGGTGCTGTTCCTAGTTAAACTTAAAAAAAAAAAAAAAACACAGAGATCTTAGACGATGGCACTGGACTACTGCAAACTCAAGCAAATAGCAGCCTAAACTGCAATTGCAGCTGTTTTGCCTTATGTGGTATTTTTGCGAGAGCAGATTAACATGTTCCTAGGCACACAGTGTATCCCTGTTTTGTACTATCAGAAAAGAAAGAAGGTCCAGAAAAGATCAGTAAAGATAAAAAACAAGTTGCCTTTACATGGCAAAGACACCAGTACAACTTAACTCCTCTGCCTCAGGGTCATGTAAATTCTGCTTTCTATCAAAATAGAGATACAGAAAATAATCCTAATCATCTTCACATTCCACTATACTACTGAAATCACCCTAAATGGGCCTGATAAGCAGAAAGTGGTAAGTATCCCAGATATCCTAATAAGACACATATGTGCCAGAGAAAAAATAAACACTAAGAAAATTCCGATGTCTGGAGCATGTTAAGACAATAATTCTAAGTAAAAAGTTGCTACATATTATATCATCCATCATGAAGAAAGAACACTGTTTAAACAATGTTTGGATGAAGCTAAGTTTTGCAACAGGTCCAGAGCACAATGTAAGACATCATACAGCCCAACAGATCCAATAAGGATTCTGTAACCGATAATAAGCTACAATAGAAGAACTACAGTAGTGACCTCTACACTCCCACAGAATAGTCACGCCCATCTCTATTGATAACTATTCCTAAATTCTCCTGTTAGGAGTCAGCTCTAGTATGCTCATGAGCTCTAGTAGAGAATAAGGACTTATAATACAAAGTGACTATATGACCTGTGCTGTTCACTATGAACAAGGAATGCTATCTGTCCTTAAAGCCATGATTCTGGACATGCAAAAAATATTTCATCTTTAAAAGAAATAATTATAGGGTGCCTGGGTGGCTCAGTTGGTTAAGCATCCAACTCTTCATTTTGGCTCAGGTCATGATCTCAAAACTTGAGAGACTAGCCCTGTGTCAGTCTCCATATGCTGACAGCATGGAGCCTGCTTGGGATTCTCTTTCTCCCTCTCTCTTTGCCTCTCCCCCACTCACACTGCTCACTTGCTCTCTCTCAAAATAAACTTTAAAAAATAAAATAATAGGAATGATTATAATTGAAACTGTGCTTGAATACATCAGTAAAACACAAGTAAATTGCATGAACAAGTAGCTTAGAATTCCAAACTTCTATTTATTATTAATTTTTTTAATTTCTAATTATTTTTATTTGAATGTATTTGACACACAATGTTACATTAGTTTCATGTACACAACACAGTGATCCAACAACTCTTTTATGCTATGCTCACCACAAGTATAGCTAGTATCTGATACCATACAACACTATTACAATACCATTGACTATATTCCTGTGCTGTACCTTTTATTTCCATGACTTACTCATTCTGTAAGTGAAAGCTTGTATCTTCCACTTCTTTTCACCCATTTTGTCCATCTACCTACCCCCTCCTTACATTTTAGAGTGGTTAGTCATTTGTTTTCACTGAACAAAATATATATTCATTATACCATGCAGGATTCACTCAGGAAAACCAAAACCTGACTGTAAATCTTTCTTCAAACCTTCCCCAAAAGGACAGCAAGAATATACAAGGGCAACTCTTTTACCTCAGACCTTTTAAAGATTAATTAAACATTAGCTGTGAATGTATGCCCTTTCCTTGGGATGCAAAAAGCACATCCAACAGTTAAAATAGAGGCTAATGACAGCCTCATGATAAGTGATGTTTTCACCCATGTCTGTTTCACAAGACCAGTGGGTTTATGGACCCATCCCCTGGTCATTTCCCTAGTCTCTACTGTATAATTGGACTAAAGGTACTAGTCAATTACTAAAATCTAATCATTAGCTCCCTGATTTATAAAGACAATATTACTATGGTAGAAAGGATTGAGTGGTTGATCCTAGAAATTGACTGTTTAGCTATGAATATTTTTGTTACATATATATTAATTAATGATTTTTTGCTTATACTTCCCCAGGTATTATGTGATAGAAGTTCCTTCTCTCATACTCTATCTTCCTTCCCTTGTTTCAACTCCTAATAGGCAGCCTCCTACTTAATAGTCCTCCTATCAGATTCCGGATTCTAGTAACACTGTTCTCCCATGATGCCTCCAACATAAAAGATGGTGACACTGTCCTGTTGTTGACAATCTCTGAGTTGTCTCTCTGTCCCCTATTTGACATCTCAGTTCTTCTATCACCTATGTAACAAATTCCATGTATTAAAGTTATTTTGTTCAGAAGATCTAAAGTAGTTCTTTCCTACTTAAATCTAAATGTTTTCCTGACTTTTTCTGAATGAAGAAGCAAAACATCAGAAAAATGCATTATATAACTGCTTTCAGAATTGCAAAGGTAAAGAAATCATTCTTCTGTCTATATTTCTTCCTCACTTTCATACAGGGGATACATGATAAGGCTTCTGCACATAGACTAAAACCAAAGAACTGCTCCCAAAGTAGGCAAACAATCTTGGAAGATATACACATGTGTGTTAGAACTGAAGGGAAAATCAAAGCTTGGAATAACACTAGAATAACCTCCCCACCTCCTAACACATACACAAAGATCTGGCCACTTACCAGAGAAAAGAGGGTGTTAGGATATGAGTGTAGGATGAGGGAGAGGAAATGCAGCCTCAGTAAAATATACTAATGTGTTTCAATCCCAACCCCCAAATTGCTCTATCAACTTTGGCCACTGTTGGTCCTGAACCCTGTCCAGCTTCCGTGCCTCCTCTACTCCAATGTCTCTGGCAGCTGACTCTGTCACCCAGGTGCAGAAAGCCCACAATCAGCCCTAACACTTCTATCAATCCAGAACAAACTCATGCAAGTTTGGAATTTTGATTACAACACAGAATTAAAATCTTTAATTACTGACCTGAGACAACTGTATAATTTAATCTAGTCCCTAATTAATAAATAAGAATTTTAAACCAAGGATCCCTAGTCATTTGAATAAAAAATAGAAACAGTAAAATAAAACGTAATATAAGGATGAAGACAGAATGTGGAAAAAATAAAGAAAAATATTCAAAGATCAGAAATCGTGTTTTAAAAAGTCTATTTTCTTTAAAGAGATGGAAATAAAATTATATCTATGGATGAATAATAGACTTCTATGAGAATGGACTAACTGTAGAATAAGAAATAATCCTGGAGGTGGAGAATAGAATTTTCAAAATAACAAACCCAGTGGATTGATGATGATAAATCAGATAAAGTCATTTCCTAAGCAGTTGAGAAGGCAAAGTTTAGAAGATGTGTCAGAATGCAAAACAGACAAAGAAATGGAAAATATGAATGGCAGAAAACTTAAGATTTATGCAGTATTTATTAATAAGTCTAAACTTATCTATTAGGAATTTCAGAAAAGGCAAAAAGAAAACAATGGTTTAAACAAATAATAACAAAGAAATTCCCATTCTGGAGAAGATAGTGGTGTAGGAAGACGCTGGGCTCACCACGTCCTGATGATCACTTACATTCCACCCACATCTGCTAAATAACCCAGAAAACTGCCAGAAGACTAGCAGAATGGACTCTCTGGAGCTAAGCTAGGCAAAGAGGCCCACAGAAGAGTGTAGGAAGGGCAGAGAGGTGGTGTGTGCTACACAGACTGGCGGGAGAGAACCGGAGCAGTGGAGGGGCAGCCCGCCTGGCAAGGCAGAGCCCCTGAGTCTGGCTTGCAAAAGTGGAGGGGCCAGACTGTGTGAGTTCTGACAGCCAGAGGGAATAACATGTGGAATGTTATAAGTCAACAGCTGTGCTCGGAGAGCTAGAGGGTGAGAGGACACCTGGATGGAGAGTCTTGAGCCCTGGAAGACAGAGCTTAGCCCAGCAGGATACAAAGGCACTGGCCAGAGCCATCTCTTTCTCCCATCCCCCAGGTGAAATCCCAAAGGGAACCATTTCCTGTCACCGAACTTGCTTGCACCGCACAAACACCCAATGCTGTGCTTCTGTGGATCCATCCCTCTGACGGGTCTGCCTGACTCCCTCCTGGTCCTGCAGGGCCCCTCCTGCAAGGGACCACGGAGGGCAAAGCGAGCTAAGCCTGCCCCTCCCACCCCTGTGCACCTTGCAGATCCACCCCAGCTATATGCCAGATCCCATCAAAGCAGCACCACAAGCCTGGCAGTGTGCAAGTAGCCCAGAAAGGGGCCACACCACTGCACAGGGAGTCCTGCCCCTGGGAGAGGGGAAGATAAGGTACACACCAGTCTGACTGTGGCCCCAGCAGTGGGCTAGGGACAGACATCAGGTCTGAGTGCAGCCCGGCCCACCAACACAAGTTATTCCAGACAGCACAGGGGAAGTGCCCTGCAGTTCCACACCACTCCAGGGACTATCCAAAATGACAAAACAGAAGAATTCTCCTCAAAAGAAACTCCAGGAAGTAGCGACAGCTAACAAATTGATAAAAAACGATTTAAGCAATATAATGGAACAAGAATTTAGAATAATAGTCATAAAATTAAACGCTGGGCTTGAAAAAAGCATAGAGGACAGCAGAGAATCTATTGCTACAGAGATCAAGGGACTAAGAAACAGTCATGAGAAGCTAAAAAATGCTATAAATGAGGTGCAAAATAAAATGGAGGCGAACACAGCTCAGATTGAAGAGGCAGAGGAGAGAATAGGTGAATTAGAAGATAAAATTATGGAAAATGAGGAAGCTGAGAAAAACAGAGATTAAAAAAATCCAGGAGTATGAGCGGAGAATTAGAGAACTAAATGATGCAATGAAATGGAACAAAATCCATATAATAGGAATTCCAGAAGAGAAAGAGAGAAACAGGCTGAAGGTGTATTTGAACAAATCACAGCTGAGAACTTCCCTGATCTGCAGAAGGAAAAAGCCATTGAAATCCAAGAGGCAAAGAGAACTCCCTCCAGCCATAACTTGAATCGATCTTCTCCAAGACATATCATAGTCAGACTGGCAAAATACAAGGATAAAGAGAAAATTCTGAAAGCAGCTAGGGATAAACACACTCTAATATATAAAGGGAGACCGATAAGACTAGTGGCAGACCTATCTACTAAAACTTGGCAGGCCAGAAAGGAATGGCAGGAAATCTTCAATGTGATGAACAGAAAAAATATGCACCTGAGAATCCTTTATCCAGCAAGTCTGTCATTCAGAATAGGAGAGATAAAGGTATTCCCAAACAAACAAAAACAGAAGGAATTCAACACCACTAAACCAGCCCTACAACACATCCTAAGGGGGATTCTGTGAGTGAAATGTTGCAAGGACCACAAAGGACCAGAGACATCACTACAAGCATGAAACCTACAGACATCACAACGACTCTAAACCCATATCTTCCAATAATAACACTGAATGTAAATGGACTAAATGCTCCAACCAAAAGACACAGGGTATCAGAATGGATAAAAAAAACAAGACCCGGGGCGCCTGGGTGGCGCAGTCGGTTAAGCGTCCGACTTCAGCCAGGTCACGATCTCACGGTCTGTGAGTTCGAGCCCCGCGTCAGGCTCTGGGCTGATGGCTCGGAGCCTGGAGCCTGCTTCCGATTCTGTGTCTCCCTCTCTCTCTGCCCCTCCCCCGTTCATGCTCTGTCTCTCTCTGTCTCAAAAATAAATAAACGTTAAAAAAAATTTAAAAAAAAAAAAAAAAAAAAAAAAAAACCAAGACCCATCTATTTGCTGTCTATAAGAGACTCATTTTAGACCTGAGGACACCTTTAGATTGAAAGTGAGGGGATGGAGAACTATCTATCATGCTACTGGAAGTCAAAAGAGAGCTGGAATAGCCATACTTATATCAGACAAACTAGACTTTAAATTAAAGGCTGTAACAAGAGGAAGAAGGGCATTATATAATAATTATGGAGTCTATCCATCAGGAAGAACTAAGAATTACAAATGTCTATGCGCCAAATACAGGAGCCCCCAAATATATAAAACAATTAATCACAAACATAAGCAACCTTATTGAAAAGAATGTGGTAATTGCAGGGGACTTTAAGACTCCACTTACAACAATGGATAGATCATCTAGACACAGGATCAATAAAGAAACAAGGGCCCTGAATAATACATTGGATCAGATGGATTTGACAGATATATTTAGAACTCTGCATCCCAAAGCAACAGAATATACCTTCTTCTCGAGTTCACATGGAACAATCTCCAAGATAGATCACAAAACAGCCCTTCATAAGTATAAAAGAATCGAGGTCATATCATACATACTTTCAGACCACAATGCTATGAAGCTTGAAATCAACCACAGGGAAAAGCCTGGAAAACCTCCAAAAGCATGGAGGTTAGAGAACACCCTACTAAAGAATGAATGGGTCAACCAGGCAATTAGAGAAGAAATTAAAAAAATATATGGAAACAAACGAAAATGAAAATACAACAATCCAAATGCTTTGCGATGCAGTGAAGGCAGTCCTCAGAGGAAAATACATTGCAATCCAGGCCTATCTCAAGAAACAAGAAAAATCCCAAATATATAATCTAACAACACACCTAAAGGAAATAGAAACAGAACAGCAAAGACACCCTAAACCCAGCAGAAGAAGAGAAATAATAAAGATCAGAGCAGAAATAAACAATATAGAATCTAAAAAACTGTAGAGCAGATCAATGAAACCAAGAGTTGGTTTTTTGAAAAAATAAACAAAATTGATAAACTTCTTGTCAGGCTTCTCAAAAAGAAAAGGGAGATGACCCAAGTAGATAAAAGCATGATTGAAAATGGAATTATTACAACCAATCCCTCAGAAATACAAGCAATTATCAGGGAATACTATGAAATATTATATGCCAACAAACTGGACAACCAGGAGGAAATGGACAAATTCCTAAGCACCCACACACTTCCAAAACTCAAACAGGAAGAAATAGAAAACTTGGACAGACCCATAACCAGTGAAGAAATTGAATCATTTATCAAAAATCTCCCAACAAATAAGAGTCCAGGACCAGATGGCTTCCCAGGGGAATTCTACCAGACATTTAAAGTAGAGATAATACCCATCCTTCTCAAGCTGTTCCAAAAAATGGAAAGGGAAGGAAAACTTGCAGACTCATTCTATGAAGCCAGCATTACTTTGATT
Organism: Neofelis nebulosa; assembly: GCF_028018385.1. Classification (NCBI taxonomy): domain Eukaryota; kingdom Metazoa; phylum Chordata; class Mammalia; order Carnivora; family Felidae; genus Neofelis; species Neofelis nebulosa. Next base: position 23,632,127 of record NC_080783.1, read on the forward strand.
CCTAAAGCAGACAGAGACCCAGCAAAAAAGAGAACTACAGGCCAATATCTCTGATGAATATGGATGCAAAAATTCTCAATAAGATAATAGCAAATCGAATTCAAAATCATATAGAAAGAATTATACACCATGATCAAGTGGGATTCATTCCTGGGATGCAAGGCTGGTTCAACATTCGCAAATCAATCAACGTGATACGTCACATTAATAAAAGAAAAGAACCATATGATCCTGTCAATCGATGCAGAAAAAGCATTTGACAAAATTCAATATCCTTTCTTAATAAAAACCCCCAGGAAAGTCGGGATAGAAGGAACATACTTAAACATCATAAAAGCCATTTATGAAAAGCCCACAGCTAATATCATCCTCAATGGGGAAAAACAGCTTTCTCCCTGAGATCAGGAACATGACAGGGATGTCCACTCTCAAAGTTGATGTTTAACATAGTGTTGGAAGTGCTAGCATCAGCAATCAGACAACAAAAGGAAATCAAAGGCATCATAATTGGCAGTTATGAAGTCAAGCTTTCACTTTTTGCAGATGACATGATATTATACATGAAAACCCAATAGACTCCACCAAAAGTCTGCTAGAACTGATACATGAATTCAGCAAAGTTGTAGGATACAAAATCAATGTACAGAAATCACTTGCATTCTTATACACTAATAATGAAGCAACAGAAAGACAAATAAAGAAACTGATCCCATTCACAATTGCACCAAGAAGCATAAAATACCTAGGAATAAACCTAACCAAAGATGTACAAGATCTGTATGCTGAAAACTATAGAAAGCTTATGAAGGAAATTGAAGAAGATATAAAGAAATGGAAAAACATTCCGTGCTCATGGATTGGAAGAATAAATATTGTCAAAATGTCAATACTACCCAAAGCTATCTACACATTCAATGCAATCCTAATCAAAATTGCACCAGCATTCCTCTCAAGGGTAGAACAAGCAATCCTAAAATTTGTATGGAACCAGAAAAGGCCCCGAATAGCCAAAGTAATATTGAAGAAGACGACCAAAGCAGGAGGCATCACAATCCCAGACTTTAGCCTCTACTACAAAGCTATAATCATCAAGACACCATGGTATGGGCACAAAAACAGACACATAGATCAATGGAACAGAATAGAAACCCCAGAATTAAGACCCACAAAAGTATGGCCAACTAATCTTTGACAGGGCAGGAAAGAATATCCAATGGAAAAAAGACAGTCTCTTTAACAAATGGTGCTGGGAGAACTGGACAGCAACATGCAGAAGAATGAAACTAGACCACTTTCTTACAACATTCACAAAAATAAACTCAAAATGGATGAAAGACCTAAATGTGAGACAGGAAACCATCAAAACCCTAGAGGAGAAAGCAGGAAAAGACCTCTCTGACCTCAGCCGCAGCAATTTCCTACTTGACACATCCCCAAAGGTAAGGGAGTTAAAAGCAAAAATGAACTACTGGGACCTCATCAAGATAAGAAGCTTCTGCACAGCAAAGGAAACAATCAACAAAACTAAAAGGCAACCAATGGAATGGGAAAAGATATTTGCAAATGACATATCGGACAAAGGGCTAGTATCCAAAATCTATAAAGAGCTCACCAAACTCCACACCCAAAAAACCAAATAATCCAGTGAAGAAGTGAGCAGAAAACATGAATAGACACTTCTCTAAAGAAGACATCTGGATGGCCAACAGGCACATGAAAAGATGCTCAACGTCACTCCTCATCAGGGAAATACAAATCAAAACCACACTGAGATACCGCCTCATGCCAGTCAGAGTGGCTAAAATGAACAAATCAGGAGAATATAGGTGCTGGTGAGGTTGTGGAGAAACGGGAACCCTCTTGCACTGTTGGTGAGAATGCAAACTGGTGCAGCCGCTCTGGAAAACCCTGTGGAGGTTCCTCAAAAAATTAAAAATAGATCTCCCATATGACCTAGGAATTGACCCAAGGGGTAAAGGAGTGCTGATGCATAGGGGCACTTGTACCCCAATGCACTCTCAACAATAGCCAAATTACGGAAAGAGCGTAAATGTCTATCAACTGATGAATGGATAAAGAAATTGTGGTTTATATACACAATGTAATACTACATGGCAATAAGAAAGAATGAAATATGGCCTTTTGTAGCAACATGGATGGAAATGGAGAGTGTTGTGCTAAGTGTAATAAGTCATACAGAGAAAGACAGATGCCATATGTTTTAACTCTTATGTGGATCCTGAGAAACTTAACAGAAGACCATGGGGGAGGGGAAGGAAAAAAAAACAAAAGAGGTTAGAGAGGGAGGGAGCCAAACCATAAGAGACTCTTAAAACCTGACAACAAACTGAGGGTTGACGGGAGGGTGGGTGATGGGTATTGAGGAGGGCACCTGTTTGGATGAGCACTGGGTGTTGTATGGAAACCAATTTGACAATAAATTTCATATTAAAAAAAAAAGAAATTCCCTGAGCTAAAGGACACCACCACTCTTAGACTGAAAAATTCTTCTATGTTATATAAGATATGAAAAACAAACACAAATAAATAAAAGCTTCATCTATGTTCAGCTGAAATTTGACAACTCTTAAATAATAAAAATACTTAAAAGATTATATAGAAAAGAATGGTGAGATATTAAATTACAAGTTTCATAAAAGCACCATCATTCTATATTTTCTATCGTCTAATAGAAGTATTAGCCCATTTGCAAAAATGTTAAAAGATTTAACTAAAAACAGTTGACACTTTTCAACCTTTTACACACATTAAATATATAGGATGGTTAAGAGTATGGAGAGATGTGTGAGGAGGATTTCCTTAGAGAAAGTCCTCATGTGTGTCCTACCTCTTCAAGAGGGATACAGGGCAGGAATATCATAGTCCCAAACCCATTGTGTGGGCCACTAACTCGGCCTTCCAGGAGCCAGATGTTTGTTCTTTGCAGCTGGAATGCACAATGGATCTGTGTTAAATGTGCACTCTACAACAGCAAGGTAAAGAGCTCATAACGGGGAAACACTGTATGCTCTCATAACAACAGATCACAGAGGAATGAACCCCAGGGATCAGAATGTGATACTAGTAGAAATATTGACCTAAAATTGTTTTTTTAAATATATAAAGGGCAGCCTGATAGGGAAAATAAACTCAAGTAGAAAGAAACTATAACGTGGACCACCAGGGGGAATATGGAGGCTGGCCCAAGGAGAAGCACTGGCTCAAGAAAGGAAGTTCCTGGGGCACCTGGGTGGCGCAGTCGGTTAAGCGTCCGACTTCAGCCAGGTCATGATCTCGCGGTCTGTGAGTTCGAGCCCCGCGTCAGGCTTGGGCTGATGGTTCAGAGCCTGGAGCCTGTTTCCGATTCTGTGTCTCCCTCTCTCTCTGCCCCTCCCCCGTTCATGCTCTGTCTCTCTCTGTCCCAGAAAGAAAGAAAGAAAGAAAGAAAGAAAGAAAGAAAGAAAGAAAGAAAGAAAGAAAGAAAGAAAGAAAGAAAGAAAGGAAGTTCCTTAGAGGACTTGGGAGGGCAGCTGGAAGAATTCATGATAGTACCCATGAGTGTAACAGCTTTGCATAGATGCCAGATTCAAAGAACCTGAAGCCATCATAAAGTGGATTGAGTCAAATAATAACTTTTCTATTCCTCTACAGTTCCTCCCTCTTCCAACTTCAACCTTACAAGTTAACAAACTGGAAAAGAAAAGGAAAAGAAAATGGAAAGAAATAGGAAGGACCACATACAACTAATATCACATCTGTGCCCCTCTGAAAGTATCTAGACCAAAGCAGGGCCAGCTGGAAGATGATTTAACTTATATTTGGAGCTTTGATATTACACAAAGCTTTTAATGAGAGAGAGAGAAAGATAGAAAGAGAGAATCTTAAGCAGGTACCACGCTCAGTGCAGTGCCCAATCCAGGGTTTGATCACACAACCCTGGGATCATGACATGAGCTGAAATCAAGAGTTGGATGCCCAACCGAAGCACCCAGGTGCCCCGGAAAGCTGCATATCTTTAATTACTGATTTGAGGCTTATGTTTTGCAACCTAAAGTCAACACAGAATTAACTAATAATGCTAATGAAGACTACACTAAATTTTCACGCAGAGATAAGAGGAATTACCTCCACTAAGTAGTTTTAAAGGACTGCAGGTCACATAAATAAAGTTGCTTTTATGATTACACTACAAAGTCCTCTTATTTTGAAATAATACAATAAAAAGTATCTCTAACCTGAAGGCAGCTAGTAAAGACTGAAAGAGGTGATTGCTACTTCAAATGTGAAAACAGCAATGCAAAACTTCAAGGAACATGAAGAATCAAGAAAATGTGACATCACCAAAAGAGCACTATACTCTTCAAGTAACAAAAACCAAAGATACTGAGATCTGCAATTCACCCTAAAGAATTCAAAATAGTTATTTTGAGAAAACTTAATGAGTTCACAAAACAAAGACAATTCAACAAAAGTCAGAAAACCAATATATAAACATAAATGAGAAATTTAACAAAGTGATAGAAACAAACAATAGAAATTCTGGAGCTAAAGAATTAAATGAATGAATAAAATAAAAAAAATTCAACAGAGAACATCAACATCAGAATAAATCAAACAGAAGAAAAAATAGATGAGTTAGAGAATAAGAATTTTTAAATAACCAAGTCAGAGAAGAACAAAGAGAAAAGAATAAGTAAGAGTGAAGAAAGTATACATGACTTATTGAATGCCATGAAGAAAAGCACCAATATCAGAATTATTGGAGTTCCAGAAGAAGAGAGGGAGAAGGGGACAGAAAGTTTATTTAAAGAAATAATAGCTGAGAACTTCCCAAACCTGGGGAAAAAAACATGCACATCGAAGTTCATGGAGCTAATAGACCCTCCCACTATTTCAATTCAAAATAGTCTTCTCTAACATACATTATAATGAAAATGTCAAAAATCAAAATCAGAGAATCCTAAAAGTAGCAAGAGAAAATAATATGACTACAAAGGCACCTCCATTAAGCTATATGTGGATTTCTCGGCAGAAATCTTACAGAACAATCAAAAGAGGAATTATTCAGTTAAAGTGCTACAAAAAAAAAAAAAAAAACCTGCCAGCCAAAAACACTGTATCCAGCTATCTTTCAGAAAGGTAGAAGAAATACTTTTCCAAACAAGTAAAAGCTGAGGGAGTTCATCACCACATAACATGGTTCACAAGAAATCCTGAAAGGAGATCTTCAAGCTGAAGTAAAAAGACACTAATCAGTAACACAAAAACTTCTCAAAAGAAAAAAACACACTGGTAAAGGCAAATATACAGTCAGATTTAGAATACTCTAATTCTGTAATATGATGATGCAGTAACCAGTTAACTGTATTAAAAAAGTTAAAGGAAAAGAGTATTAAAAGTAACTATAGCTACTATAATTTCTTAACAAATACACAACACAAAAAATAAATAAACTGTGACATCAAAAACATAAATGGGTGGGAGGTAAAAGGGTCAAGGTTTTGTATGCAACTGAAGTTAAGGTTCTATCAACATATAATGGACTATTATACCTATATGACATTTTATGTTAGCCTCATGATAACCATAAAGCAAAAACTTATAGCAGATCCACAAGAGATAAAGACAAGGGAATCAGATAATACCCTCATAGGACAGCACCAATTCACAAAGGTAGGCAGCAAGAAAAGGAAAAAAGGTATAAAACTACAAAACAGCCAAAAAGTAATTATTAGGAGATATTAGTAAGTTCTTACATACCAATAATTACTCCAAATGTAAATGGAGTAAATGACTGAATTCTCCAATCAGAAGATGCACAGTAGATCAATGATAAAGAAAAAAACTATACGCTGTCTATAAGAGGCTCACCTCAACTTTAAGTAAATACATAGGCTCAGAGTAAAAGGGTGGGAAAAGATATCACATGCAAGCAGAAACCAAAAGAAAGCAAGAAGACACTTATATCAGACAAAATGGAATTTAAGTCAAAAATGGTAGGGGCGCCTGGGTGGCGCAGTCGGTTAAGCGTCCGACTTCAGCCAGGTCACAATCTCGCGGTCCGTGAGTTCAAGCCCCGCGTCAGGCTCTGGGCTGATGGCTCGGAGCCTGGAGTCTGTTTCCGATTCTGTGTCTCCCTCTCTCTCTGCCCCTCCCCCGTTCATGCTCTGTCTCTCTCTGTCCCAAAAATAAATAAAAAACGTTGAAAAAAAATTTAAAAAAAATGGTAGAGATGGCCATTATATAGTGATAAAGATATCAGTTTATCAAGATTTAACAATTGCAAATATGTGCACAGCCATTATCAAATTACCTGAACATATTAAGTGAAAATCAACAGATGTGAAGAACAAATAGACCACAATAAAATAAGGGACTTCAATATCCCACTTTTAGCAATGGATAGATAATCCAGACAGAAAATAAAAAGGGAAACATTAGACTTGAATTATACTTTAGACCAAATGGACCTAAAACACATAAAGAGGACATTCCATCCAAAACACATTCTTCTCAAATGCACAAAGAACATTCTGCAAGATAGATCATAGAGTAAGACACAAAACAAGTCAGCAAATTTAAAAAGACTGAAATAATACCAACTATCTTTTCTGATCACAATATTTTGAAATGAGAAATCAACAAAAGGAAAGCCAGAAAATTTTAAAACATGTAGAAACTAAACACACCCTTAAACAACCAATGGATTGAAAAATAAATCAAAAGTGAAATAAAACAAAATCTTTAAACAAACAAAAATTGAAACACAATACACCCAAACCTAGAGGATGCTAATAAAAGCTGCTCTTAGGGGGAAGTTTATAGTGACAAATGCATTTATTAAGAAAAAAGAACTATCTCAAATTACCGAGCTAACTTTATACCTCAAAGAACTAGAAAAAGAAGAAAAATTAAGACCAAAATTAGGAGAAGGAAGAAAATAAAAGGATCAGAAAAGAAATAAATGAAACAGAAACCATAAAAACAATGGAAAAGATAAGAATTTATAGTGTTTTTTTCAAAATACAAACAAAATTGACCAACCTTTAGTTAGACTAAGACAAAAAAAAGAGATGATGAATATATAAAATCAGAATTGAAAGAAGAGATACAACTAAGCACAGAAATACATATAACCATAGAGACTGCAATGAACAATTACATGCAAAGTGTATACCCTAGAAGAATAGATAAATTTCAAGAAACATACAATCTACCAAGATTAAATCATGAAATGAAAAATCTGAACAGACTAATAACAATTAAGGATACTGAATCAGTAACCAAAAACCTCCCAACACAGAAAGGGCCAGGACCAAATGGCTTCACTGATGAATCCTACCAAATATTTAAAGAAAAATTAATGATAATCCTTCTCAAACTCTTCCAAAAAATTAAAGAGGATGGTGCACTTCTAAACTCATCTTTCAAGGCCAGCATTACCCTGCTACAAAAACCAGAAGACAGTACTACAAGAAAACTATAGATCAATATCCCTGATGAAGAAAGGTGCAAATATTTGCAACAAAACACTAGCAAACTGGCTTCACAACAATGCATTAAAACAATCATACACCGTGATCAAGTGAAATTTATTCCTGAGATGCAAGGCTAGTTCAACATTAGCAAATCAACAAATATGATAACATTCAATTAAATAATGAAAGATAAGGGAGGAGCCAAGATGATGGAACAGCGTGGAAGATTTTTTTGCGTCTCTCATCCCTGAAATACAGCCAGATCAACACTAAACCATCCAGTTGGCCCAGAAAACGGACTTGAGAATCAATACAACAATCTGCACAACCTGAACCAGAGAACTCAGCAGGTACATGGCACAGAGAGGTGAACTGGGGGAGAAAGCCACAGAGGGCAAGAAGCTGTTTTTGCTGGCGGAGAAAGGACGGAGATCGGGGGAGAGTACAGAAAGCATCACCCCCGCCCAAAAGCAGCTAGAGAGAAAATAAAGAGTACATAAGGGACTGAACAAAAAAGGGAAAAAGGAGAGAGGGTTTAAATTCCATCAAGACTCTATAAACAAGAGAAGCACAGAGTCTGAAACTCCACAGCTTGATACCTGGCAGTCTTCTGGTGGGAATGGTGAATCCCCAGGAGCAGAGAGTGAGGTCCTCGGGGGTCCTTGGGCCACTTGGGAGAAGTGGTTCCCTTGCTGGGAGGACATTTTGTAGAAGCTGTGCAGCCCCCAAAGGCAAAGGTCCCAGTAGACCCCAGAAAACAATCACAATCACTGGTGCTGGAACAAGGATGTTAAGGGAGAAGCCTGGCACGATGTGTGTTGTGATTTTCCACAATACCTGAAATGCTGCTGCTACACAGTTCCATGAACTTTTTCTGAGGTGGGCTGGCACCTAGCCACAGTCTCTGGACATCAGCAGCAGCGTGGTCTCCTGAATGTTTCTGGGGGTGGGCCAGCACCTGGCAATTGCTCAGTGAGACCATCCCCCAAAAGGTCTAAGCAAGTCAAAGTTGCAGTCGTTCAGAAGTGTGGGGTTGGGAAACACAGCCGCATATGAGATAAAACTCAGGAGGGAGGTGCCACTTGGCAACCTGATGGGTTAGCCATAGATGATGTAAAAGCAGGGAGTGTACAGAAACTGGAGACAAAGGAGGGGTGTATGATTGCTGGTCAGGGAGAGCAAAGTTCTGATACTAGAGATGGGGTAGCTGGGTGATGCCATTTTCACCTTTCCTGTGCATGCACAAAAACACCTACAGACACCACAACAATTCACCCCAGTAAGCTAAACAGCACCATCTAGTGGAGAATGGAGCCATTACACTAAGCCCCATGCAAATGGGCCAACATCGCTCTTCAGGAACAACATAAGTCTATCCACCTGCTTAGTTTACAGACTATAATGTTCTTCATAGTTCGACTTCTAGGGGAAACTGATGTAATTTCAATCGTACTTCAGTCTGTTTGCTGGGTTTTTTTTTCTTTTCTTATTCTTGAATACAGAAAGAGAAAATGTTTATTTTTATTTTCCATTTCTATTAAAAATATTTTTATTTTTTTTCTACTTTATTTTTACCTTTTGGTAAATATTTCAAATTCTGTTTTTTTACTTCCATCATTTCATTTTATTCTATTTCATTGTAATCATTTTGTCAAATTTTCAAACATTTTCCTTTTTTTTTTTTTTTGCTTTTATCTTTCCCTTTTTTCTCTAATCTATCAAGCTCCTTTCAACAACCAGACCAGAACACACCTAAGATCTAGCATCCTTTATTTGATTTTTTGTGTTGTTTTTAGTTTTTTAATTTTTCTTTTACTGTATTAATTCCTTTCCTTCCTTTGAAGTGATGAAATGAAGGAATTCACCCCAAAAGAAAGGCCAGAAAGAAATGACAGCCAGGGATTTAATCAACACAGATACAAGCAATACATCTGAACCAGAATTTAGAATCACGAGAATAAGAATACTAGCTGGGTTTGAAAACAGATTAGAATCCCTTTCTGTGGAGATAAAAGCCAGTCAGGATGAAATAAAAAATGCTATAACTGAGCTGCAATCTCGAATGGATACCACAGCGACAAGGATGGATGAGGCAGAGGAATGAATCAGTGATATAGAAGACAAACTTATGGAGAACAATGAAGCAGAGAAAAAGAGGGAGATAGGGCAAAAGAGCACAATTTAAGAATTAGAGAAATCATTGACTTATTAAAAAGGAACAGAATCAGAATCATAGGGGTCCCAGAAGATGAAGAGACAGAAAAAGGGGTGGAAGAGTTATGTGAGCAAATCATAGCAGAAAACTTTCCTAACGTGGGGAAAGACACGGACATCAAAATCCAGGAAGCACAGAAGACTTCTATTAGATTCAACAAAAACTGGCAATCAACAAGGAATATCACAGTCAAATTCACAAAATACTCAGGCAAGGAAAGAATCATGAAAACAGCAGGGTAAAAAAAAAAAAGTCCTTAACCTACAAGGAAAGACAGATTAGGTCTGCAGCAGACCTATCCACAGAAACTTGGCAGGCCAGAAAGGCCTGTCAGGATATATTCAGTGTGCTGAATCAGAAAAATATGCAGCCAAGAATTCTTTATCCAGAAAGTCTGTCATTCAAAATAGAAGGAGAGATTAAAAGCTTCCCAGACAAACAAAAATTAAAGGAGTTCATGACCACTTTTAAGGGGGACTCTCTGAGGGGAGAAAAGATGGGGAAAAAAAAGACCAAAGGAACAATAACTAGAAAGGACCAGAGAACACCACTAGAAACTTCAACTCTACAAGCAACATAATGGTGATAAATTCATATGCTTCACCACTCACTCTAAATGTCAATGGACTCAATGCTCCAATCAAAAGACATAGGGTAACAGAATGGATAAGAAAATAAGATCCATCTATATGCTATTTACAAGAGACCCACTTTAGATCTAAAGACACCTTCAGATTGAAAGTAAGGGGATGGAGAACTATCTATCAAGCTAATGGTCACCAAAAGAAAGCCAGAGTAGCCACACTTATATCAAACAATGTAGACTTTAAAAACTGTAACAAGAGATGGAGACTGGAATTATATCATAATTAAGGGGTCTATCCACGAAGAAGATCTAACAATTGTAAATATTTATGCTCTAAATGTGAAAGCACACAAATGTATAAACAAATTAATCACAAACATAAAGAAACTCATTGATAATAATACCATATTACTAGGGGACTTCAACACCCCACTTACAACAATGGACAGATCATCTAAACAGAAAATCAACAAGGAAACAATGGCTTAGAATGACACATTGGACCAGATGGACTTAAAAGATATATTCAGAACATTTCATCCTAAAGTAGTGGAATACACATTCTTCTCCAGTGCACATGAAATGCTCTCCAGAATAGATCACATACTGCGACAGAAATCAACCTTCAACAAGTACAAAAAGATCGAGATCATACCATGAATATTTTCAGACCACAATGCTATGAAATTTGAAATCAACCACAAGAAAAAAATATGAAAAGATAACAAATACTTAGAGACTAAACCATTCTACTAAAGAATGAAAAGTCTAACCAAAAAGTTAAGGAGGAAATTAAAAAGTACATAGAAGCTAATGAAAATAATAACACCACAACCCAAAACCTCTGGGATGGAGCAAAGGTGGTCATAAGAGGAAGTATATAGCAATCCAGGCCTTCCTAAAGAAGGAAGAAAGGTCACAGATATACAACCTGACATTACACCTTAAATAGCTGGAAAGAGAACAGCAAATAAAACCCCAAACCAGCAGAAGATAGGAAATAATAAAGATTAGAGCAGAAATCAATGTTATCAAAACCAAAAAAAATAAAAAACACAAAAACAACAACAACAACAACAAAAGTAGAACAGATCAATGAAACCAGAAGCTGGTTCTTTGAAAGAATTAATAAAATTGATAAACCACTAGCCAGTTTGGTCAAAAACCAAAAGGAAAGGACCCAAACAAACAAATAAAATCAAGAATAAAAGAGGAGAGATCGGGGCGCCTGGGTGGCGCAGTCGGTTAAGCGTCCGACTTCAGCCAGGTCACGATCTCGCGGTCCGTGAGTTCGAGCCCCGCGTCAGGCTCTGGGCTGATGGCTCGGAGCCTGGAGCCTGTATCCAATTCTGTGTCTCCCTCTCTCTCTGCCCCTCCCCCGTTCATGCTCTGTCTCTCTCTGTCCCAAAAATAAATAAAAAACGTTGAAAAAAAAATTTTAAAAAAAAGAGGAGAGATCACAACCAACACAGAAAAAATACAAATAATAATAAGAGAATATTATGTACAATTAAACGCCAATAAAATGGGCAATCTGGAAGAAATGGACAAATTCCTAGGAACATATAAACTACCAAAACTGAAACAGGAAGAAATAGAAAATTTGAACACATCCATAACTAGTAAAGAAATCGAGGTAGTAATCAAAAATCTCCCCAAAAACAAGAGTCCAGGACCAGATGGCTTTGCAGAGGAATTCTACCAAACATTTAAAGAAGATTTAACACCTATTCTCTTGAAGCTGTACCAAAACATCGAAATGGAAGGAAACATTCCAAACTCTATGAAGCCAGCATTACCTTGATTCCAAAACCAGACAGAGATCCCACAAAAAGGAGAACTATAGACCAATTTCCCTGATGAACATGGACACAAAAATCCTCAACAAGATACTAGCCAACAAGATCCAACAATACATTAAAAAAATTATTCACCGTGACCAAGTGGGATTTATACTTGGGATACAGGTCTGGTTCAATATCTGCAAAATAATCAATGTGATACATTGCATCAATAAAAGAAAGGACAAGAACCACATGATCCTCTCAATAGATTCAGAGAAAGTATTTTGACAAAATACAGCACTCTTTCTTGATAAAAATCCCTCAAGAAAGTAGGGATAGAATGATCATACCTCGAGATCATAAAAGCCATATATGAAAGACCCACCGCTAATATCATCCTCAATGGGGAAAAACTGAGAGATTTCCCCTTACGGTCAGGAAGAAAACAGGGATGTCCACCCTCACCACTGTTATTCAACATAGTATTGGAAGTCTTAGCCTCAGCAATCAGACAACACAAAGAAATAAAAGGTATCCAAATCAGCCAAGAGTAGGTCAAACTTACACTCTTTGTAGATGACATAATACTCTATATGGAAAACCCGAAAGATTCCACCAAAAAACTGCTGGAACTGATCCATGAATTCAGCAAAGTTGCAGGATATAAAATCAATGCATAGAAATTGATTGCATTTCTATACACCAATAATGAAGCAACAGAAAGAGAAATCAAGAAATAGATCCCATTTATAATTGCACCAAAAACCATAAAATACCTAGGAATAAATCTAACCAAAGAGGTAAAAAAATCTATACACTGAAAACTATAGAAAGCTTATGAAAGAAATTGAAGACACAAAAAAATGGAAAAATAGTCTATGCTCCTGGATAGGAAGAAAAAATACTATTAAAATGTCAATACTACCCAAAGCAATCTACGTATACAATGCAATACCTACCAAAATAATACCAGCATTCTTCACAGAGCTAGAACAAATAATCTTAAAATTTCTATGAAACCAGAAAAGACCCTGAATAGCCAAAGCAATCTTGCAAAAGAAAACCAAAGCTGGAAGCAACACAATCCCAGATTTCAAGATTTATTACAAAGCTGTAATCATCAAGACAGTATGGCACATAAACAGACACTCAGATCAATGGAACAGAATAGAGAACCCAGAAATGGACCCACAAACATATGGCCAGCTAATCTTTGACAAAGCAGGAAAGATACCCAATGGAATAAAGAAAGTCTCTTCAGCAAATGGTGCTGGGAAAACTGGACAGCAACATGCAGAAGAATGAACCCTGGAAAACTTTCTTACACTGTACACAAAAGTAAATTCAAAATGGATGAAAGACCTAAATGTAAGACAGGAAACCATCAAAATCCTCAAGGAGAAAGCAGGCAAAAACCTCTTTGCCCTCAGTCACAGCAACCTCTTACTCAACACATCTCTGGAGGCAAGGGAAACCAAAGCCAAAATGAACTATTAGGACCTCATCAAAATAATAAGCTTCTTCACAGCAAAGGAAACAATCAGCAAAACTAAAAGGAAACCAAAGGAATGGGAGAAAATATTTGCAAGTGACATATCAGATAAAGGGTTAATATCCAAAATCTATAGAGAACTTATCAAACTCAACACCCAAAAAACAAATAATCCATTGAAGAAATGGGCAAAAGACATGAATAGACACTTCTCCAAAGAAGACATCCAGATGGTTAACAGACACATGAATAAATGCTCAACAGGGAAATACAAATCAAAACCACAATGAGATACCACCTCACACCTGTCAGAATGACTCACATTAACAACTCAGGCAACAACAGATGTTGGTGAGGATGAGGAGAAAGAGTATCTCTTTTGCACTACTGGTGGGAATGCAAACTGGTGCAGCCCCTCGGAAAACAGTATGGAGCTTCCTCAAGAAATTAAAAGTAGAACTACCCTATGACCCAGCAATTGCACTACTAGGTATTTATCCAAGGGATACAGGTATGTTGTCTTGAAGGGACACATGCACCCCAATGTTTATAGCAGCACTATCAACAATAGCCAAAGTATGGAAAGAGCCCAAATGTCCATCAATGGATGAATGGATAAAGAAGATGTGGTATATGTATATACAATGGGGTATTACTCAGCAATCAAAAAGAATGAAATCTTGCCATTTGCAACCATGTGGATGGAACTAGAGGGTATTATGCTGAGCAAAATTAGTCAGAGAAAGACAAAAATCATATAACTTCACTCATATGAGGACTTTAAGATATAAAACAGATTAACAAAAGGGAAGAAAAAGTAATATAAAATCAGAGAGGGAGGCAAAACATAAGAGACTCTTAAATACAGAGAACAAACAGAGGGTTGTTGGAGGGCTTGTGGGACGGGGGATGGGCTAAATGGGTAAGAGGCTTAAGGAATCTCATCCTGAAATCATTGTTGCACCATGTGCTAACTAACTTGGATGTAAATTATAAAAAATAAATAAATCATAGAAAGAAAAGAAACATAAAAAAAGAATGAAGGATAAAAATCATATGGTGATCTCAAAAGATGTAAGAAAAGCACTTAACAAGCCTCAACATCCTTTCATAAAAAAAAAATCAATAAATTGGGTAGAGAAAAAATATACCTCAACATAATAAAAGCCATATACAAGAAACCCACAGCTAACATCAGACTAAACTGTGAAAGGTTGAAGGTTTTCTTCTAATATCAGGAACCAGGCAAGGCTGCCCACTCTCATCACTCTTATTCAACATAGTACTGGTGGTCCTAGCTAGAGCAATCAGGCAAGATCAAGAAATAAAAAGCACCAAATGGATTCCTTCTTTCACTGATCAGAGAAGGGGGTCAAGAGTGGAAAGAGACTAGCCTTAGTCCCCAAGCTTCTAGAAAGTCCTTCCACATCCTGAACTTTTCTTACTCCCCCCAGAATACTAGCCCTGCTGTATATATATGTGGGGCGCCTGAGTGGCTCAGTTGGTTAAGCGTACAATTCTTGGTTTCAGCTCAGGTCATGATTTCAGTTTCCTGAGTTCCAACTCTGCATCTCAACCCTACTTGAGATTTTCTGTCTCTTTCTCTCTCTGCCCCCCCACTTGTATTCTCTCTGTCTTTCTCAAAATAAATAAACCTTAAAAAAAAAAAGATGCGTACTGCCATCTAAATACTGGACTCATTTACTAAAGGTAAAGAGACAAGAGACCCTCTGTCTCTTGGCAACATCTCATTTCTTCCTTTTGCTTTTGCCTCCCCCCCACAAGCAGCCCTTGGTTTAATCCTATTCTGCAATTCAAATTTCTATTTTTGTGTTGAACTTGCTCCTTTCTTTCATATTGAAAAGATGACATTGCCCCCAAAGCCAAAAGTCAATGAGAATTGAAAAGCATCCAAATAGGAAAAAAAAATAAAATTACCTTATTTGCAGGTGAAATGATCTTATTTATATATAAACCCAAAAGACTCAATGAAAAACACTGTTAGAACTAATCAACAAGTTCAGTAAAGATTCAGAATATAAAATCAAAATACAAAAAGTCAATTGTGTCTCTATACACAAACAATAAAATGAATAAAAAAGAAATAAAGAATGCAATCCCATTCACAATAGCATAACAAAAAATAAAATACTTAGGAATAAATTTAATCAAGGAAGTGAAAGATCTGTACAATGAAAACTACAAAACATTGATGAAAGAAACTAAGGAAGACACAGATATTCTGTTCCCAAGTACTGAGAAGAATTAATATTGTTAAAATTCCCATACTACCCAAAGCCATCTATAGATTCAATATAACCTCTATCAAAATTCTAACAGCATTTTTCACAGAAATAGGAAAAAAATCCTAAAATTTGTATAAAATTGCAATGATGCAAATAGCCACAGCAATCCCAAGAATAAAAGAACAAAGCTGAAGGTATCACACTTTTGATTTCAAAGCATACTACAAAGCTACAGTAATCAAAACAGTATAGTACTGACATAAAAATAGACACATAGACTAAAGGAACAGAATAGAGAGCCTAGAAATAAACTCCCATATATGCAATCAACTAGCATTTTATAAGGAACCCAAGAATATTCAATGGGGAAAAAAAAGTCTCTTTAATAAATGGTTTTAGGAAAACTGGATAACCACATACAGGAAATGAAACTGTATACTCATCTGACACTATTCATAAAAACTAACTCAAAATTGATTAAACTTCAGACCTGAAACCATGAAACTCCCAGAGAAAACATAAGAAAAAGCTTCTTAACATTGGTCTTGCCAATGATGTTTTTGGATATGACATCAAAAGCACAAGAAACAAAAGCAAAATCAAGTGAGACTACATTAAAAAGCCTCTGAACAGCAAAATACAATCAACAAAATGAAAAGGCAACCTGTGGAATGGAAGAAAATATTCACAAGCCACATATCTGATAAAGGGTAAATATTTAAATATATGAAGAACTCATACAGCTCAGTTACGAAAATAAATAAATAACTCAAAACGTGGGCAAATGCATGGAATATATATTTTTCTAAAGAACACATATAAATAGCCAACAGGTACATGAAAAGATTCTCAACATCATTAATCACCAGGAAAATGGAGATCAAAACCACAATGCAATACCATCTCCTACTTGTTACAATGGCTATCACCAAGAAGACAACAGATAATAATTGTTAGTAAGGCTTTGGAGAAAAGGGAACACTTGTGCACTGTGAATGAGAATGTAAACTGGTGCAGCCACTATGAAAAATAGGATGAAAATTTCTTCAAAAAAATACAGATAGGGGTGCCTGGGTGGCTCAGTCGGTTGAGTGACCAACCTTGGCCCAGGTCATGATCTCATGGTTTGTGAATTCGAGCCCCACATTGGGCTCTGTGCTGACAGCTCAGAGCCTGGAACCTGCATCTGCTTCTGTGTCTCCCTCTCTCTCTGCCCCTCCCCCACTCATGTTCTGTCTCTCTCTGTGTCAGAAATAAACATAAAAATTTTTTAAATAAAATAAAAATAGAACTACCATATGAAGCAACAACTCTACTTCTGACATATACCAAAAGGAAATGAAAACAAGATCTTGAAAAGATATCTGCACTCCCTGTTCATTACAGCATTTTTCATAATAGGTAAGGTATGAAAACAACCTAGGCCTCTGTCAATAGATTAATGAATAAACAAAATGTGGTGTACACACACACCCACACACTCACACACACACGCATGGGTTAACATTCAGATATAAGAGAGGAGGACACTCTGCCATTTGTCACAACATAGATGGGTCTTGAGAAAATCATGCTAAGTGAAATAAATCAGACAGAAAAAAAATACTGTATGATATAATTTATATGTGTGAATCTAAAAAATAAAAAACTCATAGAAGCAAAGAGTAGAATGGTCTTTGGGGCTGGAGGTAGGGACATTGGGGAGATGTTGATCAAAGAAAGGGTACAAACTTATAGGGAAAAAATTAAGAGAAATACTAGTAAAAAGGAATTCACTTTATTTTGCACTTTAGCATTTTTGTAAGACCCAAATTTTCTATCATGTTGTAGGTATTATGTTAAAAATTTTAATGTACTTAAAAAGAATATACTATGCATAAATATTTAATGTATTTGTACTATATTTTAGTAGCTTTTTCTCATACAAAAAGTCAACCCTGCTAATATACTCTTACAAGCCATAAGCACTTAGTGAATGAATCAACAAATCATTTTTAAGTGTAACTACTACCTTAAAGAGAATGCCTATGCCATTAGAAGATGAAAATGTTGGGGCACTGGGTGGCTCAGTCAGTTGAGCGACTGACTTCGGCTCAGGTCATGACCTCATGGTTTGTGAGTTTGAGCCCCGTGTCAGGCTCTGTGCTGACAGCTCAGATCCTGGAGCCTGCTTCCGATTCTCTGTCTCCCTCTCTCTCTGCCCCTCCCCACTCATGCTCTGTTTCTCTGTGTCTCAGAAATAAACATTAAAAAAAATTTTTTTAAAAAGAAAATGTTCCCTTATCCATGAATTCAGCAAAGTCACAGGATATAAAATCAATGCACAGAAATCAGTTGCACTTCTATACACCAATAATGAAGCAACAGAAAGAGAAATCAAGGAATAGATCCCATTTACAATTGCACCAAAAACCATAAAATACCTAGGAATAAACCTAATTAAAGAGGTGACAAATCTATACACTGAAGACTAGAGAAAGCCTATGAAAGAAACTGAAGACACACACACAAAAAAGGAAAAATATTCCATTCTCATGAATTGGAAGAATAAATACTGTTAAAATGTCAATACTACCCAAAGCAATCGATATATTTAATACAACCTATATCAGAATATCACCAGCATTCTTCACAGAGCTAGAATAAACAATCCTAAAATTTGTATGGAACCAGAAAATACCCCCAAATAGCCAAAGCTATCCTGAAAAAGAAAACCAAAGCTGGAGGCATCACAATCTTGGACTTCAAGCTGTATTACAAAGCTGTAATCATCAAGAAAGTACGGTACTGGCATAGATACTTAGATCAATGGAACAGAATAGAGAATCTAGAAATGGACCCAGAAACGTAAGGCCAACTAATCTTTGACAAAGTAGGCAAGAATATCCAATGGAATAAAGACAGTCTCTTCAGCAAATGGTTCTGGGAAAACTGGACAGCAACATGCAGAAAAATGTACCTGGACCACTTTCTTACACCATACACAAAAATAAACTCAAAATGGATGAAAGATCTAAATGTAATACAGAAAGCCATCAAAATCCTAAAGAAAGCAGGCAAAAACCTCTTTGACCTCAGCCACAGCAACTTCTTACTCAACATGTCTCCAGAGGCAAGGGAAACAAAAGCAAAAATAAACTATTGGGACTTCATCAAGATAAAAAGCTTCTACACAGCGAAGGAAACAATCAGCAAAACTAACCAGCAAAAAAAAAAAAAAAAAAAAAAAAAGGAAACCAAAGGAATGGGAGAAAATATTTGCAAATGACATATCAGATAAAGGGTTAGTATCCAAAATCTATAGAGAACTTATCAAACTCAACACTCAAAAAACAAATAATCCACTGAAGAAATGGGCAAGAGACATGAGTAGACACTTCTCCAAAGAAGACATCCACATGCTAAGAGACACATGAAAAAATGCTCAACATCACTCATCATCAGGGAAATACAAATCAAAACCACAATGAGATACCACCTCACACCTGTCAGAATGACTAACATTAACAACAGATGGTGAAGATGTGAAGAAAGGGGAACCCTTTGCACTGTGGGTGGGAATGCAAACAAGTGCAGTCACTCTGGAAAACAGTATGGAGGTTCCTCAAAAAACTAAAAATAGAACTACCCTATGACCCAGCAATTGCACTACTAGGTATTTATCCAAAGGATACAAGTGTACTGTTTTGAAAGGGCATATGCACCCCAATGTTTATAGCAGTGCTCTCGACGATAGTCACATTATGGAAAGAGCCCAAATGTCCACTGATAGATGAATGGATAAAGAAGATGTGCATATATATACAATGGAGTATTACTTGGCAATCAAAAAGAATGAAATCTTGCCATTTACAACTACATGGATGGAACTAGAGTGTATTATGCTAAGAAAAATTAGTCAGAGAAAGGCAAATATCATATGACTTCACTCATATGTGGAATTTAAGATACAAAAGAGATGAACATAAGATAAGGGAAACAATATGAAAACAGGGAGGGGGACAAAACATAAGAGACTCTAAATATAGAGAACAAACTGAGGGTTGCTGGAGAAGTTGTGGGTTTGGGGATGGGCTAAATTAAGGCAAGGGCATTAAGGAGGACACTTGTTGAGATGAGCACTGGGTGTCTGTTATATGTAGGGGATGAATCACTGGATTGTACTGGAAGCATTATTGCACTATATGCTAACTAACTCGGATGTAAATTTAAAAAATAAATGAAAGGAAAAAAAAAGACGTAAATGTTCCTGATGACAAGCACCACCGTCATACTGAAAATCCTTAATCCTAATTTATTTTTCTTTATTCAGGTGCTTTATATGAACCCAGACCTAACAATCTCTGTAGAGATAAACAAAGGTCACCCAAATGAGAAGAATAACTACTTATCGACAGCAAGAGAGTCATCCACCACCACTGCTTGCATTTGGCAGAGATTCAAAGGCAGGTAGAGGAGTGGGAAAGCTTTATGGTGACAAAAAGGGAAGGTCCATCCCAATGGGAAGTTGTCATATATTTTAGAACTCAAAGGTAACAATTATGTACTTTGTAAGAAAATTCATTACGTCAGCTAGAATTTCATGCAATTTTCATGACAAAAAATTAAACTCCTTACAGGTTTTATGTACTTTTCTCTCTCCCTCATTTTTGATCTCTTTGACCAGATACTTTTTTCCATTTATTATTATTTTTTTTAATTTAAATACAGGTTAGTGAACATACAGCGTACTAATGGTTTCAGGAATAGAATTTAGTGATTTACCATTTACCCATAACACCCAGTGCTCATCCCGACAGGTGCCATTTTTCTTCAATCATTACAGAAGTTTTTCACTATCAGCCCAATTGCAAAGCAAAGGCACTCAGATCTAAGGAGATTTCTAAATGGGGCATAATTCTTTACATTCTACTTTTAAAGAAGACTAAGTAAAGTTTAAAGTTATACTATTAGGGAAGAAATAAGGGACTATGTGGGAGTTATTTCTTTGGACAGAGTAAGCAGAAAACTGACTAGGTAAGCGCACATGCCTGTGATTATATTGGGGTGCGTGGCAGCATTCACTGAGTTGTCTCTGCCACCAGTAAGCATATGTCCCTCACATATTAGTAACATTTAAGAACTTTGGGGCTTGATATACATAACCTCTAAATTCCTCTTCCAGTAAAATAATAATACCATATGAGTTCATGGATCTGAAGATCTGAGAGTGAAGTATGATTTAATGGAAATAACAACAAAAAGCCATACCTTTGTATTATCTTTTATCTTTGTGTTACTTTTGTTTTTCTCCCTGGCTTCACGAAGACCTTTCTGAGTAGGACCTTCCAGTGCATTTTCTTTTTCACGGTTAGGAACAACTACAAGATAACACAACTTATTCTTAGTATCTATACTGTCTTGCAATGATAAATACAATTTTAATCAAAATATGAAAGCCAAAGTCATAGTGATACATGTGTTTTTTAAAGTATTGTACTAGTAATATTGAAATAATACCAAAGTGTTCTTTTAATTTTTTTTAATGTTTCATTTATTCTTAGAGCACAAGTGGCGGAGGGGCAGAGTGAGAGAGGGACCCAGAATCAGAAGCAGGCTCCAGGCTCTGAGCTGTCAGCACAGAGCCCAACGTGGGGCTTGAACTCACAAGCCATGAGATCATTACCTAGGCCAAAGTTGGATGCTTTACCAACTGAGCCACCCAGGTGCCCCATTACCAAAATGTTTTAAGTCAGGTGTCAAATTCATTTCCCCAAAATTCAGGGTGTCATTACTACAAGGTCAGTTAAATGGCATGATAAGCCAGTTAGAGAGCATAGTAGCCAATCTCCAGTTACATTATTTCCAAATTCCTGTCATGAGATTTCATGTGTATATGAATAAAGTTGAAGAGGGTCAAAGGAGTGAATGGTAAACAATGACAAAATATCCTTTGTGGAATTGGGTAATAAATAACAGATTTTTAGAAGAATATTGTATTAAAAAATATTATTCTTCATGCTTCTCAAGTTGAAAAAAAAAAGAAAGGAAAATAATTGGGTAATTTTCCAATGTAGTTGTAACACTAGTCTCCAAACTCTCCTGGACATAAAGCGAACAGTCCTAAAAAAACCACCTGGGGGAAAAATAAAAGTGACAGGGAAAGTCTCTTTCTTTTATACATCTTTCCATATACATATACTTATTTACGTATACATAATTTCTCCCTATATTTTTAAATAGGAAAATGACTGAAAATAAATTAATAAAGTTACAATCATTAACTCATAACTAAAAGAAATAACTAAGTGTTCTAAATTATAACACTAGATTTATAACAGAGAAAAGATGAACACAAAAATATCTGGATGAGTCAAGGCTCTCAAAGAATTCTTAAGGCAAGGAAGCACATAGCTGGCATTTAGATTCTTTCCTGATATAATTCTTTCTACTCAGTACCAGTTTCAGACAAAGGAGAAAATCTCCAAAGCAACTTGGACAATAACCTAAAAACAGAATATTGAATAACATAGTTCTACATGAAACCACTAAAAAGACTTCAAAACACTTGAGTATCCAGACTGCCTGTTCTCCCTGATGGTGCCAAAAGTTAGAGCCCCATCTGGGAAGTGTAAGTGGGGGGTTGGGGGAGGGATGGGGGAGGGGCAGGAGGGAAGGCAGCAATTATGGCTCACTGACATTAAGGAAAATTTTTCACTTCCAGTTCTCTTTTATTGTATTTTCCTTTTCAACACCCAAGAATGACATCCTGATCATGATAATAATTTAAAATAATAATAATTAGCATTTATGCCTCACTGATCTTCTACTATCAAGTTGATCAGGCAATCAGAGAGGTGACAGAGTCTGCCATGACACTGCCAAATGCTAAGACCAGAAGCTTAGAGAAAGGTACTGAAAGCCCCATACCTAAAACTAGAATGCATGTTTATGAACAGTGTAAAATTATTCAGTACAGAATATAAGGAATTAACTTTATTCAGGTAGTTGGGATTATACAATTAAAAGAAAGTATTTCATCATGTTGTGTTGAAATTTATTCCTTTTTTACCAAAAGCCACTTATCACATATCAAAATATAAACAAACTTGGTCTTCCAAGTAACTTAGAAAAACATGCACCGTGTTCATTTATAAATTAGGTTAAATAGCAGAATATAATTTCATAAAGAAGTTATCAGTAAACCATGAGTTTATTTTAATAGAGATGCCAAGGATAAAGAATACAAACTGTTAGAGTAGAATGGAGTATTAGAGATTAATTGTTACAACTATCAACTCAGTGCACGAAATTCCTCAACCTTTAAGCCATCTTATATATATTGGTCTTCACACATTTTAGTCATTTGGGAAGTTAGAGTTCCTGAGGCTGTGATAGTCTGACACTATCCCTTCATATTTATAACTGACTGCATTCTTAAAAGTTATTTACAGATGGAAACAAGTAATTTTTTTAATTTTTTTAATGTTTTATTTGTTTTTGAGAGAGCGAGAGAAAGACAGAGACAGAGCACAAGCAGGGAGGGGCAGAGAGAGAGGGAGACACAGAATCTGAAGCAGGTTCCAGGCTCTGAGTTGTCAGCACAGAGCCCCACATGGGGCTCAAATCCATAAACCATGAGATCATACATGACCTGAGCTGAAGTCAGATGCTTAACTGACTGAGCCACCCAGACACCCTGGAAACAAGTAATTTTATCTTAACAAAAATATATATCCTTTGTAAAAAAAAATGCAATAAGGAAAAAATGTAGAAAAAATCACATCATGTAAATTATGTATATATTTTGGTGTGCATCATTTTTATTTGCATATATTTAATAGCTATGACCTTTTACTATATAAATGTTCTTATTTTTTTAACATTTTATTAACTTTATGATGTGAGCATTTTCTTATGCATGATTTTTAAAGACTTTCTAGTTGCATGATCTGCCATATTTAAACATTCACCTGTGGTTAATAAGATTGTTTGCACTGTTTTTTTACTATAGATATGACTACAATAAACATCTTTGCTCATAGTATCTTTAGGAATCATTGAGCATAGCTAACATTTCTTTAACTTAAAATATTTGAAAGGAACTACTGAATCAAGGCTAAGAAAAAAAATTTCAAATATGAGAATGCTATTTCTCTTAAGCTTTAACCATTGAACACAATGAATAGTCTTCTGTCATATGACATAATAGGATGTCATATTTATTAAGAAAATTCACTGTTTTGCAGTCTTTCTATATTTCAGAGTTTCCATCATTTTTTAAAATCAAATTTACTGAGGTACAATTTACATACAATAAAATGAACACATTTTAAATATAGAATTGGGTAAGTTTTGACAAAGATAAACCAGCATATAACCACCACCAAAATAGAGATATAGAACATTTGCACCACTCCCAAAATTATTTTCTTATGTTAGCATTACCATTTATAAGGTATGTACAATAATTTTTGTTTTTACAAGGCATTTTTCTTTTAAGGAAATTAAAAATAAAAAATATATATCTTAACCAGAATTTAACATTCCTAAATCTCTGTATTCAATCCCAGAGATCTGAGTTTTCTTCTGACCAAGGAAAGTCCTTTAGTATTTCCCACACTTTAGAATGATTTGCAACAAAATCTTTTAGCTTTCATTTAAATTAAAATGTCCGTATGTCTTTATTTCACCCTATTCTTTGAGGATATTTTACTGGACATAGAATTCTGAATTTAAAATTTTCCACATTTGAAACTGTCATTTCTTTGTTTCTAGCCTCTAATATCTCTGACAAGAAATCAGCCTTTATTACATTACTGTTCTCTTGTATGTAATATGATTTTTTTCTCTTGCTGCTTTAGAGATTGTCTCACTTAAATTTTCAAGAGTTTGAATATGATGCATCCAGGATTGATTCTCTTTGGGTTTACAGTTAGCTGCTTTTGGGGGAGTTGATGTTATCAAATTTAGAAAAATTTAGGTCATCTTTTGCTTAAATATTTTTATGTCCCATTCGTGTTCTTTTCTCCTTTGGGACTGCAATTTCACATCTGTTAAATAGGCATATTTCCCTTTAAATTTTTTCTCTAGTCATCAGACTGAGTTTTAACTGATATCTCTTAAATTCACTGACGTTTCTGTCATCTTCAATCTGTTGTGAACTATAAAATTTCCATTTAAATTATCATATTTCTCAATACTAGAATTTAATTTTTTTTTTTTTTTGGTTTCCATGTAACTGCTAAGATTTCCTATCTCTTCACTTATTAATGTCATATTTTTCTTTAATTCCTTGATAATATTCAAAATAGTTGCTCTAGAATTTTTATCAGCCAAATTCAACATCTGGGCCATCCTGGTGTACGTTTCCATTTACTGATTTTTATCTTGATTGTGGGCCACCTTTTCCTGTCTCTATAATATACATAGAAAACTTAAATTACATACCGGGCAGTATAGATGACAGGTTATCAAGGCTCAGGACAACTGCCTTCCTTTAAAGGGTATTCATTTTTGTTCTAGCATGCAGTTTAGTTTTTTGATGATCACCTTGAAATTCTAGGCTTAATTTTCTACCTTGTTAAGGTGGATCCATGGAAAGCCCTACATTTTCCCCAAGGCTCTCTAACTTATAAGATTCAAACTCAAATTCTATCTCCCTTAGAAATTCTATGTAAGCTTTGTTTGGGGTTTTATAATAAAGGGCAGTACAAGTGTTATGTTAATATGGTTAATACGTTAATATGATTATGTTAAACATTAATATGGTATTAACAAGGAGTTAAAGAGTAAAGAGGTCTCTTCATCCAGATATGACCAGAACTCCAATGTCACCATACCTGTTTGATTTCTAGAATCCTTTTTCCCCTCTTAGACCTTTAAAATCTCCTCACAGTTAAGTCTTGGGTATTCTTACATGTATAACCCGCTATCAACTAAAAGACTCAGTAAACTCCCTCATAAACTGGGTCACTGCTTATTGCAGCTCCCTTTTTATCTGGTGCACTTTCCTGGGACAGTGTGAACTATGTATAATCTTTGCCTTTTCAGTTCTTCAGGACTGGCATGCTCTTCTTGACCTCTACCTGCATGGAATTTGGTTTGGAAACTGCCCCAGGCACAAAGCCATAGTGATAGGGGATCTCAACTTATAAATTTTTCTTCTATCACTTCTTATCACTTCTTATCTCCTTCTGTGACTTGTGCTGTTTCCCAAAGGCTAAAAGTAGCTGCCCTATAAATAGTCTAGTTGGAGAGTTTTTTCATTAAAAGAAGGTTAGTCTGGTACCAGCTACAGCATTACGGTCAGAAACACAAGCTCTCCCATTATAGTTTCCTCATATTTTTATCTGAAATTAGTTATACAGTGCCATATCCATATTCCCTCTTGATCTTGTCATTAACATTTTAATTTGTGAAATAGTTACCATATCATTTATTCACTTTTAATTATCTCCAGAATTTTGAGCTCTGATAAGATTAAAAAATCACCAACTGATATTAAATTAGTTTTATTACATTTTATTTTTACCTCTAATTTCAGAAGCATGGTAATTATGCCCTATTTCCATATTCTTCAGTGTTGCTTGAAGCCCAGAAATCTAAAAAATGAAATCCAAAGATATGGGGTTATATTTTTGTATATACAGAAAATGACTCAAAAAGAGTTGAATAAAATACAGTGTTTAAATACTGCCTGAAAGATATAAAGATATTAATTTCTCTTGGATTAATTCCTATATATTTAAATAATTAAACATGAATTAGAACAAAAGAAAAATATAATTTTAAATTCATTTCAGTGGGTAATTATTAGGTATCCATTATAAACAACTGAAACATTTATTTCATAGCATAGTTTCCTGAATCAAGAATACTCATTCCACACTTTGAATGATAATTATTCAGTACTCTACTTTGAGAGAAATTTCTTCTCTGCTGAAATTGCTTCACAACAACTTAATTCATCTTTCTGTGTATAAAAGATGAGGTAAGTATTAGTTGAAAAGTAAAATATGAAGAGACTATTGTTTTTCTTGAAACTCTTAACTCATTTTCCGCCCACAGACATTCCTTGTTTTATTAAACATGTTTCATAATTAAGAAAATTTGTTAATTTGGAGGCATATAACCTACCTATATTTCCTGAACAATAGACTTGAATTAAAAATTAAACCTTAAAGAGCTTTCTTGTCCCTCATTGTATATGATTATATCAACACAAAATACCATCTATTTAATTATATGCAGATACACATATTTTTCCTACTATTACTGAGTAATAATATTTCTTTAATAGAAAACAGCAGATAATCGTAATCTATAGATCAGTGCTCATAAAATGCCTGGGGGAAATAAAAAGGTAAAAAAATCTGTATCTATTCTTGAATGCCAAATGGATTATTAAGTTTTTAAATACACTTACTTGGAATAGTATAAGATTTATATAAAAGTTGCAATGTAATAGAGAGCTCTTATATACCCTGCACCCTATTTCCCATTAACATCATACATTACCATAGTATGTTTGTCATAAGTAATGAGACAATATTGATACATTATTATTAACAGAATTCCATATTGTGTTCTAATTTCATTATGGTTTTTCAAATACATGTTTTCTATTCCAAGAGCTTATACAGGACACTTTACATTTAGTCATCATGTCTTATTTGCTTCCTCTGGACTAGTACAGTTTCTCAGACTTTCCCTCACTTTGATGATCTTGACAATTTTGAGGAGTACT
This sequence comes from Neofelis nebulosa, assembly GCF_028018385.1. NCBI lineage: Eukaryota > Metazoa > Chordata > Mammalia > Carnivora > Felidae > Neofelis > Neofelis nebulosa. The sequence goes on from NC_080783.1 coordinate 23,659,656, forward strand.
GATCAGGTAATATTTTGGAGAATATCCATTCTTTTGGGGTTGTCTAATGTTTTCTCATGGTTAGACAGGAGTTACAGGTTTTGAAGAGGAAGACTGCAGAGTAGAAGTGTCATTATTAGCTCATTATTTAGCAACATGGTTAAAGATTAACGATGTTATTCTTGATCACCTTCCTGAAATGGTATTGTCTAGGTTTCTCCATTGTAAAATTACTTTTTCTTCCATTTCCACTGTACTTGTGGAAGCAAGTCATTGTGTATAGCCAACAACAGATGAGGTGTTAAGCTCTACCTCCTTGAGGAAAAGATTATTTACATATGTCATTTGGGATTCCTCTTTGAGAGAAATGTTTTTCTTCTCCTCCATTTACATACTCATCCATTTATTTATATTACTATGAACTCACAGATAATTATTTTATACTCTGTGTTATAATCTATTTTGTTGCTCAAATTGTTCAAAATTTGACCATTGGGAGATCTGTCAGGATGATTCATGTAATGGCTATGACTCCATTTGTTGATGTTTGACTGCCAACAGTTTTTAATCCTTACTTCCTACTTCCCTTAGTGCCCTACATCTTAGAAAACTGATATCAAAGCCTGGATGCTTCCTCCTTTGGCACTGATGGGAGATTCAAACCATATAATCCTATTATCCCACATAAGGACCCTCATCCTACTTCCAAACCCTAACCACAACAAAAACCCTAAGCCAGTCTCCTTCCTTTTACTCTCTGAAGACATTTCAGACCCGCATGGTAAGGCATATGCTGCTTTCCCTAGAGAGGTCAATTATGTAAGTAATAAAAGTTTTCATACCCTCTGTGTGTGCTGTGTGTATAGCACAATCAGTTTCAACATCCAAACCAAATTTGGTTCTTGGTCCATTTACTTCCAGAGGTGCCCACAACAGTAACAGTTTCTTTGTCCCTTGACATACCCCATTGTTATGTTAAGTATTTTCTTTCTCTCTCTTCTTTCTTTCTGTCTTTTTTCCTTCTTTCTTTCCCTCCCTCCCTCTTTCTTTTCTTTTTTTCCTTGTTTCTTTTGTTTTGTTTTCTTTTCTTTTCTTTTTTCTTTTCTTTTCCTTTCTTTCACCTTCTGATCATTTCCTAACATTCTAGCTCAACAACATGGGCCAAATGTTCCAGGTGCATTTCGTATTTTCCATGCCCAGCCCTACTTCCATCTGTTGGAGGATGGTATCAAAACAGATATTTAGGGGTGCCTGGATGGTTCAGTCCATTAAGTGTCCAACTTCAGCTCTGGTCATGATCTCATGGTTCATAAGTTTGGGCCCCATGTCAGGCTCTGTGCTGACAGCTCAGAGCCTGGAGCCCGCTTCAGAATCTGTGTGTGTGTGTGTGTGTGTGTGTGTGTGTGTATGTGTTTGTGTGTGTCTCTCTCTGCCCCTCCCCCCCATGCACGCATGCACGCTCTCTCTCTCTCAAAAGTAAATAAACATTAAAACATTTTTTTAAAAGAAATAGATATCAATGCATTGGGTATACTCATTTGCTATTGGAGTCTCATTACTTCTAGATCCTCTCAGCAAGCAGACCTAAAAATATATACATTTATTTTATATAATATCTCCTGATATTATATTATATTACATTAATATTATAGCAAATATAAATATTAATATATTTACTTTTACTATATTAAATGTTATTTATAATATATTTATATTGTTATATTATAATAAATACAAATAATAATATGTTATATATTATATTACAGCCCTATGAACCAAAAAAAGATAAAATGCAACTTATTTTACATATATACTAACAAATTATATTTTATATATTTTCAATCATGGGACTGTAATTCAGAATTTTGAACATTTTCAAGTAATTTTATAAAACAAAACAATTAAATTAGAAGTTTTTCCATAAGATTTCAATAAATTTAAAACAGTTGCTATATTATAACCTGAAGAATTTGAAAACACATATTTATTAGATTTTTGTATACTTTTACTCCTTTATATACAAACTGAATATCATAAAAAATTCTAAATTCTAATCCTTCTTGCAAAGTATTACAGAGCTCTATATGTTTAAAGAGAAAGATAGTGAGCTAAATGTTCACTAAGATAAGGTTTTTAAGAAAGTGATGATTAGAAATCCAGATAAAATTATAACATACTTCTTACTGCTCTAAGCTCACATCCTAAGTTTTGGTTAGAAGTGACTTCTCAGAGCATCACTGAAATAAAGCAGACACTGAAAATAAAGACGTAACCAAAAATTAAGCATAAAAGTTGATGCATCTTCCATGTTAGATCATAGAGGAACTTTGTATACATTTTAATATATGTTTATTTTCAAATATTTTTAATATATTCATTCTACAACCTCATGACACACTAATAGATTCAAGTTAAAAGGTTAATCCAATTGGGGTGCCTGGGTGGCACAGTCAGCTGAGCGTCCGACTTCGGCTCAGGTTGTGATCTCACAGCTTGTGAGTCCGAGTCCCGCATCAGGCTCTGTGCTGACAGTTCAGAGCCTGGAGCCTGCTTCAGATTCTGTGTCTCCCTCTCTCTCTCTGCCCCTCCCCCACTCAAGCCATGTCTCTGTCTCTCAAAAATAAATGAACATTAAAAAAAAATTTTTTAAATGTTAATCCAAGGCTCTATACCCCAAGGTATACCTGATAGGAATATTCCAACAGAAAACAAAAACAAAAACAAAGACTTGTGGATAATAAATCATTTTCTTGAGGAAACATTCCCAAAAAGGTTCAGCTCATTAAATAGTAACCTTGGATCATTCTCCAAGGAGAAAGATGATAAAACTGAGACTATATTGTCTGTCCTAATTTGGAGAATGTGTTAATTGATCCTGGGACTAGACTGGTGTAAGAAATATCTGACAGTCCTTTTGGTGACTCAGCACCTTGCATTCATAAATTGTGTGTCCATCTTTCTCTATAGATAGCAAATATTTATTCATCCTTTCTTATAACTAGGATACTAACAATACTGCATAGGCTCCATCAATCATGTCCCATTTTGGATCTTGAAAAAAATCTGATTATTAATGATACCTTATGATAATAGGTATACACTGGACTGCTTAGGACAAATGAGGATACAGAGTAACCAATAAAGTAGAAGAGGACAGGATTCATCCCTACCACTCCCAATCCTTGTTCATCCAATAGAACAAGGAAGTATAAAAGTATCTATGCCTGAGAGGGAGAAGTAAGAATTCACATATGAGTGACCTATTTCACCTCTCAAGCTACAAATCCAAGTGTGGCTAATTGGAAGAAAAGGACACTGAAAGCCAGATAATTCAAAGATACTCCAAGTACAGACTAAATTTGCTCCTTGCTTCTCAGAGAATAATCTAGGAAAATTGACAGTCCCTTAAAAAGACCTTCATATTTTGAATGGTGATATAGAAACATAATATTCTTCAGGTAGTGCCTGAAAGTTGATTGAAGATGGTATGTCTATGTACGTGGACCTTAAGTGGTTTCCAGATTGCCCACAGTTTGAATTGGCAGAATAGGGAAATCAGAAGTCTCAACTTGTCTCAGTGAGATACATGAAAATGTTACCATTTGAAGCATTTAACCAGAAAAAAGATGAGAGTCATGACAATGAGGCTATAGATGTTAAGGATCTCACAGATGCTGTGGCAGAGGTCATGGATTTAGCAAGGTATGTTAGGTTCACACTTTAAAGAACCACATAGAACACCAGCAGTATGACCAAAACCAGTAACACAACACTAGCAAGTGAAGGCCAAGCATGTAGTCTTCATGTCATATGGATACATAATGTCCCTTGTTGTAGGAGCCATCTTGCGAAGAATGAGATGTGATTTGAAGACAAAAAAAATTAACACTGATAAGTTTCAGCTGAACAATTAATATACCATTCAGATACTGTGTGGTAAATCCAAAGAGACTATTTTAACCCAGGAAGATCTGGATAGTCTTTAATAGCAGGTTCTTTTTTCTTTGTCTATAGCAGGAGTAGGGGTTCAGAGACAAAATAAAATAGCTTGCAGATAATACAGTTCTTTGCTAATATGAACAGTGTTGTGGAAAATTGAACCCTGCCTCATTAGGGATAGTGATTTAATTTTTTAAACAAGTTTTCACTTTAGATACATATCAAACATAAGGCAAGTAATTTTATCTCTGTTTAATAGGTAAGAAAAATAGGTAAGATATAGAAGTAAAATAACCTAAATGTTCACATGGCTACTGTGAAGCACAGATGGGACTCATCCCTACCACTCCCAATCCTTAATTCTTCTAACTAAACCAGTAAGAAACAATCTGAAACTTAAAGAGTATATGTGGCCTGAATATGTCCTCAAAATGGCCTTTGATCTAAACTTAGAAATTCATCTCATATTTATTTTTTATAAAATTTGAGTTTTTCCTGCATGGAGCCAGACACTGGGCTCGATCTCATGACTATGAGATGATGACCTGAGCCAAAATCAAGAGTCAGATGAGCCACCCAGGTGCCCCCAAATTCATCTCATATTAAAGATAGGGGAATTGATGACCTCTTCAGGAGGATAACTTAGCCCTAATTACACGTAAGTGTAGATCCAGGGCTGGACAGGTTGCAGATGTAGAAATTAACAATCTAGAGAACAGTGTAGGCACTTGCCAGCATGGATGTCTGGAAGGCCTGGTATCCTTGAATGATGAAATTCAGTATGAATGGTCTGTCAGAGGTGTCAAAGTATACATGGTCTCTTGGAAATATATGGCCAGATCCCTGATGGATCCCCCACCCAGAGAAGGATAATAGTGAGATAAGCATGAGAACAGGGAATAAGGAAAGTCAGATGAGTAAATCTAATTTGAACCTGTGGCAGGATAAGAAGTAGAAGCAACCAAATCTAGCTTGAAGCACTCCAAGATGTAGACTTATGCCTTTTATCAGGAGGCTGAGGAGAAAGGTTAAATGTAAAGGAGCAAGGAGATAAAATTCTGAACGTTTTACATATAATGCCATAAAAATGTAAATTATATGAAACTCCTTTTATGCAATATTACCAATAATACAATTTAGACATTCAAGAATACAAAATTAAAATTCAAGCATAAAGAAGCATGGAGACACAAGTAGTGTTTTGCATTTTAGTAGCTAAGAATTACACTCAAGAACAGAAAAAATACAACTCGATTAAATCATGTCTTAACAATAAAATCATTCAAGGAATAATATAACCATCATACAAGCTATTGTAGCTTCTGAAAGTTTGGCCAAAAATGAAAATCTCCAGAAAACAATAAAAGAATGTTAAGCATAGTTGCACTTTTATATTTTCTAATAAACTGTTACATATTTTTCAAGTGGCCCATAAACATTTTGTTTTATCTTTCTTGAATTCCATACCAGACATTCCTATCACTGTCCGAGGCCTATGTAAAAACTCCACCAGGAAGAATGAAAAAGGATGTCAATAGTGGAAATGACTAAAAATTGAGTCAGTAACCAGGTGTGTCAAATATTCACTTGGGGGTAAATTCCAGGGAGTTTTTATTCATTATCTCATATAAGTTTAACAACAATATTTTTAAAAGGCAGATCATTGTGGCTATACTTTATTTATAAGAAATCTGAGTTGAAAGCATCTAAGGTCCGTATTCATAATGTCAAAGTTGACATTTAAATCCCAGTTTGACTATATTGGCTGAGTTTCTTCCTCTAACCATACTTTAATAATCTCCTATAAATTTATTTTAATTCAGTAAAGTTTCAGGGCACCTAGGTGGCTCAGTTGGTTAAGCGTTCAACTTTGGCTCAGATCATGATCTCACGGTTCTTGAGTTTGAGTACCACGTCAAGCTCTGTGCTGACAGCTCAGAGCCTGAAGCCTGTTTCAGATTCTGTGTCTCCCTCTCTCTCTGCCCCTCCCCCACTCATACTGTCTCTCTCTGTCTCTCTCTCAAAAATAAAAAAAATAAACATTAAATTTTTTTAAAAAATAATGTTTAGCTTAATAATCTTTATAGGTTTAAAACAAAATAACTTTTATGAATATTGCCAAATGAATCTTTTTTACAACATAATTGTTGAAAAGCTTTTTAAATTTATCTCAGAAACCAATATTCCTACTTATATTATTGAAAACTAAATGGTTAAAATCATTTTGAGGTAGTTTTGATGGCTTCTTTACCTGCCCAACTGCTCTGTCTCTTTCCAGAGAGGTCAGCATTTTCTGCTTCAGTAAAGTGTGGTGCTTCTCATGTAACACCCTTATAGTTGGTTCATAAGATGCATAATGTAACTTCAACCTATGAAAAATAAAGGGCATTTAAAGGGTAATTGAGTAAATCAGTGATTTCCATCTAACATCTAAACCTTTCTCTCTCTCTCTCTCTCTGCTTTTACAGTAGGATAAAAAATGAATAACCATATAAAGGTCAACACAAGCCAAGAAGTGCCAGAAATATTACTTGGTATGCAGCCCTTAAACATGGTGGGAATAGGGAAGTCAGATTTCTTTTGAGTTAACTACTTTTCTATTTCCTACCAGAAGTTTTGCTATATTCAAGCATGTACTCAGAAGATTGCTGCTATTTGTTGAGATAAAAATTTGCAGTTTGCTTAATCAATTCAGAAACAGTTGTCAAAAAGACAAGGGCTGCAAATAATGGAAGATTAAACAGAAAGTATCATTCACATCAAAATAAACTAAAAGATGTTTTTGAAAACAAGTTTGAGTAATTCATGTTAAGAAAATTAAGTATAAAATATTTTGATAGCTCATAGGAGAAATAATTCAACTCAATATATGATATAAATACCTTTAATAATATTTTTAATTTGAAAATGCCTTCAAAATACTATTTTTTACTTATTATTGAAGTGTAATTTACCTGGAGTAAAATATACAGATCTTAAATGTTATAGTTCAGAGTTTTCAGAAATATACATGCCCAGGGAGTCCACAATGTTATCAAAATATAGAGCATTTCTAACACCTCAGGAGATTCTAGAACTTCATATATTTGGAATCATACAATATGAATGTAACAACCAACATCATAGGAATACAACCAATTATAAGAGATTTTAAAAAACTATATGCCAACAAATTGGGTAACCTGGAGGAAATAAATTACTGGAAACATATAACTACCAAAACTGAAACAAGAAGTAGAAAACTTGAACAGACAGATAGCCAGCAGAGAAACTGAGTCAGTAATTAAAAACTACCAACAAACAAAAGTCCAGGACCAGATGGCTTCCCAGGTGAATTCTACCAAACATTTAAAGCAAAATTAATACCTATTCTCTCAAACTATTTCAAAAAACAGAAAAGGAAGGAAACCCTCTAAATTCATTCCATGATACCAGAAACTGGCTTCTTTTCACTCAACACAATGTTTTTTAGATTCTTCCATGTTGTTGTGTATATCACTAATTCATTTCTTTTTACTGTGAGTCACATTCCTTTGTATGTATATTCTACAATGTGTTTATTCAATATTTCACTGATGAAGAACTGATTTGTTTTTAGCTTGGGGCTATAATGAATAAGGTTGCTATGAGCAGACTGACACAAATCATATGAGATATTTTTTGGTTCTATCTCTTCATTTCTCTTAGGAAAAATACCTACGAGTTGAATTGCTGAGTTGTAATTTACATTTCCAACAGCAATATTTGACAGCCTTGGTTACTCTACCTCATTGCCAACATTTGATTAGTCTAATTAGTTTTGTCAATTTTATTATAAATTTTATCACTTTTATTATATTTTCAAACAATCAACATGATTTTGTTGATTTTTTCTTATGTTTGTCCCTTTGCTAGTTTATTGGTTTCTGATCTTTTTATTTATTTTTCTTTCTCTTTTTCTTTTTTTATCATCGAAGTATGAGATTAGATTATTGATATAAAATTTTCTTCTTTGCTGATATAAGCATTTAAAACTATCAATTTTACTTTAAGAACTGCTTTGGCTGCATCCCACAATTTTTAATATGCTGCCTTTCAATCATTCAGATTGAAATATTTTTTCATTTCCTTCATTGACTCAGGGACTACTTAGAACTATGCTACTTCATTTCCAGATATTTGGGAATATTCCAGAGAGCTTTTTGTCATTGATTTTAATTTAATTTGATTGTGGTCAGAGAGCATATTTTGTATGACATCAGTTCTGTGAAATGTATAAAGACTTGTTTTATGGTTGAGCATATGACCTATTTTGTGCACATAAAAAGTCCAAAGTAGAATTCAAGAAATATCAATTACACTCCATTAGTTGATGTCTTATTCTATAGACTTAGAGAAATTGTGCCTATTTTTCTAATGATTGCCAAAAGAGGAGTGTTAAAATCTCCAATTATAACTGTGGATATATCGATTTTTCCTTTATGTTTTATCAGGTTTTGCTTCATATATCAGACTCTTATATCACAGTCATGCATAATATGTCATCCAGATAAAATGACATCTTGCTGAAATGACCTCTTTTTCCCAAATTCTCAGGATGACTGTAAGGATGTTGTTTGTGTATCCCTTTTCCTTAGGCCCTGTGGGCATGCAGGGGTGGCTCTCCTTCCCTAGAAAGAGCTGACACTTCAGATGTGCTGCAAGCCGCTGTATAGGCCTCTTCCCCACAAGGTAAAAGATACCCTCCTGGAGTTGGCCCTACTTCCTCCTCTCCTGACTGCCAAGCTAATGGTTTGGTAAGGGAGAAAAGAGACTATATATCCAAACTAGTATAAGAATTAATCATCAGGGGCGCCTGGGTGGCTCAGTCGGTTAAGCAGCCGACTTCGGCTCAGGTCATGATCTCACGGTCTGTGAGTTCAAGCCCCGCGTCGGGCTCTGTGCTGACAGCTCAGAGCCTGGAGCCTGTTTCAGATTCTGTGTCTCCCTCTTTCTCTGACCCTCCCCTGTTCATGCTTTGTCTCTCTCTGTCTCAAAAATAAATAAACGTTAAAAAAAAATTAAAAAAAAAAAAAGAATTAATCAGCATATACTAACAGGAACCAAAAAAGCACCCTAGAGATTGGATTTTGAGATACTAACCTAAGAATGGATAAACAATAATTCACCTTTTTGAAACAGTGGATTTTACAAGTACTGAAACAAGCACTCCAATGGCTGCAGTAAAGTCACTGCTGAGGTGGCTCTTAGCAAGTTGGAAAAAGTAATGGTTAACACTCAAAAAGATGAAAATGCCTGAGCTGCCTCTCCTGGCAGACAGTACAGGAGGAGCTCCATAACACCACAGCAATGATGGACTGTGATGACAACCTCAGTCTTTCCACAAAACCTGTAGGCGTGACTAAGTACTGGGAAAAATATTTTCAGGAGTTGTCATTAATATCCAGAAATCCAGAGTGACATCACAGCCCCTATATTACAAAGGGGATTTACAGAGGCCAGAGAATAAGTAGGGTCATGGCTAAAGTCTGGCTCAAAGTGGGCTTATTTAGTCTATGCACCCACCCCATGATTAATCCAAGATGCCCTGCATAAATAATTTTAACTGATTTACCAGATTGTTGGAGTAAGCTATCAGAGTTGAGAAGGCCACTCCAGTGTCTTCCTCTGACTTGTGACAGACAATTTGAAATTGCCTCACAGGCACAATTTCGTTTATTTTTTTAGCCTTTTTTTGTGAGGCTCTGTTAATTCTTTTCAGCTTTATCCCTTAGTAAATTTTTTTGAAAATACATTTTTCAGTTTGAGAACTTCCATTTGGTTCTTTGTTTATATTTCTCATTTCACTTCTGCAATTTCTCAACTGTTCACTCATTATATTCATTATTTTCTTTAAAATTCTGAACATTTCATAAGCACTACTAATTCTGTTATTTCTTTCATTTCTGAGTCTGTTTGTATTTGTTCCTGGCTATGGGACACATTTTCCTGCTTCTATATATGTTATATATTTTTTTGTATGTTGGACATACATTTATCTGAATTTTATTATCTTCCTTTAAAAGAGTTTTGTTCTGGCAGATAGTTAATTTAATGGTTGACAGTTTGAGCTCTCCAAAGTTTACTTTTAATCTTTTATTAGGGCAAGTCAAAGTAGTCCCTTCTCCAAGGCTAGAATAACTCTTCTCCTATGGCATGTCTTATCAAGGTTCTTAACTGAATGCTCAGAATTTTCAGTGAGGTTCCTCCATTGAGCTGGTCAGAATTTCTACATCTATAACCTCTGGAATCTCCATTTAGCTCAGTTTCCCATGAGCTGTTCTTTGGAGGCATCATTTTTTCACTTTTCCATAACTTAGTATTTGGTCAAAGACTAAAGGGAACTACTACAAATATTTCTTAAATTCCTTTCATGTACCTCCCTCCTTTTGTGATCCTATTCTGCAAATTCCAGTCCCCTCAGTAGCACTGCGCTCATATCTCTGCCTCATCAGTTAATCAAAGACTACTGCACCCCGTGTTCTACTTTGTAACACTATTGTCTGAATAGTACTTCTGTGCAAAAATCTGGGTGATCATGCTGCTCACTTTGAATAGTTCCCTTTTCTTAGGCATCACAGTCCTACTCTGCCAATTTTCCAACATCTGAAAAAACAACTGCCAAAAGTTCTGTTCAGTTTTGTAGTTCATTGCAGTTGAAGAGCTAATCTATTTCCAGTTAGAGAGCTAGTTCAGTTCTATTCAAACATGGCCCCAAGCATAAGAACCCCAAAATAATTTTAAATGTTTTTCTATTAAAAAATAAAAGAGTAATCCTTGTTTTGTACATTTCATGAAATTATTTATAAAAGTCATTGACTTGTAAGTCATGTTTCTCTTAACATAATTTATGATCATATTTCATTGCCAACGGCAATAAAACATAAGCACTAGAGTTAAGTTAAATATATATAATGTGTATCAAAATTCAACTATATTCAGTAAAGCATGAGAGAGTAACAAAATAAAAATATAACAAATATGTACAATCCTATCCCCCATTCCATTAATGTGCTTAGCATATATATATATGCTTTGCTGTATATTGCACACTTCCCTAAAGTTATATATATTTATAAGCACATATTCAGGTACAGAGTTATATACACAAAAATGTGTGCTGTAATTTGTGGAAAATTGAAGGATTATTATTATTGATGGTACAGTTTTTCTTGTATTTACTGACTTTAGTACCTAACTCATTCATGGGATATGACTTGATAATCGTCTGCCCAAAGAATTACCATTATGTAGAATATAACAAGGAAACAACATTAAAAAAAAAACCTGTTTAGTCAATCTGAAGGAGTATGTCTGTTTTGTAAATTCCTTAAGTACCTCATAATTCATCTGCTTCTATGCTGTAACTTTGAGGGACCGCTAGGTGGCTCAGTTGGTTAAGCGTCCGACTTCAGCTAAGGTCATGATCTCACTGTTTATGGGTTCAAGGCCCACGTTGGGCTCTGTGCTGACAGCTCAGAGCATGAAGCCTACTTTCTACTTTGGATTCTGTGTCTCCCTCACTCTCTGCCCTTCCCCCACTCATGCTGTGTCTCTCTCTCAAAAATAAATATCAAAAAAATTTAAGTTCTAACTTTGATATTAATAATTCTAAAAATGAATAAATTCGTAAAAGACACTCACATTAAATGAGAACTACTGTAAAGCTGATAGTAAAATCAACTAATTATCGACTTAAACAATTTACAGAAAAAAATTAAGAGTGACCTTTTGTAGTTTACAATGAGAAAAAACATAGATATATAACTGAAATATTGGGGTAAAATATTAACATAGAGAAGTTAGACTCTAATTTAGCCTGGCATCAAAAAACATTCTTCCTGGGTGCCTCAGTCAGTTAAGCGTCGGACTTCCGCTCAGGTGATGATCTCAGAGTCCCTGAGCTCGAGCCCCACATAGGGCTCTGTGCTGGCAGCTCAGAGCCTGGAGCCTGTTTCAGATTCTGTGTCTTCCTCTCTCTCTGACCCTCCCCCATTCATGCTCTGTCTCTCCCTGTCTCAAAAATAAATAAACGTTAAAAAACAAAAACAAAAACATTCTTCCTTGGGGCGCCTGGGTGGCTCAGTCAGTTAAGCATCCGACTTCGGCTCCGGTCATGATCTCAGAGTCCATGAGCTCGAGCCCCACGTCAGGCTCTGTGCTGGCAGCTCAGAGCCTGGAGCCTGCTTCAGATTCTGCGTCTCCCTCTCTCTGACCCTCCCCCATCCATGGTCTGTCTTTCTCTGTCTCAAAAATAAATAAATATTAAAAAAATTTTTAAAAAATTTCTTCCTTATAGCTGATTTATTATGCATGTTTAGTTGCTGGTTGTTTTTTTTATTAATGACTCTGATGATATCACTGAATTTTTGTTTTAGGTACTTAGAAAACACATACTATCGATTCATCCAAATGGTTAAATGGAGACAGTATCCTTAATAATTATATGTGGGAATAAAGTTTAGCTGAAAACAAAAGTTGTAGTTATATTACAGTGTAATGTGAGTTTCTTCACCAGGGCATCTGAGGATTACAAAAAGTATAATCTGACATTGCTGAATTTTTATAAGAAATGAATTATAATAGTATTCCCTTTAAACATACTAGGAAATATAACAAGTATGATCTATTTTTAAACATAGGCTAGAGACTCAATGAAAAAGAAAGCAATTAAAATATTCAATTTACCGAAGAGTAGAATATCCAGGCAGCGACAGTGAACAACATATTTCAGCTGCCACAACTGGATACAAACATGCTCTTAGACTGTCACATATCCAAGTAACTGAAGTACTGAAGTACTGAAACCTGCTTGTATTAGCACAGAAAGTGAGAATAGAATCAAACCTGAGATCTTTCCCATGAAAGAATGTGCTGTGATTCAAACTCACTTAACCGTACATGTGGCTGTGTATGCACATTCACACACACACACATATACACATGCACACAATTAAAATACCTTTCTGCTTTTCCTCTGGGTAAATGGGTGTCTCACCCTAATGAAGGTACAACAATTATTTATCTTTAGACAAGAAAAAGCTTAGCTACCTTTAAAGGATGTCCACATGACCAGCAGGAGCCACAGACCCCTATATGGTCCTGAGTATAGAACAATTCCCAAATTTAAAGAATGTACTTTGAAAACAAAATACAGGGGCACCTGGGTGGCTCAGTCGGTTAAGCGGCCGACTTCGGCTCAGGTCATGATCTCGCCCTCTGTGAGTTCGAGCGCTGCGTCGGGCTCTGTGCTGACAGCTCAGAGCCTGGAGCCTGTTTCAGATTCTGTGTCTCCCTCTCTCTGACCCTCCCCTGTTCATACTCTGTCTCTTCCTGTCTCAAAAATAAATAAAACGTTAAAAAAAATTAAAAAAAAAAAAGAAAACAAAATACAACCTACAGTTCTGAAAAAGACCTGTATAAAAATGCAAAAGGGAATATTTTTGGAAGTAAGAGAGGAAGAGAGGAGGGAAAATAAATCTGAATATATACTATTTCTAAAAACCTTAGCATAAATTCAAGGTCATTCAGTATATGCCCCCTCCACCTCACCCTTGTCAAGTAGGTTTTATACTTTGTTTTCTATGGGTACAATATGGTGAATATGCCATGTTCTTTCATGACTTGGTGCCTTTGCAGGGTATGTACCATCTGCCCAAAGCGCCCTGCTCCCTCACTCTGTTAACCTACACTTCAGAATTCCTCTGGAAATAGGTCCTTGAAACCCTCTCACACCTAGTCTGGTTGAGGTGACTGCCCTTGGTTGGCATAGCAACAATGCAGAATATTTCAGTTTAACTCCTCCCCCATCACACATCCCATTAGTCTCTGAGAACCATTACAGCAAGGACCTTAACTTATTCATCTCTGTATTTCAAACACATAGTATAGTATCTGGCATACAGTAAATACCAATAAATGTTGAATGATTATTTTACATGAAAACTTCTAATGAGGCCAAGTTACTTAACAGTAATTAAATAACTCCTTAATAAATATACTGACAAATATTAGCAGCTTACCCTTTGAGGTCATTAATTAACTTGTTTTTTTCCTGGACTATTCGCTTGTGGTGCATTCGATGAAAATCACGTTCTTTTTGAGTTTTCAGCAAGTCTTCTCTAGCCTTGCTAAAAAATAATAATAATTTTAAAAATCACTAACTCCAAAAAAGTATTTGACAAAGTACAACATCCATTCATGGTAAAAAAAAAAAAAAAAAAAAAAAAAAAAAAAAAAAAAAAAAAAAAAAAAAACTCTCAACAAAGTAGGTTTAGAGGATATATAAGTCAATATAATAAAGGCCATATATGAAAATCCACAGTTAATATTATCCTCAATGGAGGAAAATTAAAAGCTTTTCCTCTATAGTCAGGAAAAAGACAGGGATGTCCTCTCTCACCACTTTTATTCAACAAATACTGAAAGTCCTAGCCATAGCAATGAAAATAAAAAGAAATAAAGGATATTGCAATTGGCAAGGAAGAAATCAAACTTTCACTATTTGCAGATGACATGATATATATATGGAAAACTCAAAAGACAGCACCAAAAAAATATTAGAACTGATAAACAAATACAGTAAATTTGCAGGATCCAAAATCAACATACAGAAATCTGCTGCATATCTACACACCAATAATGAAGCAGCAGAAAGAGAAAATAAGGAATCAATCCCATTCACAAGAGCACCAAAAACATTAAGATGCCTAGGAATAAACCTAACCAAAGAGGTGAAAGACCTGTACTCTGCAAACTATAAAACACTAATGAAAGAAATTGAAGATGACACAAAGAAATGGAAAGACATTCCATGCATTCATGGATTAGAAGAACAAATATGCTAAAATGTGTATACTACCCAAAGCACTCTACACATTTAATGCAATCCCTACCAAAATACAACCATCATTGTTCACAGAAAAAAAATTCTAAAATTTGTACAGAACCACAAAAGATCCCAAATAGCCAAAGCAACCTTGAAAAAGAAAAGCAAAGCTGGAGGCATCATAATTCTTGACTTCAAGTTATATTAAATCTTGTAGTGATCAAAACAGTAGGGTACTTGGCACAAAAACAGACACATAGACCAATGGAATAGAATAGAAACCCCAGAACTAGACCCACAAACGTATGGCCAACTCATCTTTGACAAAGCAGGAAAGAACATCCAATGGAAAAAAGACAGTCTCTTTAACAAATGGTGCTGGGAGAACTGGACAGCAACATGCAGAAGATTGAAACGAGACCACTTTCTCACACCATTCACAAAAATAAACTCAAAATGGATAAGGGACCTAAATGTGAGACAGGAAACCATCAAAACCTTAGAGGAGAAAGCAGGAAAAGACCTCTCTGACCTCAGTCGTAGTAATTTCTTACTCGACACATCCCCAAAGGCAAGGGAATTAAAAGCAAAAATGAACTACTGGGACCTTATGAAGATAAAAAGCTTCTGCACAGCAAAGGAAACAATCAACAAAACTAAAAGGCAACCAACGGAATGGGAAAAGATATTTGCAAATGACATATCAGACAAAGGGCTAGTATCCAAAATCTATAAAGAGCTCACCAAACTCCACACCCGAAAAACAAATAACCCAGTGAAGAAATGGGCAGAAAACATGAATAGACACTTCTCTAAAGAAGACATCCGGATGGCCAACAGGCACATGAAAAGATGCTCAATGTCGCTCCTCATCAGGGAAATACAAATCAAAACCACACTGAGATATCACCGCACGCCAGTCAGAGTGGCCAAAATGAACAAATCAGGAGACTATAGATGCTGGTGAGGATGTGGAGAAACGGGAACCCTCTTGCACTGTTGGTGGGAATGCAAATTGGTGCAGCCACTCTGGAAAACAGTGTGGAGGTTCCTCAAAAAATTAAAAATAGACCTACCCTATGACCCAGCAATAGCACTGCTAGGAATTTACCCAAGGGATACAGGAGTACTGATGTACAGGGGCACTTGTACCCCAATGTTTATAGCAGCACTCTCAACAATAGCCAAATGATGGAAAGAGCCTAAATGTCCATCAACTGATGAATGGATAAAGAAATTGTGGTTTATATACACAATGGAGTACTATGTGGCAATGAGAAAGAATGAAATATGGCCCTTTGTAGCAACATGGATGGAACTGGAGAGTGTGATGCTAAGTGAAATAAGCCATACAGAGAAAGACAGATACCATATGGTTTCACTCTTATGTGGATCCTGCGAAACGTAACAGAAACCCATGGGGGAGGGGAAGGAAAAAAAAAAGAGGTTAGAGTGGAAGAGAGCCAAAGCATAAGAGACTCTTAAAAACTGAGAACAAACTGAGGGTTGATGGGGGGTGGGAAGGAGGGGAGGGTGGGTGATGGGTATTGAGGAGGGCACCTTTTGGGATGAGCACTGGGTGTTGTATGGAAACCAATTTGACAATAAACTTCATATATTGAAAAAAAAAAACAGTATGGTACTGGGTGGCTCAGTCATTTAAGTGTCCAACTCTTGATTTTGGCTTAGGTTGTAATCTCACAAAAGTGAGATGAAGCCCCAAGTCAGACTCCATTCAGGGCATGCAGCCTGCTTAAGATTCTCTCTCCCTCTTCTCCCTACCCCTGCTCTCTGTATCTCTCTCAAAAATAATTAATTATTTAATTAATTAATTTTTAAAATAAAAAGAATCACTTAAAAAACACTATGGTTGGGGCGCCTGGGTGGCTCAGTCGGTTGAGCGGCCGACTTCGGCTCAGGTCATGATCTCGCGGTCCGTGAGTTCGAGCCCCGCGTCGGGCTCCGTGCTGACAGCTCGGAGCCTGGAGCCTGTTTCAGATTCTGTGTCTCCTTCTCTCTCTGACCCTCCCCCATTCATGCTCTGTCTCTCTCTGTCCCAAAAATAAATAAAACTTAAAAAAAAAAATTAAAAAAAAAAAACAAACACTATGGTACTGGCACAAAAATAGACACATATATCAATAGAACAGAAGAGAAAGCCCAGAAATGAACCCCCAATTTTATGGTCAATTAATCTTCAACACATCAGGAAAGAATATCCAATGGGAAAGAGACTGTCTCTTTGACAAATGGTGTTTGGAACAGAACAATTACATGCAGAAGAATAAAACTGGACCACTTTCTTATGCCATACACAAAAATGAATTCAAAATGGATTAAAGACCTAAATGTGAGGCCAGAAACCATAAAATTCCTATAGAGAACACAGGCAGTAACCTCCTTGACATTGGCTATAGCAACTTCTTTCAAGGTGTCTCCTGGGGAAAGGGAAACAAAAGCAAAAATAAACTATTGGGACTTCATCAAAGTAAAAAGCTTCTGCACAGCAAAGGAAACTGCAAAACTAAAAGGCAAACAACAGAAAGGGAGAAGATATTTGCAAATGACATATCTGAAAAAGGGTTAGTATTCAAAATGTATAAAAAATTTATAAAACTCAAAATCCAAAAATACATAATCAAGTTCAAAATAAGCAGGAGACATATTTTTCCAAAGAAGACATCCAGATGGCCAACAGACACATGAATAGATGCTCAATATCACTGATGATCAAGGAAATACAAATCAAAACTACAATGAGGGGGCACCTTGGTGGTTCGGTCAGTTAAGTGTCCAACTTCAGTTCATGTCATGATCTCACAGTACATGGCTCAAGCCCCACATGGGATTCTGCGTTGATGGCTCAGAGTCTGGAGACTGCTTATGTGTCTCCTCTCTGTCTCTCTGCTCCCCCCCCTTGTGTTCTCTCTCAAAAATAAATAAAAAAGAAACTATAATGAGATATCACCTTACACCTGTCAGAATGGCTAAAATCAACAACACAAGAAAACAACAGACGTTGGTGAGGATATGGAGAAAGGGGAACCCTCTTGCACTATCAGTAGGAATGAAAACTGGTACAGCCTACTATGGAAAACAGTATGCAGGTTTCTCAAAAAGTTAAAAATAGAACTACCTTATGATCCAGCAATTGTACTACTAGTGTTTACCTAAAGTATACAAAACTACTAATTCAAATGGATACATGCACCCTGATGTGTATAACAGCATTATCTACAATAGTCAAATTATGGAAACAGCCCAAGCATCCATCGATTAGTAAATACATAAAGAAGATGCAATATATACATACAATGGAATATTACTCAGCCCTAAACACGAATGAAATCTTGCCATTCACAACAATACGAATGGAGCTAGGTGAAATAAGTCAGAGAAAGACAAATACCATATGATTTCACTCATGTGAAATTTAAGAGATAAAACAAAGGAGCAAAGGGGAAAAAAGAGTCATGTAACTATAAAGATCAAACTGATGGTTACCAGAAAGGAAGTCGCTGGGGATGGGTTAAATAGTGATGGAGATTAAGGAGGGTAGTTGTAATAAATACCGGGTGTTATATGAAAAGTGTTGAATCTCTATATTATACACCTAAAATTAATATCACACTATATATTAACTGGAATTTAAATTAAAACGTCTAAATATATCACTGCTAATTCCTTTCTGAAAAAAAAACTATTTAGTAACCAGTCAAATCCAGTATTGAGCAATTCTAAAGATAATTAAAGAAATAAAGATTCCATTATAATTCACATTGAAGGATTCTCACTAACATAGTGTATATAGGGTTGGTAGATGAACCGGCCACCACCTATAGCTTCAAGAATAGTCATTCATATTTCATTTAAGTAAAAGAAAATTAAATGTATGCTGCCAAAATATTTTACAATCCATCTACTTACAAAAAGAATTGGTTTACAGAATTGAAATACATATTTAAAACAGGATAATTCAAAATAATTACAAATAAAAGATTTTACCAAATTTAATTCTAAATGTGCTTGAATATATGGTTAAAAGACAATGGTATTCGGCTACTTAGTTCTGATAATTGTGAAAAAGAAAGCATATATGTTCTGGAAAACCAAGATTTTATTCTGGCAATGCATATGAGACATATATACCACCTGCAGATCACTTTAGTAAAATAATTGGTAACTTGATGAAAAAGGCTCTTTAGTATCAGTATGGTAATAAGAAACATTCTTCAACTGGATATACCTTCTGCAAACCTGTGATAGAAAGCAAGCAAGACTATTCTTTCTAAGCCTGGGCTGTAGGTAAAAAATTAATAGGAATATTTCACCTACCTCGATAATACATTAGTTTCAATCTGATAATGTAAAATATAATTATAATGAAAAAGTAGCTATCTAGCAGTCTTAGCTAGCTGAAAAACTAACCTAGTTAACTACTGCACTGAGACTCCCATGTTCTGAAAAATGGGTGGACTGAATTAGAGTTCTTACAATGCACTAGAGGTCAGAATGTAATAAATCTACTTCTTCGTCTTACAGAATTTCCAAATTCAGATTCACATAAAATAAATGCAAAAAGATAGATTTCTGCATTAAGAGCTATGTCAGAGCAATCACTGAGGAGCAGTTACTGGGATGCTGCCTAAAAATTGGGATGAGGTTAGGTTTTCAGGCTCCTGATGGGGCAAATTATGATCAGTGAGACCTTACTTAAAGATCAAGTCATATATGGCATATGGTGAAAGTGTCTCATGCATACTTCCAAGTTATTTCTTTTTTCTCAAACCCTCAAACCTCCCCCCTTTTGACATGATCTTTTTCTTGACATGTTCTTTATTTTACCACAAATGTTGTAGTTTTTATCACAAGTAAATAGTGTGTCACAGTACCTATAGTCTATTCCCACCATCTAACCCTCCACTTCATTTCCATGTCAATAACCTTGAAGTTGATTGAAATATTCAGTCTCAAAAAAAATTCTGAGGAATATGTCAATTATCAGTTGAAAAAACAAACAATTTATTCTGTCCAGATTTTAACCCTCAGTGTGAATTAAGATGGACCAAAAATGAGAGAATCCCTCTGCCATCATATGCCTAATGAATAGTGGATGAAGAGGAGAGAGAAAGAATTTGAGTAGAGTGACTAAAAAAGGCTAAGTTGATTTTTCTGTTGTGAAAACACAAGAACATCACTGGAATTCTCATTCATTTAGAAGAAAACTATGTAAAGTGACTTATATACCATCTTGCACATAAAAATACTCAATAAATTTTACTGTTACCACAACTACCAGATACACTCAATTCCTCTAACAGCAAGATTTATTTACCTAAAATAGGGGGCATGCCAGTAGATAAATATCTTCTAATGGACAAAATATCAGGATACATGATTATTAGTAACACTATATATCTTTATAAAAGAATTTAAACTTTTATGAATCTCTATTTTGAGTCTAAGAAAGCTGTCTTACTTTCAACAACTTCATGAATCATATAAAAGAGCAAATGTTTTATCTTACCTGAAATGTAAACCCATAATAGGTTAAAAAATACTTAGAAAAATAATGCCAAGTTTCTTAAGCTGAACTATAAATGTGCAGCATTGCATCAACTCCCTTTTTAAATACACATTTGCAGGCCTATTTGTACTTATCCCAGGAAAGAAAGCATAGGAATTGATTAAAGTATTAGACCTTAAAGTTTTTCTGACCATTAAATTGGTTTTCAGGGACTTGCTTTCTATTTGCACAAATGAAGTTTACTCAGTAAAACAATTTAAATTCATTTCATGGTGATGCTTCTGTTATGACCTTCCTACTGCCCATATGCTTAATAAAAATAAAATAAAAGTTGTACTAAAAAATAAAATTTATAATATTTGTATAAACAATATTTTAAACTATATAATATTTTCTCATTACATTAATACAGCATCATTGTGGTTTTAAAACAAATCTTTTACTAAGACACCAGATTCTATTTAAAGTACAGTAAAGTAAAAGTTATTCAGTGGAACATTCTATTTACATTTGTGTATCATAAAGAACACACATCTTACATGTCTTTTCTTTTTTTATATTCTATTTATTTATTCATTCAAACTTTTATTTAAATTCTAGCTAACATATAGTGTAATATTAGTTTCAGAAGTAGAATTTAGGGGTCCCTGGTTGGCTCAGTTGGTTAAGCATCCAACTTCTGCTCAGGTCATGATCTCACAGCTCATGAGTTCAAGCCCCGCGTTGGGCTCTGTGCTGACAGCTCAGAGCCTGGAACTTGCTTCAGATTCTGTCTCCCTCTCTCTCTGACCCTCCCCTGCTCATGCTCTGTCTCTCTCAAAAATAAATAAACATTTTAAAAAAGTAGAATTTAGTGATTCATCAGTTACATATAACACCCATTACTCAACACAAGTGCCCTCCTTAATACCCATCACCCATTTAGCCCATCTCCCACTTACCATCAATCCTGTTCGTTCTCTATAGTTAAGAGTCTTTTATGGTTTGCTTCCCTCTTTCTTTTCCCCTTCCCCTATGTTCATTTGTTTTGTTTCTTAAATCCCACATATGAGTGAAATCATATGGTGTTTGTCTTTCTCTGACTTATTTCACTTAACATAATACACCCTAGCTCCATCCACATTGATCCAAATGGCAAGATTTCATTCTTTTTGATGGCTAAGTAATATTCTATTATATGTATATACCACATCTTTTTTATCCATTCATCAGTCTATGGACATTTGGGGTCTTTCCATAATTTTGCCATTATTGTAATGCTGATATATGAACATCAGGGATGTGTGTCCAATCAAACCAGTATCTTTGTATCCTTTAGGTAAATACCTAGCAGTGCAATCGCTGGGTATTAGGGTAGTTTTATTTTTAACCTTTTGAGAAACCCACCTCCTATTTTCTAGAGTGGCTGTACCAGTTTGCATTCCCACCAGTAGTGTAAGATGGTTTCCCTTTCTCCACATCTTCACCAACATCTATTGTTTCCTGTCTTATTAATTTTAGCCATTCTGACAAGTGTGAGGTGGTATCATAATTTTGATTTGTATTTCCCTGATGATGTTACTGAACATCTTTTCATGTGTCTGTTGGCCATCTGGATGTCTTCCTTAAAAAAATACTGATTGATTCCTATCTTCTGCCCATTTCTTAACTGGATTATTTGTTTTGGGGGTTTTGAGTTTGATAAGTTTATATATTTTAGATACTAATTCTTTATCAGATATGTCATTTGCATGCTTTTTCTTAATGAAATGGCAGGATGACTATCTAATTTCCCCATTTCAAGAAACCAGCATATCAAAATCTATAATTAAAATATAAACTTTTAAGATACTCATATTTGTATCATACTATAAAAGTACTGTCCCCAAATCTCCATGTTTCAAATTATAAATGTGATTTAATAGTGTGCTCTTAAAAATTATTTTTATTGGGTTATTTTGTTATACAATTTGACAAAAGGAAGCATACATTTACTTGTTTATCTGCACCAAAGTAAGCCATCTTTGTCATGTATTTTTCTCATGCATAAACAAAAAGCAAATTAACTTATGGTAACAGTATTACATTATTTCCAATTACAGTATTACCAATTATTTCATTATTTTCAACTGGTTGTAAGTTCATTTAACCCACTAATATTAATACTGGAATAATTGTTGGACAGCCAAAATGGGTTCAACCATATTAGAGGAAAACTTTCATTATATTCTTAACCAAAAAAGAAAGGGGTATACCCATGTCCAGAAAAAATACCTTCTTAATTTAACAAGCAATTACCTAAACACTAAACCATAAAATTTTATGGGCCTCATTATTATCTTTATTTCCACAGTGTTTGTTTCTGAATGTCATTAAATTAAATGGTTCTTCAGAAAAGCTGGATACTCTCTGACCTTCTATAGAAGTGAATTTTGTAAGTGAAGTTAGGGCTGCTTCTAATTTTAGATGCTTCTAAAAGCATCTAATTTTTCTTCAATATTAACTGCCATTTAATTTTAATTTTCTTTATTTATATTTTCAGGCAGAAGGTTAAAAAAGGTATTTCATTATTTTTAAAATGATACATTTTAATCTTCTAATTTGCAATTCCTAGTCAGTTTTTCTTTTCTGTCAAACCTTTAGTACACTCAATAAAACTTTTCTGGTCTGCATTATATTTCTTTAATGTAAAGCCCAGCAAAGGACCACAGTACTCTAAATGGGGCAAGACTTAACTTTATAGTTCATTGTTAAAATTTCCATCATGAAGGGAAAATGATACCTACTCCAAAGGAATGGTATAAAAAAAGGGCAAAATCATCAATTAATTACTCTAAAAATTATTTTTAAGTTTGTTTATTTATTTATTTAGAGCACAAGCTGGGGAGGGGAAGAGAGAGAAGGGGACAGAGGATCCAAAGCAGGCTCTGTGTTGACAGCAGAGAGCTGGATGCAGGGTGCAAACTCACAAACTGTGTTATCATGACTGGAGCCAAAGTTGGACGCTTAACCCACTGAGCCACCCAGGCGCTCTAAAAATTATTAAAAGCTTAACAAAGCTTAACAAAAGCTTAACAAAAAGTCAAAATGTTAACAGCACACATTCACTTAAGTCCCTCCTATTTGTCACACATAGGCCTTGGGGGCTACACTCTCTATGATATGGAGTTCACAAAATAACAACAAAGTATATACATTAGATAACTAGATGCAAAAGATATAAATTTCAATCTCCCTCATAAATATACAGTATTAAGTTAAGGACAGTCTAAATAAATGAAGGGATATACCATGTAAATAGAAGACTAAAATTTATAAATACATCAATCCTTAAAACTATATATGAATATGTAAATATATGTGTATGTACATAGACACACTCACACACACACACACACACACACACACACTCATTCTTCCCAATTCATGTTATAAATTCAACTCAAAATCAAACCCCCACCTTTCTACCGAAATTAACAAAGTGACTCTAAAATTTATATGGAAATACAAAGGACCTAGAATAGCCAAATTATCTTTAAAAAAAGAACAAAGCTATAGGACTAACACTACTTGACCTCAAGAACTTACCTAAAGCTACAGTAATCAGGAGTGTGGTAACAGAATAAAGACAAATAAGTAGATAAATGAAACAGAAAAGAATCTAGAAATAGACCCACAATTATAGGGTCAAGTAATTTTCAATAAATATGCCAAAGAAATTCAGGGATGGATGAAAATTTTTTAAGAATGGTGCTGGAACAATTGGATATTCTTATAAAAAAGAAAATTAACCTGTAGCTCCTGCCTTACACCATATACAAAAATGAATGATAGATATAAACTGAAATAAAAATTCTAAATCTTTAAAGGTTTTAGAAGAAAGCACAGAATAATATCTTTCAGACCTGGGAGTAGGCATTGGTATCGCAGACAAAATATCAAAAGCAATACTATAAAACAATTAATTAGACTTCATCAAAATTTAAAACTTCTGCTCACCCAAAGACACCATAAAGAAATTAAGTGAAGCCACAAACTGGGAGAAAATATTCACAATATTCTGATAAAAGATTTGTATGCATAATATGTAAAGAACATTTACAACTCAACAATAAGACAAACAATTCAACTAAAAATGGGCAGGACTTACACAGAAAGCAGGAGAAATGAACAGCCAATAATTATACATACACACACACACACACACACACACACAAACAAACACATTCAACACCATTAGGTATTGGGAAGTACATATCAAAACCATAAAAAGCCGCTACTATACAATTACAAAAATGGCTAAAATAAAAAACCTTAATGAAACTTAATGTTGGTGACAATGTGGGGCAACTAGAACTCTCATATATTGCTAGTGAGAATTTAAAATGATCCAACTGAATGTTGGAACATGGACTGTCGATTTCTTATAAATATGCACTTATCCTAAACCAAGTCTAGAAATCCCACGCCTAAGTTTTTAACCAAAAGAAGAAGACACATTCCCATAAGAAGACATACACAAATCTTCATAGTAGTATTATTCACTAGGGACCACATTTGGAAACGATCTAGTAGAAAAAGAGTAAACAAAATGTGGTATACATCACACAAAAGAATACTACATAGCAATAAAAGGGGAAAAATTACTGATAAATTCAAAAATCATACACATATTTTACAGAGTTTATGCTGAGTATAAGACACCAAACACAAATAAATGCGCATTCTATGATTCCATTTATGAAATTCTCAAACAGGCAAACTGGTCAAATATCAGAATACTGATATATCAAAACACTGATTGCAGGGGCAGAGATGCAAGGGACATGCAGAAAGGACACAGAAATCTCTGGGTAGATAGGAATGTTCTATATTAAGATGGGTATGGAGGTCACAAAACTATCTGCCAAAATTCTGTAGCTACGACTTGTACATTTTAATTTATGTAAACTGTAACTCAAAAAAAGAATTGTAAAAAGGAAGATATTAAGTGGGTGCAGGGTGGGGTGTCGGGAGGGATAGAGATGAAATAACCACAGCAGAAACATGCCAAGTGTTGAAACTAAGAGGCCCATGAGGTTCATTATTCTATCTTGACTTTCTAAATGCTTGATATTTTTTCAGAATTAGGAGGTTATTATATGCAAATAAATAAATTGCTGTGTACCAGCCTTCTGGAAGAAATTCCACTTTTGGTTGTTTATTCAGTGTTGCTGCTATTGCTAATAAGGTTGACAAAGATAATGATGATGATGCTATTCTACCCACTTAATATATATCGTATACCAGGTACTATGTTCATTATCCTGTAATGGGAATTGTTGCCTTCATCAAGTTTACAGGAGTATTGAGAAAATTAACAAGGAAATACAATATAATATACAATACAAACTCAGATAGCCATAAACTGTAGTGAATGTTATGAAAGAAAGAAAGGGTGCTGTCATGCAGAATACTGGTTTAATCTTTATTGAGCACTGACCATGTAATAGGCATTGTGCTAAACACTTTTAAATTATTCCCCTCAGGGAAAGATAATATCAATCCATTTACATAAGAGGAAAATGACTGATAATTATATTATTATATCTAATAAAGGGTAGAGCATCATATATTTGTGTTGCTCTATCCACAATACCTGATCTGATATCAACGTCTGTTCTAAACCAAAATCTGAGTGGGGTTAGTAATGCTGAGTTTGATAACAGCAAATACTGTACTTTCAAGAACCTAAATGTACCACAAAATTTTGTTTGATTTTATTATTATTCTGCTGTAGTCAGATAAATCAACCTACAAGAAGGTTATGCAGGGTATAATGTATTCCCTATTTCCATCATGTCCCTCCATCCAGTCTATTTTCCAACAAAAACAAGCTCACATGCTTTTCTTCAAAACTATCCATCGGCCTCACATCTCACTCAGAGGGGAAAAAGCAAAGTTCTAACAAAGGCCTGTACCAATTGCCCCTGGTTCTAGCCACTATGGTCTCCTTACTAGTCCCCTAACAAACCAAGCCATGCTCACCATAGGTTCTCTGTACTTCCTCTTCTCTCTGCCTGAAATTCCCTTTTCCCAAGTTTAGACATGACCTTCTCCCTCAGTTTCTTCAGATATCAGACAGGACTTCCCTCACCACCCTATATAAAACTGCACCCCATTTATTATCTCTACCAGATTTACCCATGTTACTTTTCTTCATAGAGTTTACCATCACATGTTATATGTGTTACCATACACATGTAGTTAGTGGCTATCTTATTAGACAGAACAGCCTTAGAGAGTATTAGTAGTGCAGAGAGAGGAAATGGCGGCAGGGGGCGGGGGGGAGGAAGTCTCTCACTGAGTGAGTAGAAGAGGTAGAACATCATGCCGTCACAGAAAGTGAAGGAATAGAAGAATGAAATAGGATGCACAGTTGAGTAGAATAGGTGTGGTGGAAGTCAGACTACAGGATATTAAAATACAAGTACAATGAGGCTTTAGGAGTAAACCATCCAACTGAGAATATTTTCAATGTCTACATTATGAGAAGGTGACATAAAGCACTGGTCAAGATACAAAACAAGATTAAGCAAACAGGTTCTTAATTAATAAAACTTGTAATAGCTTTTGTGGACCTCAGACTGAGGTGAATATTGTACCATGTCAACTACCAGGTAAAACAAGGTTTATGAAATAGTGTCAACTGTAAATGATATGATAATTCCAAGCGATGCTTTCTAGTCTTCATTCAATGATCAACAACTCCTTAAATGTGTGGCAGGTTGCTTAAATTCTACCCCTGCATTTAAAATGACAATTGGAATTACATCAAAATAAACTATTGAAACTACATCAAAATAAAAAGGTTTGCACAGTGAAAGAAACCATCAACAACAACAAAAAAAGCAATCAACTGAAATGGAGAAGATATTTGCAAATGATATATCCAATAGGAGGTTAATATCCAAAATATATGAAGACCTTATACAACTCAACACCAATTTTGAAATGAGTAGACAAGCTGACATTTTTCCGAAAAAGACATACAAATGTCCAACAGACATGTGAAAAGATGATCTACATCACTAATCATCTGGGAAATTCCAATCAAAATTACAATGAGATATCTATTACCTCACACCTGTCAGAATGGCTAGTATGAAAAACAAAAGAAACAAATGTTGGCAAGGATGTAGAAAAAAAGGAACCCTCATGCACTGTTGGTGTAAATGTAAATTGGTGCAGCCACTATGGAAAAGAGTATAGAGGGTTCTCAAAAATTAAAAATTGAAATACTATATGATCCACTAATTCCACTACTATTTACCCAAAGAAAATGAAAACACTAATTCAAAAAAATAAATACACCCCTATGTTTACTGCAGCATTACAATAGCCAAGATATGGAAGCAACCTAAAGTGTCCATTGATAGACAAATGGATAAGGAAGATGTGATATTCTCTCTCTCTCTCCCTCTCTCTCTCTCTCTCTCTCTCACACACACACACACACACACACACACACACACACAAATATTATGCAGCCATAAAAAGGATGAGATCTTGTTCTTTGCAACAACATGAATGGATCTAGAGGGTATTCTGCTAAGTGAAATAAGTCAGAGAATGAAAAACACCATATGATTTCACTCATATGTGGAATCTAAAAAACAAGACAAATGAATAAACAAAAAGTATAATTAGACCTATAAATACAGAGAACAAATTGATGGTTGCCAGAAGTTAAGGGAGGTGGAGGGGAGGGGAGGATGGACAAAATAGATGAAAGAAAGTGGTAGATACAGGCTTCCAGTTATGGGATGAATAAGTCACACAAATAAAAGGCACAGCATAGGGCATAAAGTCAATGATATAATGGCAACAGATGGTAGCTACATTTGTGGTGAACATAGCATAACATATAGAGGTTGAATCACTATGTTGGTTCGGGTGAATCACACCTGAAAATAATGTAACTGTGTCACAAATAAAAAAAAAAATATTTAAAACTTTAGCAATCTAGAGCCATGAATTAAAGCTCATTTGAGAAAATAAAACTTTTCCCTATGTTCTTGTAGCTAAAAACACCTGCAGATTAAAAGTGAAGGGATGGAGAAACCTTTATCCGCAAATAGATGTCCAAAGAAAGCCAGAGTAGCAATGCTTAATATCAGACAAACTCGACTTATTTGCTCTTGTATTGTTTTTATCCTGCTTTGGTATCAGGGTAGTACTGGTCTCACGGAATGATTTGGAATGTGTTCCCTCTATTCTGTTATTGTAAGATTTTGATAAAGATTGTCATTAATTTTTTTTTTTTTTAATGTTTGGTAGAATTCACCAACAAAACCAACCAAGTGGCCTTGCAGTTTTCTTTGCTGGGAAATTTTTGATTCCTAATTCAACTTTCATTCTTGTTATTAGTCTAAGAAGATTTCCTACTTCTTGGATACAAGATTCATGATTGAATCATGGTAACTTGTTTGTTTTTAGGGACTATTTTTTTCCATAAGTTATCTAAATCGTTAGTATATAATTGTTTGTAGGAATCTTTATCACAGTGCATATTTCTGTGATTAGCTCTTGTATTGTTTTCTATTCCATTTCTCATTTTGGTTTTTGAGTCTTTTTTTTTCTTAGTTAATACAGTTAAAGCATTGCCAATTTTGTTTTTGTTTTTTTTAGAAAAACTGGTCATTACTTTCAATGTTATATTATTATTTATACTGGTCTCTATTTTATTTCTGATTTTTGTTATTTCCTTCTATTAAATTTCAGCTAGGTTTCTTCTTTTTCTAGTACCTTGTGGTGTAATGTTGCTTATTTGAACTTTTTTTCTTAATACAAACATTTATAGCATAAATTTCACTCCAGCATCTGCCTTTGCTGTATCCCATAGATTTTGGAATATTGTGTTTTCTTTTTCTTTTGTTTTGAGAAATATTTTGATATGCCATTTGTTTTATTTGCCCCATTGTTTGTGCAGTACTGTGTTAATATTTACATATTAAATATTTAATATTTACATTGTAGATTTTCCAGCTTTGTTTTATTGTTGTACCATTGCAGTTGAAAAATATACTTGGTATGATTTCAGTCTTCTCAAATTTGTAATATTTATTATGTTTCTTTTTTATGTGATTCAACCAGGGGATTTTTCTGTGTGTATTTGAAGAAAATGCGTATTTCTATTTTTCTTGGAGGGAATGTTTTATATATATCCTATAGAACCATGTATTCTGAAGTATTCAAGTAAAAAAAATGCTCTTGTTGAAAAAAAAGTAATCATTACTCTAACTGAGGGCACACATTGAAAATAAAGCATATCAGAGGGGAGGTGAGTGGGGGATGGGTGAAAGATGAAGCAGATTATGAGTACACGTATCATGATTAGCACTGAGTAATGGTGTACAGAATTGTTGAATGACTATATTGTATACCTGAAACCAACATAACACTGTATATTAACTACACTGGAATTAAAATTAAAAACTTAATTAAAAAAAAATATTAGAGCGGTGCCTGGGTGGTTCAGTCTGTTAAGCGTCCGACTTCAGCTCAGGTCATGGTCTCACAGTTCATGAGTTCGAGCCCCGCATTGGGCTCTGTGCTGACAGTCAAAGTATGGAGCCTCCTTTGGATTCTGTGTCTCCCTCTCTCTCTGCCCCTCTGCTGCTCATACTCTGTCTCTCTCTCTCAAAAATAAATAAATCATTAAAAATAAAATTTAAATAATAATAAGTTTCAAATAATGAGTTTCAAAATATGTTTAAGCAAGTGTAATAGTAGTAATTGTGTAAGAAATTGCATTTGGATGTTTTGCCTATTCTTTAACATGTTTAAAGTGGTCACAATAACCAAACACATGTAATTTAGAAAAAACTTTTAATGAAACTTAACTGATTGCAATACCTGTCAAAAGTTACAAAACAAAAGGATTTTTACAAGTTTATCTTATGTTTTTAATTTTTAATTGAGTATTAAAATATATGTGCAATAAATATAAAAAATAAAATGACAAGTGAGCCATACTTTAATATAAAAGTACAGTTATATTCTCCTTTTTCAAGAAAGATTGTCAAACTACTATTTATATTATTACTCTAGTGTAGCTAGTATACACTTTTACCTTTAATGTAACTATAAATACTTTTTAATAGTACATTTTCCCCTTTAAAACACCTCTGTGTAAAGAAATTTTCCAGCTATTTCTAAAACTTTTTTTTATCAAGGTATAATTTGTACATAACACAGTTTCAGGTGTACAACACAATGATTCATATTTGTATATAGTGTAAAACAACCACAATAAGTATAGTTAACATTCATCACCATACATACATATATATACCATACATGAAACTATATTTTATATAAGACAATCCGCATTTGTAGCAAGATAGGGAAAACCTCAGTTCTAAAATTGGAATTGCTTACAACAGAGAAAAAGACCATTTTTTTAAGGTATAGCAATTCAAATGATATTTTAGAGTGAAATATTTCCCTTCTCATGTCTTCCTTTATGCTTCATCATTACCGAATTTCAAAAATATTAATGATGTGATGATTAAAAAAATCCAAGGATGACAGCCTTTAGAGATATTGATAATAATAACTGACATTTTCAAAGTACTTTGTGATTTACACAGTTCTTTAATATAGATTGTCTCATTTAATTATCACATCACTCCCTAGGAGTTAATAATATTATGTATAATTACTCCCAGTTTAACAATAAGAAAACTGAGTTAATAAGTAAAAGAATAATGGAAGCCAGGTATTTGAACCTTAAGTTTGATACTCTTTCCATGGCAACTCTCTTCTCCAGATAAATATTAACCTTATAGCTACATGATTTCTCTAACTTTTCTAGATACATCATTAAATGCTACCAGTATTATCAGGACAATATATAACATATCTGTAAGCCCAACTCTTTTTACATACTAAATATTCTTATTAGAAAAAAATATTTAACATCTACACTTACCTTGCCTCAAAAAATAGCTTTAAGGGGCGCCTGGTGGTTCAGTAGGTTGAGTGCCTGGTTCTTGACTTCAGCTTAGGTCATGATCTCCTGGTTTGTGAGACTGAGTCCTGTGTTGGGCTTTGCACTGTGAGCACAGAGTATGCTTGGGATTCTTCCTCTCCTCCTCTCCACCCCATCCCCTCACCTCTCCTCTCTCTCAAAGTAAATAAAAACATTTTTTAAAAAATCTTTAAAAAATAAGTTAAAAGAAAGAAGTAGCTTTAATCCTGAAAAGGAAAACTTTAGGGTAAATTCTATAAAGGGAATCCCACATTTATTACTAATTCCTATTGGAAAAATACCTTCAAAAGTCAAATTGAAACACCTGTGTGATAAAACATTACAATTTGGGGCAAACTTGTAGTAAGACAGTAGTAGTTGGTAATATTTACAAAACATTTTCTAAGAATATATCCAAAAATTAGGTGCCATAAAAGTACAAAGTACTTAATATTCACTCAATGACATAAATATTAGGAATCTACTAAGGGTCAGGCATCTTTCCTTCAAATTTTTCATGTCAAGTAGATTAAAGCAAATAAATATTTTTTTCTTTTCTAATCTGTTAAAGTTTAATTATATCAAATAAGATAGATTTGAGAGAGAATCAGAAGCCATTGAAACTAAAATTACACTTTAATAAATATAGCAAATCTTATATACATTTAGTAATCTGATATTTTAGTAAACACAAAAAAGAAACAGATTTCATTTGAGTGATATCTGTTTAGATTATGAGCTAATAATTTGCAAATGAATAGTTTATATGGTTTTGATTATAGCTATTAAATATGATATTCAATAATAAACCAGTGATCAACAATGGTTATTTAATGTCACTATGGCAAAACTCATTGAACAAAGAGATTCTATCTATTCAAAGGAAAATTAGCGAACTCAAGCAATAATTCAAAGGAGATCAGGAACTGAAACAGTATGCCAAGCATCACTCTGAAAAATTTGCTGTGTCAAATTCCCAGTGCATCCATTAGGTGTCTATACAATAACACAGTGAGCAGCAGGGCCAATAGTGCAAACCACTTCTGAGAAATGAACTAAGAATAGAGAGAATGCTGGTTCTAGTGACTTATTCCATGGATCGTCATACACTTCTCTCTAAAACATAAAATATCAAACAGTATACCCATAGATAGTATGAAATTTGTACAATGTGTAAAAACTTTCTATGAGTGTAAATAGTAAGTGAATAAATGATCATACAAATTATCTTTTATTCTTTTATTCACCATGACCTTTTTTTAATTTTATTTATTTATTTACTTTGAGAGAGAGAAAGAAAGAAAGAACATGACCAGGGAAGGGGCAGAGAGAGAGGGAGAGGGAGAGAATCCCAAGCTGGTCCATACACGACACAGGGCTCGAACTCACAAACCATGAGATCATGACCTAAGCCAAGAGTCATATGCTTAACAAACTGAGCAATGCAGGCACCCCTCACCACCACCTTTTAAAAAGTAGCTTATCTTAAAAATTTTCCTCACTTTGCAATACAAAGTTTTGTTTCTTTAAACTTTTTTACAAAGATTTTAAAATATTATGCTCCTGTATGGTAGTTCTACTTATCTAATGTTTGGTTTTAGTATGATTCTTTAACAGAGAAAACTGTATGTTTAATTAAAAAATGGGGCGCCTGGGTGGCGCAGTCGGTTAAGCGTCCGACTTCAGCCAGGTCACGATCTCGCGGTCCGTGAGTTCGAGCCCCGCGTCAGGCTCTGGGCTGATGGCTCGGAGCCTGGAGCCTGTTTCCAATTCTGTGTCTCCCTCTCTCTCTGCCCCTCCCCCGTTCATGCTCTGTCTCTCTCTGTCCCAAAAATAAATAAAAAACGTTGAAAAAAAAAAAAAAAAAAAAAAAAAAATGAACAAAGCATGAACTTTCTCTACTTCATATCTAAGCATTGATTTTCCATCTAATATCATCTTAGATGAGTAGATTCATCTCTAGTCAACACATTCACATATGTATCTTTGCCAGAATAACAGTGCTTATCTAAATTTGTTCGCCAAAACTGCATGTCTTCCTATAATTTTAGAAAGAAAGATTTGGCTTCTGTCAAGTTTCTTCTCTATGCATAAATTCACGTTAGGAGATTATAAAATAGCAGTTTCCTTTGGGGAATTTTCAAATACTAAAATTTCTCTAGCGAGAAATACACTATCTCCTTCCTTCCTCTCTGCCTTCTATAAATTTACTATAATTTCAGAGATTAGCTTATACTCATAGGGGAAGATTTCACAAACCATGAAAAGACTATGAAAAACATAAGAAAGTGAATGCCACATAATAAATTAACATCTCCTATACAACTCCCTGCATTCAACTCTTGCTAGTGGGTTGCAATTGTGAGAGTTCTGATCAGTTCAATTAACTTGCTAGTGAAGCCTGTCACATTCTTTCTAACTAGAATTTAAATAGAATTCAGTTCAGAATTAAAGCTCTGGTACATTAACCACGTGTTAGCTTCATTCAGCTCTTTACTTCTATTTGGTCCAAAAGAAAAAAAAGTAATTTAAAAATTAACATACTCAGCTGCCTGTTTGTAGTGTTTCAAGTCTTTCTTCAAATTTTTGTTCTCATTTTCTAAAAGCATATTCTGGGTGTAGACATCTGGAACATTCCCAAGATCTCTAAGTTCAGTTAGTCCCTTCTGTATTAACTCATACCTAGGATAAAATCAAACAAAAGGTTTTATGTTGTTGCTTTCTACTAAATTGGTTTAATTTATGTACTATTCAAAAAGTTCTCCTAGGGGATATTTATAGAATTGATTTGTGGCATTAATTTTATAAATTAAAATGTCCACATTTACAATATATATTTAAAATAACAAATAATTAGTTGCTAGGTACTCATATCATCATAGTACATAAAACATAACCAAACATCTCATATGTTCTAGGCACTAATTCACTAACACTGGTGAAATTAACAAAATGGTCCAAGCCCCCATCTGTTCTAGTGTGGATAGTGATATGTTCCATGAAGTAAAATAAAGCAGCATAAGAGGCATAGAGAGACTAAGATAGAGACTGATGGGGGTGTTTGTGCTATTTTACATAGGATGAACACAGAAAGTATGATTGGTAAAGTGATATTTGAGCAGAGAACTAAAAGAAATAAAGGACTAAGTCATGTAGATATGAAGGGGAAGAGCATTATTGGCTGACAGAAGAGTAAATGTAAAGCCCTGAGAAAATGAGATGCTTGACATGTACCTTAAAAAACAAAAAGCCAGAGCAAGGGAGAGAGTGGTGAAAAATGGGTCAGGAAGACAGCAGGGAGCCAGAGAGAAAAATATGATTTTACTTGAATCAGATTGAAGCCATTGGAAGGCTTTGAGAAACAAGTTACACTGATCAGATTTATGTTTAAAAGGATTAGTCTGGCATCTCTTTGAAGAAACTAACTCTACAGGAGCAAGACTAGAATCAGAGATGCTGGTTTGGAGCCTGTTGCAATAGTTCAAAAGAGCAACAATGGTGGCATAAACAAAGTTGGTAGCAGTAGAGATTATGAGAAACAGGTCCCTTCTGAACAGGGTGTAAAACCGGGGCCAACTTATTGGTGAAGCCAAAAAAAAATTTTCTTATGAGTCAGCTGCCACGCATTGGTTAAAAAGTGGTCAAAGATGACTCCACGGTTTCTGGTGGAAAAACAAACATCCATTTATGAAGATGGGAATGAATGCAGTAGGAATTGGGTGATTGGAGAAATAAAGGAATTGCTTTTATTCATATTAAATGCAATATGAATATATTGCAAGTGAAGATAAATACTGGGAATAAATGTCAAGAGTTCAGGGAAACAGTCAGGACATGGAATTCAAACGTGGGAATCATCAGTAAAGAGATACTATTTAAAGTTACAAGACTGTTGTTGAAAGTGCTGCTATAAACACTGGGGTACAAGTGCCCCTATGCATCAGTACTCCTTTATCCCTTGGGGCAATTCCTAACAGTGCTATTGCTGGGTCATAGGGGAGATCTATTTTTAATTTTTTGAGGACCTCCACACTGTTTTCCAGAGCGGCTGCACCAGTTTGCATTCCCACCAACAGTGCAAGAGGGTTCCCGTTTCTCCACATCCTCGCCAGCATCTATAGTCTCCTGATTTGTTCATTTTAGCCACTCTGAATGGCGTGAGGTGATATCTCAGTGTGGTTTTGATTTGCATTTCCCTGATGAGGAGTGACATTGAGAGGGAGGGAGCCAAACCATAAGAGACTCTTAAAAACTGAGAATAAACTGAGGGTTGATGGGGGTGGGAGGGAGGGGAAAGTGGGTGATGGGCATTGAGGAGGGCACCTGTTGGGATGATGAGCAGTGGATGTTGTATGGAAACCAACTGGACAATAAATTTCATCTAAAAAATAATAAATAAATAAATAAATAAATAAATAAATAAATAAATACAGAAGATTTAAAAAAATAAAGTCATAAGACTGGACAAGGCCAGCTAGGGCATGACTATAAACAGAGAAGTAAAGAAGTCCCTGGACTGTTTCAAGATTGGGAAGAGAAAAAAAGACTACCAACTAGAGACTAAGACAGACAAGGGCTAGTGAAGTAGTGGGTGAATATGAGAGCACCGTTGCTCTCAAACCAAGTGAATAAAGTGTTCCAAGAAGGAAGAAATGAACAACAGTGACAAATGCTGAAAACAGACTGAATAAAGAGGAGTACTAAGAATCAGTCACTGAATTTGGCAATGTGCAGCACTGAAAAAACTTTCAGCACAGTCATGGAGACAATAGTGCACCCAGAGTAGGTATAAGACTAGGACATGAGGAACTGGTAATAAACTCTTTCAAGGAGACATACTGTAAAGTGGAGCCTAGGAAATCAAGATTATCCTATAAAAAGGATGTGGAGTTCAGGGTGTTTTTTGTCTTCCACTTTTTTAAAAATATAAAAAATATTATTGGACATCTATATGCTTATGGGAATGATCCAGCAGAGAGGGGAAAAGTTTACAATACAGAAAACAGAGGGGCCAATTGCTGAAGCAATGTCCTTGAGCAGCTAAGAGGATCTGGGGTCCAGTGGACAACTGGAGGGTTGGCCTTAGATGACAGTGTGCATGGCTCAGCTTCTGTGACAGGTGAGAAGAATGCCTGAGAACACAGGTGGCAAGCTAGTAAGTAGAGAGGGAGGCAGAGGTCATAGAATGTCTATTTTCTCAGTGACATAAGGAACATCAGAGAATCATTTACAGATTTTTAAATAATTATAATTTTAATTATATGTATACATGTAGCAATCAATAAAGCTAAATAAAAAAGTATAAACACAGAAAAATATTTCAGTAATAAAGTTATTAACAAAGAAATACCTACAAAGCTTGCTATATAGATGAGTTAAACATTTGTTTAAAAATGTTTAATTATCAGCATTTTTATGTTATAAATATTAATTTTATTAATATATTACACATTAATAGAAGCCCTGAAGAATACCCAAAGGGTTAAGATAATAGAATCAATATTAAGTCGGTCAAGTGTCTGACTTCATCTCAGGTTATGATCTCACGACTTGTGAGTTCAAGCCCTGTATCAGGCTCTGTGCTGACAGCTGTCTGTCTCTCTCTCTCAAAAATAAATAAACATTAAAATTTTCTTTAAAAAAAAGAATCAATATTAAGTAGTATTTGCCACAATTTATAAAACAACAAAATAGATAACAATTTAATCATAAATTCACTACTTCATATGTATTTAGAATGTGATTTATACTTATCTCCAAAGAGAAGATATAAGGGTTGATTGAAGTATTAGCCCATGAAGTTTTTCTGACCATAAAATTGGTTTCCAGCAACTTGCTTTATTTAACGCAGAAAAAAATCTTACTAAAGAAATCATTTCAGTAAGAAAAAAAAGTGGTATATAGTCCTTTTCTACATTAAATGTTATGTAAATAAATTAATATGTGGTAAAATAAATACAAATCAAGCATAATACATCATAACACATACTATATCATATATATCTTAGGACATTCAAAAATAATTTATCATGACAAATTTCTGTAATCTATATAAAAATGTCAAAGATGATTTAAACTCACTAATACTATTCTAATACTATAAGATCACTAGGAATCTTTTTTTTTCAACGTTTTTTATTTATTTTTGGGACAGAGAGAGACATAGCATGAACGGGGGAGGGGCAGAGAGAGAGGGAGACACAGAACCGGAAACAGGCTCCAGGCTCCGAGCCATCAGCCCAGAGCCTGACGCGGGGCTCGAACTCACGGACCGCGAGATCGTGACCTGGCTGAAGTCGGACGCTTAACCGACTGCGCCACCCAGGCGCCCCATGGATCACTAGGAATC
The DNA here is from genome assembly GCF_028018385.1 of Neofelis nebulosa. Taxonomy (NCBI): domain Eukaryota; kingdom Metazoa; phylum Chordata; class Mammalia; order Carnivora; family Felidae; genus Neofelis; species Neofelis nebulosa. The sequence goes on from NC_080783.1 coordinate 23,697,289, forward strand.
TTAATCTACAAATTCTAGAAATATATTTCTCAGTAAAACAAGCATTTTGTATATAAGATATTTTGTTTTTGTTTCAGATGTGTGTGTGTGTGCGTGTGTGTGTGTGTGTGTGTGTGTGTGTGTTAAAGAAATATCCTGGCCTTTTTATTTCTTCCTCTTTATTCACTCACACTTAGAACAAGACTGAAAAGTGTTCAGATGGGGAAAAAAGATTGTTACATAACATTAGGAACTGGAAATAAAATTGCCAACAGAACTGCCAAAAAAATTACTACCAGTAAAATTACATCAATGGTCTTCACATTTACCATTAAGTCCATAAACTACTTAGAATTATATAGAAGTGGAGAATGTGCATGTATTTCAGGGAGAAAGTACATAGACTTTCATACAATTTGTCTATGGTGTAAGGCCCACTGTCACAAATGAGAAATAGTATGACAGAATTTCAGTAAACACATCAATAGTGTCATAAGAGTAAAGTTAGTTTTCCTTCATAATGGCACCCAAGGCATAGGATATAAAAGACAGGAAAACAGTAACCTAGATAATAACAAGCATCAAATGAGAATTTTTCCTCCATGTTTTCAGGGACAGTTACAGAAAATATTTACCAACAAAGACAAAATTCCATTAGCTACTGCTAACCCACAGTGCAAACAATTTGAGTTTCATATAAAAAAGTCACTACTACACACACATACACACACAATCTTTTTGTGTGTGTGAACAGCCAGAAAATAGTTTAGAATTTGCAGAAAAAAAAGAGCTTTCTGGGCCATGTGTTCTCCACTGTGCTGTGACTAACAAACTGTGCTGTAGCATGAAAGCAGCCATACATAATACCTAAAAGAAAGGTCATGGCTATGTGCCAACAAAATTTTATTTACAAAACAGGGGCAGGCCAGATTTGTTTGCTGACCTTGGATTTAAAGAATTTACTGCAATTACTGTTTGAGGATTAAAAGGCCACAAGCCAAATTTTACTCCCAGGTTTTTTGGTGACTTTAAGGGTTTTTTGTGTTACAAACTAACAGTGAGGGAACCTTGTTTTGTCAACTTTTGTAAGATTAAATGAATTCAGAGCAACGAATACTACAAACATTTTTATCCATAATAAAAATGATAAAAAATATACTCTGTATTCTCATAGTCCTACTATTGCAGAATAGGTAAAAGTTTCTGATCAAAGTAAAAAATGTTTCATGTGAAGAAAAAATATCCAAGACTGTAATCTTATCACAAACAGCTTGTAAACTCATTACAAACTGACATCTAGGAATAAGGACACAATTATTTGAACCACAGTATCACTAAACAATATAATAAAGAGATACTTTATAAGAATCTTACTTTAAGATTGTAGTATTATACTAAATGGCACACTTACACAGGGGTTCTATACGTCCTAATTATATTGTAGTTTCCTAAAATTTCATCTCAATTCAAATTGCTAAATCTAAAATGATAATATGACACAACAAGCACTTAACTGTTAAGAGTATACTTGGTTACAGATTTCTCAAAGGGAATCATTTCACACTTTGGCCTAGACAAACGTGCAAGTACTATGTCCTAACACATATTCTTAGGAGAAAAAAAGGAACTGAGCCACATTAATTTTTCATTTCATTAGTACTACAAATTAATCATCTACCTACTTTTACAAAAATGTGTATTTACATTTGTAATTATTTCATAGGGCAATTTTATAAATATTATTCATGTAATTTCTAAATTTAACAGGAACACTATTTTTCTACCATCAAACTTGCTGTTTCTTTAACTGTATTAATGAAAAATGGTTCTTTTCATTAAATGTATTAACTTTAGATATACAATTTAAAATAATAAAACTAATTTCTTCTATCTACATGATCTCCATAGATCAGAACCAAAAAAAGCAGCAAATAAAAACTGCATCACAGTTGGATTAGTAGAAATTAAAAATTGCCCCATATATTTATTTAAAATTAGGATTTAGCCCCCAAACACTACAAACATCTTTATTTATCATAGTATTCCCTTTCCATGATATGCAATGGCTTTTAAAGTTCAAACATATTTTTACATCCAATTATTTAAAAATATTTCATTAAGGAATGTTAGGACTCTGAACACATGCCTGGTGACATTACTGCTGTAGCAAAGGAATAAAGACAGCATGCCTGATGATTTTCATACCCAATAAGTTATTAAAATTTTCAATTATAACAAGAAAATCTGCATTTAGACATCATGTGAAAATATAATTCTGCTTATTTCCAAATGAAGAAATATTTATATGAAAAGAATCAATCAGTTGTGTGAGTAGAGAAAGGCAGGCCATCATACTATAAGGAAAACAAGCAAAGTAGTACTCTTGGTAGGAGATCTTAATGCAGAAAATAATACCCTTAATAATTATGCAGAACATATAGAAAACTATTTAATAAAAGACTTTGTTTTGTACAACCCCAGGAGATATTCCATTTTCTTGATTTTTGAAAATCACCCAAATATAAGAAAGATGCTTAATAAAAATCTCTTTTAAATTAATACCCTAATTATGTGAATGTGAGTGTGTGAATGTGTGTGTGTGTGTGTGTGTGTGTGTGTGTGTGTGTGTGTATGTCTAATGGTTTCACTGGTGAGGCTGGGAAAAGTTTCCATCCATTTCAACCATTTTGCATAAGCTGAGCAACTTCAAGTCCTTTAAGACACTTAAAAGTGGACGTGTTAGCATTTCTAGAGAACTATTTATCCACATAATTGTTTACCATTCAGACTGAAAACAATCAAGAGTTCTGGTCATTCCCATTTTGATTAGGAAATTGCAAAGAAAGTCTTCTATTACTTCAGGTACTGGTTGCTTTGAAGGAAGGACTGTTTTCTGCTCCTGAAATTTAAATGTACAATTATTTATTTTGAAAATATAAAATCATCACTAAGCTTTTGTTAAGTTTATTTATTTTCTTTTTTTAAATGTTTATTTACTTTTGAGAGAAAGAGAGAGAGAGAGAGAGACAGAGCATGAGTGGGGAAGGGGCAGAGAGAGAGGGAGACAGAATCCAAAGTAGGCTCCAGGTTCAGGGCTGTCAGCACAGAGCCCAACACGAGGCTGAAACCTACAAACCATGAGACCATGACCTGAGCCAAAGTCAGACAATTAACCGACTGAGCCACCCAAGCACCCCTGTTAATTTTGAGAGAGAGAGAGACAGGGTGAGAGACGACGTGCCCACAGGTGCTAGCAGGAGAGGGGCAGAGAGAGAGGGAGAGAGAAAATCCCAACCAGGCTCTACATTCAACAGGGAGCCTGACATGGGGCTGGATCCTACAACCCTGGGATTGTGACCAGAGCAAAAATAAAGAGTCAGATGCTCAACTGACTGAGCCACCTAGGCACCCCTTTCAATAAGCTTTGATTACTGGTACTGAAAGGCTGTTAATTTATTCATTCACTTGTTCATTTTTTCATCTAATTTTTTTTGAGTGCTATGCTTCAGGGACTATTTTAATCACTAAGAATAAAGCAGTAATGAAACTAGATAAGACTCAGTGTTCATACCTAATGGTCAAGTAGATGAAGACAGAAAGTGAAAAACTAAATTAAAAATATATAATATGGCAGATGGCACTAAGTGCCTGGGAGAAAAAAAGCAGAGGATTGAAGGGCGGGAGAACCAAATGTATTAGAACACAGCCATGCTCATTTTTTACATATTGTCTATGGATGCTTTCATACACATGACAGAGGTGAATTGCAACAGAGATCTTACGGCCCTCAAAATCTAAAATATTTACTATATGATCCCAGAGAACATGTTTGCAGACCCCTAGACTAGAAAAGTGGAGATATTTCAGCAAGTGAGATATGAAATTAGAACAGCCATAAAAACTATTATGTCACATAAACCCATGTATAAAATAAGACAAATAATGGGTAAATTCTTAAAAATATCAACAGTATGGTTGCCCCCAGAGTGCATTTTCTTTTCATTGGCAAGAACTTATTAATCTAACTGCCAATCATTTAGACAGACAGATCTATTTTCATATATAGAAACCCAGAAGTAGACTTGCCTTCTTCATTGTCCTTCTTAACCTGGTCTTGATTACATACCAGGTAAATGTTACATACCTAGTAATAGTTACATAGAAATGCAGTGAGGAAAGAATCTCTGTTTCCCTAAAAGTTTCTTTTCTTTTTTTAAATTTTAAGTTTATTTATTTATTTTGAGAGAGAAAGAGAAAGAGAGTGCATGCAAGCAGGGGAGGGACAGAGACAGAGGGAGAGAGAGAGAATCCCGTCATTGTCAGCACAGAGCCCGATGCAGGGCTCGATCCCATGACCCACGAGATCATGACCTGAGCTGAAGTCAAGAGTCAGGCACTTAACCAACTGAGCCACCCAGGTTCCCCTAAAAAGTGCTTTTCAAAAGAGCTATACATAACTTACTGCTGATCTTAATTACTAGTAGTTGCTACAACCTTCAAACAGTGATCAGTTGAAGCAAATTTGGTGGGCTACAGAAATTTCCTGACAAATTAATAGGGTTTTAAAATGAATTTTTTTAAAGCTCAAGTATAATAATTTGTAATATCTTTCCTAAGGTCATTTTAAAAGATATTATTGAACAGTGTTGATTATATGCAGGACCCTACATCACACATGGAAGATGTCAAAGCAGCAGAATACAGCATCCCTGTCTTCAAGTCTTTGCATTATGGTGGAAATTTATATATAACTACTGGGTAAGGGTATAACACTGTTGGAACTAGACATTCATTTTACAATAATAAATGATACCTTGGCATTTTTGGTCAATAAATTTGAAAATGATATTTAGAATGAGATGGAGGATAGTTGAAGGAATTGGGAACACAGGAGGAAAAGGACAGAGAGACTATATCTAATCTAGTTTCTAAAGATGTCTGCGAGCTCATGTTTTTATGTACATTTGTATGTATGGTCTGGTAGACTCCTGCCTTCTCGAATAGTATTTTCTTTCTATTTCTTCCTGAATACATCTGATGCATATACTGTGAAACAGCCAAAGCAGAAATCCAACCACCTTAAAATGCCATGTTTCTTATACATGGAGACTTACAATCCTATCAACATATTATACACACATGCATACACATACATGTTCTAAGCTATAATGTGATCATAAATGTTTCTTTTAACTTTGCATATAATATTCACTCAATATATATTTGCTGAATGTCTCCCACATGCCAGGCACCATGAGAGGTGCTAGGTATTAAATTTGAATGAGATACTTCCCTATCTCAAGGAATGAAAGACTAGTTGAATAAAATAACATATCACCAGACCACCTGGGTGGCTCAGTTGGTTAAGTGTCTGACTCTTTACTTTGGCTCAGGTCATGATCTCACAGTTTGTGAGATGCAGCTCCACAACAGTCTCCCTCTCTCTCTGCCCCTCCCCCCATTCACATCTCTCTCTCTCTCTCTCTCTCTCTCTCTCTCCTCCCCTCTCTCTCTCAAAATAAATAACTTAAAAAAGTTCCCCTACCACATTCTTTAGTAAAATAGCTCATAAGAAAAAAAGTTGTAACATATTAAGCATCCCTATCAGATAAATATTTCCATGAAAAAAAACCCCACAGAATTTTGCAAAATACATTTTAGTATCTGTAACCAAAACCAAATTCTGTACATTAGAATTTAAAATCCTTGTTTTAATATCTGGTGAGATTAAACAGGCAGAGTTCTGAGGGAAGGTGTCATTTGTCATAAAGTTATGCATGAGTAACCATGATGCGGAAAATGACAATCCAAAAAAGAAGAAATATGAATACTTACTTAAAGTTAAGGTGTGATGATAAAATCACAAGAGAAAAAGGCACAGCAAGGGATAGGACTGTATTTACTAAGTAAAGTACTTAAAGTTTAAATGACTTTCCAAATTTCACATTAAAGTCTCACTGCTAAACTACAGGCTGTGTTCAAACTACACAAACTATAGGTTATGTTCAAAATTCTCACCAAAATCTGAGTATCTGTAGCCTGTTCTTGGACCATCTGAATTGCTTTTGCCAGATCTTCTTCACCTTCTGGAATGCTAAAATTGTCATCTGGTATCTAAATCAGAGAAAGAGTATAGAAAGAGTAAGCAGGAATATAAAAGTAACTTACTTCATTTCAGAAATAATTTTTCCTCATAAAATAAAGGATCACAAAAATAGACACCTTATGTAAGATGCCATGTAATTCTGAAGTTCTGTGACAAATGGATAACCAAGTAGGAAGCTTTCTGACTTCCTTGTAAACATCATCAATGTCACTTCTGATAAACTCGAGATCAGTTTATGGGCATCTGCTCTTATCTATAATGACAAATATAGTCTAACAACTCTGCGGAGAAAAAATGTAAGACCATTTCTTTTTCATAACTACAAGTAACTGCAAATCTCTAGTTTATTAAAAAAAACAAAACAAAATAAAATGAAGCTGACTGCCTGAATGTTATGCTCTTGGAAAAATGCAACAGACTCTAACTATGATAATAATGATGGTTAACATTCACTGTGTGCTTCTTACATGCTGATGAGTTTTATGTATCTTACATTAACTCCTTCAGTAATTTCATATGGCACATATTCATATTATCTCTATTTTACTAGTATAATAAAAAGTTATCTACTGTTTGTCCTTTTACTTGCTCAGGCCACAAATTGCCAGGCTTGCTTCCACAGTTTCACTTGCAGTGCCTATCCTTTAGGAGTGACTCTAGGTGCCACATCTCAGAAGGAACGATAGGTCCTATCCAAACAGTGAATGAAAGGAAAAATTTGAGGCAGGAACTACATTACACACAGAATTAGAGTTAAGCTTAAAGGAAGCAGGGGATCTGACCTACAGCCAGTAGTGGGAATCTGGAAAACCCATCCAAGAGCAGAATGGATGTTTGGGAAGGAATGCCTGCTGGACAGGCAAACTGTAGTAAGGATCCACAAGGCAGGGGATAAGGAGTTAACTTTGAAGCACAATTAACAGGAAACCAAAAGAGCCAGATGGATTAACCAATCTAAACTTTTAAACAGAACTTTCACACTTCACTCTTAACTAGCTGATATTAGCTAAATTCAGTTGAAAAACTAACATCTCTTAAGGAAAACAAAAAATAAAATAAAATAAAATAAAATAAAATAAAATAAAATAAAATAAAATGAATATTTCATAAGAATGACAATGAATTTACAAGTAAATACTCAAAATGAAAAAATTACCTCTTCATATTCATAATCATCTTCAGATGCCTCAGTTACGGTGACCTCTGAAATCATGTCAAGTTTCAATCTCAAGATATATGGGATAAAATGATTCATTTAAAATTGATTTGACATTAAAATTCAGTATTAGATCCATTTATCTCACCGAGTTGGTAAATGTAATATAAACTCTTTAAAATTACTCTTCCCCATATAACCTACAAATATAGATATCTTAAAACAAAATATTTTTATTATTATTTTAAAGCATTGCTCTATAGAACCCAAACCTATAAAAAACTACATTCCCATACATCTATTTACTATCTAATGAGTTCCAACTTGATTGCAAGGCTTACAAAAATGTACATGGTATATATAATAAGATAGTATAGATTAGAAAGAGAAAAGAAAACTTATGGACATGAAAACTATGACAGTCAATTTTTTAATTTATCTCAAACTAATTTAAATTCTCAGAGCTCCAGAGTCATTCACAGTGCATTGTGACTTCTTAAAGTATTACGAATTTCTAAAAAGCACACCAATATCCATATATAAGTAAAAAACAGATTTCAATGTTTTCATAATAAAAATTACTTAAATATCTTTTTTATTATATATTTCAATTTTAAAATTAAATTTCATTCACAGGAAAGGCAGCCTAATTAAAGCAAAGTATACAGTAATCATAATTCAATGGTCCATAAGGTATCAAGAAATAAGCATTAAAATATCAATGGAAATGACTAGTAAAAAATTCTAACAGCATTGTTGTAAGACTTTCAAAAATCATAAGTTACTTTAATTATAAATGAAAACTTCAAGATAATGTTTAATTTTGAAAGAAATCAAAGCATGTACCATTAACATTTTGTTGGTTGGTGGGTTTACATTTCTCTCCATATGTACAGATGGGATTATGCCAAGTTCATTCAAAATGTATGAAATTAAACACTTTAATGTATAGTAATGGTTACAAAAATCAAAGACGAGATTAGCCTAGCTTTTGTTTTGCTGCTGGTTATGAGAAATTATCTTCCAAGAGTTAGCTAAAAGTGTATATAACAACTCATGCTGTTTGTAATAAGAACTGGTATCACTTATACAGTATTTAAGAGAAGCAGACACTGTCCCTCATTCTCATCCTACCTGCAAGCTATAATCATCTCCATTTTACAGATCAGGACTCACAAGCACAAGGTTGCACAGCTAGGACCTAACACAGTTGGTGATCAGCCCCGGAAGTACAGGTTTCACTATGCTATACTTAAACCTCTCTTGTTATTCCATATTCGTCTTCTATGCTATGTAAACACTTGAAGTGTTTGCCAATTATCTTCCACACAGTTCTAAACCTCTAAAAGATGGGTTATACGGCTTTGTTACTCAGTTCCATCATAAGCAGTAAGTCTTCACTGCTTATCCAACTGGAAAGTCACTTAAGCCTATTTCAGTCACGAACAATTCTTAGGAACCAGATACCATCAAAAGGCCAGTATTTCATTGTCAAACAAGTTTATCTCCCAATAATATGGTGAAAAGTAATTTTGGCTCAAAAATAACTAATTAATTTAACTAATTAAATAAGTAAGTAAAATAATAACTAATTAAAAACATGGTAGATTAAACTACTACAGAAAAAAAAAAAAAAAGATGCAACCCTGCAGCTGATCCTATAATACCCATACTGGGTAATTTACCCATATGAACTTCATATGGCAAATTTACCCATACTGGGCACCAGGAGTGAAGGACCTACCTATATTAGTTAATCTACTACCATGGAACAGTTTCCAATAGCACTTGCCTCACTCTCTAGTCCCTTGCCAGCAGCCTTCTTAAGAGACCACCAGGCTTCCACTAACAGTCTGATCAAAGTATTTAGTTTTCACTAACATCCTACTTAAAGAAATTCTAACATCTGCCCTATTTCAGTTCCAGAGCCACTCTAATACTTTAAAGGATTTCTTATGTTAGAATCCCACTTTCAGGTGCCAAAATCTGTACTTTTTATTATTATTGCTTAACAAACTCCCCAAACCTTCAGGCTTAACAATAAGCATCCATTACCTCATAGTTTCTGTGTTCAAGAATTCAGTAGTGGCTTAGCTTGTGGAGTTTGATTTGGGGTCTCTCGTGAGATCTCAGTGAAGATAGCAGCTAGGGCTGCAGTCCTCTGAAGGCTCAGTGGAGGCAACAGGATCCATTTCAAAGATGGCTCTAACATTGTTGGCTAAAGGTTTCAATTCCTCCCCATGTGGGTCTCTCCACAGGCGTCTTTAGCATTCTCAAGACATAGCGGCTAGCTACCCCCAGAATAAGCAATATAAGAAAACAAAGTGGAAGCCACAATGTCTTTTGTGACCAAGCCTCAGAAGTCACATCATTGGTTACATAGGTCAACCCTATTCAGTGCCTAAGGGAGCTAAATAAGAGCATGAGTATCAGGATGTGGGAATCACTATGGAAGCTGGCTACCACAGATAAATTGAGGAGTTTCAAGAGTATTAAGAGTTAATGCATGTAAATCACTTAGAATGGTGCCTAGCTTATAGTATATGCTATGCAAGTATTTGTTATTATTTTCCTTGTTCTAGAAAGAGAGGAGTACCTGTGGAGAAGTCTCATAAGTCTCTCATGGCCTAGTTCCCCCAGGCTTTAAAATGAATGGATTAATAAAATTCATTCTAAATCTTCTTCCTTCTAAGTTTAGATTTTTCTGATACATTTTCACTTTTTTCAATAAAATTTCCAGAAGCTCAGCTACAGGAAATCAGTCTCCTTTCTATGGAAAAGTATACTAAAACTTGACTTTGTAAGAAGTCACTTGTCTTTAAGTCTCCAGAAAAGCAATGTCATTCTTCATCACTGCTCATACCATAATAAATTTCACAAAGAAGTAAATATTCTAAAATCATTTAGATAGACTTGAAAATTGTAAATTAGCCAACTGGTAAGATTAATGTGAGGAAGAAACATCAAAGCATAGGTTGTTAAACATAGCAATACACAGAGAGAAAAAAAAAGATTTTTCCTCAAAGCTTTGGAAATATCAAACAACACCTGCCATACTGCTACCCAGAAAATATCTGAGGCAACAGCTTTTGAACCCTAATAATATAGTTTCCCCAAAATCAAAACAGTAAGTGGAAAAATAACTACCATTTCATAAAGCTTAAAAGTTTTGTCATATGGATCATTATCATATTTATTCTCACAACAATCCTCTGACATTGAATAACACAGATATAATCATTTCTACATTAAAAAATAAAAGAAAGAAACTTAATCAAGGAGATTAAGAAATCTTCCAAAAATCATATACCTATAAGTGACAAAGACAAATTTCTTGAATAAAAATATCAGGAATTTTCTACATTATCATATTGTGTCTACAGTGACACAAGAATGTGCAATTTTTACCAAAATCCTAGGTACTTACTTTCCAAACTTCCCAGTGTTATATCATCAACATCTAAATCAAACCATTTAAATAGCTCAATTTGAAGACCCTAAAGGAAAGAGAAGTATAAAAGAGGGCAAACATACCAACCCAAAGATTAAATTAGCCAAGGGCAAGAGATTAGTGAGACAAAAGGTCAGGAAGAGGACAAACATCCAAAATAGGAACCACTATTTTCCTTGACTGGTATTTTCAGTATCCACAAAAATGATCCGTACATAAAATCTTCCCAAGAGCAACTGAGTTGAAATGTGACGTTGAGGTGCTACCGAAGAAATAAATGTACTTTGGCATGTGCGTTGGTATGCATCTGTCTGGCTGAGCTGGCTAGCAACACATGGACAAATGCACAAATGAATCCCCAAATGATTGTGTGGCAGTTTACAAATATGCATATAGTACAAAATATAAAAATAAGTATGGAAATTCAAAGAGAAAGAACAGAAATAAGATAAAGGTAAGGATACAGTACATGCCATAAAGTCTCATGAACTCTGTCAAACATAAGCCACAGATTTGACCCAAAGCTTCCCCAGCAGTCTGGGTAAAGAGGGGAATGTAATCAGATATGAATTCCGTAACCATCCAACGAAAACAGATGAGTTTCTCAGCAGATGTACAGCAATTTCTGGTTGTGAAGCCCGAGAGAAATTACTCTCTCCCATTCTCATAAAGAGAACACTGTGGATTGTACCGATATTGATTCCCTCGGCCATCGGGACAGGCAGAAAGACTGAGTGAAGCAGGATCTGATGGAATACCATGTGTAAAAAAAGGTTGGAAAGACTGCTTTAGAAGCAATGTTGGCAGAATAGGAATAAGCAATTGACCAAGAATTGCCTGAATGATAAAAACCCTCTACTCTCATTCTACTTTTACTGGACAACTTTCTCATGTGTAATTTAATCTCTAAGGTGATCCTATTCTGTAGGAAATGTCCATACAATTAAGCTGGTCACAGTTCTCAGGCAAAGTGATTTTTTTTCCATTGCAGAATAAACCAGAATTCTGGCTCAAAATCAGTTTCTTAATGCCAAGAAAAACCCTCTTCTTATTATCTGTCTAGTATTCCTTCAAAGAACATTGTTAAACTCCATTTCCGAAATTCATTTTTCCCTCCTTTCTATTCTCTTTAGGTCTAGCTATTGCCTTTCTGCCTGCTTAATGCTAAGTTGACATCTAATATTGTGCCTAGTGTTCTAGTCTCCTCTTGCCCAGGGTAAAGTCAGTGATTCCACTTCCTCTCTGACCTGCAGCCACAGCCCTTAGCACCACCCATTTCTAGGCCACATTCGGTATCCCAGAATCAGAGCCTACACCCAGACTAAGGGTCCCACTCCACATCTCCCCTTGCTCTGAAAGAAATTTAGTAATACTTGTGATTTGCATATAATTTGCATATTATGTATCAGTTCCCTGATGGCACTTGGTCACCATGGGTGAACTGCCTGGCAGTTTCTGCACTGGCAGAATCTGTACCAGATCTCGACCTTGTAGATCCTATCAGAAAATGGGACAATACACGCAGAAACTGCCAGGAAACCCTAAATCCATCACAGTACTACAGAAGACACAACTGCAAGAAGCCTCAGAGAAGCATTTCAGCTGGCATAATGGAGTCGAGCTTGAGGTGACAGTTGATATGATGGGGTCGCAAACAAGGCTCTACAAATGAACCACAGCCAGAAAACTATAAATGATTTTTAGATGTGAACACCATACAAAGTGTTCCTCACACGCTCGTCTCTTCCCAGTGCTGCACTGGAGGTGCATCACTGCCAGCAGCAGCATCTTTACAAGGAACTGGAATGAAACACACAGTTAATTATATTTTACATGATTTCCCAAAGCTACTATAGACAGAAACTGCTTTGTAATCTTTGCCGTCACTGCAGAGCCAATGTACATAAAGGCAATCTAAAATCTAGCCTGGATCCTTCATGATCAACATTTTACTTACCAAATTGAAATAAAAGTACTGTAAATGGCAGACATCACAGCCATGGTTCCCTTTCTTAGGAATGCCAGTTTGAATAATATAACTTAACTGAATAATAGACACCGAAGATGGCAGATAAGTGGTTACCACTTGCTGCCACTTTCTCCACTGTTATTTGTTTTCTGCAGTCTTTCCCACCAAGTCTTCAGGAGGTCTCAGAATCTTATTAACACCACATACCAGGGAGCCACTACCAATTCAACAGACACGGCAAGAGTGGAAATTTATTGGCTACCCCTGCCCCAGACACCATTGCACATCTTCTGCCTCAGAAGGTGGAAAATAACTTTCTTTTCAAAATATAAGGCTCACTGTTCTCATAGCGGGTGGTGGTTTAAGTTTTTCCAACTTTATGCCAGGAGATCCAAAGATATGGTCTCTATAACTAAAAATATAGATATACCTCTATCTGAAAATATGATGGCTAGTAGTTAAGAAATTTGTTTACAGCCTTATTATTCCAATTATATTCTTTAGACCAGCAGCACCAGCAACACCTGGGAGCTTATTAGCAATGCAGAATTTCAGCCTTCACTAGAACTTACTGAATTAGTCTTCATTTAAAGATCCATATCTTTGATTCATATGCACATTAAAGTTTGCCCAGACTAGAGGACACAACAAATTCTTTCTTTCCAAATAGCCTATGATTTTCATGCATGTAAAATTCAGCACTCCAGGCTTAGTAACATGCCTTTTGGTCTAGATTCTACATTCAGACTGTCTATCCTTGTATTTGAATATATGTAGGGTGCAACTAAGATGCCATGGACAAATTAATTTTCCCAATGATAATAAGAAATAGATGACTTGAGTACCTAACGATTATTAAGGATTTTACAAATATCTGCTCACGCAATACTACAAAGATTCCAGAGAAGTAACATAAGAGATGGGAAAAATCACTAAATGTTAAAAATAATGAATAAAAAGACTGTTAAATGATAAAAATTCAATTTTAATTAAAGTTATCAGTGAACATTACTATTACAATGAATGACTGTCTAGGGATATAATTTAAGAAAACAAGCATGCATCTTAGATGAGGTGTCTAAGTGTGTTCGCCATATTTCAGTTGACTAGTTGAATGGAATCTTTAATTTTGCACTTTCAGAAATAGTTGACTTTGGGACTGAATCCACAGTTGATCAGCTTCAAAAAACTGGTTTAAACTCACTCAACCCTCAGAAATTGCTGGTGGGGCCAGAGCAAACCTCTTCAGTGGTCAGCAAACTTATGTCCATGATCTAAGAAGCCAAATTCTTAGCATTGGAATGCGTTGAAAGATAAAATAATCAAAATCCAGCTAGAGGAGCAGAGAATCAGTGCAAAAGGAGGGAGATAACAAAGACAATACCTTGGGGGCTCCACTTTCCTAGAGTCCATGTATTCCATTATTCTTCCTTGAACGTTTCTTTTGACACGTAGCAACAAAATCAATTAAACACTAGCTTTCTTAGTACAATTCATTCCAGCTTGCATCTCCCAATTGGACTGGGCATTCCCATATGTCCCTAGCCATACATTAACTGTAGTTCCTACTCCATATGGAAAACCTTACCCAAGCTGTCCTGATTTCTAATAGAGAATTCATTCATAAGAGAACAATCAGCTTTCTTTACATACACTCGACCCTTTACAAAGCACATAGTTAAAATCTGGTCTTATGTTTTACAGTGTTGCAAGTATCTTTCTAATGAGGAGTTCTCCAGAAGATTCATGTGCTTTCACAAACAGATTTCTTCAAAGCTCTGGATATAGCTAAGAAAGGAACAATGTACATGTATGTTTGTATCTTGTGCTGAAGTTTAAAACATAAAAGCAATGATATTGTGAATTGCTTCAGAAGAGAAACAGATAACACCTGCCTTTACAGGTAGTAGGTTACAAAGAAGAGGTGTTGCAGGGGTAAGAATTATTTTTCCTGCATACATTCTCTAAACTTACAAAGAAAACGGGGACTTTACTTAATGAAGCCATTCCCCTCATGGTGGATCCTGGCTGTTTCCGGTTTGGGCCCTAATAATTTGTACATGTTCTTTACGTTTGAATGTTTAACAGCAAAGAAAAGGGTGACTTCCTGAAGAATTACAGTCAACCTCTTTTAAAGATTTAATATTGATATCTTGTTGTCTAGTATTCTAAGGAGCATCTGTTCAGTCATAAATAAGCGAAGCCCAAGACCAAATGCAGAAGTGATTAAGTATATGTGCAAAGTAGAGAACATCAGATTTCTGATTCATTTGTGCATATTATAACTTTTATTTACCCACTGCAATAGCTCAATTAAATTACCTGAAAGCTAAAGACTTTAAACCCAAGAAAGTCTCACTTCAGCAACTATCATAATTGCCTTAAGAAACAATGTCAAATAACATTATACAGTCAACTCTTAATTATGCATGTTAAGAGAGCCCAGGGATACAAGGATAATTGGCATTCAAAAGTAATCCTCAAACTTCATTTTAACTAAGAGTTAAAGCCTCACTTATGACTGAACTTCCCACCTAAACAATGAATGTAGGAAAACTAGCTATCTGTGTAGTTCTGCTATCCCTGGACTACCCTTTGGTTGAAATCCAAAACAGTAGTCAACTAAAGGGAGATGGAAGAAAAGCAAAAAGGCAAGATAATTCATAAACTGGATAATAAAATCCTAAAAAGTTAGAGTTGCTTATATTTACAAATGTGATTATTTGGAGAAATCTTTGTCAGCCAGGTTTTTTTTTTTTTTTTTTTGCAAACTGCTATACTGGGTTACAGTGATCGCCTGGAAAATTAAGTAAACCGAAAAGCTGTATTATATGGGAGTCCATTTATTCCACAGGGATATCTGCAAAAAAGTTAACCCATTGTGATTGCCTCATGTTAACAAACCATGCGTTACAGAAATCATCTTAATGTAAACAAAAATAAGATGCTGGTTCATTCACTACCAGGGACACTGAAAAACTTTATACTTGATGCAGTTAAGTTCTGTAAGAATTGTTGGCTCATTTTCGAATTTAAAAAGGAATTTTACTGGGGAAAGTAGCTATTTAGAGCTCTGAAAAGAGTACAATGCCTCATTTAAGACACTAAGGCACCTACATATTTCCTTTAAATTTATTTTGAACTATTGAAGCTTATATTCCTATAAAGATCATGTTTGCATTGAAGAAAATACCACATATTCTCTTTGATCTTTTCAACTAAGTTCTTCAAAGCTCCCTGAAGCACCGGTGTGTACAGAGCCTGAGTAGGACAGGTGAACCAGTTTGCCAAAGCCCACAAAACCAATCATTGCCGAATCTCTGAAGTCTTGAATTAAAGCCGGGGGATTCAAAGTTGGACAAAGAAATAATAAAGCAGATTTTGGAGTTTCCTTGATATCTTTAAGAATAAAACAGATAACCGTCTCTCTCCTACCTGCCTTAAAAAAGTAGACACCTTTTTCTCATGAACTCTCCTTATCTCTCCAGTACAATTACTCTACATGCCCAGCGGAGGTGAGCTCAAAGGCCTTACCAAGAAATAGTGAACCTACGATCTCGCGGTCCGTGAGTTCGAGCCCCGCGTCAGGCTCTGGGCTGATGGCTCGGAGCCTGGAGCCTGTTTCCGATTCTGTGTCTCCCTCTCTCTCTGCCCCTCCCCCGTTCATGCTCTGTCTCTCTCTGTCCCAAAAATAAATAAAAAACGTTGAAAAAAAAAATTAAAAAAAAAAAAAAAGAAATAGTGAACCTAATTATTCACATATGGCTAGTCCATTTTTCTGGTATTTCCACTGATAATTGCTTATCACTGTCTGGTTTCTTCCTAACACCTCTGAGCCTTTTCAGCTCACCGGGTCATCATTTAGTTGCTTTAAAAAAAAAAAAAAAGTAACAATTATTATTAAGTAGCCAAAATTGCAACTACCAAGGAAGTTGACGCTACCACAACAAATCGTTTAAGCATTGGTCAACTGAACCATCTACAGAATCACAGGTTGAATATTCTGAGCTTCAGCTCCTTAAAACGCAAAGGCCGAAGTCTTTCCCGGTCTCCTAACTTTCCCGAGTGAATTGGTTCCCACGGTATTCCGCAGGTTTAGGGCTTATTTAGGAAAATCACTAAGCGAAAGGGGGGTTGAATCAATCTGTTGTACCACCTTAACATAAAACTTCCATCCAAAGTTTGCAAAGTGGTGACTAAGAACCAGATTCCTGAAGGTTCTTCCAACAGGAATGCGGCAGCCTAACACTCCGAAAAGGGGAAAAATTTAGCGGGTAGCTATCAGGGGAACACGGTGCGGGAGACGCCACCATGAGGTCCAAATGGCATCTCGGCCGGCTTGGTAGCCACAAGCCTCAGAGGGCGCCCCCCAGTGGGAAGCCCGCGCCCTCGTCCCCAACCCGTTACCAAGGGCAGCGCCTGGAGGCCGCGCCTACACTTAAGGATACGCTCCAGGTAGTAGGCGCCCTCGGCGGCCACCGCCTCCGCAGTGTCCCGAGCAGCCGTCAAGCCCATGCCCAACGCTTCTTCCAGGACCCGCAGGGCCAAGGTGGGCAGTCCTTGCTTAGCAGCCATCTGAGGCGGAACGGCCTGCTGCCTCCCTAAGAGCAACTGCGAAGACGCCTGCCCGAGACCGCACGCAGCTCTCGCGAGACTCTGACACCCTCACGGCTTCCACCCAGCCAGTTCCGCGCACCTAAGGGTTGCTGCAGCCCAAAGCTTTAGGGCCCTCTGAGCTTCACTGGTTACCATGGCAACGTCGTTGCCTAGTTACCCTAGGACGCAGCTCCTGGAGTGGATGAGATAAAACGCAAGAAACAGTCGGCTTGGATTATATACATTTTGTTGCCGAGCCAGCTTGGGGTTTGCTTTGGTTTGGTTTTCATTTTAACCCTAGCATTTCTTTCTCACTTGGTTGGCTTCCCTAAGTTGTCTTTCTCCCGGTTCTTGCATGCCCATCATCAGCTACCTAATTTTAGATGTGTGGAGAGCCCCCATTATCCACAGGGAAAACTCCTGGAAAAGAGGAAGAACCTCAGTGCCAAGAGGGAAAAAAAAATTTTTGTAGAAAGCATAATTGAGAGGTTAACTCAGGGGAACTACCAGCCTCAGACGCTGAGCAACAAAAAACTAGGACAGGGGCGCCTGGGTGGCTCAGTCGGTTAAGCGTCCAACTTCATCTCAGGTCATGATCTCAGTTTGTGGGTTCGAGCCCCGCGTGGGGCTCTGTGCTGATAGCTGGGAGCCTGGAGCGTGCTTTGGATTGTGTCTCCACCCACCCCACCCCCCGCCCCCGCCCCTCTCATGCAGAGGTCTCAGACAGAGGTCTCTGTCTCTCAATAATAAAAAGTAAAAAATAAAAAAAAAAAAATAGGATAGTCACCTTAGTCAATTTCCTTCTTGGGTTCCTTTAAAACGTTTATCTGAATATCTGTTTTGACTTAGGTTTCATACACTGGGACTTGGAAGAACATTTGTAGCGTTGACCCTTGCCAAGAGAAAGCCACTTTCATAAGAACTATGAGGTACAAATAGTCCTAACGTAATGTGTTATAAATGATATTTGTCCAATCATGTGCACTCCTTTTGCAATGACAGAATCTTCCTCAGGTTGTATTGTGTATATATCAGAAGCACGTACTGAGCCTTTTTCTTTACAGATTCTTTTTCAGTCTATGTTTTTTTGATGAAAACTGAATGCCAAACAGCAATTCATTATAAAAGCTCCCATTTACTACCAAAACAAAACAAACAAACAAACAAAAAAGCAATAGTAGTAAGCTTCCTAATGAGGTGATTGAGAGCCTGGGTGTTGGAATGAGAGGCTGCATTCAGATCCTGGCTCCACCACTTATCAGCTCTGAAACCTTGGGCAAGCCACTTAATCCAGGCCTCAGTTTCCTCATTTGTAAAATGACCATAATAATATTACCTACCTACAACAAAGCATTGTTGCAAGGGGTAAAACATAAAGAATTAAGAACTTACCAGACAAAAGTAGACACTAAGAAATAGTTGTTATTTCTACTGAAGTTAATTGCTTAGTTTTGTTTTGTTTTCAGAATAATCAAAACTCACAATTAGAAATAATACTCCTTTGTTTCTCATACCTATTCTTTTAAAAACTTACTCTTTGGGGGCGCCTGGGTGGCCCAGTCAGTTAAGCAACTAACTCTTGATTTTGGTTCATGCCATGATCTCACAGTTCGTGAGATTGAGCCCCACATCAGGCTCTGTGATATTCTCTCTCCTTCTCTCTGCCCCTTGTTCTCTCAATAAATGAATAAATAAACATGTAAAAAAAACTTACTCTTTGTCCTTGATGTTTCCCATCAAGCACATCCTCAGTGCTTATTAAATTCAAGGAACAATTACTAAGAGGCTGAAAATGAAAATAAAGGAGAGGAACTCTGAAATTGGGGGATCCACTCCTTTTATAGAAAGTCTGCTGTTTGTTCCAAAGGGAGGCATTACCTTATCCCTCAAGTTTGTTTTCTGTAAACACATGTCTGAGAAATGGCCCAGGTAAGGAGTGGTCAGGGCTTTGCACTCCCAGCAAAGCATGATGGAGCATGAGAAAGCCATGAAGGAGGGTATCTCTGAATAATTAATGTTTACATTGATCTTTTTTTTTTTTTGTCTGTTACATCAGCTGTTCTCTTTCTTAGATTTTAGATGTAGTATGTCATGTTCTACACATAGGTTTGAATTCTAGCTCTTCTGTATGATCTTAATTAATTTAAGCTCTTTGAGCCTTAGTTTCCTCTAATCTAAAAGAGAAATTTTAATATCTATATTACCAAAATACAGTGAATGAAATGTCTTCTTTGGGAAAATGTCTATTCATGTCTTCTCCCCGTTTCTTAACTGGATTTGTTTTTTGGATATTGAGTTTGATAAGTTCTTTATAGATATTGGATACTAACCTATTATCAGATATGTTATTTGCAAATATCTTCTCCCATTCCTTACACTGCCTTTTAGTTTTGTTGATTGTTTCCTTTGCTGTGCAGAAGCTTTTATTTTGATGATGCCCCAATAGTTTATTTTTATTTTTGTTTCCTTGCCTCAAGAGACATATCTAGAAAGAAGTTGCTATGGCTGATGTCAGAGAAATTACTACCTGTATTCTCCTCTAGGATTTTTTATGGTTTTGGTCTCACATTTAGGTTTTTAATCCACTTTGAATTTATTTTTGTGTTTAGTATAAGACAGTGGTCCAGTCTCATTCTTTTGCATGTTGCTGTCCAGTTTTCCCAATACCATTTGTTACAGAGACACTCTTTTTCCCATTGGATATTCTTTCCTGCATGGTGGAAGATTAGTTGACCATATAGTTGTGGGTTCATTTCTGGGTTTTCTATCCCGATTTATTCAAAAAAGTTAAAGTTTCTCAAAAAATCTAACAACAGAACTACCCTATGATCCAGCAATTGCACTACTAGGTATTTACCCCAAGAATACCAAAATACCAATTCAAAGGGATACTTGTACCATAATGTTTATAGCAGCATTATTTATAAGAGCCAAATTATGGAAACAGCCCAAGCATCCATTGACTAATGAATGGATAAAGAAGATGTGGTATATATATATACAATGGAATATTACTCAGCCATAAAAAAGAATGAAATCTTGCCATTCGCAACAACATGGATGGAGCTAGAGAGTATTATGCTAGACAAAATAAGTCAGTCAGAGGAAGACAATAATCATATGATCTTACTCATATGTGGAGTTTAAGAAACAAAACAAACAAGCAAATGGAAAAAAATAAAGAGTCAAACCAAGACACAGATTCTTAACTATAGAGAATAAACTGATGGTTACCAGAAGGGAGATGGGTGAGGAGATGGGTTAAATAGATGATGGGAGTTAAGGAGTACACTTATCATGATAAGCACTGAGTAATATATAGAATCGTTGAATCACTATTTTGTACACCCAAAACTAATATTACATTGTATGTGAACTAACTGAAATTTAAATAAAAATGTTAGAAAATAGTAAATGAAATGGAATATATAAAAAGCACTTATCACCATGTCTAGTACATCAAATATTTTCAATAAATAGTTGTTAATAAAATTGACTTGAAATATTGAGTGATATGCTGATCCCACATTGGATGTTATATTTCTAAGACATTTACAAATATAGGAACATTTTTAAGAAAAAACTGAAATGTTTTTACTCTTTTTAATGTTTATTTATTATTTTGAGAGATGCAGAGACAGAGCGCGAATCGGGGAGGGGCAGAGAGAGATTGGGAGACAAAGAATCCGAAGCAGGCTCCAGGCCCTGAGCTGTCATCACAGAGCCCAATGCCGGGCTCAAACCCACGAACTGTGAGATCATGACCTGAGCCGAAGTCGGACACTCCACAACTGAGCTACCCAGGTGCCCCTAAATGTTTTTAGAAACACGCAGCCCTCAAAAAGAGGAAGATCTTAATAGAGTCAGAAGAAAATAAATTACGACCAATATCCACTACTTCAGGTAGAGGAGAACTGGGAAAAATACTTGTCACAAAGCTTTTTTTTTAAAGTCCTGTAATTCAAAGAAGTATAATTACCAAACTCCTCATAAAACAAATTATTATTTTTTTATTTAAAAAATTTTTAATATTTATTTTTGAGGGGGGGGGGACAGAGTGCAAGTGGGGAAGGAACAGAGAGAGGGAGACACACAAAGCAAGCTTCAGGCTCTGAGCTGTCAGCACGGGGCTCAAACTCACAGACTTTGAGATCATGACCTGAGTGGAAGTTGGATGCTTAACTGACTGAGCCACTGAGGTGCTCCTAAAAAACAAAAACAAGTTATTTTTTAACCTAGAAGTCTAATTCTTTAAAAATTCCAAATAACCAAAGTTTTGCTTCAGAGTTCCCGATTTGCTTATGTCAATTCCATGGATTTTAAATTTAGAAATCACCTAAGATACTTTTGATTCAACTATAATTTGAACACATTTCACTGTGACTTAAACTACAGTACATTTAAAAGTTCAACTTAGAGGCATCTTTAATATTTTATGTTATTAACCTTTGGATCTCTACAATAATTGTGTAATTTGTTAGAGCAATAAAATAAAAGCAAAAATAATCTTAACAAATATAGACATGGGACACCTGGGTGGCTCAGTCGGCTGCGCGTCCGACTTCAGTTCAGGTCATGATCTGACAGCTCGTGAGTTCGAGCCCTGCGTCAGGCTCTGTGCCAACAACTCAGAGCCTGGAGCCTGCTTCAGATTCTGTGTCTCCCTCTCTCTCTGCCCGTCCCCTGCTCATGCTCTGTCTCTCTCTGTCTCAAAAATAAATAAAAACATTAAAAAAAAAACACAAACAAATATAGACAGAACCAAAAATTGCCTTCAGATAAAAAAGATGCAAACTTTTGTGGTGACTGCTAATATCTTAAAACGAGTATGTCTTTGCAAGGGATGACTTTTAAAATAATATATTTACATTGGAATTCTTGTTCTGTTAGTTACTGGTTTAACTTAAAAGGGGTGTAATAGTTACAAACAGAGAGAGAGGGAGGCAACCCACAAGAGACTCTTAAATACAGAGAACAAACTAAGGGTGGATAGAGGGGTGGGGGAGAGAGGAAAATTGGTGATGGGCATTGAGGAGGGCACTTGCTGGGATGAGCATTGGGTGTTGTATGTAAGCCAATTTGACAATAAATTATATTTAAAATAAAAAAAATAAAATAAAAGGGTTGTAGAAGCCCTACTAAGAAAAACAAAAACTTCAGATCATAGTAGTGGTTTCAGTTATAATGCTATCCTATAGTCCTGCTATCATGCAGTCCTTCTATTCTATTGTCTTTCCTTTTTAAAAAATGTTTTACAAGCTTCATTAAAGTGGAAAAAAAAAAGTAGCTGAATATTTTGATGAATGAGTGGCAAGCTCTGTAGTTTCCTCTTGAATATGTTTCTGAAAGAGGTGAATAAAGAAAACCAATGGAGACAGTCAATATGAAGCAACAACTACAAAGGACAACAGATTTTATTTGACCCCAGCCTCAATGCTCCATTTTTGTAAAAGTGAAATTATTTTTAAAAGCAAACCAGAAAGAAATTTGACAATGGATATATTCTCCCCATTTGTAGTTTCAAAGCAGAAAAGATTCATATGCAAAAATATAGTGAAGTACTATTCAATATTCACAAGTTATCAGTGCTAATTTCCTTCCAATAGAGCCCAAGTCATTTACTGATACATCTTCCTATAAAAGTATCTTATTTTCTTTCAAAACTTTAAGCAGTAGCCAGTTTTAGAATTTTGGAATTCATAGAAGTAGTGGCAATTGACTGTGGTGAAATTATTTTTCAACCATACAGCTGTATTTTCCCTTTTTATACCATCAACCATTTGAAAATCCATGTCTCCTGTACTCATGGTTCATATAAGGTCAAACAGAATCAATCCTCTGACTCTGAGGATCACATGACTAGCTTAAACTGATAAAAATAGTTCATTCTGGGGTGCCTGGGTGGCTCAGTTGGTTGAGCATCCAACTTCAGCTCTGGTCATAACCTCACACCTCATGGGTTCCAGCCCTGCGTCGGGTTCTGTGCTAACAGCTTGGAGCCCGGAGCCTGCTTCGGATTCTGTGTCTCCCTCTCTCTCTCTCTACCCCTTCCCAGCTCATGCTCTGTCTCTCTCTGTCTCCGAAATAAATAAACATTAAAAAATAGTTTAAAAAAATAGTTCATTCCACTTGGTTACAGTGATCAGTTCCTGAACTGGCATGCAGCCTAAAAGGAGCCAATGAGACATGGTGGGAATTTGGGGGGAATTCTAATAAAGAGACTCTTACTCTGTTCTTTGGGCCTTAAGTTCCAGAGTTGCCATAGCTACCTTGCAAGTATGAAGAAAACTTCTGTCCAGGAATCGAGTCGGTATGTAGACCTGGTTGAAAAAGACAGAAAACCCAAGTCCAGATAAAATCACTTGAACCTCTAGTATACACACTTACATTTCCTTGTTCTGTCTGCTGAGGACCTAGAAGCAACAATACCCCTATTGCCTTGAGAACACCTAGCATAATACCTTGGCTTCTAATACCATTTTCAAATAAGACGGATGGCCATTGGAGAAATGGCCAAAGCTAGGGCTGAGCTGAATGTACATGATGAGCCTGGAGAATCTTACAGTGCCAGAAAATAAAAAAGTATCCCCCATCACTAAAAAGTTACAATAATGAGGTATATTAAAGAGATGCATAAGCCAATTGAAAGAGTTCCCTAAAATATGCAAAGCTAGAACAATTTGAGCACAAAATTAATAAAGTAGTATTAAAGTATAACCCAAAGTATAAAATAAATATTATGAGTCTATTTGATATAAATAAATGATTACATACATAAATAAACAGAGGAGAATGGACACATGTCCTGTCAAGAAGAATTCCAAATAATATATGTAGATATGCCATATTATAGGAGTGGACCACAATTCCCCACCCTTTAAGTGGGTACTGCACATCGTGACTTTCTTCCAAAGAATATAATATGGAAAGGTGGGAGGGTGGAAAGAGTAAGTTTACAGTGGAGAAACCTGGTAAATACTACCTCAAAACCCAGGACCCCAGACTAATTATGAGAAAAACATAAGACAAATTTCAAATGAAGGACATTCTACATAATACCTTACCAGTACTCCCTAAAACAGTCAATACCATCAAAAGCAAGGAAAATGTGTAAAAGCATCACAGGCATGATGATTAACTGTAATGTAGGATCCTGGAACAACAACAAAAAAATGGACCTTAGGTAAATACTAAAGACATCTGAATAAAGTATGGAATTCAGCTAACAATAATGTATAAATATTGGTTCATTATACTTGGTAATTGTACATATTCATGTAGGATGGTAATAACAGAGAAAACTAGGTATGGTATATGGGGACTTTCTATATTCACAACTTCCTGGTAAACCTAAAACTATTCTTAAAGTTTATTTTAAAAAAAATTACTTGAATCTTGATTCTAGCAATGCCCTAAACAAAACTCACCCTTTGGCCTTTCTCTTATTTGAAACAATAAATAGTTTGTGCTTACGCAAGTTTCTGTTCCTCTTTCTGCCACTTGCCATTCAACAAGACCCAGCTGATACATTGACTCTATAGAGAATCTTTTTTATTTTCATACTATTTAAAGATATACTGTATTGCTATGGCTTTTTTTTTCTTAAAGCGTCTGATATACCTATATGCATTTAGACACACAGATGGAGGAAATAGTTTCCTCTCACACATGATTGAAAACTAAGTGAGCGATTTTACAAGTCCAGGGCACCCTCTTCTGTCTTGTCTACTGGTCAGGCACTTTCTCATATACAGACTGAAAAAAGAAGATGAAAAGAAGTGGCAAAGTTAAAGGCAGCAACAATGGCAGTGATTGGAAGGAGCAAGAAATTGTGCAGAGGAAAGGAAGGGAAAGGAAAGGAAAAGAAGGAAAGGAAAGGAAAGGAAAGGAAAGGAAAGGAAAGGAAAGAAAAAGGAAATGAAAAGTATGGTAAAAAATGGGAAGAAAACAAAAGCTTTCCTTAGACATATATGTGCAATACTCAATTCTTTGGGGAAGGAGGGAAACAGAGTTTGAATTTTTTCTTCTTTTAAAGGTAACACTTTTGTTGTTGTTGTTCCTCCAGTGGGAGAGTAGGGCTGGCAGTGGATAAGCCAGTTAGCACATTGTATTCAGAATGATCAGTTTCTGGGAATGTTGGGATAGAGAGTTATGTCTCAAAGGATTTATCAAAGTTACATGTCTGAGTATAAACTGAGTGTTCAGAGACAAAGCATAGAGGCAAGCAAATCACAGATTCCAGCAAAATGAGAGCAACAGATCAAGTGGTAGGTAATATACAAAAATCCAGGATACATATGTCAATTCTAAAAGAGTCAGGTTTTAATTATTGTAATGAAAAAATGTTGTATATATTATGGTACATGAATTCTTCAGTTCAATATTTATACTTGCTTTAAACCCTACTTTTTTTCCCCCTCGTTCTGTCATTTATTGCTGTTTTGGTAAATATTGCAACTATCATTGCAAACAAGAATATTTATTTCATACAATTATTATAAGAATTTAGAGAAGATTAATAAGTATAAAGCATTTAGCACAATGCCTGGCATGCTGTAAATATACAGTGAAAGATCACAAATTCTAACTGATTAATTGCATTTTACTCATTGAACATACTTACATTAGAGAACTATTTTGTGCCAGGCACAGCACTAAGCTTAAGAGAAAACACAAAAATGTAATATTTATTCTATGCAACAGAAATATTAGCATTCAACAGATCTATTTTTTTTAATCTAGATTTTTTTGTGTGTTAGGAAATTGACCTAGGTTCCAGGAATACCTTCCTCGAACCTCACACAGATACACAGTGATTTTGAGCACTTACATATTTTATTTTTCTTATCAATAATTTTATAAATTAATTGGACACAGGAGGAGCTTCTAAAGATTTAGTAAAATCTGCAGGAGAAAAACAATCTGTTTTACAAAAATATCAGAAGGATGTGAATAACAACAGTTGTTGATGACAAAATAAAGCAGGAGAAAGGGAATCTAAGTGAGGAGAACAACTAAGCTGACAGTTATGAAAGCTTTACTTTTCCCTAATTTAAGCAGAAATCTATGGAAACTGACATCCTGCCAATATTCGCTAACTTTTCTGTTGCATTTACAGAATATTATTTTTTAATTCTTTAATAACTCCAATATCCAGAGAAAGCTTACTTATGTAAATCTACCCATTCATTACCATTTTTTTCATATTTATACACTGTAAACAGTCAGTGGCTTGGAATATTTTTTTTTACATAGAAACATTTGAAATATTAAAACAAATAGAATATATAATATTCACACAGCTGAACTTAGCAGCAAGAGAACATTGAGTAGGGACCATTGTTCACAGATGGGAATTATTACTAGATGAACAAAAATTTTCAGTAAACATAGCAAAGTGTCCAGTGGCTACTGGACTGTATTCTTGAATTTAGGAGGAAGTAAATACTTTATTTCCTGAGAAATCTTCTGTCATGAAAAAATATATTTTTTCAATAAGATCATTCACAATTTTGGCTTCTGAGAGCAGAAAGTCATCTAGAAAATATTTCTGAAAATCCCTTTCTATATGGTTTTATGACTGTGAAGACCATTGAGGTAACCACCGCCCAAAACACTCTCAACCATTAATTTTCATTCCCTGGGAACCATAGTGTTTGTTTGTTTGTTTGTTTGTTATTTCAACTTGTGATATTACAAAATGTCTTTTATCATTTTCCTCTTTTCTATATTTTTTGTCAACCTGTGAGAGCCATTTGTATATTATTGATATTAGGTATTAATCTATAAATTCTATTATAAGTATTTGTCCACATTTATCATCTTGTTATGACTTTAAAATATATTTTGAATCAATTTTCCTTTAATTAATTATGGTTATATTTTCTTTTAGGTCTTCTAGGTTTACAGTCACAATTAAGAATATCTAGTCAGGGTGCCTGGATGGTTCAGTCAGTTGAGCATCTGACTTGATTTCAGCTCATGTCATAAACTCATGGTTTGTGAATGGAGCCCCGTGTCAAGCTCCTTGCTGACAGCACGAAACCTGCTTGGGATTCTCTCTCTGCCTCTCTTTCTCTCTGCCCCTACCCTGCTTGCACTCTCTCTCTCCTTCAAAATAAATAAACTTAAAAAAAAAAAAAAGAATATCGTGCCAAATCTTAGGTATTACAAACACTCTCCTAATACTAAAAATTCTCAACATTCTTATTTTTTAATTTCCATTTTTGTCTTTAATTCATCTGTAGTTTATATTTTTGTGTAAGAGATAAAATAGATTCCTACCCAGTAGATAGCCAATAATACCAGAACTTTTTAAAATAATTTCTCCCTTCCCATTGAGTATATCGTCATTTTATATACTAAATTCTCATTTATACTGATATTTATTTACGAAATATTTATTCTATTCTTGTAACTAGTTTGTTTCTTTACCAATACCATACTGATTTCTGTTTAGTGTGTTGTTTTGTTTTTTTTTTTTTCTTCAGATACAATGTTCAGATATCTGGAACATCAAGACCCCTTTCCTATACTTTTTCTCGTAGCTAATTTTGGGCAACAGTCATTAATATTATTTTATACATGTCTCCTCCTTCCCAAAAAAGCCACCTTGTAGTTTTAACAAGAACTGCATTGAATATACATATTAATTTTAGAAGGACTGACTTCCTAATAATATCTTCCTGTCCAAGGACATAGTGGGCTTTTCCATTTGTTCAATTTTGTTTTATGTCCTTCAATAAGATTTTATATTTTTATATCATGAAATAGTCCCAAGATACATAAAAGTATGGTAAATTATTTACTACGTACATTTTACAGAGATTAAATGATTATTTCACATAAGAAAATATTTTATATTTTATGAAATTATATTTTGTTATGCCCAGAATTTGTGATCCCCAAAGACCATTAGGGAGCTGAGTCCGATGCAAAAGCAAAAGAGCCTTTATTTGAGCTAGCTCGAGCTCAATCCCCTACCTGCATCGACGCAGCAGTGAGATACCGGGGAGAGAGAGCGAGTTTCAAAAGGACAAAGGTTTTATTGGGGTCTAGGGGCAGTTGGTGAGGTAATGGCTGTGGCCTCAGCCGATTGGCTGGGGAAGGGTTGGAGTCCTGTTAGGCAGGTGAGCGGGAGGTTACTCAAGGGGAGGAGGCGTGGTCAAGGTGAAGGACACAGAACAAGATGGAGTTGGCCAGCGTAGGCCCACCCTTTCATTCCCCCCTTGTCATGTAGCTTACAGACCCAATCATGGGACCGGCTGCATTTATGGTGACAAGGGGAACAGAGTTTGGAGGTTTACGCAAAGTTCTGGGAACCAAGTGTCCCTGGGGTGGCTCTGGGAGGTCTGAGTAAGTATTGTCCCTGAGCTGGTGTCTATGATCTGCCAGGTGATGTTTTGGGGGG
Source organism: Neofelis nebulosa (assembly GCF_028018385.1). NCBI lineage: Eukaryota > Metazoa > Chordata > Mammalia > Carnivora > Felidae > Neofelis > Neofelis nebulosa. The sequence continues at coordinate 23,725,956 of NC_080783.1, forward strand.
CGTGGGGACTCCCGGCAGCATGAGCAATGACAAGCAGAGTTAACAGAGTTACCAATATTAGGTGGGTCAAATGCGCTGTAGCTTGAGCTTAGCGGGTTGTGTTGGTCCCGATTGACGGCCCATCACGTCCTTCATGACGCCCCATTAAGTCCTTCCGGATCGAGGAGGGGTCCACTGGCTGAACGTGGGTGTGATGGACCCAGGTCGTGATGCCATCAACTTGGAGAGCGGTGGGGGTTGTCAGCACCACGATGTAGGATCCCTTCCAGCGCAGCTCAAGGGTCTCTCGGTGGTGCCTCTTGACGTAGACCCAGTCTCCCGGCCTGTACTGATGAGGTGTCAGGGTCGGACCAGCCTCGTAGATGGCACGGAGGTGCGGCCAAATGTCCTCGTGCGCCCTCTGGAGCCCTCTCAAGGAAAGAAAAAGTTCTTGATCTTTAAACTCAGCAAGAAGGTTGGGAATAATAGGGGGTGGCCTGCTAAACATGATCTCGTAGGGAGTAAAACCCAGAGTGTAAGGAGTGTTTCTAACTCGGTAAAGGGCGTACGGTAGGAGAGTCACCCAGTCCCCGCTGGTCTTCATGGTTAATTTGGTAAGGGTCTCTTTTAGGGTTCTATTCATTCTTTCTACCTGTCCTGAGCTCTGGGGCCTATAAGCACAATGCAATTTGCAGTTTGCCCCCACCGCCTTGGCTACTGCCTGTGTTACCTGCGAGATAAAAGCTGGTCCATTGTCTGATCCTACCATGGCAGGAAAACCATACCTGGGTAAAATGTCTTCTAGTAGCTTCTTAGCCACCGTCTGAGCCGTTTCATGCTTGGTTGGGTATGCCTCCACCCAGCCAGAGAAGGTGTCTGTAAATACTAAAAGATATTTATAACCATACTTTCCTGGTTTGACTTCAGTGAAGTCGACTTCCCATTGGGCTCCAGGTCTGGTGCCTCTGAGCCTGGTTCCTTTTTTATTTGATGTGGCTCTTGCGTTGTGAGTTGGCAGGTCTTGCAGGCAGATACAACTTGCTCTATTTTGGTGTCCTGTTGGTGAATCTTGATTCCGGCATGTCGGATTAAGTCTTTTAATTTTCGGGCCCCCATGTGAGTAGACCGATGCATGTGCTCTAATGTTGAGACTCCAAGCCGGTCTGGCAGCACGAGCTTCTTGTTAGGTGTATACCACCATCCCTTTATCTCCTGGGCCATGGGGAGTTTCTTGATCCACTGTAACTCCTCCTGGAAGTATTTGGGCTGGTCTGGTAAAACTGGGTCTCCCGGGTCCGGTAGTTGTATGGTCATGGTGGGGAGTGGAGTAAGGGCTACTGCCTTGGCTGCCTGGTCAGCCTTTCGATTACCTCTAGCTACTGGGTTATCAGCTTTTTGGTGCCCTTGGCAGTGGATAATGGCTAGCTTGGCAGGAAGCCATAAGGCCGTAAGCAGGTTAAGTATCTCCTGCTTATTTTTTATAGTCCATCCTTCTGCCGTCAGTAACCCCCTCTCCTGATAAATTGCCCCATGAATATGAGCTGTGGCAAACGCATAACGGCTATGTAGATGTTAAGCCGTTTTCCAGCTCCCAACATCAGCGCCTTGGTGAGGGCTATGAGCTCTGCTCGCTGGGCTGACGTTCCGGAGGGTAGAGCCTCCACCAATACGGTGTCCGTTTCGGTGACCACCGCTGCACCCGCATACCTGTGTCCATCTCGCACAAAGCTGCTGCCATCAGTGAACCAAGTAGCCTCGGCATCGGGGAGGGGCCGGTTGGTCAGGTCCATCCGGAATCCATGTACTTGTTCCAGGATTCCCGCACAGTCATGTAGTGGAGCACCCAGGTCAGGTCGGGCAGCAGGGTTGCAGGATTGAGGGCTGCACTGGGGTGGAACCGCACTCGTGGAGGGTTGAGTAGGAGGCTCTGGTAGTGAGTCATACGTGTGTTGCTCATCCATCTATCAGAAGGCTGTTTCAGGACCCCTTCAATGGCGTGTGGGGTCGTGATCCAGATCTCCTGTCCTAGGGTCAGAAGCCACTGGGCGGTTCCAGGGGCCTAAGGCTTGAGTTAGAACCCCTTGTGCTATTCCCTTATGTTTGTCTACAAAGAGGTGGAAGGGCTTCATAATGTCTGGTAGGCCCAGGGCTGGGGCACTTAGGAGGGCCTTTTTTAACTGATTAAAGGCAGTTTCTTCTTTTTCAGCCCATTTAAATGTTTTCCCACTTTGGTGGCTTCATATAGGGGCCTGGCGATCTCAGCAAAACCTGGAACCCAGAGGCGGCAGTAGCCGGTTGATCCTAAGAATTCCCTTACTTCTCTTCGGGAGGTGGGAGAGGACAGTTTCTTTAGGACAGTTTCTTTTCTGGCATCTGATAACCGCCGCTGTCCGTGCCCTCCAGGATATATTCCAGGTAACTTACCCTCTCCCTGCATATCTGAGCCTTCTTCGCAGATGCCCGGTACCTTCAGGCCCCCAGGGTAGCCAGCAGGTCCTGGGTCCCTCGCTCACAGTCTTTGGCCGTGTCGGCAGCAATCAGGATGTCATCTATGTACTGTAGGAGGGTGAGGCCAGGGTGCTCCCTTCTGTACTCACCCAGGTCCTCGTGTAGTGCCTCGTCGAAGATGGTGGGTGAATTTTTGAATCCCTGAGGTAGCCGTGTCCAGGTGAGTTGCTCACTGTAGCCCTCCTCCGGATCATGCCACTCGAAGGCGAACAAGGGTTGGCTCTGGGGTGCCAGCGGCAGACTGAAGAAGGCGTCCTTTAAATCTAGTACAGTATACCAGACCCTGGAGGGTGCCAAGGAGCTCAAGAGAGTATATGGGTTGGGAACAGTTGGGTGTATGTCCGTGACCCTCTTATTTACTTCCCGGAGGTCTTGTACCGGTCGGTAGCCATTTGTGTGAGGCTTTTTGACCAGCAGTAGTGGGGTGTTCTAGGGAGACTGGCAAGGAACTAGTACCCCTAGGCTTTGTAGTCTCCGGATGTGTGGCTGGATCCCCTTCCGGGCCTCCTGAGACATGGGGTATTGTTTGATCCTTACCGGACTCTTTCCTGGCTTGAGCTCTACCAGGACCGGGGTCCTGTGAGCGGCTAGTCCTATCCCCCCCCGTCTCTGCCCAAGCCGAGGGGAATTCTTGTAGCCATCTGTCTATATTATCCTCTCTCGGGAGCGCCTCCTGGTGGAGGCGGTATTCATCCTCCAGTTTCATGGTCAGGACTTGGATGGGGTGGCCCTTCCATCGGTGGACCTGAGGCCCCCCTTGTCTGAAAGTTATCTGAGCTCCAATCTTGGTCAGTAAGTCCCGTCCTAAGAGCGGGTAGGGGCATTCTGGTATTACCATAAAGGAGTGGGATACCCAGCCCATCCCCAAATCTACCGTTCTTCGGGTAGTCCATGAATACTGGCTCATACCAGTTGCCCCTTGTACCCAGGACTTCTTGCTGGCTAGTTTTCCTTGTGGGGTGCGGAGGACCGAATGTTGTGCTCCAGTGGCGACAAGGAAGTCAACAGGGGTCCCCTCCACTTTAAGAGTTACCCTGGGTTCAGGGAGAGGGTCCAAACCCCGACCCCCCCAATCACTTAGTTCATCTAGCTCTAGGACTTTTACTCGATCAGTCTTGCTTCCCTTCCCGCCGGCCCTTTTCGGACAATCTCGGGCCCAATGCCCTATCTCCTTGCAGTATGCGCACTGATCCTTCTGCAGCCTCTGCTTCCCCCCCTTGGTGGTTCCTTTACCTTTTCTTGCGTCGTCTGCCAGCTGCTGGAGACGGCGGTCTCGTTCCTCGGGGAAGTCAGCAGTGGTAGCTAGTAGTATTCTGGCCAGGTCTCGAGTCTGCTTACTGCTGACAGCCGCCATAGCGCAAGCCTGCTTGTCCTCAGGAGGCTCCCGGTTATTATATACCTTTTCGGCTACCACCAGTAAGTCCTGCAGACTTTTTTTTCTCCTAGTCTATCTATTTTCTGTAATTTTCTCCTAATGTCTATGGCCGATTGGTTTACAAAGGCCATGATAACAGCTGCCTTGCTTTCCGGAGCCTCTGGATCCATGGGGGTATAGGTACGGAATGCCTCCATGATCCGTTCTAAAAAGGCAGCCGGAGATTCATCTTTTCCCTGTTGTACATTTCCTATCTTGGCCAAATTGGTTGGCTTTCTAGCAGCCATTCAGAGACCCCCCCGTTAGAGTCTGGCGGTAGACCCGGAGCCTCTCCTTACCTTCTGTTGTGTTGAAATCCCACTGGGGCTGAGTTAAGGGGAAGGAGGCATCTATCTGAGCCTGGTTGGTGGTGGGATTCCCGTCTGCGCCCGGAACTAGTTTTCGGGCCCCATTGAGGATTCTTTCTCTTTCTTCAGTCGTGAACAGGACCTGCAAAAGCTGCTGGCAATCGTCCCACATGGGCTGATGGGTAAAAAGAACAGAGTCTAATAAATCAATAAGCCCTGCCGGTTTCTCGGAAAACTTAGGATTCTGAGCTTTCCAATTGTAGAGGTCACTAGTGGCAAAAGGCCAATAGTGATGGGGCTGATTCCCCTCCACGTCTGGGGGTCCGGTGGCTCACAGGGGCAGAATAGTGGAGTCGGCGGTGGAGGTGGATTGCTCCCTCTGAGCCCTTTGTCTGGTAAAGGGCGGGCTTCCCACTGGAGCGTTTCCGCCTCCCGCTCTTGGAACAGCGTCTGCCTCCCCCGGAGGGGGAGGATGGTGTTCTTCCAGCATCCTAGGGGGGTTATACGGGGGAGGAAAAATTAATTCTTCTTCAGTCCCCCCTTGTAGGACAGGGTAGAGGGGTGCTGAAAGCTGGGTAAGACTTTTCTTCTTCTTTGTCCCCTGCAAAGCAAGAATCGGTTTGCCTCCGGAGGGAGCTGGGCTAGGAAGGGCTTAAGCCAAGAGGGTGGGTAGAGGGGTAGTCTGAGTCTGTCCTATAATGTCTGTCCAGTAAGTCCACAGAACAAAACAGAGAAACACAGAAACAGACAAACAGAGGGCCCTTAGAAACAGTCTTCCAACTCCATGGAATCAAAACTGAAAGCTAGCTTAGACCTTTGAGGGGATTCCACGTCCCTCCAAAACTGAAAGCTAGACGACGGCCTCACGTCGACCAGCGGGAGCGACCCGCCTCGTCTCAGACCTTTGAGGGGATTCCACGTCCCTCCAAAAGGGAGGATCGGAACGTCTTCCGAAACTCCCAGCCCGTGGTCCTCCAGTGCATCCACTTAGACCGCTTTGGGCACTACCAGAATTTCAGAAATGAGCTCACACAGAAAAGATGGAACGAACAGACACTAACCGTGGCCATTCAGGCTCTCTGGGTCGGGGGTCCCTCGGGGGTCTTGGGGATCCCGGGCCAAGCCCCCAAATGTTATGCCCAGAATTCGTGATCCCCAAAGACCACCAGGGAGCGGAGTCCGATGCAAAAGCAAAAGAGCTCAATCCCCTACCTGCATCGACGCAGCAGTGAGATACCGGGGAGAGAGAGCAAGTTTCAAAAGGACAAAGGTTTTATTGGGGCCTAGGGGCAGTTGGTGAGGTAATGGCTGTGGCCTCAGCCGATTGGCTGGGGAAGGGTTGGAGTCCTGTTAGGCAGGTGAGCGGGAGGTTACTCAAGGGGAGGAGGCGTGGTCAAGGTGAAGGACACAGAACAAGATGGAGTTGGCCGGCGTAGGCCCGCCCTTTCATATTTTATGAGAAATTTTTATGAAAATAAAATTATATTTTTTAGAAACATTTTTATAACAATTCTGAGTTATGAGGAGTTCCTTGATTTTAAACACTTCATTTTGTCTTGTGAAACATTCTCTGTGACTTCATTTTATTTGATTTATCTAATAGTTATTGAATTTAATCAATGTTCTCTAGGAACTATTTTCAGATAAAAAATTTTGTTCTGTTTTAACTCATTTTTTAAAATTTTTTAATGTTTATTTATTTTTTTGAGAGAGAGAGAAACCAAGCGGGGAGGGTCACCGACAGAGGGAGAGAGAAATCCCAAGCAGGCTCCGTACAGTCAGCGCAGAGCCTAACTCGGGGCTACAACTCACAAACTGTGAGATCATGACCTGAGCCAAAACCAAGACTGGGACACCTAATTGACTGAGCCACCTAGGTACCCCTCAACTCATTTTTATTAATATACCTGTATTGATAGCTTCATCCTGATACACTGCATCATAAAACATCAAAAAAAAAAAAAAGAAACATTCAAATAAGAATTTAGTAAGTTAACATCCAAATTGATCCAGATTTGATTATTGCATACTACCTTTTCTTCCTACAGACTCCTATTTGCCTTCAATTCTTTCCTTGCTCCTTTCTTTGCCTTCTTAATATTCAAATTTCATATTATTTAAAACTCTATATGTAACTCTTTTGGTCTTCAGAAGAAAAAAGTAGAGTAAAAAATGTAAAATTCATACTTTAATTTCTTCCATGCACAATGATTAATACTAAGCATCAGTGATAGGAGGGGAGTAGAGATTCAAAACTAAATAGCACACGATTCCTTATTCTAAGAAGTTTAAAATCTAATAGTTAATTCTAGTTTGAAAAGTTATTCAAGAAAAATGACTATTCCAGAAATATATAATAGCATAAAATTGGAAAATGTTATCAAAATAAGAAGGGGGGGAAAACACACCTTAGGTTAAGAATAAAACAAAGGCTAACAAAAAAAATCCAAATAATTAAAAGACGAAAAGTGGATCCTATAATACACAATGGTGTGTGACCACATGAATACCTTTTGAAAATAAATTTTAAAAATTTATGGTATCATAGTTGACTTTCTATTTAAAACTATGAAGTGATCGGGGCGCCTGGGTGGCGCAGTCGGTTAAGTGTCCGACTTCGGCCAGGTCACGATCTCGCGGTCCGTGAGTTCCAGCCCCGCGTCGGGCTCTGGGCTGATGGCTCGGAGCCTGGAGCCTGTTTCCGATTCTGTGTCTCCCTCTCTCTCTGCCCCTCCCCCGTTCATGCTCTGTCTCTCTCTGTCCCAAAAATAAATAAAAAACGTTGAAAAAAAAATTAAAAAAAAATAAAACTATGAAGTGATCATTTAATTTCAAGGTATAAAACCATCATCTTTCTTGCAAGTGGTTCTGAGTGTAGTGCTCAAACCAGCAGCAGTGACACTTGGGAACTTGTTAGAAATGCAAATGCTAGGGCCCTACAGACTTACTGAATCGGAATCTCTGAGGTGAGGTCAATAATCTGTGTTTTAACAAGCTTTCCAGTTGATTTGGATGCACACTGAAGTTTAAGAACCATTGCTCTGCCACATTTTTCAGCTAGTTTTCCAGTAGGTGTTTTCAATGCCTCTGGATGTAAGGGATGCAAAAAAAAAAAAAAAAAAAAAAAAAAAAATCAGTGGTTGTAAACCGGTGTTTGGTATCGTGCTTTCCATTGTCTCTGGCCATTCATTAAGTAGTTGATGAAATCAGAGCACATTCAGGATTGCTCCTTCACAGATTTTGATCTCTGGATAATCTACCCCATCTCTTACTTGGTAACCACAAAAGTTTTTCCTGAAAACTATGCCCACTGTTACTTTAATTACACCCTAAAAGAGTCAGATGACATTGCCTACAAAGTGAGACAAGGACATTTTTTCCACCTTCCAAATGGTCATTGTTTATAGTGCCCTGGGGCGTATTTGTCAGAGACAAAAATGGCAATGGGTAGTCTACACACACACACACACACACACACACACACACACACACACACACTGCATTTTAACAGCCTTGGATTACACTTCCTAAAGAGCTGGGAAACTAACGAACACAAATAAGAGAACTAATGAGACCCAAACCATGCTTTTTCTACTGAAAGGATACTCATAAGTGCATAGGTAATATTTGAATTTATTTCATCCATGTGAAATTTCAGGAGTGTAAAGTAAAATAATACAACCTTTAAGGCTAAAAAGATATATATATATATATATATATATATATATATATATACACACATATACATGTGCATTATTTTTACTGATTTTTAAATAAAAATATAGGCATATATGTCTCTTAACAAAACCATAACTTTTATCATCTATGTTAGAGCTTCATTATCATCACTTGGCAGAGGAAGTGGGACAAAGGCAGATGAAGATACAGAAATAACTTTTTGAACTGGCATTTGATACCTGTCAGCCTCAGAATGCACAAGAAATTGAGGGAAACCCCAAGAGCAAGAAGAGAATATTAGTGACGATAGTTAATACAGCATAGTCATGAATCGTGCAAGCACTGGAGCAAACACTTACCAGCAAGGTGACCCTGGAAAAGTTGCTTAACCCTTGTGAGTCTCAATTACTCATCCATAAAACAGGATTATAAAATAATTTATATAAAGTTACAGCAAAGTTTCTGGAACATTGTAAGAGCTCAGTAAACCTTATGTATTATTGACCATTTTTATAGACTAATCTAAGAAAGGTATGCCTTCTGGGGCTTAGCAAATCTGCCAAATTTCTACTACCAGGCGCAATGATAAGGCTGAGCAAATTACGACCGAAGCACTCCCATAGGCCTCCCACTAGATTTCTCTTGCCCTAGAGTTTCTCTTTCAACTTCTTGGGGAATTGAGCAAGCAAGAACAGGGAACCTGAGGGCATTGATTCTCAAGGTGTGTTCCAGCCAAAGTAAATTTCACTAACATGATTCCTTTCCTTCTATTCTAAAATAGAAGATAATTCTCCCCAGTAGAGCTAAAACTTCAGTAAGAAGATATTCTAACAGGTGATTGAGGCAAGTGCAAATCCCACAACTTTTCAAATAAACATCTCCAAATTTAGTGAAATTAAATGACAGCGAATTAGCAAATATACTGAATTTAACCTGGGCTTCATCACTCTGAAAATATGTGAAAACACTTGATTATCCAATCACAAAATTAGAAATGTGAAAATATTGTAGTTAATCAACTCATAGTCTTGGATCCCTGAGACCATAGGAAGTATCCATTTTTCTTTCTGATAATCAGATTCTGAAAACAGAATTATTCTATTTAATTTCATTTTGATATTTAAATAAATGTGTACATGCAAACAACATTTGTTATAAAAAGGACAAAAGATGAAAGGAAAAAGGTCTAGTATGACACCATCCAAAAATGGGCATTAGTGATTAATTTTGTAGAAGTTAGTGTGTTGTTTCATTTATTTTAAAGTATATTTACTCTCAAACTCATTCAACAGCATACCTATAGAGCTACTGAACTGGACTTATAAGGTTATTATTCAGCCTGTCAGAAAATATTTAATAACTATAGAAAATTCAAAAAATAAATCCATTGCCCAAACCATTGTTAATTGAAATAGGCAAGTCAAAAAATAAATCAGCATTATGTCAAAATATATCAACACTATTTTTGATTGATAAATTTTTCCTTTTGACATAGCCATCATTATTGTGTTAGAAAATTTCCATTTGTAAACTTGAAAATATCACTCTTCCCTTTCTCATTCATATCATCTATCATCTGTTTGAAAGTAAAAATTTTTTATTTACCTAGTCTTTCATCCATTTTCACGTTCATCTTCATAGGCTAAAGTTAAGCATAAAAGAGTTGAGCACTTACTATTTAAAAGCTTTCAGGGGTGCCTGGGTGGCTCAGCCTGCTAAGCTACCTACTCTTGGTTTTGAGGTTGTGATCTCATGATCTGCGAGATCAAGCCCCACATCAGGCTCTGTGCTGACAGCCTGGAGCCTGCTTGGGATTCTCTCTCTCCTTCCCCAACTCACTCTCTCTCTCTCTCTCAAAATAAATACATAAACTTAAAAAAATAAAAAATAAAAGATTTAATAAGTTGTATAAACATTATTTCACTATAAGATACTGCAGGTAAGCTGCCAAAAATATTGAAAGCCAGCAAAACCTGACTTGAATGTTACCTTCTAATGTGACATCCCTCCAAAGGAACTAGGCTGTTTTCTGCTAAGAATAAGGAGTCATTACAACTGAAGCACAAAGTGTAAACTATCCATATCTTATTGATAAGAAATAAAAGTTTTTGACTTGGAAGTAAAAAAATTTCTCTCAATTTAAGTTATTTCTGCACTAAAACAGATTAAATCAAAAGTGGAACACTTTCCTATTTAGAGTTGACTTTTTCTCAGTGAATCACATATAAGATCCTCCTGATATATTTGAAATAATGAGTTTTGAAAGGAAAAGAGGAAGGTATAGAAATAACACTGGTGATGGAAATAAAAGACAAAGCTTAATTCTTACCAGCATGAAAATATTAATTTTTTACAAAATAGTAAAAGAATATTGTTATAAATCAAATCTCAGATCAATGAAATTTGGTATAAAGCTAAGAGAAAGCAAACCAGAAGACATTAGAGAACATTTCAAAAAGCTAAGTATTATAAAACTCCAGTACCTTGGGGCGCCTGGGTGGCTCGGTCCGTTAAGCGTCCGACTTCAGCTCAGGTCACGATCTTGCGGTCTGTGAGTTCGAGCCCCGCGTCAGGCTCTGGGCTGATGGCTCAGAGCCTGGAGCCTGCTTCCGATTCTGTGTCTCCTTCTCTCTCTGCCCCTCCCCCGTTCATGCTCTGTCTCTCTCTGTCTCAAAAATAAATGTTAAAAAAAATAAATAAATAAATAAATAAATAAAAATAAAACCCCAGTACCTGGAACTCTTTGAATGATTTACAATTTTGGATGCTCACATTTTACAGGCATATAAGGCTTTGCCTCTGAAAGTTAAAAAAAAAAACAAAATTTTGGCACATAACTGTTTAAAAGGTACATTTCTCTGAATCCTTAAATAAAGAATTTTGCTGAAACTCTAAGTCAGCTTCCAGATGATGGAGCATCATTATTACGAACATCTGCTATTTCACTATCTGTAAATCAAAGGCATGTAAGACTGACCTTTTTTAAATGTCTCTAGACTTTGTGGTCCTACAACTGCTTTCAGTAATACTGTGGTTTTCTCCTTTGAGGATAAACTGCTCTCTCTTGCTCCTACGTGCTATTAGCATGTGTACATAAAGCATCACTCTAGAGTTTATTTTGTTTTTTTTCTAATCTGTAGAGGACCTGTCAGAATTGTGTGAAAAATAATAATAACCATCTTTTGAAAGACCAGTGAAACAAGGTGGCAGTAAGTGAGGTGCTATTTCTTTAGCAGGAGGCCCTCTTTTATTTACCTTGGTAATATTGCTAACCAGTGAATTCTAAAAAGGTGTTGTCGTTTTAGGAAAATACAACTAGCATCAGAAAAATAATACATTCAGATTCAGACTCTTAATGTAAACTAATTTATATAACAAAAAGAACCTTTAATTTAAAGGATAAATTATACCAGTGTTTTTAAAGTCACTTATAGACAAAAAAATAATAAAATAACAATAAAATAATCACATTTAAATTATGTTACAATTTATGCACTTCTTATTAAGAGAGATCAAGAACAAACAAATAAAAAATTGTTCCAGTAATTTTTTTATGTTTGATCTCAGAATCTTAAAATTACAGTTTTAGACACGGAAACTTCAAAGATGATTCTCTTCCATCCTCTCTTTCATAGATGTCAGCCTGATGCATTGATCAAAGTATGATTTAATGGTGGAACAAAGAGAACTGGAAGCCAATAAACTTATACCTACATTTTTGCTCTTCTTATTAATGTATATATTAACTAATGCTCAACAGAATAATTCTAATTATGTCAACTGTCAATTCTTACATGAAGACCACCAAAAAATAAATAAATAAACCTGTTGACTAACCAAGCTAAATGCATTAATCTTACTTCAGCAAGGGATATTATCATCTTTATAGTCTTAATAGTATTTCAAAGACAGATTTTAGGGAAGAATATTTACAGAGTTTTGGAGTCTTCTCTCAAGTTACTTATGGAGAGTCTTTCGGGGGGGGGGATATCTAGTTGAATTGGACAAATTTAGTGCCTTAATAGCCTAGAATCTGAGATGAAAGTCCTAAAGTAAGCCTTAAACTAATTGATGTCCTAAGAGGTGAGGTCTTTATTCAGGTAAGTAAACTGGTATTCTGATGAATTATTTTCCCAGATGAGAAAACTATCCAGAAAAGTTGCTTTGCAGGTATCTTTTAAAGTAAACAGCCAAGATGTTTATTGGTTTGGAGTCCAATTTAAAATTTCCTGGCTCAAAGTAATGTTGACATAGGTAGTCTCAGATTACTTTCTGAGATTTGGTCTGACTTCAGGAAAATTACTTAATCAGTTAGTACCTCATTTTTCTCATTAGCAAAATTAAGCCCAAACTCTTACTGGGATGTCAGAACATCTTGAACTCTTTATCTGTCAGCTCTCATCACAAAATTGAAGCCTTATAAGCCGCTCCAAAATTCAGGAGCAAACAACAAGACTTTCTAGCGTATGTGTTTGTAAGTCAACTGAGGTTCAGCTGATCTATGCAAGGATCACTTAGACTTGACTCCAAAGTTTGTATTCAATCCAAGTATTTTCTGGATGTCTTTCATCCTCCTTTACAAGATTCTACACAGAGCATGTTCTTCTCTTGGTAAAAAGAAAGAGCATAAGAGGGCAAATTCAACCACTCAAGCACATTTCAGGTCTTTGCACATGTTTGTAGTGTAAACCCTGATGGTTTGGTTTTCTCTTTTTTGTAATGAAGTGCCTGACTTAGGTTTTGAGTGCCCAGGTATCCACTTCAAAGATGGCTGCCTCCAGGGGCACCTGGATGGCTCAGTCAGATAAGTGTCCAACTCTTGGTTTCAGCTCAGGTCATGATCTCATGGTTTGTGAGATTGAGCCCTGTGTCAGACCTTGCACTGTCAGTGTGAAGCCTGCTTGGGATTCTCTCTCCCTCTCTCTCTGTTCCTGTTAATGTTTGCTCTCTCTCTCTCTCAAAATAAATAAATAAACTAAAAAATTTTTAAAAAGAACAACAAAGATGGCTGTCTCCAATAAACACATTGCCAGCCATATGACTGGATCTTTATCTAGTCAGCCAGACTGCCTACCTGTTCCCTGTTTTAGAGATCTTGATTGGTTTCAATAACTGACCATTTGGCCACTTGTTTATTCTCTTCCTGTGCTTTAAATGCTCACTGTTATGTTTTGAATTTACCAATACAGAGTGAGCCCAAAAATCCTAGTCCCATTCCTTAACCTCAATAAAAGCAGAATTCCAGACCCCCTTCCTCATTTTTTCTCTCTCTCCCCCCATTCCCTCATTGTGAGGCAGCAGGAGTGCCATGTAATTCCCAGGACTTGTGAACTTTTTTTTTCAAGATTTCCCAGTGGTTATTGCTGAGGGTGCCTTAAAGACCAGCCAAACCCAGTATTGGTTATCCATATGCACTGGCATATAACAATATCACGTCTATTAAAATCCCCATTGACCTAAATAATACTCAAAAATCCACACCAAAAATCTATCCAAACTGAAGTCCAAAAATCAAGTGAAGAAAGTACAGCCCATGAGGCTATATAAAGGACTGAAGAATTGGGACCCAATAATTCAGTCTACCAAATCTTTGGAAAGAAATTCTCTTAAATTTAGCCTTCAACCAGCCTCAGTCAGAGATGGTTTGGCATATTAGAAAGTCTCTGTGAAGGCACAGGGAAGCACTCAAATGTGATTAACATGGATAGGTTCTTTCCCACATCATTCTTTGTATCATTTCCACAAATCACTTTCTAGCTTGTTAGAATTAGAATCTGATGAAATTTTTTGTCATTGGGCCAATCAAGGAAAATAAAAAATACTGAAATACTGATTTCACATGAGACTGTTTCTATGTTAAATCACCTAAATGTATCCAATAAATCTATCCTCTTAAAATGAATATGTAAGAGTCTTACAGAGTTTATGTAAGTCTATGAGATAAAACAGCTTCAGTGCCCCTTGATTATTCAAGTAGCCCCCAAAGAGCTATCACTATTCAAGTTATATTCTTCTTTCTTCCCAAGCTCTCAATTGCTATTTCTAAAACTACAATGTCCCTTTGCTTCCATGAGAATACACTCAGAGCCTGGAGCCTGCTTCAGATTCTGTGTCTCCCTCTCTCTCTGCCCCTCCCCCACTCATTCTCTCTCTCTCTCTCTCTCTCTCTCTCTCTCTCAAAACTGAATAAACATTAAAAAAAATTTTTAAAAGAAAATAACTTCTGAAGTTAAATATTAATACTAAAATGTTCAACAGAAGCCATTAACTATAGAAAACAATAAAATCAATATTCTCACATTTTACCAGCATCTTCTACACTCACAAATTACTCGTATTAAATGTGAAAACACAGAAATGTGGCAAGTCACTACTACTTTTACTCTGTCCATATTAACTGTTATTTTGAAACCTTATACAATATTTCCATTACATTATAATAATACTTATATCTGGTTTATCTATTTAAAATTATTCTGAGCACTTCTAGATGGCTGGTGGTATGCTAAGCACCAGAGATACAAAGTTGAAGAAAACCAGTTTAGGAAGAATTGGAGTTTTACTGGAAAAGTAAATAGCTATGCTGCTTTTACTCAACCATAGTGTGAGCCTGCCCCTTGAAACCAAGACTCTCTACTAGACACACAAATCATCCATGATAAGTATCCATGCTTGCTGCCCTCTAGCAATTAATTGAGAGGATAGCAATTAGAACACATAGCGGAAAACAGATGCATAAAGAAGTAAAAACCAAATACTATGGGGAGTTCAGAGGATGGACTCATCAGGCTTCATGAAAGATCTACTTTCCCCCCCCCTTAAGTTTTATTATTTATTTTTGAGAGTGAGACAGAGCACGAGCGGGGGAGGGAGACACAGAATCAGAAGCAGGTTCCAGTCTCTGAGCTATCAGCACAAAGCCCAATGTGGGGCTCGAACCCACAAACTGTTAGATCATGACCTGAGCTGAAGTGGGACACTTAACCAACTGAGCCACCCAGGCGCCCCTTGAAAAATCTACTTTTGAACTTGCCTTGAGGAATGTAAACTTTATGACAAACATGGGGAAGGAAAGAAACCATTGCTGGTAAAGAAAATCATTTGTTTGAAACATTGAATAAATGGAGAGTGTCCTAGTCCATTCAGACTGCTGTCATAAAATACCACAGAGTGGGTGGTTTATAAACAACAGAAATTTATTTCTCACAGTTCTGGAAGTGGGAATTCTAAGATCAAGGCTCCAGCACAGCATGTTTGTGTTCTGATAGGGGTCCTCCTCCTAGTTCATAGCCAGTGCCTTCTCACTGTGTCCTCACATGGTGGAAAAGGTTAAGGATCTTTCTGGAGCCTCTTGCATAAGACACTAATCCCATGTATGAGGGTTCTGCCTTCATAATTTAAGCATTTCCCAAATGCATACTTACTAATATCATCACCTTTGAAGGTTAAGATTTCAACATGTGAATTGGGAGGAGGGGCAGATAAACATTTAGACCATAGCAGAAAAGAATTAAAATGTAGTTATAGAGATGCCTGGGTGGCTCAGTCAGTTAAGCTTCCAACTTCGGCTCAGGTCATGATCTCATGGTCCATGGGTTTCAGCCCCACATAGGGCTCTGCGTTGATGGCTCAGAGCCTAGAGCTTGCTTCAGATTCTGTGTCTCCCTTTCTCTCTGCCCCTCCAGCACTCATGCTGTCTCTCTCTCTCTCTCTCTCTCTCTCTCTCTCTCTCTCTCAAAAACAAATAAACATTAAAAAAATTTTAATGTAGTTATAATAATTGTTTTAAATACACAAGGTAGTTTTTGTCATCCACTTTCCATTCCCACAAACTAACCCCTTTTCTACCTGACCCCTCATTGTTCCCCATACACTCCAAGTTAGAGAGTTGTTTCTTTGGTGGTTTTGGGTTGTGTTGGGGGAGGTGTCCATTCAATCCAGCTACAATGACCTTCCTCCTATTCTGTGGACAAACCCACCTCATTCTTACCTGAAGTTTTTGTACTGCTATGGTCTCTCCCTGGAAGTCTATAGGCTTTAAGGAGGAAAGGTAAAATTTCTACATTGATTATTGCTGGGAAATATTTCTTCTATTTTTTTTTTTTTTAGAAAATATGAGCTCTTTATTGTTTGCTTGTTTCCTGTGACACAATATCAATCTGCGTCCATCTTCTCTCCCTCCCCCCATCTCCCCCACCACTTTTCCTTAAGGCAGCAACAATAGTTAAAATTTATTTGCTTTAAACTAATGAAGTATATGTTTCAGGGCCTCCCATTTGTATGTCACTTCTAAGGCCTTTGGAGAGACCATAGGAATTATTTTCATTGGAGTAAATTTTTGTAAAATTTGTGAAAAATAAGATGTTTTAACAACCATCAATGAACACATCCATCTGTTTCCACTCTAACATCCTTCTGTTTTGTTTAAGATGTATTAGAGTGGCCACTGGTATTTGAAGAGATTCTACTAAGGGCAAAATGAGTTGGGAATATATTTAGTTTGGGTAAAGTGGACTATGTTGATATGGTTCACAGTCATTTCTGTGTATAATTAAGTTTTTGCTAGCCCTCCTTGTGTACTGTGCTCACTGGGTCGCCTTGTCTACTTACCCAGGACTCCAACAGTAAACTGAAAAGGTAGAGGTCTTATTTCCATATGAATGTGCCCTATGACTCCAAGAATTGAACGAATGTGTGGAATAAAAGAAGAAAAAAGTTTGAAATGTGTGGATCTAGAAGCAAGTCTGTGGAAAATCCTTCTAATAATCAAACCTGTAAAATTGTGAGCCAAAGATTCAGTTCTCATGGTTGACTAGTCAAAAGAAAACTGTCCTCCTGTCAAGAATAAATTCAATCATGCAACATTTACTATTATTAATTACTATTAAGCACTCTTTGTATTTTACCTCTTTTTTTTGGTGGCAATCAGGTGAAATAGAATTCATCAGAATTCCACTATAAAACGCCAACCTGTAGCAATACTGAAAGGAGAAATGCCTATTGTAAAATCATGTTTTATGCATTGCAATATTATCATGAGCATGACAAGTTGCAAGGCTGAAATAAACTTTTCTGAAATATCAATAACAAACAGATGTCAATTTAACCATGGTAGAGAAAACCTAAATTACCTATTCCCTCTATAAAAAATAATGTAAAAAATTCATCATATGAGGACATTATCAAAGAATCAGTACCCAAAAATATAGGCCAAAAAAGAGTGTTATAAGCAGCTAATTAATAAATATTTTTCCTAGATTTTGTGATATTTTTGGTATCTTTCAGCTTTTAAAAATTTGTGGTTTATTGTAATTTCTTTTTTTCATTCAAAATAATTATGAACTTTTATGCTAAGCTTTCTTCATAATTCTGTATTTCTTTTCTTAAGGAGGGACTCCAAAATGATATAATCTTCAAACCCTAAAAAACTGAAATATGCCTTGAATATATTATTATAAGCATTTATACAGTTTTGGGGTCTTGGGTAAAGAAATGAAATAATACTGGAACAGTAAAGTATAGTATTGCAGATCAGAGTAGAATTACAGATAAAAACAACCTATATAGTAGTTCTTAATGGGGTATGGGCAATTTTGCCTCTCAGGGTACATTTGGCAATGTCTGGAGACATAGTTGATTGTCATAACTGGAAGGAGTGCTACTGGCATCTAGAAGGTAAAGGTCAAGCATGCTGCTTACAATACACAAGACAGTCCTCCACAGCTCTGCAAATTATCTGAATTTGTTCAAGAATTATCTGGTCCAAAATGTCAGCAGTGGCAAGGTTGAGAAACCCTGACCTATACTAAGAATGCCAGACAGAAGATGAACTTGCACTTATTAGATCAGGACTAAGACAAGGAAATAGCCATTCTGACCTGGACCAGTATGAATCAAAATGAGCTGTGGACCCTCCCAGATTGTCAAAGCAGATGATGTAGATCCAGAGTGATGGCAGGAGACAACTAGGCCAGAATTACGAAATCTATTTCCCTGGCATTCGTGGCTAAAATTTTCACTGATAACACACTGCCATCATGCCTCTCCATAATTTATTGTTACAACATCCTTACTCTAAATCTCAAGCTTCTCATCTGTAACAAGGAAATAATAATCCTTTAGAGACCTACAATAAGGATTTTAAGGGCAGAGTGCTCCTTCTTTCTAGAGTTCATTATGTTTTGTTAAAACAGGAGTTGTATGTGAAGCATGAGCGTGACGTGTCCTTCCCGTCTCACACTCCCACACACACTTTCAACCCCAAAGGCCAACATAGCCAGATGACGTCAGTTGGAAAATCAGAAAACCTAGAGCAAAGTGTTAACTTTTCAATTTTAAAAAGCCAGCCCAGGTGTAAAATATTTAGAAGAATACTTACTGAGGGAAGAGTTTGTTTTGCTTTGCTTTGCTTTTTGCCTACCTTGTAGATCAGAGAAGAACTTCCAAGCTGGACAGAAGAAGAGAGACCAAAGGAGTCTAAGTGACAAACTGGTATGAGAAGTCCTGGGTCTTGTTCTCCTTCAGGTCAGGTGTGGGCGGTGATGGAGCAGGGGAATGTAGAGAGAAGACCTTGAAATGAGGTTGATACTCCAAGATTAAAGAAGAATGACTTACTATCTATCTGAAACTCCTAGAAGCTATACCTTCTCACACATGCCACCATGCCATGGAGCAGGGGAACCAAGATGGCCACAGGGCACAGCTAGGCAACCTGGGGCAGCCCCAGTAACTTTTCCACAGCCCTGGAGGAGTACCTGAGGGAAGCCGCCCCTTTCCAGGGTCCGTGAGGAAAGCACGACAGTTAGCAAAGAGAGAGAAAGAGAGTGCATGTTAGGGGGTGTCACCCAGATGTGAGGAAGAGATGCCAAACCAAAAGAGGCTTGAGTCCTCTCCCTCGGCAGAAAGCAAGGTCTACACTGTTTCAGCACATGCCATTGTGAAAGAAGTGGCCACCTGAGAACTGCATAGAGCTGTTTCACATCTCAGCAGAGGCCTGAAGAGAATTGATTAACAGCTATCCCCTGGTAGCCTGTGTAATCTCCATGATTTTAAAATCAAATTCAGGCAGAAAGGAGAGAGGGAGGTAAAAGCCTGAGTTTAACTGAGTTCAAACCTCAAATGCCTGAGAGAAATCTCAAAAATGATTAAAATTGCCTGGACATAACCAGAGCATAGTTTCTAAGTTGAGTTTTATGATTGCACTTACAGGTTTATGGCTTGTGAAAAATCACACACTATATACATAGATGGTTTCTGTACTTCTCAGCTAATCTTCAGTATTGCCTTGATAAAGCATCGATTAAAACATAAGTGCAACCCAACAACAAAAATCTCCAGGTGTTTTTTAAAGAAAGGCATGTAAATCAGGAGAACAGAATACTGTGTTTAGGGAACTTTTTGGTCCCTAAAGAGGGTAGAAGAGAGAATCAATACCCTGCTCAAAAGACAGACTGATGTGGGTAGCTCCTGTACTGATAGATTAAACCTTAAAGAGCAAATTGTGAGGCATATTTGAGAGCCAGCTGTCCTGTTTAAAGCTTGAATAAATATTTGCTGAGTAGCACACTGACCTGTACAGCTATCATAGTAATCATGGAACACAAAGAAAAATAAGAATAATCCTTGACTTCGAGGAGCACATGAGGACTTTTCCTTCTTTATTTGTAGTATAGTATCTAAAGAGATAAAAGCCATGTCTTATGGATTCTGATGAAAAGAGGTCAAAGACTTGAACCTGATTGAGTTGAATCAAATTGAGATCGAAATTAGAGATGATTTTGTCTCAAATAGCTCCAGTTATATAGAATAGTATAATTGAATGATGCTAGGCTTCTAAACAAAACGCAATGTCCAATCTCTTTGCATATTCCTAGAAAACGCGTTTCACTTTTGTTTATACCATTTCTGTTTAAATATGAGATTAACAAGTCTGGTATTTAAAAGTTAGCTACTTTTCGGCTCTCATAATAGATATAATAAATGGAGGACAATAGGGCGCACTCTTTGCTGGAATAAAATACATCTTTTGCAGATGAAAGACATCTCAAGTATGTTGAAGTAAACTATATATACATATACACAGGCCCAAATATAATAGTCATCCATCAATTTTCTGAGTTAGCAAGAAGTACAACAGCAAATGAAACAAACACAGATGATCTCCCTGTAGTTGTCTACAAATTATTCTTTTATCGATGCATTATTTCACACCATCAATCAACCATGAGCATCCTGGGGAAGCAAACTAGATCTCCGCGATTAAAGTAAAATGAAAATCCTAGGATGGCTAACCCTATCTTTTTTATTGGGGCAAAACCAAAACATTGCAAGAAAGAATTCTCATGCTTAACGGCTCCTGTGAAAGGAACATTAGCGAGGAGTTTTAGAGAAATGCTTAGAAATCCATTTGCGCCTGTCAATAACATCCCCCTTTTCAAGCTACTAGTCCATTAGTGACTACTGGCTGACTTGGTATTAAACTGAACTATAGAAGTAGCATTCCATTGTAGGCAAAGTAGTGAACTAAGTTTCTGTTGTTGTTGTTGTTGCTATTGTTTTATTTGCTTTAGGATAAAAAAGTAGCAGTAAATGGATTTGAGATTGACAAATGATCTGGCAATTTCAGCAATCTGTAAGAAAATGCTAATACAGAGCATCTTCCCAGTGAAAACTGTGTTGACCAACTTTTATGAGCACTGCCATGTTCTACATTCAACGTTCTTGAAAAGGGATAGTAAGTATCAAAGAGAAATAAAGAGTACTGTTACCCTTATCATAAGGAGATAGATTTTCCTTGGCGTGATTTCTGTAAGACTTTGTTCTGTTTTGCTGGCACAAGCGCTGAAATCATTAAGAAAAAAAAAATCATTACACATAAAAGAATTTTAGGCTACCCCAATGGAGCCGTTAATAGCAAAGATATGAAGGAAATTTTGGTCTTTTAAAACAGAGAGTAGCCAAAGACTGAAACTTTGATGTCATTTCAAATTAATAATGACTTTCAAGATGGATTCTTGGATGGAAGTCCTTCTCTCCCCTTAAATGAAACCCTATGTGTCCCTGGTGTGAGCCTCCAAATGCGCCAAAGCCGCACATTGTTAGAAAAGGACAAGAGTGCCACCTACTGTCGAAGTGTGGTACCACTCATATCAGAATGAGGCGGATTTTTCTAAGTACTGTGTTAAAAATCTTTAAATTATGTGATATTAAGTGTAAATTCTCTGAACTATTAACGAATATGCAGACACCCTAATATTATTTTTTGACACCCTAATATTATTTTAAACAAGTACATTCTATGCTTTTTTTCCACCAGTTATTTTTGTATGCCTTTATATATTATTTAAAGCCCTGTTTTAGAAACCCTATAAAAAGTAAATTGAAAATAGACCTTATAGGATAGTTGTAAAGATTTCATGGATAATTTTGGACTAATTACCCCCTCCTCTTAAATTTATTTTTCCCATTAGTTTCCAGACTATTTTCTAAATCTAATTAGCAATGAAATTTTCCTTGTTACATTTGGAGGAATTTGTTAGGGAGACAACTGCCCAAAGCAAAATAGTCTTAAAAGAAGCACATAGTTGTGTTTATAACTTTACTGTATTGCTGAAAATCGTTACCAATAATGAGTTTTAAATGGTAATTGTAAATCCCCTAATGTACTTTATATATTAACTATCCTATAGAAGAGAGAAAGTTTGAAGTCCCTGAATAAATAGACCATATATATGGAATTTTAATTAAAAGGTACACAGGTTAATTGTTTTTGTTATATAAATCATGAAAGGCTCATAGACCTAGATGACAGCAAAAATTAACCAGGCCTGGAAGAAAACAATAGGCTTTAATCAACACTTTTTTTTTTTTAACTTTTTTTTTAGAGAGCTAGAGAGAGAGTGAGCAGGGTAGGGGCAGAGAGAGAGAGGGAGACAGAGAATCCCAAGCAAACTCCTCACTGTCAGCACAGAGCCCAACACGGGGCTGGATCCCACAAACTGTGAAATCATGACCTGAGCAGAAATCAAGAGCTGGACGCTTAACCAACTGAGCCACCCAGGTGTCCCTAACAAACAGTTATTTTTTTAAATATAAATTGTGACCTGAAGCAGCATACTATACTCGATATCATAGTTGCTACAATCAGGTAAGTAGTAAGAAAATTAGTTGGTTGTCTTTAAGTTTGCTTTAAAAATTTGGAATGAAGAATACTCTGCCACATTTTTAAAAATGGAGTATTTCTAAGGTATATACTGGGCTGTGACAAAGGATGAGGAGATTCCATATGTCCCTGCTGACAAGAATTTAACCATTGTCATAATCTTCTCTGCCAATGAAAGAGCACATCAATGTTCCTTCTTCATTCCAGTCCTTGTTGTCAGTCATGGGACAATATAAACACCATAAGAAGTCACTAATATGAAAGTTCAGAAATTAACTTATGGTATAGAAGATCTAGAGATGAATGGGAGGCATAAGTCATAAGCATGTGGGGATATTGCTGATTCCAGCAGGAAATCCTGCTTTGCTGCCTAAAGATACATTTGACTTGTATTCTAGAAGTTATAAAATCCCTCCATCTATTTCTGTAACTTTAGGCCAGTTTTTACCTTACTTAAAGGTTCCTAAAGTCTACTTTCTCCCTTTATTTCACTTTGGCTTCTCTAAGCCCAAGCCAAAGCATCACTCAGGAATCCTGGGGTGTTGAAGACTAAAATTTATTCTCTGTGGGTTCTCTTAAGACTCCCCCAGCCCTGGTGCCCCTGGGTGGCTCAGTCAGTTAAGCATCTGACTCTTGGTATCAGCTCTGGTCTTGACCTCGGAGTTGTGGGTTTCGGTCCCTGCATTGGGCTCCACACTGGGCATGAAGCACAATTTAAAAAAGAAAAAAAAAGAAGACTCTACTGGCCCAAGAGTCATGGAAGTCAACTGGAATTTGTGTGCAGGGTTAACAGTGTCGTTTCTTTTGTCAATTTCATATTTCTGTTCACATTTCTGCTCCTTCAAATCACCTTCTGTGGTCACATATCTGTCCTGAACTATAATAGAAGCTAATTAGAAAGCCCTCCTATTCTTTTGTTTCCTATCTAGTCAGTTTTTACCCACTATAAATTTAAGTGTAGCTTCCTCTTGGTGCATTCGCTGATTATGAGTATCTGCATAGCTATCAGTTAGTTTAAAACAAATCTCATTTCAATAAAATCAAATGCAGGCAGCAGGCTTAGTTCAAACAATGAGTCCTAATGAACTCTTATTAAAGTTCGTAACTTGCTCCCAGGATTGAGGCTGAGGTAAGCCTATCAGCTCCAGAAAGCAGTGAAGGAAAAAGCTGTGTCAAAACTGGGAAACAAAGGAATAGCCAGATATGAAGAGAAAGCAAACTTCCAGATGTTGGGACAGAGGAAAATTATGTGTTTAGAGGCATAATGAGATACTGGTGAACCAAAGCTTTTGGAGTTGGAAATAGTGTGTGAAAGCTAAGTTTTCAACAGATGATGAAATTAAAAGAAGAAATGTTGGCATCTGAGCACAGTAGGAGAATGACCACCTGGCATTCGTGGCATAGGAAAGCCTGGCCTGACAAAGGTGGAAAAGCCCCATTGCAAGCCAAGGAGCAACCAGTTAGCTAGGTAAGTATCAGCATCATGTAGGCACTGGGGAAGCCATATCAATTCGAGATTGGGTAATCAAGGAATGACCTGGGGAGTTTCTGCATCCAATGAATAATTCAAGTCAAAAAACTTAAGCAAATGTAAGTAGCCATAGGATCCAACAAGATGACAAAACAGATTAATGAAGTCAAAACATAGACTTGAAGACTCAATAGTAAGGGGAAAGGTATCTAGGCAAATCATCAAATAATATCATCTAACAGCAAGCTGGTAAGTGAGACAGAGTAGTAAAAATCCTAAGCCCAAGCTGAGAGTGCCAGACAACAGTGACCAAAACGCATGTAGCTATGTCTCAATAGTCATGGAATCTCAGCAGTAAGAAAATCCTAATTTAAATGACAATGATTTTAACGATATTTGGCCTCATCTCTGAAGACTTTTAACTATTATTAACTTTCTGAAGCATAGACCAACCTCAGAGTAAATTAAAGTCTATATCCTTCTGAATAGAAATGCACATAAATTTGCACGTAATGAGAAATGGTAAAGTATGGAGAGGAGATAAATGTTGCCATAAGGGGAATATGCTATGGAGGGCTCTGAAATGTCCAAAAGAAGGTCTTTGGGGGGCTTCAGCAGAGAAGCAGTTCAACACACTTGGGAGGAACTCAGTCTGAGCATGCTGGACCACTGGAGGGCAGGGCCGCTAGGAAGTTATTCCAGAGCAAGCAGATTGTTTCTGGAATACTAAAAACACGTTTTCATGGTTTAGCTCAAAGGCTCTTCTCTGCTTTACTCATAGCTATATTTTATAAAAGAGTCAAATATCTTCTGTTTGGAAAGCGTAACTCACGCTTACCTTACAAGCTCCCATGCAGCATGGAAATTCCATTCGAAAGGAGAATGCTTTGAGTCTTTCCATACGGGAAGCTGTTTAATCCTGAGGCATAATAAAATAGTCCTGGAGGAAGGGACAAAGAAGAGAGGGAATCACAAATTTCTTAATCTGCACTATAGTAATACTTTCAAATTCACTAAACTGCACAGTTCTCAAGAGTAGGGAACTTGTCTCCTTTATTCATAAAATCCCAACACTTTCTGCCTCAAAATCAATGGCATTCTTAATGTTTATTGGTAAAAATTCTACAGATGATTTCTGTTTATATTTTGGAATGTTCCTTCATTAAAAAGTTAACTTTTGGAAAATAATGAACTATTTAAAGTCCAAACCAAGTGAAATGTTTATCTCCTCAAATTCTTAAAACTACAAAAAAAAATTATTTTAATATTAGTCAACGTGGAGCACATTCCAATTCTGAGTTTTATACATTAGGAAACACATGAAGAATTAAATCTACTCAGCATCATTCATAGCCATAAGAAAAGTAAATGTTACTTTTTATTCTGATAAAACTGTAATAGTTTCATGGACAATAAATTAGATATTAGAAATGTTTTGAAAATTAGATGCTGGAAACACTTCTATATGTCTCTTTAAAATATATTTAACAAAAGTGTATATTTGAAAACTGAAGTAACATCTCTACAGGACAATACTTTCCACAAAAAGGGAATCTTTTACTGCGTTGTGGGCATGCAGAAATTATATATACAGCATAGAAAGCAGTTTCTGCTACTGTCACTATAAATCATAACATTTATTTCCAGGAAAAGAAAAATTTGTGAGTAGCAAATGATTTTAACTTGCCTGTATAATTACCAATTTTACTTTCATTCTGAATTACACCATTCCCATTTACAGACCGTTAGCACCCCCTTGTGGTCATGAACAAATATTTCTCATCAAGGTGGTTTCATACATGAAAGAAAATATTTTAAATTGAAGTGACTTGTATTGAACAGATGGTTTTATTTCTTTCAATTTTTTAAATGTTTATTTATTTTCGAGAGAGAGAGGGAGAGTGCGAGTGGGGGAGGGACAGAGAGAGAGGGAGACAGGATCCAGAGCAGGCTCCACTCTGACAGCAAAGTCAGATGTGAGGCTCAAACTCACAAACTGTGAGATAATGACCTGAGCTGAAGTCGGATGCTTAACTGACTGAGCCACCCAGGTGTCCCTGAACAGGTGATTTTAAATTGAACTCAAATAAAATATTTATATCTATGTAACTACAGGGTATAACATATGCATTCCAGTATATAAGGATATACGTGCATATATATGCATATATCCAAATATATCTGTGTATACGTACATACAGTACAATGTATATATGCAAATAAATCTCAAAGGATTATGTGGTTCATATAAATGTCCATAAAATTTGTGAATATTTTGAAGAACATCTTCCAAGAATATCTACTCTTTTCTACTTGCAAAATTATATAAAGGCTTTTCATCTTCCAGTAGCCATGATCTGAGAGTGGTCCTCAATCTTGATTGCATAATAGAATTTCCAGGGGATAATAATACCATTATACCATTTCTGGACATCCCACAGAACATTAAATCAGAATACCAGGGTACGGGTGCAGGAATCTATAGTTTTATAAGTGACTCAAATACAGCCAATGTTTCAAACCTGTGATATAAACGGTATCATAATGATTCTGCAGTTGGAAAATAATTTATAAAATGGAGGGAAAAGTTGGGATCACGTTACCTGGATGTGTGAGAATGTTAAAATGTTGAGTCTTATCATTCAACACTATGTGTCCTGCCCAGGAACTATCATTGTGAAATTACAAAAACGAAGACAGGTGCTTCCTTTCCTAGAGACTTTGAGAGTATTTTACAAATGCAACAGATTTACTCATAAAAAAATATGTGACTGTGCCAAATAAATATCCCATAGCAAGAGATGTGGAAGGACTACATTTTCTTGGGAAAATCACTACCTGATTTGTACAAAGTCTGTTAATCTGTTTAATCTGCCACACTGTTTAATCTGCATAGGGACAGGTGTTTATTTTTAAGGTTCATAGGCAATTAGTCTGAAGTTTGAAACATATAAAAATAATTAGCTTTTGTACTTTGGATGTTTCAAGGTGTTAATGTGAACTTTGGGGCCATGTGTGAATGCCAAGCTTTTTTAATGAAAAGGCTGGTTTTACTGCCAGTAGACACCTGAAAACACTCTGCAGTTCATATTAATAAGACTGAATGTAATTGAATGTCAGGAGATATGGTGATTTATAAAGTACTTTGTACC
Organism: Neofelis nebulosa; assembly: GCF_028018385.1. Taxonomy (NCBI): domain Eukaryota; kingdom Metazoa; phylum Chordata; class Mammalia; order Carnivora; family Felidae; genus Neofelis; species Neofelis nebulosa. The sequence goes on from NC_080783.1 coordinate 23,752,627, forward strand.
CTGTATATAATGAAAACCCTTGGCATTGAATCCTAATATTTGATGAAACATGATAGTGGCTTTATTTCCAATAGCCAACTTGACCTAGAACCTTCCATCATTTTTATAGTGAACTGCTTTACCCTGTTTCTACCTTTGACTCAAGTATTCATGTATAATTAAGGGAAAATGGTACAATTTGAATTTAGCTTTTATTTTTCTTCAGCTATTTGGTATATTTTTAAGGCAATGAAATGAATATTTTATCAAATACATCAGAATTATATGTTGGTCCAAATGTATACTCCTTGAAAGCATTATCTTTCATAAACTAACATGTATCCCATTGATACTGATCTTGCTGAAAATATTTTTTGTAACTTGTCATTTTTTAATATCTGTTGCTATGGCAAAACTTTGCTTTGGGTGGTAGATTTGAATTTTTTAAACATTAAAAGGTATTTGCAGCCAAGACTAAATGGTAATTGGGTTAAGCTGGGTAATGAACAAAGTAAAATAAAACAGCACAAGGTATATGGGACTGTAATCCAGTAAACATGATGGAGGTGGTGTGGAAGTTGTCAGTTCACACTAAAAGCCTGTTTTGAAATTTTCCTTACACCACCAGAAGCATTTCCCAAATAATTTGAGTTATTTCAGCACTTTTGGAACATGTATAAAGTCTCACAAGACTTCTGTTTTAAAGGTAGTAGGTGTGCTCTGCTGGTATAGATTTTCTTTAATATTGAAATTGAATTATACACACACTCAGAACCATATATAATATGTTATATACTATACAAATATATATGATGAGCCTACAGCTCAATTAATTTTCACAAACTGAACACACCCATGTAACCTGTACCAAGATCAAGAAAGAGAACAGGGGTGCCTGGGTGGCTCAGTCAGTTGAGCAGCCAACTTTGACTCAGGTCATGATTTTGTTCGTGGCTTGTGAGTTCAAGCCCGCTTCGGGCTTGCTGCTGTCTGCACGGAGCCTGCTTCAGATCCTCTGTCTCCCTCTCTCTCTCTGCCCCTCCCCCACTCATTCTCTCTCTCTCTCTCTCTCTCTCTCTCTCTCTCTCTCCCTCTCTCTCTCTCTTTTCCTGTTTCTCTCTCTCAAAAATATATAAACATTTTTTTAAAAAAAGGATTACATTACCATATTAGTAGAGATTTTAAAGCAATCACAATGCTTCATATTCACACAATTATTGAAAGTAATGTTGCAAAAGAAAAATGCAGCATCCAATTATAACAAAAACTGGTAAAGAGTGTCATTTTTGACTTAGAAGGCAAGCTCATCATTCATTTCAATACATTAAAAAATAAAATATTTAATAGTATAATAAAACGCTTGATTTTTGACCGCTCACATACTTCATACACACCTTGATAGTTAAATATGTCATAAAAAGAAAGTTGAGACAGAGCAAGAGTAAAAAACAAATTTTGTAACATTTCTAGCATTTTCCCATAGTCTAAAATGTAAATTCATTCTTCAAAGAATAATTTCCTAAGTAATTTTGACAGTGTTTGAATATATATTTTTATTCATTTTAATGTCAAAAACCAGGCTCCCCAAACTCTCATCTCAAACATTAACGTGCATCCTATCTACCTCGAGATATTGTTAATAGGCAACTGTGGTTCAAGTCTGCATTTCTAACTGCTTCTCAGTTGGTGCAGACACAGGTCTTGAATCATGCTTTCCGTAGCAAGAATGTAGAACTTCATCTTGTTATAGATACCACATGATATTTTCTCCCTCTCTTTCCAGCTCTTCCAAATATTTTCCTCAATCCCTGGACATGCCATTCATTTCTTACTCTTTCTTTCTTCCTTGGTTGGTAAAAAAATAAATCAAAACCTCATGTTACTCTAGATCGCCTGAATCTATACATATTCTCAGTGTCAGGAATTCTCTCAAAAATCTCTCCTGCCTGGCCCATTCTCCAATCCCCACAACTTCCATTCCCCATAACTTCGACTTCGCCTGGGCACCCTGATGTCAGAGCTCAGCGTGCCGCCCCACTTACTGCCCACCTTAAGTCTTCACTGTGACTCTATGGAGTAAATGAAACCATAATATCAATGTCCTCGACCCATGAAGGTCATAAAGCTCAACAATTCTGCTGTTAAAAAAAAATCCTGCTTAAAAACAAACAGAACCCCGGGATATCTAAAACAACTTTCTGTAATGCTGTCGTTCATCTCCAAGCAACATTTGCTGATAAATTTTTGAAATCTACTTGTTTTTATGTTTTGGTTAATTTTAGTTCCTTTTTTTATATTAATTCTGCACAATTGAGATGGAACAATGATTTCAAATACGAAAAGAGGGGTCTATTCTAACGTTTCCGGTGATAAGGCAAAAACAGAAAACAAAATTATCAATGGAATTATGACTGGATAGAGTGTTAATAGCGTTGAATTAATGGCTGAATTTTCAAATGATATAGGAATCTATCCTGTATAAACTTTTCATTCAAATTAGGTATTTAGGTCAATTAAGGAACAGGAAAGTTCAAACCATGATAATATAAAACCTCAAAAGTATGCCTTTAATGCTAAGCTTGGAGAATGAAAGAAAATAAAATTTTATCAGTAAGATAGAAACACAGAATTATGTACCATTCAGTAATTAGCTGATAATGGAATTATCCAATCTGAAAATCTTATGACTATTGATAACCTATAATGAATCCATCTATCATCCACTCATTGAGATAGATAAATAATAAGCAGAAAAGCCCATGGATTCTGAGGCTTTCTGAAAATCCAAGAAAAATTTGTGGATATTTTTACTACAGAGGTCTGTGAATTGCTTCATTTTCTCTCCAGTACTCTGTCCCTAATTGTTAATTCTCTTTATAGTCATGAAACAACAATGACAACTGAGTATGTAAAAAACAATTAAATATTTCTTTACGCATTTCTGGTATGGTATAAAGAGCCCTGGTCTAGAATTAAAAACCTGGGATCTAATTTTGGCACCAGTGCTAATTAGCTTGTGATCTTGAACAGGTCAACTAAATTCTCAGACTTCTGGTATCTGATTCTGGGACAAATCTTTGATGCTAGACAGGAAGATTTTATGAATCCCAAGAGCCAGCTCAGAGTCAAATCTCATTCTGACCTTAAACCCAGCTTTTGAAAACTAGGTTCTTAGATTAGGAATCTAAGAACTCTTGACAACTAAACCATCTTATTCCTACTCCTCAGTAGAGAATTCTTAGCTCTCCCTTGGCTGCTCATGTTTCTGCCTTGGTTCCCATTCCGGACCGTAGCTGCTCCAGTACTGAAATGAAGGCTTATCACCCCCAGCACTTAAGACTTTCTTCTCAACCCCCATACCCATAGCTACAGTACCTTCCTCACTGACTTCTGAACTGCCTAGCCTGTGGGCTAATGCTTCCTGCCAAAATCCTCTTGATTCCAAGTTTGCTCCATCTGCTGGGCTCCACCTGCTGTCAAGTCACCACTCATCACATAGTGAGTCTTAGTTTTGCAGGATTTCGAGGTCCCACCCAGGAATCAGCCTATGAAAACAACACAGTTGTTGAAATAACACTCACCTGGAATATAAGGGGTTAGATGGCGGGTCTGAGGGTAACACTTTGGAAGACACTACTGCAGCAAGAAGACAAACAGGTCAGGTGAAAAAAGAAATGAGGAAAAGGAACACATTGCATCACTTGAGTAGCGATGCCTTCCTTACTGAACATAATTACTCTGAAAAGTAGTAGATTAGGAAAGCAAATATAGTTCAGACAATTGCCTGATATCAGTCCCAAAATCATGGTAAAGAGAAGTTTATTTTCCCATAGTTTATTCAACCTCTGCTTCTCAGTTAAGTGTCAATATTTATAACCATTGTATATTCTAGAAGCTCTCATTTAAATAAGTGGGGATATACTGACAGGAAGGATAGAAGCACATTGCAGCATACCACTGAGGATTTATTTGTATTCATCTGTATGCGCAAATTATTTCCTTTCCTTGATCTCTACTGTGTACTCTGTCCATATTTTACAAAAGCCAAGCTCAAATAGACAAACGCAATAGCTAAGAATGGGTATGACAAGCCCATATGAAACCTCAGGACCGCTGCTCGTCTGGGACCTCTCGTTTGAGCAAACACTGCTTCTTCAGTCACTATCATTTCTGATGACTAGATTATTTTTGAAACGTGCATCTGATTTTTATGATCATTTGTATATTTTTAGCAATAAATTCTTAGAAATATACACTTGTCTGTGCATAGAAGTATGGGCTCCTGGTTCTGCAGAGTTAAAAACTTCCAAGTGTGAACTAGAATGTGCGTTTACAGAGGAATCCAGTCATTCTGGTGCTGTCTTTCCACAGAAGCCGAGAACCACTGTTGTGTATTCATTTTAATTTAGACTCTCTGACTCAAATGTTAGGGAGGCAAATTGTTTTGTTTGAGGAACACATTGTTTTAAAAATGAAGACAGAACTTAAATACCTTAAAACAGAGTATACCATCTCTTCCCAAGTCTCATGCCAACGCAGCAACTCCAGAAGGTACTTAATGTGCCTGGTTCCTGAGGCATTGTATTTGCTCCCTTTGACTTAAGTTATCCCAGGAAAATTATCATTACCATTTGCAGAGAGATATTAAAGAAATAAGGTAGACAAGCAACTGTGCCTATTTATATTACTTAGTTCAACTAATCTTTCTTTTTGATCTGAAGATACCCGAAAGCTGGACAGTCAATAGCCATTGTTATTTAAAATCTAAGGGAATGGGAAAAGATATTTGCAAACGACACATCGGACAAAGGGCTAGTATCCAAAATCTATAAAGAGCTCATCAAACTCCACACCCGAAAAACAAATAACCCAGTGAAGAAATGGGCAGAAAACATGAATAGACACTTCTCTAAAGAAGACATCCGGATGGCCAACAGGCACATGAAAAGATGTTCAACGTCGCTCCTTATCAGGGAAATACAAATCAAAACCACACTCAGATATCACCTCACGCCAGTCAGAGTGGCCAAAATGAACAAATCAGGAGACTATAGATGCTGGAGAGGATGTGGAGAAACGGGAACCCTCTTGCACTGTTGTTGGGAATGCAAATTGGTGCAGCCACTCTGGAAAGCAGTGTGGAGGTTCCTCAGAAAATTAAAAATAGACCTACCCTATGACCCAGCAATAGCACTGCTAGGAATTTACCCAAGGGATACAGGAGTACTGACGCATAGGGGCACTTGTACCCCAATGTTTATAGCAGCACTCTCAACAATAGCCAAATGATGGAAAGAGCCTAAATGTCCATCCACTGATGAATGGATAAAGAAATTGTGGTTTATATACACAATGGAATACTACGTGGCAATGAGAAAAAATGAAATATGGCCTTTTGTAGCAACGTGGATGGAACTGGAGAGTGTGATGCTAAGTGAAATAAGCCATACAGAGAAAGACAGATACCATATGGTTTCACTCTTATGTGGATCCTGAGAAACGTAACAGAAACCCATGGGGGAGGGGAAGGAAAAAAAAAAAAAAAAGAAGAGGTTAGAGTGGGAGAGAGCCAAAGCATAAGAGACTGTTAAAAACTGAGAACAAACTGAGGGTTGATGGGGGGTGGGAGGGAGGGCAGGGTGGGTGACGGGTATTGAGGAGGGCACCTTTTGGGATGAGCACTGGGTGTTGTATGGAAACCAATTTGACAGTAAATTTCATATATTAAAAAATTTTTAAAAAAATCTAAGGATCACCTTTCAATTAAAATGTTTTCCTTTCAATTGTGGATAGCCTGAGCTATCTCGGCAGAGTGGTTTGAAAATAAAGGCAACACACTTTTTTTTTTTTTTTTGAGGGGGTGGGCACAAGTGAGCGAGGGGCAGAGAGAGACAGGCGGGGCAGGGGAGAGAAGTGGGGCTCACCCGAAGTGGGGTTTGTGTTTTTACCGGAATCAGAGCTTGCCCTCACCCGAAGTGGGGCTGGAAGGCAACAGACTTTTTAAAACTAATCTGTGATATCTGAAAATAAATGGAATCACTCTTATGTACTGGGCAATATTTTAAGTATGCGAAATTTAAATAATTTTGAAAACTCAATAAATATTTATTGAATTTCTACTGTTATTCAATAAAAGGTACTTCAGATACAAAAAGGATGGCAACAATTTCTGTTGAAAAATGCATACTATTTCACATCTCCATTGGATTAATGTGAGCTTACATACAAATATAGATTATGTATATATGCATGTACATATGTGTGCATAGATATGAATTGATAGATATTTTACCTGTAAATGCCCACTGCTTTTCACCTAACAAATTTCTCTAGTTGTAACAATTTTATAGTGTCTTGAAGTATATCTTCAATTTTATGGGGTGCATACGAGCAGGACCTTTACAAAAATGACCATGTTTCAAAGTAGAAATGTCAAAAAAAAAAAATTAGGTAGTACTACCCAATGCTTTCTCAAAAGGATAGTTTTAGCTCCAAACATTCACATATTTTGCAGGCTCAGTGTTTTTTATTTTTTTTTATTTTTATTTTTTTTACGTTTATTTATTTTTGAGACAGAGAGAGACAGAGCATGAACCGGGGAGGGTCAGAGAGAGAGGGAGACACAGAATCTGAAACAGGCTCCAGGCTCTGAGCTGTCAGCACAGAGCCCGATGCGGGGCTCGAACTCACGGAGTGCGAGATCATGACCTGAGCCGAAGTCGGTCGCCTAACTGACTGAGCCACCCAGGCACCCCTGGGCTCAGTGTTTTTTAAAAGTCAGGTGTTGGGGCGCCTGGGTGGCGCAGTCGGTTAAGCGTCCGACTTCAGCCAGGTCACGATCTCGCGGTCCGTGAGTTTGAGCCCCGCGTCAGGCTTTGGGCTGATGGCTCGGAGCCTGGAGCCTGTTTCCGATTCTGTGTCTCCCTCTCTCTGCCCCTCCCCCGTTCATGTTCTGTCTGTCTCTCTCTGTCCCAAAAATAAATAAAAACCGTTGGGAAAAAAAAAAATTTTTAAAAGTCAGGTGTTAACATTAAGTCATATAATCGAAAATATAAATCAAAAATTTACTTTTAAATCAAAACAAAATTCCTCAGCCACTAACATTGTTCTGACATAATAATAAGCTTTCATACATCTCCCTGGTTTCTAAAAACAGTGTGGGAAATCTACCCTGTTTTTTCAACTTTGTGAGGACTTGTTGTTAAAACTCTTTCATTTATCAACCAATGGACACAAAAAACAAACTCTTTTATTTATTATCTGGATAATTCATTACAATTCAGAGACAGAAATGATCCATTACATTCTGTCTCATTCCAAAATATTCTGGAACAATCTCCACTTGTATAATGTAAGTTATTTCTTTTATAAATTTTTTTTTTTTTTTTTTTTTTTTTTTTATTTTTGGGACAGAGAGAGACAGAGCATGAACGGGGGAGGGGCAGAGAGAGAGGGAGACACAGAATCGGAAACAGGCTCCAGGCTCTGAGCCGTCAGCCCAGAGCCTGACGCGGGGCTCGAACTCACGGACCGCGAGATCGTGACCTGGCTGAAGTCGGACGCTTAACCGACTGCGCCACCCAGGCGCCCCATTGTAAGTTATTTCTAATTGTTCTTGTCAATAGAGGATGTTGATTTTAGAAAAACTGAACTTTCCAGTTTGGTAACCACACAAAAGTTTGAAATTGAGTTATCTCAGAAGAAGTCATTATTTGTACATTTTGCAGCTCATGGACATTGGTTACATGTGAATGAATCTGATATTCAGATCCTTTAATAGTGTGACACTTACTCTTGAACTCTCGAGATGGCTTCGGCACCACACCAACCTTCAGTGCAAAGGGTGTTAGATATTTATCTGTTCAGATCCTAGGTTGAGCAACAAAACTGCTTTTGTTCAAAGAATAACTAACAGATGAGTAATGAAGTCACTTACCCAAAGCCAAATTCCATTGTCAATAAGAGGAGGTTTGGATTGTATAGTTTCATCGAACAACTATGTTGGAATTTAGATTTTCTAAGACAAGTCAGAAAGCAACTGTTCTCTCAGTTGGACTACTCTTTCTCAAGAATATACCAGCAATGCGTGAAGTATTTTCATCTCTTCAGTTTTTTCAGAAGGGGGTCTTGAATTTATGTTATATTGTAAACTTAACCTCTGTTGGGTTAAGCTGAAAATTTGACAAATTAGTGTTTTCTCTGTTTTCATCAACAGTTTCCTTTTTTTTTTTTTTTCAGTAGAGCTTTTGAAAGCTGTGGGGGCTTCTCTGTTATTGTTTTTATTTTATTTTGCTTTGCTTCCTTTAAAAATTGCTTTTGGGGAGCCTGGGTGGCTCAGTCAGACTCTTGGTTTCGGCACAGGTCATGTTCTCACAGTTTTGTGAGTTCAAGCCCTGCATCGGGCTCTGTGCTGGAAGTGTGCTTGGGACTCACTCTCCCTCTCTCTCTGTCCCTCCCCCACTCACACTGTCTCTGTCTCTCTCAAAATAAAGAAACTTTAAAATAAGATAAATAAAATAGCTTAAATGCTCATTTAGCAAGAGAGTCAAATTGGAACTAGGAAAGCAATGCCTTAAGATTGTCCAAACTTAAAATTCCTGTGGCTGTTACTCTGTTGTGTGAATACCTTTGCCTTATGACAGATACAAATGTACTTAGCATACATCCTCTGGGGTGTCTGCGTGGCTCAGTTGGTTAAGCATCTGACTTTGGCTCAGGTCCTGATCTCGTGGCCCCTGAGTTCAAGCCCCGCATCGGGCTATGGGCTAACAGTTCAGAGCCTGGAGCCTGCTTCAGATTTTGTGTCTCCCTCTCTCTCTGCCCCTCCCCCACTCACACACTCTCTCTCTTCCCCTCTCTCTCTCTCTCTCATTCTGTCTCTCAGAAATAAATACTAAAAAATTCAAAAAAAGGATACATTCTCTGACAAAGTGCAGAAATTACGCTAACTCCATTGAGGTTTGCTGCTAGCACAATAAGTAAACAAACTTTTATATATTTATATGTGATGATCTAGATATATATTGATACATTTATACATATATGTACCTTTATATATATAATGTATATGTATACAATGTATATGTATATACTATATATATACTTAACACTGCATCTTTATCATGAAAATGCCTAGAAGTTAGGGGTAAATTGATACTAACTTCTGTGTAGCACTCTTGATGGATTCCTTGTAGTTCAGCAGATTTGGTACTTCTCCTAGAAATGGGAGTAAATTTTAAAATAAAATAGGAAAAAAATATGTCCTCCCTTTTTTCATGGAGACATTTATAAGGCTTCCCATGGAAAAGTATCAAGCTGCTTACAGACATTTTTAGTACATATATTTGCACAGTTCTCATTTTTTTATATTACTGTGAGTTAACAGTGTCCCTGCCGCAAAAGTATTTGTTTTTGTTTTTGTTTTTTTTGAAGGGGGGGCACAAATGAGTAAGGGGCAGAGAGAGAGAGAATCCCAGGAGGGGCAGAAGGAGAGAGAGAGAAAGAGAGAGAGAGAGAGGGAGAGAGGCTGAGAAAGAGAGAGAAGCGTGACGCGTTTTACCCAAAATGGGGCTCATGTTCACTTGAAGTGGGGTTCATGTTCACCCAATGTGGGACTTGAACTCATGAACCCTGAGATCATGACCTGAGCCCAAGTCAGATGCTTAATGACCAAACCACCCAGGTGCCCCACAAAAGTATTTCTTCTCAGTCATTTTTTTGAAAATTTTAACAATTTCTTTACCTCATCTTAAACACCTTTACTGTTGCTGTTCTTATCACTTTTTCTCTTTTCCCAGCAAATGTTCTTTCTAATAAAGATTTCACATGATTATTTTACTTTTGGGGTTACTTTTGGGGACTCTACAAAGTCGCTTTCTTGTGAACTCCAGCATTCATGATAGCACGCTGCCTTCTTCTAGGGGATACTTAACCAGATACTAGTCTTGGTCTCTCATAAATAAACCAGAGGCTTAAACTGCTTTTTATTTTATCTGTGCCCTTTCAGCTTGTTTCTGTATACTCCACATTTAATTATTTTGAAGCTTTTCTCATATCCCAGAGTCAAAGGATTATTTCTGGTTTCTAACTATAAAGAGAACTCTAGTAGTTTATTTACATAGGTACCCCCTCATCAGGAGGTTTAGAACTCGGAATTTTAGCATACACAATGAAAATGAGAAAATAAATCTTAAATCGATAAATCTGTAGATATTAAATCTATAAACTTTCCAAGAGCAGCACAACAGAATAGTCACTGATAAAATTTATGTTTATGGTCATAAATTGTGGATCAATGTATGAGAAAGAACAAATGCTTTTCCATTTTTTCCTTTATCTATGGCACAGTTAATCTAATAGTTTTTCACTGTTCTTTGAACCCTCAGGTAATGACTGTAACTAAAGACAGGATATTAGGTCCCACAATTATCTGATTTATTGTTATCTGTTCTACATGTTTATGCTTTCAGATTTTTCACCACGATGGCAAAAAAATCTAGACCGGAAGAGGCTATTATACAAAATTTCTCTAGCATTCATCAGATTTATCTAAGGACTCCAACGGATACTTTTGGTGTGATCTCTTTTAAGTTCATTGAAATCAAAGTAATTAATTGAAATAAAGCCCTGTATTTGCGCATGCATTCTGAGTAATTAACTGAAGTGAAACACATGTATTCCTAATCTTGCATGCTGTGATTAAGATAGAAATAAAGACATCTATCAAACTAGATTACTTCTTCATCAAGGAGGTGCAGAAATATCTCCACAGCTGTTTGGCTCATTTTAATTGTATCAGAGCCTCTTATTTCACAGGTTTAAGTGAGACACTATCCGCCCCCACCCCCCGCCCCATTAAAAAAAAAGGGAATGTTAAAATATGACAGAATACTAATCAGCATGTGTAAGGAATTACAGTGCATTCAAGGCCTCTTCACTAGTAAAATTAATTAAAGAAACAAAAAGCATTTCTGTGCTTATTGATCTATTTTCACACTTATATGCATAAATACAGAGCTGGGAGGACCAAATGAACCCTTAAATTTATTATCTAATGTATTCAAATGATCCCTTTTGGCATCTCTAAATGATACTTTCTACATTTTTCTTGAGTTAACATTCTTCCCTCCAATGGGAACATAGTTTCTAAAAGCACCTGTGCATTCCAAGAAGAAAAGACTCACTTACTGTAACCAATTTCTTGGTTAGTTACTCAGAATTAGCCCTACTAAGGAGTTTGGGTCATTCAATAGGACTGCAGAAGAGCAGAATAAGACCAGAAGTCTCAGAATAATGAATGATTTGACACAAAGTGATTCCTTGAAAGCCAAAGTTACCATTTCAGGAAATCCATTCTCTTGTGGTTCAGTGAGCCATGAGGGAGGTGAGCTGAACAGAATGAAAATAAATCAAGATTAGACGTTTCATGGATACAGAGCCCTTTCTCCAGGTATCTTAAAATGCTGCAAGAAGCCCTGTTTTTCATAGCACTCATTGTGTGATAAAAATCTACTTCTTTTCATCTTAAAGAGTAAATGAAAAACTGTAAACTCGAGTGATTTGGGACAGAAATACATATATGTATCCATATACATAAGAACTTCAGCCAAAAGAGCCTTCCTATCTAATAACTTTTGATTACCTTAGCAATTAGTTGTGCAAAAGAAAAATTTGATTTTAACAAACATGTATGTTTTTTCACAATTCTGTTTATATTTAGGAATGTATATGATTTTCATCCTTTTTGATTGGTCTTCAAGTTAAACACAAAACTAACATGACTTTAGACTCTTATACTTGAGGAATCTGTGGGTTGGAGTAGTTCAGCTGCAAATGCAAAAGGACGAACACATGCAGATTTGTGCTGACAAAACAGAAGAACCCTACGCTTTACTTAAACTGAACAAGCAAATGTTTATACCACTAAAAACAAGAAATTGAATAAAGTATTAAATAGTGATACTGAAAATGACATGCATTTATTGCAAAGAATCCAAATATTAAAAAGAAGCTCTATACTTTAAAACTTTATGGAGGGGCCTGGGTGGCTCAGTTGATTGACCATCTGACTCTTGATTTCAGCTCAGGTCATGATACCAGGGTTGTGGGATTCAGCCCCACATTAGGCTCCATGCTGAGCATAGGGCCTGCTTAAGATTCTCTCTCTCCCTCTGACCCTCTCCCCAGATCATGGTCTCTCTCTCTCTGTCTTTCAAAAATTTTTTTAAATACATTTAAAAATTTTTAATTTATAATAAAAAAATAAAAATAAAACTTTAATCATAATTACCAAATCAAATCGTGACATCAACAATAAATTGAAAAGTACATGTTAAGTTTGTGAAAAACAAAGCAATAAGAAACAAACAAATGAAATACAATGGGAAACAGCAATTAACAAAAATATTGCTATAAAATGCATTTATTTACAAAAAGAGCTATGTATTATGCTAAATTTTTTAAAAGTTATGAAAGTTTCTTATTTTACATTATGTCATATAATATGGAATAAGTAATATTATATGTAATAGTAATTGATAATATAAATAAATTATCTATTGGTCTATTGGCCTATAATCCACATATTCTGGAAGTGTAAAATTTTTAACAATAGTAGTTTAAAATGATGGAAATTTGATTTTTAATTTTCTCTCACTGTCCTTTAATTTTTTCACAATAAATATGTATTACCTGTGTCAAAAAATACTTTTAATCCAGGGCACCTTGCTGGCTCAGTTGGTAGAGGATGTGACTCTTGATCTCGAGATTGTAAATTTGGACCCCACATTGGGTGTAGAAATTACTTCCAAATAAAGGAAATCTTTTTAAAAATATTTTTAATTCAATTCAAAATACTTCGTGTTCATTCTGGCAGTCAGTTAACCATATGTGATTCAGTCTCCCCCGCCTTTCCAATGAAATATTTCCCAATGGAATATCCATGGAAACACAACAAACAATATAATTTCTCAACAGCACAGAATATTAAGAAGGTCTATCAGCTAACTGAACGTCTCTTGAAGGAATTCCTCCTAATATAGGGTCAATTAAATAAACAGAAATGATGAGGAACAGCCAGCTCATTCTGAGACCTTTCTCCCCACACAATACTCCCTGCCTCCAAGGACCCCCTACAACAGAGATGCAGAGTCTCAGGCCAGAAAAGCCTAAATACTATATTCATAAACTGCCTGCTAAGATCATCAAAGTTGTCCTACACTCTTACATCAGATCTTAGATCTTTTTACAGTTCTTTGGAAGGCCGAACTTCCAGGAATCCCACAGGGCCAGAGACACAGAAGGAATGGCAGTGGTAAAAGGGGAAGAAACAGAAAGAGTACTCGGAGCCTAAGAAGCAGGAACGTCAAGAATTATTGAAAGAGGGGCACCTGGATGGCTCAGTCAGTTAAGTGTCTAACTTCAGCTCAGGTCATGATCTCATGGTTTGTGAGTTAAAGCCCCTCATGGGGCTGTCTGGTGTAGCACAGAGCCCACATTGGATCCTCTGTCTCCCTCTCTCTGCCCCTCCCCTATTTGCATTCTTTGTCTTTCAAAAATAAATAAACATTTAAAAAAAAAAAAGAATTATTGAAAGAAATCCAGACAATCAGAGCACTGTCCCCCTCCTTGGGAATAGAGGCAAAATGGGAGACAGAGGCTGTCTTGAAGGGAAGGAAAGGGGAGGGAGCTCAGAGGTTTCCTCTCATGCTCAGAAGCCATCCTTATTTTTATAGCTAGCCATGAGATAGAAATAATCGTATCTGTTTCAGGGAAGACAATGAAAGCTCAGAAAGATAAATGCTTGGCCTAAAATCACATAAAATGATAATGAAATTCTAAATGCTCATAGTCAACATTAGTGCTGCAAATGATGAAATTAGTGCTTTTAAGTACAAATGCCAAAGATAAAATTATTCACATGTCAGTATCAATAACCAATACACTGAAAAAATATTTTTTCTATAGTTTTGTTTTCAAGCTAATGGTTATTTAACTAGTGGTTCCCTTGAGCCAGTGATAGTGATAAAATTATCACACTGTAACTTTTTTTTCTAATCTCAATAGTTTTTTTAAGGCTTATGACATATTATTATGATTTAATAATAGGACAAGAACTATATAAACAAATAAATAAAGCCAATAGCCTACCGGAAGTAGCTCCTCACCATGACCTACCATTGTTTTGAGGTCACTTGCTGGTGGAATTTAATTTGTCTCTGTCATTAGTTTTTGGACGACTTGAGGATGGGAATGATATCTGTAACTACACATGTTTTTGCATATAATTCAAACTTTAAAATATGTTTAATAGATTAATTAGTCCTAGGTGGTGTAAGGGTAATAGTTGTGGGCTCCTTTTAAACTTATATGACTTTTGAATTCCTCATGAAATTCCTACTGTAAATGGTAATTCTGCCTAAACTCCATTTGGCAGAAAAATCAATGCTCTCAACCAAGGGCAACATCATTTCAATTCACAGTGAATAGGAATTTAAGTGCTGCTAAATTCACTGCCAGCTAAGGACAGGCATAGATAAGGGAATGCAGATTAGAATCACTTTCCACTAACTACTGGAGAGCATTTTTATTTTAAACGGGATAATCGTTTGCTGATAATCTAATATGCAAACTTCACAGTATGCAATTTATGCAATTATGTCATTATTAAGTAGAGTGTCCTGTATCTTCCACAGGTTACTAAATATGCCTCCTCACAGAGAAGTCAGCAATCTGTAAAGATTTTTTCATAAGACAGGTAGAAAAGCCAATTAGTCTAGGTTTTGTATCAAATGGCATTTGATTTGATGCCTGATACTAATTGTTTTTCAGTGTGTGAATGTTATGTTATTTAGTGTGCCTAAACCACAAATGACTCCTGGCAAGACCTCATACCATTAACAATAAGATTAGCAGAGGAAAATTCAAAAACACTCATGGGGATTGTTTGTACTTTTTTTTTTTTTGTCGAGTGTGTTTTTGCTCTGTGGGATAGAAGACAGTTTAAAACAGCGCTGCATGAAAAAAGAAGCAACTGACCGCAGGTTGCAAGTATGCTTCAGTGAAGCCGAGGTTTCTACAGCTCCTCTCAGCAAAGGGGAGGTTTCTAACGGTCCCCTGCTGACTTCAAATGTGTTCACAGCCTGCACCCAGCAGCCACAGTGGAAACTTACCGGTGTGATAATAATCACTTAGAGTGAGACTGTGGTGCAGACCCTTTTCCCCCAACCAGAAATCCCCTGAGTAAAAGCTTTATCCCCTGGGGAGACACAGAGAGGCAAAGACATAAAAACAGGTGTACATTTCCCTGACACTTAGAAAAATTGGGTATGAACAGCTTTTCACTCTTGATATCCTCTGAGTCAAAAAATTAGCACAAGCACAGCATTACCTGAGCCTTAGGCATCTAACTTAGAAGTGCCTTAAAACATTTGTTGAGAACATCTTTAATATGTAAAAAGGGATAATCTTTGTTAAAAGAAAAATAAACTCCTGGTAGAGATAGAGACTGTGTGTGTGTGTGTGTGTGTGTGTGTGTGCACGTGCATCTATAGCATCTATATGTGTAAATAAAATACGGTAATAATACACACCAATAGATTAACAGTTACTGTTTCTGGAACACGGCGTGCAGGCGTGCAGGGTAGAGCAGGAACCATTCCTTTTACTTTTTCAACTTCTGCATTACTTGCATTTGTTACCATCACCATACGATAGCATGGTAATTATTTTTAAAGCCTTTTTTCACAGTTACTTTGAACAATTTCCTCTAATAAAGGTAAACTATGTTCTCTAAGAAAACTGTCCTAGATTTTATGTAAAACAATTTGCAGTTGGAAACAATTTTATTTACATTTGCTATAAAAGCATTTTGAAAATTTCAAAGTTCAATTAATTTTCTTCAATACAATTCATTGTTGCCAGAAACAAAAGCAAAGGTCCCTGTGATATCTCGATCTATGAATAAAAATATTTGTAAGTTCTAAAAAAAAGAGTGCCTTAACTTTCTACAAAAGGTTGGGTTTAAGTATGTATACATAATAAAATGTGCTTCCAGGATAAGCATCCTATGGACCATTAAATTCATGATGGTGATTTTTAATTAGATTCAAATTTTCTATGTCACTTTCCACATTACAAAATCCTTTGCTCATTCATGACCACATTTTATACAACAGCCCTCTGAATTGGATGTTCAACTAATTTTAAGGAGTAGTATAATCAAAGAAAATTGGAAAATGTCAAAGTCCAAGAAAACGCTACATACAATAAAAATACTTCTGCTACATTACACTGAACTACCACTGAATGCTGTCAGACTCTAACAGAGATTCCTAAATGCTAGTGACTCAAGGGTACCAATGATTCACTCCGTTTGGAAACTTGGGGGCATTAAGAAGGGCACTTTTTGGGATGAGTACTGGATGTCATACATAAGAGATGAGTCACTGGGTTCTACTCCTGAAGCCAAGACTGCACTTGTATGTTAACTAACTTGAATTAAAAAAAATAATAAGAGCTCTGGTCAAATTCCTAATGACTAGGAAATTTATTTAGGTCTGACACAGGAGATTCAACACGTTCCTTTATGACTACGTTTGCATTTGAATGGAAACACTATTTTAAGAAGGAAATTGAAGTTTTAATCTATGTTTTCTCAGCTTCTCCTTCTCTTTTCCTTGCATTATTTCCCTTCTTACTTTTCCTTTCCAGAAAGAGAGAGAGAGAGAGAGAGAGGAAGGAAGAACAAAAACATGAGGAATAAACATTAAGACACAAGAACACAAAAGAAGCTCTAGTTACACACAAGTGAACTTGGTGCCAGACCCACATAAATCAAGATGTCCCTTTCTTTCTTTCATACATCCTTATTTTCCACTCTATCCAAACACATGTAAGATTGGAAAACAAAATTTCTGGGAAATCATCAGTATGTTCTCTCTACAGACGTGGCTGCCAATGCTAGGGAAAAGCTAACCTCACTCTCATATTAAAAGGGTCTGTGAATGCCACCATACAGCTTAATTAAGGACGCGCTTTAGAATCACTTGTGGATCCTTTTGACCTTATAGATCCCAAGGCAGGCCAAACTGAATCACAATTTCTGGGGGTGAAGTCCTAGACATATTAAATATATGTTCATACATAAATCTCCACAGGGGATTACCATGGCCTGATTATAAACTATTTGTAGAGAAATCTAGGATAATAAAAAGGAAGCAAAGGATCTGGTAGAAAAATAAATTTAAAAGTATAAACTCCATTTTTCCCAACTCCAAAATTGATTATTAAGATTATTTACCTGAAATTAATAAACTGAAGGCAATGATATGCTGAATTGTGCCCCTAGATAGTGTTAATCCAAATTTTCTTGTAGTTAGCATAAGGTCACCATGCTAAAGTGGGTATTTGCTAAGTTTCTTTTGTCAGTGTGCACCCATTTTTAACTTTGTAAAGTTAGATATAAGAAGTTTTTCATATGAGAATTTAAAAATTCATCAAAAAAGTAAATTCTTATTAAATGAACACAGTTTCCTATTTGTAAACATATAGATAGAATCCCTTTTCTGTCACCAAAGCACTTTTAAACTGAGGCATATGTGACCTAATAGTATAAGCCTTGTATATGCATACCGCTTCTTTTAAGAGAACTCAGGAGTTTAAGGATGCTCAATCATCACTCCAGAACTCCTGTTAAGTGGGACAGAAAGAGTTAATTCTATATATATGTTTAAGAAATTGAGGCATACACATATTAATAAGTTAACAGGAGTCTGCAGCTAGGCCAGGAATAGAATCCAGGTTACATATTTTTAGACTAGTGCCTCTTTGATTTTCACACACAATATGATACTTACCCATATGCTTTAAAAGGACACAGCTTTCACCAAGGAGAGTAGCAGAAAAGAGAGACTTTGTGTAACCCTAGAACTGAGTAGAAATCTTCATGACATAGACATGTGTATCTTCTAAATATTCTCATTAAACCACTGTGCATTCCCTCATTCCCTCACATCATCTTTATCCCTCCCCAGGCTGCCTTTGCTCTAAGGAAATACGTAACTCTCAAGGACAACAATAATCACAGCTACTTATTATATTCCAAGTATGCTATTAGGCACTTAACAGGAATTATTTTATTAAACAGTCACCATGACCCCACAAGATAGGTGTTATTCCCAGTTTATAGGTCAAAAAACAAATGAAAACAAAACCCCAAGGCTCCATGACTCACCAAATGAAAACTTGACTTTTTTGGACACATTTCTGAAGGTAATGAAAAGTTAATAGTACAGCCTTTTCTGTTTAAATACGGATTGACTTCGAATTCTTTCAGGTGATCCATCAGATTAAGAGGGGAAAGATAGCTCAATGGACACCAGCGGTAGCTCATTGTTTCACTATTAATATATATCTTAGAGAAAAAACATTAAGGGAGTCATCGAAGCAGTACCGTGTAGTATAAAAGTAGGAAGTCCAGAATTAGACAGCCAGGTTTAAATACCAGCTCTGCAATTTATTACCTTTTTGATCTTAGGCAAATTACTCAAATCTCAGTTATCATTTTCTCCTTTTAAATAGGAAGCATTCCTATCTCACAGGGTTGTTGTCAGGATTAAAAGAGACAACAATGCAGGTTAATGTTTCGTTCTTTGCATGGCACATAGCCAGTGCTCAAAAAATATCTGCTTTCGGAAAGGCTAACGTTGTTTGAGATCTTGGTGAGGACCTCGCACTATGGGGGCTGCTTATTTTCTCTCTTATCAGTAAGGGAAGGCATCCGATCACAGAACAGCCTCTGGCTGATCATCTTTCCTCAGATAGTATATTAGTACTTAACGAGATATAAGAAACATATTCTGCACGTTTTACTTAGGCCTGTGTTGGTTTGGAGATGTTAAAATACCAAACACTTCTTGGACCTTACTGTTATCCAGGATCTAAGTGTATTAATTTAAATCTCAGAATGAGGCTATAAGGAAAATTGCTGTCATTATGAATAATTTCACCATTTAATAAATAACAGGTAATCAGAGAGAAGCCAGGACTCAAATCCAGATATTCTGGCCATAGAGCACCCACCCTGGAGACTTACCCCACGGCTTCTCACTCGGCAGTGCATTTGATGATTTCATTCCCTCCCCTCTGTTTCACAGACGGCATCTATAAACTTGCTTTATTACTCCCCATTCCCAGAATTTTAAAGCCTTGACTTCTTTTGTCATATGGATAGGCATCATCTAGACTGAGTCATGAAGAGGATAAAGGACGATCTTGATTTCTTATTACCTGACAAGACCTTTGCTTTGGGATTATAGCATTCCAGAGTTCCACACCTGATCACACCATTTGCTGCTATGAGCGCCTTATGTCAAGTCAGCACATTACCAATGTCCTTTGAGTCTTAAAAATTGAAAAATAGTGACTGTAAAATTTGATACTGCTCATTAAACTAAATGTAAAATAAAAATCTTGCATAAATAAAATTTAGTGTTAACTTTTTTTTTAACACGAAGGGTAATATATTAAGAATAGTGTATTTTATACAATGAAAGAATTTCAACATTAAAAATCAGGTTCCTGGTTGTGCGATAATGGCAGAGTCCTACTCTTACTGTAGTACACATTCTTCATAAGACAGTTTTCCATATCTGCAAATTAATCCGTTTCTAGCCACTTATATTATGTAAAACAAGATTTGTTCAAGGCTTCCAATGTCATCTGCAATTAGTTGATCACAGAGAGGGAGACTGTGAATGAGGATTGTAATTAAGTGCTCTTTCTGATAATGTTCATGAACGTATACAGAAAGAGCGATAGAAGCTTTCTTTCAGTATATTTTTTATGTGACTGTGTGAGCTTAGTCTCATTTTTCCCACCAGGCTTAGAGGTGTTTCTCAGTCCCAGGGTGGCCAGGAGGAGCCTATGGTGGCCTAAGTTGTCTCATCTGTTTACTCATTTCAACACACCCCACATGTCCCGAGTAAGAGGCACTAAGACGTTTACTAAACAAGCTCCAGTAAGTGTATTAATCTCCTCCACCCATGAACACACAGTTCCAATGAGCAACCTATATGATTTGTAACTATTTTTCCCTATGTTCCATTTGTTCTGATTCTATGTATTGAGTTCTGATTCAAAAAAATAGGGCTTTATAGTATATATCTTTTTTAAATTTCATTTTTCAAGTAATTCACTCATTATTTTACAAAGGTTTCTGTTTGAGAAGTTTAAGAAGCCCTGCTCCAGGTTACATACGCCTTGATGAGCAGGAAGTTGAGTGAGCCTCTTCTTCCCCTGATGGTACCTCCCCATGCTTACTCATATTTAAAATTTTTTTAGTATTTTTTTAGATTTAAATTTTTTAAGTTTATTTATTTATTTTCAGAGAGACAGAGACAGAGCAAGTGGGGGAGGGGCAGAGAGATAGGGAGAGAGAGAATGCCAAGCAGGCTCTGCACTTTTAGTGCACAGCCCATTGTGGGGCTCAAACTCACGAAACCATGAGATCATGACCTGAGATGAAACCAGGAGTCGGATGCTTAACTGACTGAGCCACCCAAGCGCCCCTTTGTTTATTCATATTTAAAGGGTCAGACATGATTATATTCTCTTAGCACTCAAGTATACCTGCTCATACCTTTCCCCTTGAGGTTGGAGGAATCATGGCCACTTCTTGATGGGCAACTACACTAGAACACGAAGCTATGATACTGGCTGGGTCACCATACACAAAGCCCTAGTGTTGTACATGAAATCTGGCTAGCAAAAGTCATACTTCCATTTGTTTTCCTATGGCTAATGGTAAAGCATCTTCTTCCTGCCTGCTGAAACCTCACCAGGGCTGCCAATAGAAGTGATATTCTGCCCATTATAGCTTTTTGAAACCTCGACTCACAACACCCTTCTCCCACAGTTACCCTGAGCCTGGATTATCAGTGTTCAAGCTCATTAGATTGCCATACATAGCTTGCTCCCAGATTAATAGGGACAGCATGTGTTCACCATTCCTCATGGATTCTGTTGCCTTGTGGATTCAGAATCCTCATTCAAATTCACTCATCTGACCTGGTGTAGGGGTCAGCCTAGAGGCCCCATTTCTTCCTACCCTTATGCTGCCTTAATTTAAGGGAACAATTGTCCTTATATGCTTTAAGCCCTAGGCCAAGGCTACCTCAACTCATCCTAACAAATTTCAATAACTTTGAATTTCAACAGGAAGGGGTTTGGGTCTCCATCCTTTTTTCACCAAATAACAATTTGGCTTAATCACCTTCTTTACCAGCAGGCTTCAAATTTGGCTCATTAGTAGTCTTTGCCAAAGGATGTTCATCACATGTATTCATTCTTCTTCCCTGGAAATCCCGTTACATAATTTAAAATTTTTGTTAACCTTAACATTTTTCATACATCACAGTTCATTTTAGATTTTAGCACCCCTGACATTATCCTGACAGGCAGTATCATCGTAATATTTAAGTATGTGGCCTTTCTTCTTGTGTTTCACCAATTTAAAATTTGATCCTGTCAGTAATTTCCTGGGAAGTTACACTGGTTCCTTTCAACACTTTGTTCTTTTTTTCCCCCATGCAGCCAGTATGCAAATGCATAGTTCCCTAGCACCAATTTCCCTAATAACTTTCTTTACCTTTTACTGGATGAAACTATCAGTGAGATAAGACAAGAATTTATCAAATGTTCTGCTTTTGAGAAATGAGATTTTCAATTGAATGTGTACTTGAAGTCTAGCTTTGTCATTCACGCCAGGTGAATTTAATTTATTCACATGCTTTAGTCAGGTCCTCTGTAGTACCCTCCTACGGTGATAATAATAGTTGATATTTATTGGCACCTCCTTTATGCCAAGACATTTATGTTTAATCTTATGTAATTCTCACAGCAACCCTATGAGGTGGGCATTACCATAATCCACATTGTATAGGTAAGGAATTTGAAGCACGGAGAGATTAAATAAATTGTCTGGGGTCCCCAACTATAAGTGCTATATTCAGGGTAGGATCTCAAGCAATCCAACCCCCATTTCAGCCTTGTAACCACTATGACATGACACGGCCCCATTTTGTTTCTAATCTTCTTTTATCTGTACAGAAATATTCCGCTCAGTTCTCTAGATACTCATGAAGGAATATATCTTTGTGGCACATAGCTATACTCTATTCTTCTTTTTTAAGTTTATTTATTTTGAGAGAAAGAGAGAGAGGGCAGTGGGAGAGAGAGAGAGAGAGGGAGGGAGAAAGACAGAGCATGAGTGGGGGAGGGGCAGAGAGAGAGGGAAGGAGAGAACCCCAAGCAGGCTCCACACTGTCAGCACAGAGCCTGATGTGAGGCTCAAACCCACAAACTATGTGATCACAACCTGAGCTGAAATCAATAGTTGGACGCTTAACTGCCTGAGCCACCCAGGTGCCCCTCTGTTCTTTAATAATAGTCTCGTTTCTTTTGCGCCAAGAATGATCGTATACTTTCATGGTTATTCCAGTAGTGAATTCCTTCCTTTCTCACCTATCAGATCATGTGTACTTTCATGTCATGATCTCGGTTTTATTGTATTAATCATGTTTTCAACTATTCTGTCCCTCAGATAAGGCACAGATTAAAAAAAAAAAAAAGTTGGCCTGACCAAGTTAATCTAATGTACCTCCCTCAAAAGTATAGTAGGTTTTGATAAATATAGGGAGGAGTGTACCCTTATATTCTTACTACTTGGATATTTTTAAAGTGAAAAAACTGAAAGAAGAGTTGAAGGTTAAAGTTGGAAAAACTTTTGGACTTCATCTAATTTAACACCTTTTCTTACCTTTAAAGAGGTGACACTTGCAATGTGAAATGATCTTTCTATCGTTAAACAGACAATTCCTCATATTGTTTTTTTTTTCCAAAGTAATGCTTTCAGCAACTGATCAATAGTTAAAATGATACTTAGTTTTAAACTTAATTATATTAACTGTCATTCTCCCACATCCTTTCCCCCAATTTAATAGGTAGTAAATGTAAACAATATCCTTTTAACATCCTGCATTTTGAATTTCTAAGGCTGTGTTTCGCTTATATCCGAAGTGATAGATTCAGAATGGGTGAAGGACTAGATATTGTAACATAAAAACCTCTACTTTAATTAGGCAGCACATATTCTGGATAATTCATGTGAAAAAAGTATACATAAAAATTCTATGGCATTTCCGATGAAGAAAACTTCCTAAAAATTTCAAATATAGGCAAAAGGAGAATAATAAAAATAGAATACATGTTCTCAAATCAATCTCAACAATAGGAAAATATGTATGGACTGGAAAGTATACAGCCCTTTTTCTCTATTAGTTTTTCTCGCCTGAATTGGAAATACAACAGATTGCTTCTCTCATTCTAGTAAAACTGTATTTGATAAGGTAACACAGTTACCTTTTTTTTAATTCATTACAGGCATACCTCATTTTATTAAGCTTCACAGATGGGGTTTTTTGGTGTTTGTTTTGTTTGTTGACAAATTGAAGGTTGGTGGGGCACCTGGGTGGCTCAGTCTATTAAGCATCTAAACTCTGCTCAGGTCATGATCTCATGGTTCATGAGGTCGAGCCCCACATCAGGCTCTCTCTACTCTCAGCACAGAGCCCACTTTGGATCCTCTCCCTGACTTGTGCTCTCTCTCTCTGTGTCTCTCTCAAAATAAATAAATTAACTTTAAGTAAAAACAAACAAACAATAACAACAACAACAAAACAAAATTGGAGGCTGGTGGCAACCCTGTGTCAAGCAAGTCTATTGGTGACATTTCTCTAACAACATTTGCTCACTTTGTGTCTCTGTGTCACATTTTAGTAATTCTTGCAATATTTCAAACTTCCTCATTATTATTACATTTGTTCTAGTGATCTGTGATCCGTGATCACGACTTGCTGAAAGCTCAGATGATGGTTATTTTTTTTAGCAATTTTTTTTTTTTTTGAGAGAGAGAGAAAGAGCAAGAGCACAGCAGGAGAAAGGGGTAGAGGGAGAGAGAGGGCGAGGGAAAGAGAGGGAGAGATTTTTAAGCAGTCTCCACACTTAATGTGAAGCCTGACTCGGGTTTGATCCCATGACCTACCCTGGGATCATGACCTGGGCTAACATCAAGAGTCAGGCACTTACCGGGGTGCCAGGGTGGCTCAGTCAGTTGAGTTCCGATTTTGGCTCAGGTCATGATCTCGCAGTTTGTGAGTTTGAGCCCCGCGCTGGGCTCTATGCAGACAGCTCAGAGTCTGGACCCTGCTTCAGATTCTGTGTCTCCCTCTCTCTCTGCCCCTTCCCCACTCACACTCTGTCTCTCTCTGTCTCTCAAAAATGAATAAAAGTTAAAAAAAAATAAAAAAGAGTTGGGCACTTATCAACTAAGGCATCCAGGCACCCCAGCAACATTTTTAATTAAGATATGTACATTGTTTTCTTAGACATAATGCTATTGTACACTTAAAAAACTATAATATAGTATAAACAAAACTTTAAATGCACTGGGAAACAAAAAATTCATTTGACTCATTTTATTGCAATATTCACTTTACTGCAGGGGTCTGGAAATGAACCCACAATATCTCCAAGATATGCCTGTATTTTGCTATAAGTGTAATTTACTGATATACTTCATGAAAACTATTTTGGTTTTAAATGGAAGCATTGACTTTTTAAAAAGACAGAACATCATGAAGAAACATTTTCAAAGTCTATAATTTAATGATAAAAATCTGCATAAGTAGGTCAAGCTGGATATCCAGGAAGTCTGAGAAAATTGAAAATTATGGAAAACTAAAGTTTACATATGATACCGTTTTAATTGTAACCCAACTCATATCCTTTCATGCATCTGGTGTTCATATGAAAAATAAACTCAGGGCGCCTGATTGGCTCTGTTGGTTAAGTGTCTGACTTCGTGGATTCGAGCCCTGCATCAGCTCTGTGCTGACAGCACGAAGAGCTTGCTTGGGATTCTCTGTCTCCCTCTCTTCCCCTCCCATGCTCTCTCTCTCTCTCTCTCTCTCTCTCTCTCTCTCAAAATAAATAAATAAACATTAAAATAAATAAATAAAAACCTCAAAGGTTAAAAATTAACTCAAAGGAAACTAAATTTCATTGCCTGTTACATACACCATTTCTGAGAATAAAAATTTTCAAACAATGACTTGTGAGATGGCTTGACAATGATATAATAGAAAACAAATGATCGAAACATAAAGAAAACCATTTCTTTTCAGCATCTCTCCCCTTGGTTTTTTAAAGGTGCTCAACCATTCTAACAAGTGTCTTCTCCTTGTCAGCCACTTAATGTGGTGGAATTCACCTGTATTCTCCCATTCCACGAGGAGTTTAGTACTTACCAAAGCAGACTAAAAGTACCTACTTGTAAGGCCTATAATTTCAAATGTGGAAAAGGATGTTTCAGAAAGTGAATAGTTTATTTTTTTTAAATAAGAAATGAAGACACTTAATATTATGGTGATTACAACCAAACTGGTTTCACAGATGTCCTCAGAAAAGTCAGGGTTTCCAGTGAAGGGAATATTGGGTCCAGAATAAGAAGTGCTTAGTTCTAGGCCCTAATTTACATCTATAAAAACTGCTAATAAGTTGAGGCAAGTCACTTACCCCTCTGTTCTAATAATTTTCTCATCTATAAAAATAAGACGATGCTAACTCTTAAATAGTCTATTTACCATTCATCTTAGGTTTAGTTATGTATTCATAACTCAATTTCATGTCAAAATAAGTTTGAGGCAGCTTCCAAAGTAAATAGAAAAAAATGAGTAGTAAAGTCAGAAGAAAAGAGAAAATATGGACAGTAAAAATAAAATGAAGTCAGGAGAAGGGTTGGTGGACAGTGTGCATGGTGTTATATTTGGGTGTAAACTATTCTGCAGTCAATAACTCTCATCTTAGTGTGAATTGATGTATTCATTTTTTCTGTCAGAGAAAAACTTTTCATAGCAGGAAAGAGTAGAGAAAACATAAAAATGCCTAAATAACTAAGGGATGTAGGTAGGTAAACATTCTTTAATTATTTTCCAGTTTTGCTTCCACTGGTATACACCTTTAAAAACAGGAGCAGATTTCTAAAACTTAATGTAGGCCAGTATTGTTAGGCTCTGACTAGGTATCCAAATCATCACATAATTTTAAAAACAAAAACGTCTCAATTCCAGAACTTAAAATATCTTTTCATTGATGATGATGTAGGAAATAATCTTTTATTATTAACACTACTGCCATTAAAACGGAATCTTCATGTAACCAATACTTATAAATGCATTCTTTCATTTTTTTCCACTTTCCAATTATTTTCTTCCTCAGCCTCAAATTACGAAAGCAGTTTTCAATGTCTTACAGATGCATTCCCTTCCAGTCCAAAATGAGCCTTAATAATGTAAGTGTCAGAAACTAGTTCCATAGCAACTGTTAAAGGAGCTTTTACATGGACACACATTTCTAGAGAAATTACGTTTGGAACTCACAATAGTACAAAGAAACTTACTCTAAAATTCTCTTTTGCATTTGGTAGGAGAAATAGGAGTAGTTCAAACATCTCGGGGATGTTTCTTAAGAGCTCTCCCTAGGTCAATTAAGTTATATTATTTTGCTACCAAGCTTATGCCACTTTAAAGCAAGATTCAGAGCCTGGAAGTAATACTATCCTCTTCTAGCTAAGTGATTTAAATGATCATGGTTTTCAAAAGATAAAAAAGAAGAAGAAGAATTTTGCCACGACATTTTGTAATTTCCTTTCTCATGTATAAAATAATTTTACTCATCTAAGAAAACCTGCTGAGTTAATATGGAAGACATTTCCAGTACGGGTACTAAAAATTCACAGTAACCCTTACAGTTCATACAAAGAAAATCAAATTCTATTTTAGTGAAGTTTTCATAACAGCCTTTTGGCTAATAATGTTGAAGAATCATGATATATTTAAGAGATATTAATTCTAGTAATAGTCATTTATCTTTGATGTCAAAGAGAGACAAAGGCTTGGGAAATAGAAGATTTACTATGACATATTATAGACTCACTTGGTAGATGTTAGATTTTTTACTCTTCCTCTGAAACGACAGATAATGAAGCTTTATCAACTTCCTTTTATTAAGGCTAAAAATATATCCTATAATAGGATCATAAACATTTAATGAAACTCACAGCTGTACTGAATTTTAAAATTAGGTGAGGATGAACAAAGTACTTCATAGAAAACTAAATCAGCATAACTCATACATTATGATTTGACAACCCAACTTGTTTTAATTTAATATATCTCTGCATCCGACATCTGTTCTAAAAACCAGACGTATATTGCCAACTTCCTAAATGACTGGATGTCCAAAATGAGTTGATTTTCTTCCCAAGCACATCTGGATATTTGAGACATGTCAGTGGAGAAAGTTCAAGTTCGAGAAGATAGAACAGGATGACTGATCTTCCTTTTATTCTTCTACTCCTTTCTGAGAAGATTGAAATTCTTATCTCTGTTTTACGTTGGGTTCCCCAGAAACAGACTCTGAAATGAGGATACATATGAAACTTTCCCAGGAAAAACCGTTAGGGTTGTAGGGAAATGAGACTAGCAAGGTGACTAAGGAGGGGTGTATTATCAAGCAAAATCTCACAAAGAGTAAGTTTTTCCCACAAAAGATGTCTGAAGGCAGTGTAGGCCACACCTCACATTTATCTTGACCAAAGCAAAGTAGTTGAAATACATATTCTCCTGCACCTGTCAATCATTGGTTAAGAATTGCCCCTGGGGAGATATAAACTCCCAGGTACTTCTAACAAAGTAAAGCAAAATGAGTCCTAGCAGCCTGAGGCCAACCCTCCAACAAAGACACACAGTGCTAGCAATTTCAGAGTGAAAACACACCTGGAGCCAGTGTGCACTGGAATGAAAAAAGATTCAAGTCAGCTATGGTGGTGCACTGACTGGGTCTGTTCCAATCTCCATATTGGTTACTGTTTAAACTTATTTTCCTAATACCTATATTTATGCTTTTTTTAAATGTTATTTACAATACATGGTCTTCTCTGTGCATCCTGGAGTGAGGGAATATCAATTCTTGGCAGTAGAGTGCTACAGAGAGGCCAAAGCTGAAGGTTCTTCAACTCTGTTCCACAGCTTAATGAGGCCAGTTGATGTGTATTATTGGTCAGCTCAGTGTTTTAAAACACTGAATAGGAATGCCTTTAGATGAGGCATGTTTTCTCTAATTCACCAGAATTTCCTAACAGTATCAATTACAATTTGATTCAGTTGCACGTAACAAAAAATCCAAAGTAATAATGGTTCTCAAAGTATGGTTTCCAGACCAGCTGCAACAGCATCACCTGAAAGCCAACAAATAATATGGTTCCATGAAGTCATCAAGAACCCAATCTCCTCCTACTTTCATGGGATTTAAAAAAAAGAAAAGAAAAAACAAAAAGAGGCTGCTTTAGTAGCACCACCACATCCCCATTCCAAGATGGAGGAAAATGCATAAAAGATGTGAGGAGCTTAGGCAAGGTGTTTTTAAAGGCAAGTAATGCATCTTATAGGTAATCGTCCTGAACCGGTATTGTGCTAGTAAACATTTAATCAACAGCCCTCCAATTTTTATTGTGTAAATACTCCTGCCACAGCGGATTTCAAGGTACCAACTTGATATCACTGAACAGAAATGAGGAGAGACATGCACAATTAAGTAAAACAAAGAACATGATATTTGGTGCATAATTGTTCATGTATATGCAAAAATCCCTTACATGAAGGAGCAACCTTAAAAAGGAATGCTAGATACAGTTGCATAGCAACCTTCTATAGTAGAGGGTATTCCTGTTCTATGTACTCATGGGGTCGGTATGTTAAAAAGTCTTGCTAGCTCACTCTTTAGTTCAAGAATTTCCTTGTATGAAATAAAGCCATTAAAACTATCCTGCCTCCTCTTTCACACAAAATTTCTGCTAGTCAACACTTGGTAAATTTTGTTGTCCCTTTGCCCAATACACATCACGGTGATGGTGGCTGATGATGGTTCTGAATCTCAGAATACATCTGAATCGAATCTCATTTCTATTCTGTGCCTAACAGACTTTTGTTGTGGTTATGCTATAAGGCTCTCAATTCAGTCCAACTGAGTTTGAACTCAACTCTGCCTTTAAATACAGATCTTTATCTTTGCGTGTGTATTCCAATAAAACTTTAGTAATAGACATAGAAATTTCAGTTTCACATGATTTGCACATATGTTATAAAATACCATTCTTATTTTGACTTTTTTTAAGCTATTAAAAATAATTAAAATGTTCTTCACTTGACATTCTTCACACACAAAAAAAAAAAAAAAAGAAAGAAAAAAGAAAAAAAAGACAAAAGGACAGAATGGTCCTGTGGGCTGAAGTTTGCCAACCCCCACTGCAATTGTATCCTCTTTAAAACTACCCACTATTGATATATTATTGATATATAAATCACCTACTATAAAATTCACCCATGTAAAGTGTATAACTCAAGGTTTTTAAATATATTCACAGAGTCATTCAGGGCTCATAATCTAATTTTAGGATATCTTCATCACTCTCAAAAGAAATCCCGTAGCAGTCACTTCCATTGCTCCACTGAACCCTCCCAAGCTTCGTAGCCCTAAGCAACAACTAATCTACTTTCTGTCTCAGTAAGTTTGCCTATTCTTTTATATTCCTGAATTCATATAAACGCGCAACCTTTTGTGCCAGACTTCCTTATGTAACATTTTCATCTTTCATCCAATTAGTAACATGATCGGTAATTCATTTATTTTCACCACTGAAAAATTCTCTATCTTGTTGATTTTCTGTCTATTTGTTTTATCTATTATTGAAAGAAGAATATTACAGGTTTTAACTATTGTTGTTGAATTTTCCATTTCCTCATTTAATTCTGTCAGCGTTTGCTGCATGTATTTGGGAGCTCTGCTGTTGAGTACATATATGTTTACAATTGTTACATCTTCTTAGTAGATTGATTTTTTTGTCATTATTAAATGACCTATGTTTATGTCTAGCAATATATTTTATTTTAAGTCTATTTTGTCTGACATTACTGTAGCCATTCCAGATCTTTTATATGGTTGCTGTTTGCATGGCATAGATCTTTCCATTCTTTTACCTTCAACCAATTTTTTTTAAATCTAAATAGTATATTCTGGGGGCACCTGGGTGGCTCAGTAGGTTAAGCGTCCAACTTTGGCTTGGGTCATGATGTCACGGTTCATGGGTTCAAGCCCCATGTTGGGCTCTGTGATGACAACGCAGAGCCTGCAGCCTGCTTCAGATTCTGTCTCCCTCTCTCTTTGCCCCTTCCCCACTCATGATCTGTCTGTGTCTCTCTCTTTCTCTCTCTCTCTCTCTGCCCCAAAAATGAATAGAAACATTAAAAAAAACTTTAAATAGTGTTTCCTGTAAACAGCAGATAGTTTGAGTTTGTTGCACTTTTTTTGTTCAATATAATTTTGCTATTTCTTTTTTTTATTGAATTGTTTAATACATTCACATTTAATGTTAGTATTGATATGGTTGGATTTACATCTGTCATTTTGCTTTTTATTTTCTATATGTTTCATTTCCTTTTTGTGCCTATATTCCTCCTTTATTACCTTATTTTATATTTATATATTACTTTATTTTATATTTATATTTTATAGTGAGTAGATATTTTCCATTGTAACATTTTAATTCCTTTAATGATTTGTTTAATTATAGTTGTATGTTATTTTCTTAGCAATTGCTTCAGGACCTACAAAGTGTATTTTATGAGAACCCACTTCAGATTTATACTCACTTAACTTCAGTGAAATCTAAAAATTCTATTTCTATGTAGCTTAGTTCTCTCTCAACTTTTTTTTGGTGCTGTTACTGTTATGCATATTAAGTCTATACATGTTATAAATCCAACAATATATTGCTGTAATTATTATATTATATAACCTTACATATTTTAAGTAAAGAGAAGAAATAAACCCAATATATAATTACAGAGTTTGTAATTTTAACTTTCCTATCTATCTTTTGGGGTTCTCTTCATTTTTTTCTACCAGATGTACATTATCATCTATTGTCATTTCCTAACTCCAATACAGTTTTGTTCACACCCTTCTCCTTTATGCCATTATCATCAAATACATTTCTACATTATAGACCCAAAATTATATGTTTGTATTGTATTATGCAATTCCTTTTAAAAGCATACGAGAGGTAAAAGGAGAAGAAATATGCAATCATATTCTCTTTCATAATTACCTACATACTTACTGTATTAGATTCCTATGGCTGCTGTAACAAATTACCATAAACTTCATGGCTAAAAGCAATGGGAATTTATTCTCTAACCGTTCTGGAGGCCAGAGGTCCATAATCAGTTTTAATGTGATAAAGTCAAAATGAGAGCAGGGCTGGTCACTTCTGGGCTCCAGGAAAAAATTAGTTCCTTGTTTGTTTCAGCTTTTAGAGGCTGCTCATGATCCTTGAGCTGGGCTCCATCACTCCAGTCTCTACTTCTATCATTCATCCCGTTGCCTATCACCCTGTCTGATATTCTTACATCCTTCTTATGAAGACCCATGTGTTTGTATTTGGTTCCATCTGGACAATCCAGGATAATCTCGCCATCATAAGATCTTTAATTCAATCACACCTGCAAAGCCCTTTTGCCATATAAGGTAACATTAATAGGTCCCAGGGATTAGGATGTGGACATCTTTGTGCCAACCATTATTCAGCTTACCACAATCTGCCATTTGGCCGCCAAAGATTCAAGTATATCTCATATGCAAAATACATTCACCCCACTCCCAAATTTCTCAAAGTCTCAACCCATTACAGCATGAACTCAAAGTCCAAAATGTCGTCTAAGCATTACTAGCTCAAAAGTCCAAATCTAATCATCTAAATCAGGTATGATTAAGATGTTCGGTATGAGCCATTCTGGGGCAAAATTCCTTTCTATGTCTGGACCTATGAATCTAGAAAATAAGTTACCTGCTTTCAAAATACAACGATGGGGCAGGCATAGGATAATAGTTCTTGTCATTTCCATTCAAAAAAGGCAAAAATTGAAGAAAGAAAGGAGAAACCCAATAGACGAAAGAAAGGAGTCACCAGTCCCAAGAAATTGAGACTGAGTTTTTTTGATGATGTGCAGTCTACATTATCTGCAAAACTTTTCTGACTCCCAGAATTGAGTATGATCCCAGGAAGGCTCTTTTTGACTATCTCTTTCACTGGTTCTGTCTAGTGAGCTTCTGACTACTCTGCAGTTTTGTTTGTATTGGTAATTGCTCTCCCCCAGGATCCCCATTCTGCATGACAACACCCTTGGATATGAAGTTCTCTTCTTTCTGTTCCAAATAAGAACTGTCTCCTCAGGTAAAACTGCAGATCTCTTCCTTTTTATGGTCTGCCTTACCCCTTGCTCTCAGGACAATTTACAGAGGTTTAAATAAATGTTTTTTATAACGTTCACCAGGTTTTTTTGTTTGTTTGTTTGTTTGTTTGTTTTGTTTGTTTGTATTCTGGAAGTCCTGCTCCCTAACTTCTCTAAGCCTCATGCTCCCCATCTGTAACATGGAGATGATGATAATGGTTGTATCAGATTATATGTTGATGTGTTTTCAGTAGTGTGAGATACTACATACTAAAATTAATATTACCTATAAATAGAAAAATATAGTTATATTCTTCCATTTTAAACAATTAGATATTAATAAGTTTCCTTAGTTAATACAAAAGTAGCAGCAGCAATGCATTATAGAGCAGAAAAAAAAATAGGGGATATGATACCCTCAAGCTATGGAATATTCCATATATGTGGATACTCAAGTTTTAATTTCAGTTCTTTTATGGACCCCTAATGAAATTTTTGACAGTCTATTCTACTACACAATATTGCTTCATTATTTAGTCTTGTTCTTTATTTTCAGAATTTACAAAATGATTGAATATGGAACCTGCCCTAATGAAGAAATAGCTTTCTCAAGGAACAGTACTCTTTTCTTTATGGGAAATGTAAATAGAAAAGTTAGTCCTGAAACACAGTCTTGTCAGGAAATAGCAGTTGGTTGAATATATGCATGAACATTTGTGACATGAACAAAATGTTCTACAACAAGGAGGTAGTTCCATCTCTCTTCTTGGAATGCTGAAACTCTACTTGACCCTGGAACAAACCTGAATGGAAAACAATCAGTTATTTCAAAAAAAGATTAGCATTGTAGCTTCTGGTGACTCACTTAGCACTTGGACTTGCCCAAACTGGTTCTGGCTGTTCCTTTTTCTGCATTAGCCAGCCGGGAGATTACCTAAAGTAAGCTGGTCTTGATTTCTAATATGAACTAATCCTGCTACTTTTTTAGTTGGGTGGATGGATTTGTACTCATTCATCTACAATTTCTTCCAAGAATACATTGTTTTTTTTTTTTCAATAATAAATTCTATGTGTTTGTAAGTCATAAAACCTGGAGTGCAGTAAGTTAAAACATTGCAGTAGAACTTCATTACGTCAGTTTTGCAAGGCCAATCTCAAATTAGAACAACTTTCATATTGTTTCTAAGCACTTAAACCTTCCTTGCATTGAAAAATACTATGCCCATTTTATTGTGTTTAATGCCTGTAATTCCATTAAAACAACACTTATCTGATTTTAAACCATTAGCTATTATTTACACACAAATAATCTTAGAGGAGTTATTATATTAACCTATGATGAGTTATGAACCACTTTATCGTTCTATTTTCAACTGTGCGATTCTTTGAGATAAGTCTTTGGTAAATGGAAGAAGAGATTGAAAGCAAAATAGATTATCTGAGAATGGCTGTCAATAGACTAGTCTTTCAACCCTAGAAATATGGCATCATGAAATACTATACAGACCCCAAAAGGAAAAATAGAAACTCCTGCACACACTCAAATTCAATCACTTCACAGTTGTTCCTAGGCCAATAGAGAATCCCAACTACACTACGTTAAAGTCACATTTGAGGATATACCAAAAGACAGAACTAATGTGTGTATCCAAAAAGCCTCTCTGATATGTTGTCAGGGGCACTAATGCAGTGCCATATGAAGAGAATCTGACAGTTCTTCAGAGCTTCAAAACAAGCATAAATCAAATGAACAGTATAAAAGAATCCAGTATAAGACATGGGATTATTTTTCAACTGTACCTTCATATATAGATAACAAGTATACATCATTAATTTATTCTAGTCACACCCTCATTTTCATTCCAAATACTGGTTATCTGTTCTCTTTTAGGTAGTAAATTTTGCCACTCTCAATTAGTTTTTATGTTATTGATATTCTTTAGTGTTTATATTTTATTTCATTAATCTATATATCTGCTTATTATTCTCTACTGTCTTGCTTTTATTCTGTTGTTCTTACTGTAACTTCCTAAGTTCAATGATTACCTCATTTTTTCTATCATGTTTTCCCTTAGGTATGTATCTATAAAGAGCTAAAAGGGTCTTCTAAGAACTTCGATAATGGGGTCTGACAAATTTCTAATATCATACATTCACTGAAATTTAATTCTAAATGTCATAATTTACATTATTTACTTTTGGACCCACAATTACTTAGAATTTTAGTTTTTTAGTTTGCCAAGATAGAACTATGAGCTTTCTTTCCTTATTTATTTTATAAACTAATTGCATTTTGATCTGAAAATTCAATCTACATGATATGAATTTCTTGTTATTTATAGGGATTTTTCTCTGAACCTAATTGTGAATTATTTTTATAATCAATATGTGACTGAAAAGAATGTGTATTCTCTATTTGTTTTGTGAGTCTACAATTGACCAATAGCTCAAGTTTTTTAATTTGTTATTCAAATTTTCTTTATCATTACCACTTTTTGCTTAGCTTGAATTTATTAACTTTCAATCAAGGTGTTAAAATTATCCAATTATCTGGTAGATCTGCCAATTTCTTCCTATAATTCTATCCATTTTTACTTTATATATTTGAAGTAACTTTGTTCTACTATATATATGCCTATGCCTAAAGACTCAAAAATGTTGTCTTTCTGGTGAATTGAAACTTTAGAATTAAATATCTATCTGATTAATTTTTTTCTTAAGGTATATTTTCTCTGGTATTAATATGCCCCTGCCAGATTTATTTTGGTAGTTATCTTGTCGTATTTCTTTTTCTATCTCTATATATTAGTTGTGAATGTTTTGTGCAATCACATTTTAAGCAAATCTCTTATAAAAAGCATTTAGTTGAGCTTTCCAAACTTGCTTATTTTACTAGTATACATTATGATGACTGTATCCAGTGTATTTCTATTTGTTTCTACTGTATTATTATACTACATTATATTACTGAATGTACCATGTTTCCATTTACCATCCATTTACTTTCTTCCTTTTTCCATTTTTCATGCCTTCTAATAAGCAAATGAGTTTTCTTTCTCCCTTCTTTTCCTTAACTGGTTTGGAAGTTTATTTATTCTATTTCTAAATGTTTAATGATTATCCTTATTATATAATACATTTACTTGAGTAACAAAACATAAAGGCAATCATACAGAGGGGACCCAAATGAATAACTTGTTTTACTTCTAACAATAGGTTATAATAATTTTTTGGAAAAAAAAATCATTCCAATATGTACTGATAACAGAACAAACTCCAATTATGCAGTTTAGTAACAGAATGAAAGGAACTGTTATGTAGTAATGTGTTACTATTTTTGCATACACAGACAAATATGCAATTGAATGAATGTACAAAATATCTCTGAGAATACACCTAAGAGACAGGTAACAGTGGTTGCCTCAGGGTGAGTAAGGGTAGGAAATAGGCACTTGTGGAGTAAATAGGGAAAGAAAATGATTTTCACCAAATACCTTTGTACACAGAATTTTGTACAAATATACAAATTTTGTGTATATATATATATATATATATATAGAGAGAGAGAGAGAGAGAGAAGTCTCTCTATATTATATAATATATATTATTTTTATATATTTTATACACATTATATGAAATATAATAATATATATTATTTTCAAAAAAGCAACAATGATTTAAAATACGTTAACCAGTACCTCTTCTCCCAAACAATTCAAGAAACTCAGAATTTTTTTTAACTGTTTTAAAGTTTATTTATTTTTTGGGAAGACGGCAATGTAGGAGGACGCTGGGCTCACCAGGTCCTGCTGATCACTTAGATTCCACCCACACCTGCCTAAATAACCCAGAAAATCACCAGAAGACTAGCAGAATGGATTCTCCAGAGCCAAGCATAGATGAGAGGCCCACGGAAGAGGGTAGGAAGGGCAGCGGTGCGGGCTACATGGACTGGCGGAGGGAGCCAGGATGGAGGGGCAGCCCACCGGCAAAGCAGAGCCCCCAAGTCTGGCTTGCAAAAGCGGAGGGGCCGGACAGGGTGTGTTCTGACAGCAAGTGGGATGTAACACCTGGAAGTTTATAACTTAACAGCTCTGCTCCGAGAACCAGAGGGCTGGAGGACAACGGGAGGGAGAGTTGTTGAGCCCCGGAGGACAGAGCTCAGTTTGGCGGGGAACAAAGGCGCTCGCCAGCGCCATCTCCCTCACGCATCAGACAGCCAAAATCCCAAAGGGAACCAGTTCCTGTCAGGGAACTTGCTTGCACCACGCAAACACCCAACGCTGTGCTTCCACGGATCCATCGCTCCGGCAGGTCTGACTCCCTCCTGGTGCCACAGGGCGCCTCCCAAAGCGGATCTCCAAAGGAAAAGCGAGCTGAATCTGCCCCTCCTGCCCCTGTGCACCTTGCCGATCCACCCCAGCTAATACGCCAGATCCCCAGCACCACAAGCCTGGCAGTATGCAAGTAGCCCAGACGGGCCATGCCACCCCACAGTGAATCCCGCCCCTAGGAGAGGGAAAGAGAAGGCACACACCAGTCTGACTGTGGACCCAGCAGTGGGCTGGGAGCAGACATCAGGTCTGACTGTGGCCCCGCCCACCAACGCAAGTTATTCAAGACAGCACAGGGGAAGTACCCTGCAGTTCCACACCACTCCAGGGACTATCCAAAATGACGAAACGGAAGAATTCCCCTCAAAAAAATGTCCAGGAAATAACGACAGCTAACAAACTGATCAAAAACGATTTAAACAATATAACAGAAAATGAATTTAGAATAGTCATAAAATTCATCGCTGGGCTTGAAAACAGTATAAAGGACAGCAGAGAATCTATTGCTACAGAGATCAAGGGACTAAGGAACAGCCAGGAGGTGCTAAAAAATGCTATTAATAAGCTGCAAAATAAAATGGAGATGACCACGGCTCGGACTGAAGAGGCAGAGGAGAGAATAGGTGAACTAGAAGATAAAATTATGGAAAAAAAAGAAGCTAAGAAAAAGAGAGATAAAAAAAATCCAGGAGTATGAGGGGAAAATTAGAGAACTAAGTGATGCACTAAAGAGAAATAATCTATGCATAATTGGTATTCCAGAGGAGGAAGAGAGAGGGAAAGGTGCTGAAGGTATACTTGAAGAAATAATAGCTAGAAATTCCTGGATCTGGGGAAGGAAAAAGGCATTGAAATCCAAGAGGCACAGAGAACTCCCTTCAGATGTAACTTGAATCAATCTTCCGCATGACATATCATAGTGAAACTGGGAAAATACAAGGATAAAGAGAAAGTTCTGAAAGCAGCTAGGGACAAACGTGCTCTAACATATAAAGGGAGACCTATAAGACTTGTGATGGATCTCTCTACTGAAACTTGGCAGGCCAGAAAGGAATGGCAGGAAATCTTCAATGTGATGAACAGAAAAAATATGCAGCCGAAAATCCTCTATCCAGGAAATCTGTCATTAGAATAGAAGGATAGATAAAGGTCTTCCCAAACAAACAAAAACTGAAGGAATTTGTCACCACTAAACCAGCCCTACAAGAGATCCTAAGGGGAATCCTGTGAGACAAAGTGCCAGACACATCACTACAAGCATGAAACCTACGGACATCACAATGACTCTAAACCCATATCTTTCTATAATAACACTGAATGTAAATGGACTAAATGAGCCAACCAAAAGACACAGGGTATCAGAATGGATAAAAAAAACAAGACCCATCTATTTGCTGTCTACAAGAGACTCATTTTAGACCTGAGGACACTTTCAGATTGAAAGTGAGGGGATGGAGAACTATTTATCATGCTACTGGAAGTCAAAAGAGAGCTGGAATAGCCATACTTATATCAGACAAACTAGACTTTAAATTAAAGGCTGTAACAAGAGATAAAGAAGGGCATTATATAATAATTACAGGGTCTATCCATCAAAAAGAACTAACAATTATAAATGTTTATACGCCGAATATGGGAGCCCCCAAATATATAAAACAATTACTCACAAACACAAGCAACCTTATTGATAAGAATGTGGTAATTGCAGGGGACTTGAACACTCCACTTACAGAAATGGACAGATCATCTAGACACACGGTCAACAAAGAAACAAGGGCCCTGAATGATATTTTGGATCAGATGGACTTGACAGATATAGTTAGAACTTTGCACCCCAAAGCAATAGAATATACTTTCTTCTCGAGTGCACATGGAACCTTCTCCAAGATAGATCACATACTGGGTCACAAAACAGCCCTTCATAACTATACAAGAATTGAGATCATACCATGCATACTTTCGGACCACAATTCTATGAAGCTTGAAATCATCCACAGGAGAAAGGCTGGAAAACCTCCAAAAGCATGGAGGCTAAAGAACACCCTACTAAAGAATGAATGAGTCAACCAGGAAATTAGAGAAGAAATTAAAAAATATATGGAAACAAACGAAAATTAAAATACAACAAACTAAATGCTTTGGGATGCAGCAAAGACAGTCCTGAGAGGAAAATACATTGCAATCCAGGCCTATCTCCAGAAACAAGAAAAATCACAAATACAAAATCTAGCAGCACACCTAAAGGAAATAGAAGCAGAGCAGCAAAGACACCCTAAACCCAGCAGAAGAAGAGAAAAAGTAAAGATCAGAGCAGAAATAAACAATATAGAATCTAAAAAAATTGTAGAGCAGATCAACGAAACCAAGAGTTGGTTTTTTGAAAAAATAAACAAAATTGATAAACCTCTAGCCAGGCTTCTCAAAAAGAAAAGGGAGATGACCCAAATAGATAAAATCATGAATGAAAATGGAATTATTACAACCAATCACTCAGAGATACAACCAATTATCAGGGAATACTATGAAAAACTATATGCCAACAAACTGGACAACCTGGAAGAAATGGACAAATTCCTAAACACCCACACGCTTCCAAAACTCAAACAGGAGGAAATAGAAAGCTTGAACAGACCCATAACCAGCGAAGAAATTGAATTGGTTATCAAAAATCTCCCAACAAATAAGAGTCCAGGACCAGATGGCTTCCCTGGGGAATTCTACTGGACATTTAAAGCAGAGATAATACCTATCCTTCTCAAGCTATTCCAAAAAATAGAAGGGGAAGGAAAACTTCCCGACTCATTCTATGAAGCCAGCATTCCTTTGATTCCTAAACCAGACAGAGACCCAGTAAAAAAAGAGAACTATAGGCCAATATCCCTGATGAATATGGATGCAAAACTTCTCAACAAGATACTCGCAAATTGAATTCAACAGCATATAAAAAGAATTATTCACCATGATCAAGTGGGATTCATTCCTGGGATGCAGGGCTGGTTCAACATTCGCAAACCAATCAATGTGATACATCACATTAATAAAAAAAAAAGAGAAGAACCATATGATCCTGTCAATCGATGCAGAAAAGGCCTTTGACAAAATCCAGCACCCTTTCTTAATAAAAAACCTCGAGAAAGTCGGGATAGAAGGAACATACTTAAAGATCATAAAAGCCATTTATGAAAAGCCCACAGCTAACATCATCCTCAACGGGGAAAAACTGAGAGCTTTTTCCCTGAGATCAGGAACACAACAGGGATGTCCACTCTCACTGCTGTTGTTTAACATAGTGTTGGAAGTTCTAGCATCAGCAATCAGACAACAAAAGGAAATCAAAGGCATCAAAATTGGCAAAGATGAAGTTAAGCTTTCACTTTTTGCAGATGACATGATATTATACATGGAGAACCCAATAGACTCCACCAAAAGTCTGCTAGAACTGATACATGAATTCAGCAAAGTCACAGGATACAAAATCAATGTACAGAAATCAGTTGCATTCTTATACACTAATAATGAAGCAACAGAAAGACAAATAAAGAAACTGATCCCATTCACAATTGCACAAAGAAGCATAAAATACCTAGGAATAAATCTAACCAAAGATGTACAAGATCTGTATGCTGAAAACTATAGAAAGCTTATGAAGGAAATTGAAGAAGATATAAAGAAATGGAAAAACATTCCGTGCTCATGTGTTGGAAGAGTAAATATTGTCAAAACATCAATACTACCCAAAGCTATCTGCACATTCAATGCAATCCCAATCAAAATTGCACCAGCATTCTTCTCGAAGCTAGAACAAGCAATCCTAAAATTCATATGGAACCACAAAAGGCCCCAAATAGCAAAAGTAATTTTGAAGAATCACAATCCCAGACTTTAGCCTCTACTACAAAGCTGTAATCATCAAGAGAGCATGGTATTGGCACAAAAACAGACACATAGACCAATGGAACAGAATAGAAACCCCAGAACTAGACCCACAAAAGTATGGCCAACTCATCTTTGACAAAGCAGGAAAGAGTATCCAATGGAAAAAAGACAGTCTTTAACAAATGGTGCTGGGAGAACTGGACAGCAACATGCAGAAGAATGAAACTAGACTACTTTCTTACACCATTCACAAAAATAAACTCAAAATGGATAAAGGACCTGAATGTGAGACAGGAAACCATCAAAACCCTAGAGGAGAAAGCAGGAAAAGACCTCTCTGACCTCAGCCATAGCCATTTCTTACTTGACACATTCCCAAAGGCAAGGGAATTAAAAGCAAAAATGAACTATTGGGACCTCATGAAGATAAAAAGCTTCTGCACAGCAAAGGAAACAATCAACAAAACTAAAAGGCAACCAACGGAATGGGAAAAGATATTTGCAAATGACGTATCAGACAAAGGGCTAATATCCACAATCTATAAAGAGCTCACCAAACTCCACATCCAAAAACCAAATAATCCAGTAAAGAAATGGGCAGAAAACATGAATAGACACTTCTCTAAAGAAGGCATCCAGATGGCCAACAGGCGCATGAAAAGATGCTCAACGTCGCTCCTCATCAGGGAAATACAAATCAAAACCACACTCAGATATCACCGCATGCCAGTCAGAGTGGCTAAAATGAACAAATCAGGAGACTATAGATGCTGGTGAGGATGTGGAGAAACAGGAACCCTCTTGCACTGTTGGTGAGAATGCAAACTGGTGCAGCCACTTTGGAAAACAGTGTGGAGGTTCCTCAAAAAATTAAAAATAGACCTACCCTATGACCCAGCAGTAGCACTGCTAGGAATTTACCCAAGGGATACAGGAGTACTGATGCATAGGGGCACTTGTACCCCAATGTTTATAGCAGCACTCTCAATAATAGCCAAATTGTGGAAAAAGCCTAAATGTCCATCAACTGATGAATGGATAAAGAAATTGTGGTTTATATACACAATGGAGTACTATGTGGCAATGAGAAAGAATGAAATATGGCCCTTTGTAGGAATGTGGATGGAACTGGAGAGTGTGATGCTAAGTGAAATAAGCCATACAGAGAAAGACAGATACCATATGGTTTCACTCTTATGTGGATCCTGAGAAACTTAACAGAAACCCATGCGGGAGGGGAAGGGAAAAAAAAAGAGGTTAGAGTGGAAGAGAGCCAAAGCATAAAAGACTCTTAAAAACTGAGCACAAACTGAGGGTTGATGGGGGGGGAGGGAGGCAAGGGTAGGTGATGGGCATTGAAGAAGGCATCTTTTGGGATGAGCACTGGGTGTTGTATGGAAACCAATTTGACAATATATTTCATATATTAAAAAAAAATAAGGTTTATTTATTTTTGAGAAAGAGAGAGAGTGTGTGTGAGTACAGGAGGGGCAGAGAGAGAGGGAGACACAGAATCTGAAGCAGTGTCCAGGCTCTGAGCTGTCAGCACAGAGTCTGATGCGGGGCTCGAACTCACAAGCCTTGAGATATGACCTGAGCTGAAGTTGGATAATCAACCGACTGAGCCACCCAGGTGCCCCAAAACATGGAACATTTTAAATCCAATCTTCCTTGCTTTTACATCCTTATTAGTAGCTTATGTATCAGTTAGGTACGTATTGGCTACTTAACCAATAACCACAATTATTTATTGTTTTCAACAGTAAAAAATCATTTTCACTCAAATGTCTGGATCAGGTGGGTATGACTGAGCTGGGCTGGGCTTGGCTAGACTAAACTTTGGGTCCAAGCTATGCATTAGCCAGATCTTCCTCAGATGTCTCTCATCTTCCTCAAACATGGAGGTATGCTCTGTAGCACACTCTTCACGTTGCAAAAAGCAGGAAAGCAAGAGTAAGAACAACAAAGATGCACATTTCAAGACTTTTCTTGTATTACATATGTTAGCATTCCATTGACCAAGGCAAGTTACAGGTTGAAGCCCAACATCAATGAGGTGCAGAAATATATTCCTCCCAGGCAGGTGAAATATAGAGCGAGGGAGTATTTGCTGAACAACAATCCAATCTAACACATCAAATTATTTTAGTTCTTCTTTGCATTGAGATGTCTCCCAAATCAGTCTTTTCATAACATTTAGTATAATTTGATTTGCCTATATCTTCCCCTATTTCTTGGCTCCAAATGACTACTTGAATTTTTTTTCCTTTTTACTCAGTTCAACTTCTCTCTTATTCCATAGTTCTTTCAGCAAATGTTCTTGAGTAGTAAACTTTCATTGTCTTTGTTTAGAGATGTGTTTTGAATGATAATTTAGCTAACTGTAGAGCAGAATTCCTGGAACTTGGGTTCAACAATTAAGTATTGAGTATTTTACAGCATTAAAATATAACTTGGATTCAACAGCCATGCCAAATATTTTGTATGAAACTTAAAATGTGATTGGAAATGAAAGGACCTTAAAACATGGAATGAGCACATCTAGGTGTGCTTAGGCAAATAAGAGGACTTAGAGCTGTCAAATCTCCCTGAACCTCCCTCGGCAGCAGAAGCAGTCTCTATTGTCTGTGAAGACAACCATTTCTTTGCTTGAGGATCCTGTCATAACCTCATTAGCAGTCTATTCTCAACACCTCCAATAGTCTTCATTGCCTCCAGACCTATAACCACAGTCAAATCCAAGCATGCCTTGGGAAAAAGTACAAAATCTGACCACACCTAGTGAACTGTGAGATCTTGCTAATTTGTGTTGACGAATTTCTGAGGAATATGAATTCTAACAATGTTTAGTCAAGTGGGATGGATTAACATTGGCTCAGACCAAAGTTATCAACATGATGTACTTGTCAGAAATTCCGAGTGATGTATAAGCTCTGATAGCTGAATCTAAAAGTTAGCTTGTTTGCTTAAATGAAACCTGGACTCAGTGATGGATTATGGCAGAGGGTAAGATGCCAAAATTTCCCTTGCATAATGTAGGGAAAACAATCCAGAAACATGGGAATGTCAGCATGTATACATCTTATGTATCTGGCACATCCACCTTGCTATCAGGTCCATCAGAAGGACCCAGAGTGCACTTTCTTCTTTAAGACATTGAGCAATGCATGAGAAGAGGCCACTAACATCTTTGAATAGCAGCACTCTCATGAACTGTAAAATCTGGCCTATGTAGGCCAGGGAAGATAGTGAGAAACGCACTTTCTGATTTCAAAGGGTATGATGGGATCTTGAAGTGCCAAAGCTAAGTAGGTAAGATTACCTGGTAGACAGCAGAGATACAGATTAGCTATATCTCTTATTTGCAATATGTATTCTATTCGGAGAGTTTTCTTAAAGAAGACAGTGTTCTCCATGACCCCCCCCCATACACATTCATACACACACATAGATGTGCACAAAAAAATCTGACTCTAGTTCTTAAGATGACATTCTTGCCACTATTATGAATGTGAAAAACACTTTGAGTGAAATATCAGGACAATTTAGTGACTTGTAATAGGATCTTAAGTAGAATCCCTTTATGTTGCCCCAGAACTGGTTACTAAGACCCACAGTTCAGAAAAAGAAGCCTCAAGTAACTTCACCCCTCTCCTACTATAATCTCAGCTGCAATCTGTCCTATTGTCCATATAAAGAGAAAATACAGGAAGAGAGAGTGCTGTGGCTTTTATTTACCTTCCCACCCCCACCTCCACCCCATAGGCAGAAGAAGACAATGTGATGGGAGGGAGGGGTGCTTCCCTTCCCAAAGACCAATAAGAGAAGAACTCCAAGAAAATCACTCATAAACAATTGAAAGTACCTGCCAGATTTGGAGAGTGGTATCCCATCCAGTTCAGCTGATGCATTTGTTGTTTTGTTGAAACTATCAGAGCCAAGAAAAATATAATTGGAAAATGACCACCAGACAAAGACAGGAAGGTAATGTGGCAGCCAGCAATTCTACCATTTATCATTGCAGGGCTGCCTAAATTTCCTAGGGTCCAAGAAACACAGATGTAAGGTTTGCTCCATCTTGCTAATACGTAAGATGAGAAAGCTTACTGAGAAAGGGGAAGATCAGCATAGAGTAGCCATGGAGAATAATCACAGGGGCTTAAAGGTTCTGGAAAAGGAAAATCTGACCAATATTGGTACAGGA
The DNA here is from genome assembly GCF_028018385.1 of Neofelis nebulosa. Taxonomy (NCBI): domain Eukaryota; kingdom Metazoa; phylum Chordata; class Mammalia; order Carnivora; family Felidae; genus Neofelis; species Neofelis nebulosa. The sequence goes on from NC_080783.1 coordinate 23,797,425, forward strand.
AGCTCCAGGAAATGGAATCTTCTCCAAATGTCATTAAGAATAGCAAAGTTTTGACTACTCATAGAAAGCAGTAATTTAAAAATATACAATAAAACCTTTTTTTGTGTTTGGGTGCTATGGAGTTCAAAAGATTCAACAAATAGTTTACAGATCCATAGATTTATAAAGGAAAAGGATGAGCCTGAAAAAAGATGATCCAAAGAAGAAATAACAAAGAGTCCGAGGTTTCAACTTTGGGTGACTTGGAAAATGATGATTTTCCTGAGCAAGGAAAGGGAAAAAGAGGATAAGTTGGAGGATGCTGGAATAACTTATGGGTTGGACATTTGAGTTCCACAGAGTGCTGGGAATTCCAAATGGAAATATCCAGGAGGTAACTGGAAGTGCATGAAGGAAGGTAAAAAGGAGGTCAAGGAGTACAGACATGGCAGTGATTCGGAAAGGGATGATCACCAAATATATGAAAAGGAATACATTTTCCATAGTAGGTGTTTATTAATGGCATACATACATCTCTCTAAATCATAATGCAGGGTTCCTTTTGTCTACTACAGGTCACAAACAGAAAATTTAAATATTTAAATATTGCATAATGTAATGATGGAAAAATCAAAACACAGAGTGGACTGCACCTTTTAACTATTCTTATTACTTCATTGATGAAACCCTAAGCTCTCATATTTGATGATAGCTGTTATATTTATAATAAAATCCCTTCTATTTTTTTTATGAAAAGGACATTTTTTTTCAAGAAAGCCAAACTTTGTTGAAAGATCCTGTCACTTAATAACTCCAGCTTTGCTATTTAAACAGCCTGGATTTGTCCTTAATGACCAGACAAGTGTCTGTCACTGTAAAATGAGGCAAGTCAAACTTTTAACTTTTGCAAAGTTACAGTTAACTTTCTGAGAACCATTCTTCACAGGAATGAGGGAGCAAAAGGATCAGGGCCTAATTTCCTAGATATATAATCTTTCTCAACCAAAAATATATGCTTTATTTATTTTTTCTATAAATTTGTCTATTATCACTTGAGCTTCATTCACAAAAACTAAACAATTAGACTGTTCGTTTGAAACAGGAGAGATGTGTGAATCTGGATGTTCATGGGGTTTAATAAAGCATACCCTAATATGAATAAAGAAAAAGAAAACTTCTATTCTGAAAGCAAGGGTGTTTTCCCCCCCGTGGCACTTTATGACACTTGGCAGCTCATTATCACACTTCACAGAGTCTCGTGTCAGCATGTCAGATTTCTCTAAATTTTGACAGAATTAAAGTAGTGCCGTTTGATATAATTGATATTGTACAGTTAATCAGGCAGTGGCTCCATAACAGAGTAACATTCTCAAAAGGCTTAATTACTGAACTGTGAAGATTTACTGCCATCTGGAAGTTCCTTCCAAAGTTCTGTTCCTGAATTTTATGTAGGGTTCACAAAAATAACTTGGTCCATTTAGAAATCATGCCCTCGATTTGAAGATTAAAATTGTTATTTTTAGAATCTCATTTGGCCTAGAGATCATAGAAACCTTATGAAAAATAAGGGAGCAATGGCAAACGAGAATGAAGGAAATAAAAGTGGAAACTCTGGAAATTATTTTCTTTATGTCATGTTTAAAAGTACAGACTCTGGAGCCAGATGGCTAGATTTCAAACTCCAGTCCCACCACTTACTACTAAGCATGTGACCTTGGGCAAGGTATTTGAACTCTTTTGTGCCTCAGGTTATTAGTCTGTAAAATGAGGATAGTAAATAACACTTACATTATAGGGTTAGAGTAAGGACGAAATGTAATAATGTTTGAAACGTGCTTGGAATTATTCCTGTTGTGTTGTAAGAGCAACATAAGTGCTTGCTGTTATTGTTATTATTAAGATTTTAAAATTACTTTGTCCTCAGGATTGTTCTCATCCTAAGACACAAATACACCATTTGAAAGATTCTTCTAGCTAGTAAACTTCCCATGTGTAAAAAGTTATAAGTTAAACATAAAGTAGCACCATCACTTCTCAGGAATCTGATAGCCAGGATCCCTGCTTTTGAGTAAAAGGTTGAACTAGATTTTCTCAATTTCATCCTGGCCTAAAAATCTATGATTCTGTAATACCAATTACAACAAGTGCTATGGACTGAACTGTGCCCCACCGGAATGTATATTGAAGCTATAACCCCCAGTGTGATAGTATTTGGAGATGAGGCCTTTGAGAGGCAATTAGGTTTAGATGAGGTCATGAGGATGGGGCCCTCATAAGGAAATTAGTGCTGTTATAGAAGACACCAGAGAGCTTGCTTTCTCTGTCTCTTCACCATTTGAGGACACAATGAGAAGGAAGCCACCTGCAAGCCAGGAAGAGAGTCCTTGCTAAGGGACTAATTGAATGGCACCTTGGTCTTGGACTTCTGTGAGAAATAAATTCCTACTGTTTAAGGAGACTGATACAACTGATAAGGTAACTGGTAAGAAATTTCAGAAAAGGAGGCTTTTGTCCAGAAGAAACATTAATTCATCATTCTTTATCTTGCTGATGCAGAAGAAGATGCTATGAAGGAGAATAAGAACAAGAATGAAAAGGAGCAGACGATAGAGAAGGAGGAGAATTATTGTTGTTGTGGGAATTCTCTATTAGTAGGAAGTTGGAAATAATTTCTGGAGAGAAAGTGAGGTCTCCTGTAGCCTGTGTAGAAGGCCAAAAGGATATAGCAATATAAATAGGAAGAATAAATGATAAAGAAGTACATTAGTCATTCCCAAGAATGAGAAAATTATTGATTTAGACAAAACAGAATTGATTTTATAAAACCAGGTCATACATTGCTGATATAACCAGATTTTTCAACTTCATATTTATTGTGAATATTTTTATATCTCCATATATCTTTCTATTATTGTGTTTTTTGTTAGGGATCCATAGTGTTTCACTGAACACAGTTTATTGAATAAATCCTGAATAGATAGGAATTTATCAATTGCTTTCCTTTGTTTAATGATATGATAAACATTCTTATGACTCTAGTATTGGACACCTCTTAAGCACTTCTTCAGATTCTTTAATTCTTACCTGGTTTTATCAGGTGACAACTATACAGTAAAATATCTGACCCGTTTCACATGGATGCAAACAGAGAACATCATTTCTCAGGTACCTGTGATCAGCCTTTCATCTCTCAATTTTCCATTGAGTCCAAGGCATGGGATTCCAAGAAACCTCCTGGTGCCCATACCTCATGGGATGAAATTCTGATCAATAGGAGTGAACCTGGTGGATGTATGCTTATCGCCTTTCTATCCCAGGATAGGAAGACCTGATAAGAATTTTATAAGGTTTCTCAGTCCTACAGGAGTTAGCTACCAACTGTCCATAGCGATTTTCCTCTTTATCTTCTTTGCTTCCCTTGTGCAAACTTTGCCAAATAAAGCATGTATACTAAGCGTTTGTTTTAGGTTATGCTCTCTGGGGAAAACAAATCAAGAAAGATGATATTAGAAATGAACTTAGAATCATATCATCACAGTAAGATTTTGGAGCTGGATTCTTCAATAGTCAGATACTAATGAGGACTCCCCTCTTCCCCGCCACACACAGTCACAGATGACATCACAATTACTAAGGCTTTCTCCTTTTGTAGATTGAGATGAGGTGTAGGTAGAAGGTGAGACATCTCAATGGTATGGAGGCAATTATAGCTACAGTTATAAGGATTGTGGTATAAGTCATCTTTTGTTCAATGTATTAGAAATCTTAAAAAATAAAAGAAAATGAAGTCTCATAATAGCCAGTTGTCAACTCTAACAAACTGAAAGTCAGAGATTCACTACGGAAGCTCTGAAGGAGAATCTCATCTCCTCCAGCTACTGTGCCCACTTAGCTGAAAATCAGGCTTAGGATACAAGTTTAAGAGTGGCAAAGTTTAAATGAAATTTTGAGGCAGCATCTGGACAGAACTTCTATATCAGAATTGGGGCCCTGATAGGGAAAGTGTTGGAGTTGAGAACTGAAATGAGAACATTTGGATGGTCTCACATTCTCAACCTGATATTCTGCAGAGGCAGCACCTTTGTCAGAAGAGAGGATTCTTCCATTGTGTGGAGAACCTGCAATGACCTCATCTGAGTCTCGTGCCTTGCAAGATGATGCAAGACCTGCCACTGAAATGCTTTACTGTCTCCAAGTCAGTAACCAGGGTCAAATCACGGAGTGACTACCATGTATACTTCCTGCTCTTAGGAGAAATCGTAGGACCTGGATAATATGTATTAGCAGGATTCAGGAGAACATGTAGGAATGGCTCTTCAGCATGAATTATGAAGGTTTTAGAATATAGATTGCAGAACATTTTTTGACATAGGAGTAGTATCCATAACCATAATTCATATCCATAATTCAGGATTCAATGTCTTGTCAGGAATGTCTGGAACTGGTGCTAATACTCTCATGGGATGGTTTCTTGCAACTTGCACTAAAGCAAACAAGATGATGGTAGATGTGAGAACTTGCTTGCAAGGCTATTAAGAAAGTGGCTAAAAATTTCATGGAGATGGCAAGGAAAATGGATTTATTATGTGAATCCAGAGAACGCATGTGGTAGATTACATTTCCCCCAAATGGCCACATCATTATGTCCCACCCCACATATTATTCTAGGAACCTGCCACTCTTCCATCAAGAGGTGGTAGTTTGAATCTAGGCAGCTTTGTGACCATTTCAGTGAATAGAATGCAGTAAAATGACATTACAAGATTTCTGAGATTATGTTCCTAGTTGTTATACTATAAATAACATCACTAATTGGATCTGGTGAGGAGCTGGTTCCCCAGAAAGACCCATGGTTGTCAAAGGTTGAACAATACAATCCACAAAACTTCAGGAGTCTGTCACATCTATAAAGTTTGTAGGGGCCCACTGATTTGAGAGCATGTTACAGTATCCTCTTTAAGTAAAGACATAAGCATGTGAACCAGACACCCTATGTGAACCACTCTGTTTCACCAATACCTCTATATCATTTCAAACCTGTGACTTCAAGGGGGTAGAGGGTCTTCTCTAAACACAAACAGTTGCAAAAATGAAAGTAATTGGACTGCTTCACAGATGGGTCAGCACAGTATTGTGATGGACTGACACTGTGGGTACCTGGGTGGCTCAGCCAGTTAAGCGTTGACTCTTCATTTTGGCTCAGGTCATGATCCCAGGGTCACAGGGTCAAGCCCCACATCTTGCTTGGGACTCTCTCTTCCCTGGCACACATTCTCATTCTCTCTGTCTCTAAAATAATTTTTTAAAATGCGCTGACACTGCATTGTACCATCACTCAGGATGACTTAAGTGACACTAGTGAAGGGAAATTCTCCCAAAGGGAAGGTGGTGAGCAGTGCATTTACTTCAATTCAAATAGAAAAAAAAAAAAAAGATATATAGAAAGCCTTAGGCAGTGGCAATGGCTAGGTTGGTTTTTTAGTGATCTAAAAACAAGTTCAGAAAATTAATGAGAAGTGGGGCAGCTGGGTGACTCAGTTGGTTAAGCTTCCAACTTTGGCTTCAGTCATGATCTCACAGTTCATGAGTTTGGGTCCCACGTTGGACTCTGTGCTGACAGCTCAGAGCCTGGAACCTGCTTCAGATTCTGGGTCTCCCTCTTTCTCTGCCCTTCCCCTGCCTGTGCTCTCTCTTTCTCTCTCACTTTCAAAAATAAATAAACATTAAAAAAAAGAAAGTTAATAAGAAGTAAATCTGTTAAAAAGGTATATGCACTGGACACAAAGAATGAAGATTTGTATTCAACATCAGTGCCCGCTAGAGCACATCCACCACAAAGAATACTCTGTGGATGTCAACTTCCTTCTCTCCTTCACTGTACTAGCTCTAGGAGAGCAGTGGCTATCATGGCAGGATTAGAGACTAGGCCTCTCTGTCAATACTGTGCTGCTGAATAACTAACCTGTGGGCAGAAGAGATCAACACATGATCTAGCATCATTCCTTGAGGAGATAAGCCAGCCAGCTTATGGCGGGTTGATTACATTGGATCCATTTCCACTCTGAGGGCCAAGAGCTGGCTGTGGGAGAGGGAAATCTTGAACTGGTGATGAAGAATGGAAGTGATACATAGCAATTACATCTGTGGACTAGCAGTGTTAGTGGAAGTTGTGAAGTGTTTTGTTTTGGTTTTATTTACTTTGCTTGCTTGTTCTTCACTCATATTAAGTCTGTCTACAAACTGTGACTGTCATCGCCTTGAAAAAGGTTGTGGCAAATTTGACTTGTACATTTTGTCTTTCAGAGAAGAAGTGAAGACAACTTATTCTCACAAAAAAAGGAGACCAATGTCATAGTAGGGGAGATGAAGGACATAGTAATGGAGGACACGAACAGATCTATGTTGCAAGGAATGGATTTTGTTGAATATATCCTATGCACCACAACAGATCCTCTCACCCTCATTCTCCAGGCAATTCAAGGGCATTGATAAGCTTCAGCTAAGTGCAACCTGACAGCACCTCACCTCAGGCACAGGGGGAGTGATCCTCAAGCTGGACTTGAGACACTAGGATGGGGATGGATAAACATTAGCTGTTTGTGTACAACCTGGAAATGTGGTAGCACTAACTCCCTGTGGGGTGAACTTTAACCCAGTGAGAGACAGGAGCAAGTATATAAATGCTGCCCCTTTTCCCCTCAGATAGAAAGCCTGAGATACATTTTATATGGCTTCCCAGATACCCTTGCAATATCAAGCAACCTCTTGCCCATAATGGTGAGAATCAGTATTGCATCCTTAAGCCCGCTTTCCTTCCTTCCTTCTCTTGCTCCCCTGCCTTCATTCCTGCTCCTTGGGATAACACTGAAATAAAGGACTCATCCTTACAACTTTGTTTCAGGGTCTGTGTTTGGAGGACACAGGCAAAGACACTAAATTTCTTCATATATTTATGTTTCCTTAAGATAAATTCCTATATCTGGAATTGCTGAGTCAAAGCACATTTTTAAGACTTAAATGCATATTGCCAAAATTGCTCTTCAGAAAGATTTTACAATTCACTCTCATGCATTCTTATTGCCATGAGGTATATACGAAAGTGGCCATTTCCCCATGTACTCATTAATAATTGGCATTGTTTTTTATTATTCTGTAATTCAGTATGTAAAAATGATATATATTTGTTTTAATTTTTATTTTTCTATATAAGAATAAATTTCTACTTTATTCAATAAGCATATGATTATTGTCCACTTGTGTATATTTAGAAAAGTTTATATGCTTTGAGAGTGTTTTATCATTTTTTAATGCAATTTCAAGAGATCTTTATTCACTAAAGTTATGAATAAATCCGTTATCTTTCTTATTTGGTGGATGTGTTTTTTCCAGTTTATTGTTTGTCTTTGGTTTTCCTTATGATGCTTTTGGATCCACAAACACTTATTGTTGTTGGTTTGGAGGTCGGTTCCATTGCTCTGGTTCCTATTGTACCAAAATTATTTTGTTTTGTTATGATAGTTTTTAGTGTTTTAATATCTTATAATGTTAACTTCCTATTTTCTTTATTCATTTTTAAAGACTTTCTTGGCTATTCTTATACAGTAATTCTTTCTAAAATCCCACTTATAATGTTAAATTGAGCAAACGATTCCGGATATCTGAATTAGGTTTTCACATAACTTTCATTTTGCCTTATTTCCACTGTGAATTATATTTACAAATTGAAAAAGCATTTAATGTCTTGAATAAACTCTACATGGTCTTTTTCTTTTCTTTTTTTTCTTTTACTTGACAGAAAGAGAGTATGAGCGGGGGAAGGGGGCAGAGAGAGACAGAGAATCTTCAGCAGGCTCCACACTCAGCACAGAGCTCAACATGGGGTTTGATTCAGGGCTCAATCCCATGATCCTGGGATCATTACCTGAGCCAAAATCAAGAGTCAGATGCTTAACCAACTGAGCCACCCAGGCACCCCTATATGGTTTCTTTCTATTCCCACTACTGCTACATTAGTTTGGACCCTTATCATTTTTGTATCTCTTTTATTACAATGGCCTCCCCAAAAGACTCAATACCTTACAATCTTGTCTCCTCTCCAAAGCCATAGGGTTTTCTTCAAAGGATCAAATCTGATGAGTTTCTTGGTTCTCCACACCCTTCAGTATGAACCCCATTAGACGTAATGTATAAGACTCTTCATAAGCTAGACTTTGGATTTGTCTCCTACCCCATCCCTCACCATTTTCTTTCCCTTCTCCCATCCCAACCTAAAGTGGGCCTCTATAGTTCTTTAGTTGTTCCCAGAATGGCCAATACACTCTGCCCTTGGTGCCGCTGCCCAGGTTGCAGTCCACAAAAGTATCTCATCCTTCTACTGGTTACCTGCCTATCTAATGTCTATTCATGATACTTGGCTCAGCTTTCATCCTCTCTAAGATGCCTTTCCTGATCCAATTTTGAATTTGTTTTCTTTCCTATGTATTTCCACCACATGTCATACATGCTGCTAGCTGTTTTTTTTTTTCTAATGTTTATTTATTTTTGAGAGAAAGAGTTAGAGCATGAGCAGGGGAAGGGCAGAGAGAGAGGGAGACACAGAATCTAAAGCAGGCTCCAGGATCTGAGCTGTCAGCACAGAGCCTGATGTGGGGCTCAAACTCATGAGCTGTGAGATCATGACCTGAGCCAAAGTCAGAGACTTAACTGACTGAGCCACCCAAGCACCCCAGATACTGCTAGCTTTACAATGTTTTTAGCTTTACAATGTTTATATTGCATAGTCATTGTTGTCAAATCTTTGGAGTCAAGGATGATGCTCGGAGTCAAGGATGATGCTCAGAGTCCAGCACAGCATCTGACAAATAAAACTCAGTTAACATATGATGGTTGATAGAATGAATAACTCTCAGTTTTCATATCTTAAAGATGAGAATGCTATTTCAACCAACAATATGATACAATAGTAAAATTAAATAAACATATGAGAGGAGTTTGAACACTGTTAATTGGTATAGAAACACAAGATGAGAATCAAAGACATAAAGTTATACACCTAAATGATCAGTGTGAGAGAGTTGTTACTTCCTAGGATAAAAAAGATAACGTAGGGGCGCCTGGGTGGCTCAGTCGGCTAAGCGGCCGATTTTGGCTCAGGTCACGATCTCACAGTCCGTGAGTTCGAGCCCCGCGTCGGGCTCTGTGCTGACAGCTCAGAGCCTGGAGCCTGTTTCAGATTCTGTGTCTCCCTCTCCCTGACCCTCCCCCGTTCATGCTTTGTCTCTCTCTGTCTCAAAAATAAATAAACGTTAAAAAAAAATTAAAAAAAAAAAGAATGTAATCATTTACATATTTTGTTTAAAATCCATTGATACTCAGGGTGCCTGGATAGCTGAGTCAGTTGAGTGTCAGACTTCAGCTCAGGTCATGATCTCAGGGTTTGTGGGTTCAAGCCCCACATTGGGCCCTGTGCTGACAGCTCAGAGCCTGGAGCCTGCTTCCAATTCTTTGTCTCTCTCTCTCTGCCCCCTCCCCCCCCCCCCCCGACACACTTGTGCTCTGTCTCTCTCTGTCTTTCAAAAATAAATGAATGTTTAAAAAAATTAAAATCCATTGATTCACAGGAATAATTTTGAGTTTATAAATATTTCATTTTGGATTTTTTCCATTACTACTTAAAAATGTGCTTAAGATACAAAATCATCATTATTTCCACCCAACCGTTATATTTTCTGACATTCTGAAGTTTAGAAACTTTCCTTTGTTAAAAGGTTATATTTTGCCTTTTTTTTTTTTTTACAAATCATTTTTATCAATTACTTCAAAAGAATAAATCATATAAATATATATATATTTTACAATCTGGAAACTGCAGATATTTATATTCGTTTGGGAATGCTTTCAAAGGGCAAGTACACATTCTGAATAACAAGTTACATAGTAAATGAGTATAGCAAAAGTTGGAACTCCTGATCATAAATGTCTATACTGCTGACATTCTTAACACATGAAAAAAGGAGTATGGTGTGGAAAGTTTTTAAGCTACCTGTTAAAAAGAAGTATATACATGGATTGAGAAACTGTGATCTCCTTAAACCTTTTAAAAATTAGAGATAAGTTTTTACAGTAGCAAATGTACCAAGCTGATTTATAGAAGCTATTCCATTTTACTGAAGGTTTCAAATATTTTTCTCTGGTAATACATGTACACATTCTTGCCTTAATATAAATTTTATTTTGTAATTCCTTAACAGTTATTTAATGCAACATGGTTATGATAAGTTTATTGGGGGCAAGATTTGTTTAAGAACTAATATATAATTTAAGAAACAAGACAGTGATATGAATCCTGTGACCACTTAATGCATATTTATTGAATAAGTATCTACCTAAAATATTCAGAAAATTTTCATGAGACTTTGCTTCTGATTTCCTTCTATTATGATCTTCCAAAAATGTATACTTATTCCCATAGTGAGTCTTAACTTTTGGATTGCTTAAATTACTCTTATAGTTTTGCTTCTTTTTAAATGTCTTAATATCTTAAGCAACTGACATTTCTTTGATCTCTCTTTTGACTCTCTTTGCTAATGTTAGAGCTATGTATCATATATTTGAAGGAACAATTTTTGTCTTTCTAAAAAGTAAGACATATATAATGGAACTTTTCAGTACACTACTTGACTCAAAATGTCATGAATTAAAATGATATGTTCCTCAGGAAAAAGCAAAGCACTTCTGTTGAATATGTGTTAGGGGAAAGAATACGCAGTAGTTGTAGTCAGGAAGCTTTCAAATATTAAACTTCCCTTGCTCTTATCAATTCTCATGCCCACCCTTTTTGCTTGTTTTTATTTTTCTTTCTCACTTCCAGGATGTGTATTTCACCTTCCACAGGGTCTCTAGCCCTTATACACTTCATTCCCTATCTTGTAAATTTCCCTGTCCTTTCCTGCTGAATCCTTACCGCCAAAAAACTTCATCCAATAGGTATGAAAGCAAAACGTGACGATGGGGCTGCACATCTGCACATATCGCTTTTGCAGGAAAACAAAAAAGTGTTATAGTTGGGAGTATGATGTGTAATCAAAACCTAATAACCATCTTATTCTTGTCGATTTCTTCTTCACTACTAAATACAAAAGTCATACACATTGGTACTTAAATGGACTCATGATAAATAAAAAAATTTTTTTTTTTCATTATTTGGCACAAGGCTTGCTGAAAGTAGTTCAGTATGCTGTTTCACTCCCATTTGAAATGCCAGCATGGAATTTTTAGCATCATGGGTATGTGTGGGATCAACACAACAGACTGAGTATTAAGTCCGTAAAAAGTGAACTTTGCATATTTTTAAATATACTTGTTAGGAAGCAAAAAAAAACGATTTAAAAAATTTTGACAAAGTCACATAATACAGAGTATAATAAAGATTTCCAACAAAGAATTTCTAATATATATAATATGGACATGTTTGATCTTTTAAAATGAAATATTCCCCTTAAAAAAAGGAACTCAAAAGCTTGTTGAGTAGGCAATACTTCATGTATTAGGAAAGAGAGAAATCACTCAAAACTTCCCTTAATCTTAATAGCTGGTGTTATCACTTTTAAAAATCTGATGCACATTTCTGCACATTAGGGATAGACATCAACGTAAAGAGAAACATTGTGGGGCAAACTCTTCACCTCCACCATCCAACTGTATTTCTCAAAATCTTTCTCATCAGTGTCAAGGGGCCCTTTTCTGTTATCACATTTCATCTACAGACAGAGAAAGGTTTCACAGGAAAGCTTTGAGTCTGTTTTCCCCAAATGTTTAAACCTATACAGTCTTTAAAAGGCCTTTTTCCTATTGTCTATGCCTCCTTAAGCAAGAGTCTTTTATCTACTTTTATTTTTTGTCAGTTAAAAAATATGTTTTCTAGATACTTTAAAAAATATATTTCAATATACTTTTAATTTCTACAATAGTCGATTAAAAATAAAAAGAGCTTTCTTTTCTGATTAGCAAAATATTATATGTTCAATGTAAACAGTTCAAGCTACATATAATAATTTTCAACATACATACTTCTATTTATATGTTTTACAAAAATGGGAACATAGTCTAACCTGCTTTTTTTTTCACTTAACATTATGTCTTAGAGATTCTTGTCCATAATCCAGGGAATTGATTATTTCTTAATGAGTGAACAGTATTCCATTGTGTAACTGGTGTCTTAATTGGTCCATCCAGTCCCCTATTTCTTAACATCAAATTTGTTTTCTATTTTCATTCCCTGTAACAACTTACCTTCTTGTAAATTCATTTATGCCCCGCCCCCCACCAATAAAACTATTTCTTCAGGATGAAGTCTAAGAAGGGAGAAGGCATACACATTCTTTTAATATGTTGCAAATTGCCAAAGTACCCTACACAGGATTTATATCAGCCTACTTTCCCACCAACACTGTGACATACTGTTATATATTTGTATCTCCTTGGTCTTGCCAATGCCCGGTCTTAGCAATTATTTTTAATCAAATTAATGAAAAATTAGACTTTTATTATTTTCTTTGAATTCCTTTTATTTCTTGTGAAATCCATGACTGTTTTCTGCCTTTCAGATAGTACTTAGAAAATACTTCCTGTTATTTTCTCACAAAGCATTTTCTCTGTGCACATGCATCCCTGGTGTCTCTTATTCTTCTCATAAGGACACTAATCATATTGGATCAGAGCCCCACCATTATGACTTTATTATCTTAACTACATCTTTAAAAGCACTGTTTCCAAATATAGCCACATTGGGGGTTAGGCTTCAACACATGAATTTTGAGGACACAGTGAAAAGGCAGCCATCTGCAAGCCAAGGAGAGAAGCCTCAATAGAAACCAAAGCTTCCTGCACCTGGATCTTGTATTTCCCCTCCAGAACTGGGAGGAACAAATTTCTGTGACTTAAGCCAGTTTGTGGTATTTTGTTACGGCAGTCTGAGCCGTCTGAGCTGACTAACATATCTCCCCACCTCAAGATTATAACATTATTGACCTAAATTTTCTTCTCATGCTTTATGATCTCATTTTTTCAATTAAAATCTGATTTTAAATGTGAAATAAGATTAGGATACATTTTGGTGTAAATGGGAGTAGGGCTTCAACTTTATACTTTTACAAATGTAAGCCATTTGTTCCAAAATATTTTTTTGGAGATGTCATTCAATGCACTGATTTGAAATGTCACCTATAGTACTTGCTAAATTCCTACTTGTGTCTGCTTCTGGACTCTTTAATCTCTTCCATTGATATGCCTGTTTCTTATGCTATTATCACACAGTATCAATTATCATCCTGTTATCACACTGTTTCAATTGTCACATCTTAGCAATAGGGTTTAATATGTCTGGTAAATTCCTAATCATCACTCTTCCTTCTCAGAATGCTTCTGCATAATCCTACATATTTAGTTTTCCAAACAAATTAGGATTATATTCTCATGTAAGGAAAGCAAAAACAAACAAACAAAACAGAGAAGGTCCCTATTTACAAATAAATTCACAGAAAATTCATACCTTTACAATACCTATCCTCCCAAAAATGATATGCAATGTCTTTCCATTCATTCTAATACCCTTTGAAGTCCTTTATTTAGTTGGTCAGTTTCTGTTTTTCTTTCTTACAGGTTGTATATATTTCTTGACATCCTTTGGGTACTAGACCTGGACTTTGCATGGGGAGATGAGATGCCCTGCTCGGTTGGTGTGAGTCTGAAATTTACCCTTCCTTCTTAAGTCTAGCTTATTTCTAAAAAACATCATTCTTGAAGAACTTTGGTAGGCTTCTGGTCAATTTTGTTCTTGAAAGCTCCATTGTTTAAAATACAGAACCAGAAATTTTGAAATGAGCGACTTCTCCCTGCATTGCTACAGCCACCTTGTCACTGATTCTCAGTAGCTGCAAACGTGACCTGAGAACAGGCCTGCAAAGCTTTGGTTGCTTAGCAACAAATGGGACTAGCTCCTCCTTTCCCCATTCTTCTAGAAATAAAGGCTTAAGCCTCAGGGCCCTGAAGGGAAACATCAGTAGTAAAGGGCCTTTCTTCCTTAATCTGCCTTTGCTTACTTCCAAAAGCCCTTGCTGCATTCCAAGCTTTGGTCACAGGATGGATTTATAAAGGGAAGTCTCATCACAAGTGGGAGAGGATCTGCACTGGAAAGTAGCTCATAGAGGCTAGGGTGCCAAGAATTCCCAGCTCTCCTCATTCTCTATCCAGGATAACATTATTCCCTGTCAGGATCCCAATTTTAACAACAAAACACAACAAAACAAAACAAAACAAAACAAAACAAAACAAAACAGCTTAACAGAGGACTCTGATGTTGTCACATAGTGGTCTCAGAGCAGGAAGCAAGGGTGGCAACCACTTCCTGCAACAGAGATGTACCATATCCAGACATTTTCCTGTCTGTTAGCCACAGAGAAACCCAAACCCAGGGCAAGCTTCTTTCTATGTACCTCTTCTTTTGCTGTACTTCATTTAAGGCTATAAGGAGCTACCAGTCACTCCAACACTCTTCGACTCAGCTCGTGAAATCCCCCCAATTTAAGAAATGAATCTACTCCTCTCCCAAACCTTTTTCAGTCAAGACACAGTGCAGGCCATTAGCCACCAGCCAGACCGTGGCCTGGTTGTCCTTGCTTAGGTGTCCACCTCTGATCCAACCTGCTGTAGCTAGGGACAAGCCAAAGGATGAAGAGTATGGCCTTTATCCCATGTTTGGGATAGCCCTGCACAGAGTGAATGTGACTGGGTAATAGCAGTTAACTTTTCTGTTGTTTTCTTTGTTTCAGTTTCCTCTCTTTTATACACCATAGAGACAGTTTTCAACCTAATTTGAGGGTGCATCTTTTCACTAAATGAGTTGTTTAACCCCATTTTCATTTAGACTTAATAATATTTAATAAATAAAATTTAATAATAGTAATACTTAATTTAATAATTTAAACAAAATGCAATAAATTATTTAATTTAATAAAAGCATTTGGCATTTATGGGATACTTAGTATGTGGTAGGTGCTATCACAATCTCCTTTTATATAAGTGATATATTACCATTCATTCCTCACATGTTGGTGTTCATCATAGACAGGAACACTGCAGCACAAACAGGTTAAGAAACCTAATAGGACACATCTAGTAGTCAGTGAACTAGGATTGCAACCCACAGTAACTGATGCAAAGCGAACTTCTTCTGTCACCTTAGTTTGTTTTCCATACTTTGTCTGTTTCCTTTATTTTTAATGTTTTGCTTTATTTTCTTGTCCACCTCCTGTCACTATTTCAAACTTATCCTTTTATATGAGAGGAATGCCCTCCTTCCACGGAAGGAACTCAGGCAATTCTCAAAAGGCCAGATCAGAGAAGCAGTGAGGAGGGCCTGGGTGCTCACTTTACATTCCAGGGATGCCAGCAGGGCCTTGGAATGTTGTTGAACTATGGTAGGAAAGCAGCTCCAAGGCCTCATCCTCAGAGTTGGCCTGCAGCCAGAGGGATCTTTGATATTAGCAAGGCTTTGCCAGAATTTCCTCTACTTCCCATAAGGTTGGGAAGAAATGGCATCTTTTTTTTCTTAATTTTTTTTATTGTTTATTTCCTTTTTGAGAGAAAGAGAGACAGAGCATGAGCAGGGGAGGGGGAGAGAGAGAGGGAGACACAGAATCTGAAGCAGGCACCAGGCTCTGAGCTGTCAGCACAAAGCCCGACGCGGGGCTCAAACGCATGAACCTGAACCAAAGTCAGATGCCCAACCAACTGAGCCACCCAGGCACCCTTGACTTTTGTTTTTTAAATGTCTATTTTTGAGAGAGAGAGAACGCACAAGTGGGGGAGGAGTTAGAGAGAGGGGGACAGAGGATCCAAAGCTGGCTCTGCGCTGATAGCAGCAGGCCTGATGTGGGGCTCCAACTCGTGAACCTCGAGGTCATGACCTGAGCTAAAGTCAATGCTTAACTGACTGTGCCACCCAGGTGCCCGGGCATCTTCTTTTAACTTACTTCTACATTCTACACTATTTGGGAGAAAATCTTTGACATTGGCGGTCTGTGTTTGATATTATTTCCAGAGCAAGTGTCCTCCCGCTCATTCCACTCCACCTTACCCCTATATTTCCTTTATTTTGTACAAAAGTTACTTTTTTTGGTTGGGGATAGAATCCGTGCCCTTATGCCACCATCATTCTGGAATTGTTAGTTTCCTTTTGTTTCATCCTATTCTAGGTAATCTTTATTCAGTGATAACTATATGAGGAGCATTTTTCAGCTGCATAATACCATTAAAATATGCCTAAATATTTTAGAAATGAACCATCAGCAAAAATTTATTGTTTCTGTACACAGACTCCATCTCAGTGCCTAGAAACTAATGTTAAAGAAAAATAACAATAATGATAATAATAAATGGTAATGTTAATATTTTATATAATAAAACCATTAAGTATATGTATATATTATAAATTAATACTTATCTACCAGGAATCTAAATGTCATTATAAATGCTACATATTTATCAAAAAATCCCTTTGAGACCAGGAAAAACATTAAAAGAGCATTAACCTGCTATATGGCACAAAGTTCACCAGTTTCTCGTTTGCAGTTTGTATTCTGGGATGTAGTAACGACTTAGACTCTGGATGTCTGACAAAATTTCACCGACTCCAGTAAAAGTCAATGGAAGTTTTGCATGAGTCATATCATGTCCCTTAAGTTATTTAAACACTAAGTATGAATTTGGACTAATAGATAGAAGACAAATTGATTAAGGTCAAGCAGTTTATAATTAATGTGTAGACCAATAAGCACTGCAGAAAGTTGAATTCCAAAACCTATTCTAAAGTAGGACAAAATAATTTAAAAGTTAACTGGAAGAGCCTTCATTGAATTGTGCATTTTATTGAAAAAAGGCAAACAGCATAATGTAATGATGTCTTCTTTTTTTTAAATTTTTTCTAGTATCTATTTATTTTTGAGAGACAGAGAGACAGAGCATGAGCGGGGGAGGGGCAGAGAGAGAGGGAGACACAGAATCCAAAGCAGGCTCTAGACTCTGAGATGTAAGCACAGAGCCCGATGCGAGACTTGAACTCACTCACTGTGAGATCATGACCTCAGCCGAAACCAGATGCCCAACCAACCGAGCCACCTAGGCCCCTCCTCTCTTAAAAGTATCATACTAGCTGAAAAATGCTCATCCTCCAGAGCATGTGGAATTGACCGCTACAAAATTTCATTCTTGGAGTTCTACTACCACTAACGTGTATATACATATATTATACCTATATATGCATCTATATTCCATTAGTATTTCACAAACTAGTATAAGAAAAAACTTAAGTCTTTTTGCTACAGAAATAAAGCAGCAAAAAAAGTCTAAATATAATACTACTAAACCTCAAAAACACAGAATCCTTTCTCACCACTAAAGTCCTAAAAGGAGGATGCAACATGGTCAGAATTATTTCTGGTTTTGAAAACATCAATTACGAAAACCATTAGGATTGTGTTTTTACCAGCAACTGCTTACCACATATCTGGGAATTTGGTATAATTTTCACAAATGAGGTAGCTAATGCAGTTTTATGCTATAACTTACCTCAAAATAGTACCATAGCTCTCCAGGTGCGTCCTAGGTCTTGGAGGTATTGAGTACCACACAGGAAATTATATCTAAGCTCTGCAGGGCAAAGAAAAATATCACAAGTAGATCCATGAAAGGAAACACAGGTGAAGCAGAAAGAGAGAACAAAAAGAACAGAAAGAGGAATAAAAATTTAAAAAGAGAGAAAATCATGACTTCTATTTCACTATAAATTAATGGTTCTGGTTTTAATGTGAAATATTTTTCACTGCTATTTAGTTTTACCTCATACATCTTCCGGGTGGGGGGGGGGGAATCCCTTAAAAATTATGGCATATGATTGTAAGATAACCTTATGCCCTCAGTGAAAGGGTAATTAATTCAGACAGTGTTTAGCATCTACTTGTAACCCTGTGGTCCTTACATCCACCTGCTGACAAATCCAGTTCATAACTATTCAGAATATAATTTCTCCACACTGAATCATTTCCATAATAAATTACTTTTGTGGTTCTTTTATTACATCTAAAATTATTGCTTTAGTTTAAAAAATTAAGGTAAAATGGGTCTTCCTTACCATATTTTGAAAAGGCCTTTTAAAAATCTCCTTTAACCTGTCAGTCTCAACTTTAAGGACTGATCAAAACTAACCTATTGATATTTCCTATATACCAATATTGTCTTCCCCAAGAAGGTACCCAAAGCTTATATATAATTATTCAATGCAACCTGGTAATTTCTCTTGGAAACACAACTCCTGAGCCACCCACACCCCAGCAGCTATATACAGCGTGCCATCTTCTCAGTTCAACAAGAAGAAATTAAAGAATTTCAAGGTAATAAAAATAATCTTTACACGTATTGGAAAACATATTTAGAAAGTGGAATATTTCTAGCTTGTCTTTTTATAGCTGACACTGGTCTGGATAGAGTATATTTAAAAACAAAATAAAACAAAAAAAATGAAAAGGACCCAGAAAGAAGGACTACTGCTGTTTAACAAACTCCAATGTCTAAATAGCCAGACAGATAATACAGATGAATGAAGAAGGCCTGTGTAATAATATATGCATAGTCAAGTGCATAGTGGGGACTATGGCAAATTAAATGGAACAAGCTCTGTCTAAAGGAGTAGACTAATGTTCTGGTGCACACACACACACACACACACACACATTTTTGATGCAGAGCCATTCATTAAACTTTTATTAGCACATTCCTTCTGATCAACACTCATTGCCCAATATCCTCATTCAGTCCTGTGGCTTTAGAACCATTATCTCAAACAACAGCCAATGTTACATCCCAATCCAAACTACTCATCTGAACTCCATAGTGTCCTATCCAGCTGCCTATTTGACATCTGCACTTGGGCGTGCACAAGGCATCTCAACATAGCTAATTGCTGATCTTTGATTCTCCCTTCTGAAATCCAAATATGATCTCCCCTCATTCTTTTCCATCTCAGTGAATGGCTCCAGCATGCATAGTTTGTCAAGTCAAAACCTTCAAGCCATCTTTGAGAGTTCTCTTATTTCCTATCCTTAAATCTAATCCATGAGCAAGTCCTGTGGGTTTAACTTTTGAAATATGCTTGGAGTCAAACCACTTCTCCCTACATCCATCATTACTATTCTATCTGTACTCTATCATTAACTACTTTATCATTACTCTATCATTACTCTATCATTACTAGTTTATCTGTATTCTGAACAATTACAAACAACCTCTTAAGTCTCTCCCTGCTTCCATTCTTGTTTCTTCTCTCTTCTCTACACAGCAACTAGAAATTCTTCTAGGCACTAGAATAAATAAAATGTAAAGTGCCCCCAGACACCTAACCTCAGGATGATCTTAGCTGGGGAAAAAAGAGCTATTCAGTACTCTTCTACCTGAGAGTTTTGCCCTTTTTTTTTCCATCTCTCTCAATGCCACTAAATATGCACATCAGTCTCATCACAGCCACCACTCTGGAGCAGTCTATCATGATCTGATATGTTACATTTGCTCTCTTGTTAATTGTTCATCTTGTACTTTTAGCATAAAAGCTCCAGGAGGGTAGGCTTTGTCGGTGTTCTTCAAAGAGGCAAGAACTGTGCCAGGCACACAGTGATTGCTCAATAATGGGTGAATGGATGGATGGATCAATCCATTGATTGATGAATCAATGGCCAGATGCAAGGAAGGAAGGATGAATGAACAGTTAAAATCTAAATCCAGGCATCTAATCTCAAAGTTTATGCTTTTGCCATTAAACATCCTCACTCATAGAGAGTGTCAGGTTGTGAATGGCCTTAGGAGTTAAAACAAAGAACTTCAATTCTATTCTGAGAGCAAGAAGTTATTGAAGGTTTTTATTTTTATTTTTAATTTTTTTTAACGTTTATTTATTTTTGAGACAGAGAGAGACAGAGCATGAACAGGGGAGGGTCAGAGAGAGGGAGACACAGAATCTGAAACAGGCTCCAGGCTCTGAGCTGTCAGCACAGAGCCCGACGCGGGGCTCCAACTCACAGACCACGAGATCATGACCTGAGCCGAAGTTGGCCGCTTAGCCGACTGAGCCACCCAGGCGCCCCTATTGAAGGTTTTTAAATGGAAGAGTGACACGATTAGATTCACACTGAAGAAAGATTACTTTGAAAACAAAAAGAAGAAAGATTACTTTGACAGCATCCTTGAGAATATTTCAGTTGGAGGGAAACTGATTAGAAAGATTTGCAATAATCTAAGCAAGAGAGGCCAGTGGCCTGGAATAGAGTTGTGGCAATATAAAGGGAGTGAAACGGTGAAACAACAAATGAAAAAGTTGTTTTGAGGTGGATTCTTCAGGGATTGATCACCAATTGGCTGTGGGAGGTAAGCAGAGTGAGGAGTTAACATATGTGGTTATGGGTGTCATTCTCTGTAATAGATTGGCTTGGGAGATAATTAGTTCAGTGCGGTCCTGCTGAGTGTATGTCTGTAGGACATCACAAGGAGTTTTCATAAGGCAGTAATACAGAGGTCTAGCCTAGGGGTTTAGATTTTGAAGCCATTTACTATGCAGATTGTAATTGGAGCTATTGAAAAAGAGATCATCTAAGCAAATCATGAAGATTAAGAGTTAAAGAGAATCTAGGATAAAAACACGAGGAAAAACACGTACGAAACAGACAGAGGAAGAAAAGCCTGCAAAGGAGAATAAGAAGTGGTCAGCAGGTAAAAGCGAAACCTCCTGTTGTTTGCCCAGAAAGAACTACAGCAGTTGACAGAGGTGCCTAATATATTCTCAAGAAGCCGTATGTACCAGAGACTGTGAATCAAATTACACCATCATTCAAAAAAGCTAATGTGTAAAACCATCAGAACAGAGTAGATGGACAAGCTGGAAAGACATAATGGGTTGATCAATACAATGTCATGCTTGGTATTAAATATGGTATATGATAAATAAACAATAACGGATAGCAAGGTGCTGGGAAATGTCGAGTAGAGAAATGATGACAGAGGAAATAAAAGAAAGGGAAATGAAATATCATACCAAGGCTAACAGCCCGTATAACCATTCTACCTCAATCTTCCCACTGCACTCACCATTTATTTGTAAGATTTTGCAACACTTTGAAATATCTGATAATTGCTCCTTATCAGCACATATGGGGGAGGGGGGGAGGGCTGTTTAGCAAACTTATATATGTGTCTCACTGTAATTCTATTCTATATAGTTAATTTTGTCATTTATTGTTAAATCTTATGATGAAGAAATAATAATTCTAATAGCAAAATCAGCTAATTTTCTTTTTCTTTTTAATTTTCTAATGTTTATCTACTTTTGAAAGACAAAGAGACAGAGCATGAATGGGGGAGGAGCAGAGAGAGAGGGAGACACAGAATCTGAAGCAGACTCCAGGCTCTGAGCTGTCAGCACAGAGCCTGATGCAGGGTTCAAACTCATGCATGGCCTGAGCTAAAGTCGGATGCTTAACCCACTGAGCCATCCAGGTGCCTCTCAGCTAATTTTCAATGATTGTTTCAGAGTATTATTGCAATATCTCTGATGTTACTTTTTTAACAATTATTAATACAATTTTTTTTCAGTATAACTGCACATAATGAAGATATCAGAATGCAAGATGAGATCACATTTTTTAAATATGACATTTTAGCAACAGCTCACATTCATTGCATGATTATTATGTTCCTGAGTATATACACATGTCAACTAATTTAGCTCGCACAACTCTGTAGAGTAGATTTTTTTATGTTGCCATTTTACAAAAGAAGAAGCTGAGACACAGGGTGTTTGAGGGTTGGAGTAAAAGTTTTGCTTGTTCTTTTCAGTTATTTTGCCTACCATATTTCATCACGTTGGCCACACCACAAAATGACAAAAACACATTATCTCCATCATTTTATATGAGAAGCATTAATTTTGTATAGCAGTAGAAACAAATTCTACTGTGTTGCTTTTTGAACTGAACAATCCTACAGAAACTGAACTCAATGATGAAGCACTTATACATATAGATTTTAATATGAAATAAATATAGCAAAATTTGATCAATATTTAATCTCTTACAAATATTTCCATTTGTAAATGGAATTCTATCTCCTTCCAAATGGGCTTATTTCCATTTCCTGGTGAGAAAACCTCCAGAGATCTCAGCTGACAGAACTCATGCCTGGGAAAGGAACACAGCTAGGCAAACTCTCCAAAGTAGTTCCTGAATGACTGGTTTCTTTGCAATGAAATTATTTAAAGGGTACACAGCACACCTTTTGGTTTCATCTTCTTGTATTTCCATTTTGCTGCCATAAATCTCAAGTTTTCTATAATTTCTCACACCTTGATAAATTCATTTACTAACTAATCAGTTTTTGGACTACGATTTTACTTTTAGAGGATATTGATAATCTAGGTATAATTTATATTTTGACATTTTGTATTTAAAACACATGTAATATCTTATCTATTCAAAATAAAATAAAATACAGTATGCATTTACATTTTAATATTTTCCATAAATGGGTCTTGATGTCATGTACATCTAATAAAGATGGGTAAAACCCTGTATATAAAAGGTGAAATAAGAGCTTGGGGCATTTAAATCAGATAGCAAAGTCACTTGTTTGATTTTAATAATATTGAATAGATCCCTACAAGTCAAATAATGACAACTGAGTATGGAGTAAATAAATGAATGAGTCCTTATATTCTCAATTCTATTGTAGAGAGAGAAATAAAGATGTGTAGAGATGTTAGAGAAATGCATGTGTATTCACAGAAATACATAGTCAGAGATGCCTGTTAATGAATGTTTCTCAGGGAAATTTACATCAGAAATGCATGACTATCTGTGAATGAATTTATAATATAGTAGTTTAATTATCATGTGTTGGGTGTTTGATTCATAGGATTGCTTTGTTCTTTTTCTCCCTATTAACTCATTCTTAGTTCCAAAAATAAGTACAGAAAGGAATGGAGAAAGATGGGTGTGGTGTTGCAACTGTTCAGTGTCTTGACCGTGGTGGATACAGGAACGAAGAGAGGTGAGAAAATTTACATGTGCATCTGCACGTCCACAAACTCACACATGAGTACAAATAACTGGGAATCTGAATGAGATTTCTGGATTGTATAATTGTCAATATTCTGCTTGTGATATCAGATTACAGTTTTGCAAAATGTTACCATAGGGAGAAAATGAACAAAATGTATAGGGATCTCTCTGTGTTGTATCATACAAATGCACATTGGTATATAATTATCTCAATGAACATTTAAATAAAAGGTAAGTAATTTTAAATTAGCTTCATTAAGCAATAAAGTAAAATAAAAATCTGATGAACTTTTACAACCTACTTTTTATGAATTAAAAAAAATTTTCATATGTTAAATTCCTTTGTAAGATCACTGTGTTTACTTTATGGAAAAAGTAACTTCTATTTATATGATTATCATATTTTTTATAAGTTTGTTACTCTCTTCCAGGGTACATCTATTTGTTAATATTCTCATAGGTAGACTTATTTGTTGCATGGACACATGACTGAAAAAGAGTCCAACCAGGTTTTATCTATAGCTGGGTACATGGGAAAATTATTTTTTATCATGAAACAGCAAATAAAATGTTTTCTTACACCTGAAAGTAGAATAAATTGTTTTTACATGGAAAAATCCTGCAACTGCTTCCCAACATGGATGGTAGTAACCATAATTTTAGAACAATATTGCAGAAAAATAAGAAGGAGGAGGAGGAGCCAAAGAAGAAGAAGATGAAAAACAGTTATCACCTATAAAGTACTTATTACATCTGACATTAATCTAAGTGCTTTGCTTTACTAATTTATTTGATTCTTATAACAATCTCGTAAGATTGATAATATAATTATCTCCATTTTATATAGATGAGAAAAGTGACCAATAGAAATTAAGTCTGCCAAGGCAAAATATCTGGTAAGAGTCAAGGTTTAAATTAAAAGCAAGGTAGAATTCTTTGGGCTTTAGCTATCCTCAATATATCCAAATCCTCATGGAAATCTCTTCTTTACCCAAGATAAGGCTGCATTAGCTAACTAAAATTTCAAGATACTCAGCTTTTGGGTAGAATTACATCAACAGAACTGATAACACTGATTATTTTTTGCTAATCTTTAGAACTTTATATGAACTATCCTGACATTTAAAAAAATTTTGTGGTCTATGGGAAAGAAAATGAAAAACAGAAATTACCGTTACAGCATTTCCAATAGCAAGGAAGAGAAACATGCAAACAAACAAACAAAAAAATCAAATGAAACAATGATGGTTTCATACTTGGTTTAGTCAACAGTTTTAGAATTATTAATATGTGTTTATTACAGCTTGGTGATAATGAAATTAAATGCACAAGTTCATAAATTTGACTTATTCATTTTACAAGTAATTATTAAGAATTCTGATATGCAAAGTAGTATTCTGAAAGCTAGGGAAAACATGGAAATATGTAATTTTCAGTCCTTGCCCTCAAAGTGCTAAAAATCTGTGTGAAAAGATAAGAAACTTAGGCAAATAAATTCAGGGCAAGTCTGTATGTGCTAAGATTCAAATAAATGGGGACAATAAAATATTTTAGTAGATGAGTATAAATGTAATTCAAAAAGGTGTCTCAGTTATGATACTTAACTAGTCTTGACAATAAAGGTAATTTATTGACTTACAAACTCAAAATATCACTAGTAGTGAAAGTTGCAGGTAAGGTTTGATCCAGCAGCTCTATGGTATTCACCAAGGAGCTATTTTATTTCTCCAGTTTTTTTTCTAGTGCAGCAAATTTATTCCAAGTCTAGTTAACCTTGTTACAAAATGGTTACCAACAATGACAATAAGTGGGTGGGAGTAAGCAAAAAATAAAGTGAGAAAATTATTGACTAATATTCTTACCTCAAATACCAACTAAAGTCTTGGACTTCCTTCTAACTGAACCACTGAAGTCCTCGGCCAACCACACTCGGCCAATCTTTCTGACAGGGGAATCCCATATATGAAGCAGCCTAAAGCCTTGATTGACATGACCCATCATCCATGAGCCAATCTCTACGATGTGGGGTCCCATGGCTGTATCACTCAAATTGGCATCAGCTAACCAGGGTCCAATCTTAGAGAAGCTGAACTGGCTTAATTTCACTCAGAACATGTGGCTTCTAGACAATGAGGGTAGAATACTAGGGGGCAAGCAACTATTTTCACCACAGTCTGTTCCATGCATCCATACACACCCTCCTTCCCATACAAAAGCCTTCTTAGAAGTGGTGGCATTTGAGGTGAACCATTGAAGAACAGAAACATAAATACACAGCATTCTTTTCTTGATGATTTCAGGAGGCACTTCAAAATCCTTTATAAGTTAAGGACATCATTATATTCAATTTGCTGGACTGAAGAAATGATGAAATGCCAGCTATTCCAGTCTCCCAAGCAATCATTCCATTTCAGAGAGAGAAAGGTAGATTTGTTTTGGCTTCTATCTTACCAAAAATTTCCCTTTCCTCTCTCCACTTCTCCAAGTAACCACTCAAAGTCAAGGTTTCCAAACCTGAAACCTGATCAGTGGGTGAGGGTGGGTGCTTAATGAACTATGAAACATTCTATTCAAGATATTAAAACTGGCCCTTGTGTGACTGTGTTCATGGACATGCTTGCCTCGTCTGACATGTGACTGCAATGTCTCTGTTGCTCTTAACCAACTTCTTCCCCATAATTCCTATCCTTTACATGAGCTGCCTGAGGTCCAAACCCCCCACCCCGCCACAACTTCCCAACTTTCAAATTTGATTAAGTCTCCATTTCCCACAGAGTCCATTCTTTCTATTATGTCTTATCAATTTCTATTTCACTTATTTAAAATCTTCTTTGCAGTTCCTTATTTACAGTTGTCACCAAAGCATCTTAAAAGTGGAGTCATCATTTTCCTATCTTACTTCATTTCCCACTCTCCTTAAGCAAGACAGAATTTCTTCAGAAAATACCACAACTTTTAACCTCTAGTGACTACACCTTTGTTTTCCCTTCTCATATCACTCAATGGGGAAAAGAGAAATTGATTGATTTTTGAGCCTCCAGATACTTAACACACCATTATTATTCCATTTTCCTTCCTTTGAGGTTTAAAATATCCAAGTAAACCACTTTTTAACTTTTTTGCATTTCTTTTTTCTTTCTCTGCCTCCACACTCTCAAAAGACCCTGACCCTTCCTCGTTATTTTCAGAATTATAGAATTGGGCTCATATTTTCCTTCTGGTATTTAAAACTGGGTGCCATCCTCAACAATTCCAACACTTTCTTGAAAGCTCATTTTATATAATTAATTTCAAATTCTTTGCTTTCTTCAAATCTACTAAGCTATGTGTCTTCTCCATAATGGCTCTCCACCATGACCAGCTTTCTATAGGTGGCATTCTCAAAGGTTCAGACTCATCAGGATTTCAGTCTAGATCCTTTCCCTCATTGACCCATAAATTTACCTGCCATCTGTCCTTCTCCCAAATACCTACTCTTCCCCTCCATCCAGAGCTTCGTCATTTGATCCCTTCCACTTCTCTGGGTCCAGTTACCCTTCTTGCTACAACCTTCTTAGTGCCAGTTCCCTCCGTCTGCCCCACAAGGGTGAAGCTTTGGATGGCCCTTCAAGGCTTTCTTTACATGTTTCTAATTTTCACTTACTTTCTCCCTTTTCCCCAGCACAAATTATACATTCTATCTAAACTGGTTAATTACTACCCCACAGACATATCAATGATTATTTATACCTTGCAATCTTTGTGCACCCTCTGTCCTGTAGGAAGAAGTAGGTATAGAAGTAGGTTATTGTCACTTCTTTACTTATGCAAATTTACTCACTCTAAGGAATCATTCAGCTTCCCCTTCCACAAGACTTCCTAGCGCTCTGTCTTCTGAACTCCTATGGCACTTGTCTGTACAACTCACTTAGAACTTTATCATACAGATTTTATGATTATTCAATTTGTTGTATGTATATATGGGCTCTTATTCTCAACAATATAAGATCCCTGAGGGTAGGGTTTATGTCTTATGTTTGTATCCTCTACCGAGTGCTAAGTGCAAAAGAAGGGCATACTACAGTTCCATTGAATGAAGTAAATGAAGAAAACCGTGGTTCTAAGCCAACAAACCCTAATTCAAGTTTCCTATCATCTGACTATGCTACATTTGTTTAAACTATATGGGTTAGTAAACAAATAATAGAACAATGTAAGAAGAAAGCACACAAATTATTATATTAGGCTTTCTATGAATGTGATGTAGTAATCAAGCTTACAGGCTCTAGAACTTACAAAATCTGGGTTTGAATCCAAGCCTATTAAATGTGTGAGGGTGGGCAGGGGCACCTGGGGGGCTCAGTCAGTTAAGCGTCCAACTTTGGCTCATGCCATGATCTCACGGTTTGTGGGTTTGAGCCCTCCATCAGGCTCTGTGCTGACAGCTCAGAGACTGGAGCCTGCTTTGGAGCCTGTGTCTCCCTCTCTCTCTCTCTGTCCTTCCCCTGCTCGTGCTCTGTCTCTCTCTCTAAAAAATGAATACGCTTAAAAAAAATTTTTTTTAAATGTGTGAGGATGGGCAAATTTCTTAACATTTCTCTAGGACTCAGTTCCTCATCTTTAAAATGGGGATTGTAATACAACCATAGGTGGTTGTTTTAAAGATTAGAGCAAAGTATTAAGTACTCTGCTGAGCACTTAGTAAGTGCTCAAGAAATATTAAATATTCTCATTATCAGATATCCATAATATAAAGAGGACCTATTACTCTAAGGGATTACTATATGATTATTTGGCTGCTTAAAAGCTGAAAAATACTCTCTAGAGGTACACACTGACCCTGAAGCTTGCCAATTATTATTACATGAAATATTAACATGTATATTTTCCAACAGTTAGTTTGCAAAGACCTGAAGTCTCATGATGTAAAGCAGTGAGAATTGTCCAGCATTTTTTGAGAAGCATTTTTTTACATCAAATTCCGCCACCACATTAAGCGGAACTTGCCATCTTAGGTAAGGAGAAACTTCTGTGGAGGTGACTGCTCACTGTTTTCCCCCACGTGTGGTGAGAACCACTGGTCTCTATTGACAAGACTTTCTATGTTGCATCTTCCTTAGCCAGTGGCCATTCTCAGCTACACAGTAAACCCCATCATTTGGATGCTCTAGATTTCAGTAAGAAACAGTTTTCCATGATCTATGCAGGAGCTAATGACTTCTGTTCAGTTTTTGGACCATGTGTGTATTTTCCCTACAGAGTCCACAGGTTTAAAAATAGGAAGCTAAATCATGAATTTCCTCTTCCTAAAGCTTCTCTCTTCTGCTGAGAATTCAGTGGTCTCTTCTTACTCTTTTACACAGAGTAGGAATTGCCAAATTTTTCTGAGTGCCCACTATGTGGCAGGTACAATTTCTACTTGGAGAATTAGGACCTCTGCCCCCAAAGAGCATATTTTCTAAAGGCATGAGGTTTGAGTGGCAAAGGGGCAACCACACTCCCTTATTTTGAGTTCATACTTCTCTTTGGATGATTGGACAGAGAGCTTCTAAAATACTACAAATTAATCCAAAGACTGGTGACCTTTCTAGCCTTTCAAAGAGTGGTCTACTCCTCACAGTATGTTTTCTTTCTTTTCCTGGTGCTGAAAGACACTCCAGTAGACTCGACCTTCTCTCTCATTAAGCAATAAATAGAAATTGTCTCAGGCACACCTGAGTAGCTCAGTTGGTTAAACTTCCAACTTTGGCTCAGGTCATGATCTCAAGGTTTGTGGGTTTGAGTCCCACATTGGGCTCTGTGCTGACAGCTAAGAGCCTGGAGCCTGCTTTGGATTCTGTGTGTGTGTGTGTGTGTGTGTGTGTGTCTGCCCCTCCCCCACTCATGTTCTGTCTCTCAAAAATGAATAAATGTTAATAAAAATTAAAAAGGGGTGCCTGAGTGGCTCAGTCGGTTAAGCATCCAACTTTGGCTCAGATCATGATCTCACAGTTCGTGGGTTCAAGCTCCATGCTGGGCTCTGTGCTGACAGCTTAGAGGCTGGAGACTACTTAGATTCTGTGTCTCCCTCTCTCTCTGCCCCTCTCCCACTCACGCTGTGTCTTTCTCTCTCTCAAAAATAAATAAACATTAAAAAAATTTAAAAATGTCAGTCTCTTGGGTATATTGATGACAAGTGGTATTTTAAACAAAGCTGAATGCTCATCGCCTCCTAAAATATTTGCCCAGAGGAGCAAATTTCAACTCTCCTAAATCTACTTAAGGAGGCCAGAGGTCATAGCTCTGAATTCTCATTCTAATTAAATCCTTGGAAAATGGCAGTGGTGTCTTCTTACACAGTTCTTGGAATTATTGTCCTGAAATGTTGAAGTGACATTAAATGCACATGACTTCAAAAAATAAAAAGCAAACCAAATCCAAACAAGTAAACAAATTTTAAACGGATTTGAGAACTATTGAGAATTAAACAGCCCACTTTTTATACTGTCTTTGCAACTATTTTTCCGTAAATTTAAATATATTCTAAAAGAAACCATTTAAAAAAAAATAGGTTTGTGGCCCAAAATTATAAAAGAGAGTGTAAGTGTCATTTATCTCTCATTTTAGTCTTTCTGTCATTTCAGACCCCCTTCTTACTGTGAAGCCATTGGTTAGGAACCTAAAATCCTATTCACTGTGTAAACTGCCTTATAAGATGTTTTTTCTTTTTCTTTTTCTTTTCAGAACTTCTTAATTGATTTGCTTTGAGTCAAGCAGATAAAAAATAAGTCATTCTAACCTTCATACCCGATAAAGAAAATACTTAAGTGCATTGACATAGTGTGTTGTCCCTCATATATAATCATAAGGCTGACATGCTGTCAATAGCACTCAGCTTAGAACTGAGCAGTAGTGACAGGTGGATTCTGGGCTATCCGCAAAGGACCAGAGAACACACTCCCTGGAAGATGGGCATGACACGTGGTTGGGAATGGGACTGGGGCTAAACCTGATTCTGGCACACCTGGATGACAGTCAACATAGTGTGAAAGGCAAACGAAGCACAAGATACGAAATTCTTCCTGCTTTTGGCCAGGATGCTTAACAGAAACTGAGCTAGGACCGTGGTTGCCAACACTCGTCTACTAGCATATTCTTTGGCCAAATGGTTTCGAAGTGGTTCACGTGAACCCTAAGGGGTCTGCAGAAAAGTCTCTAGGGATTAGAGGAAGAAAACATTAGAACTTGTAGTTATATATATTTTTATCTAAAAAGAAGTGCACTGGGGCGCCTGGGTGGCTAAGTCGGTTAAGCGTCTGACTTCAGCGCAGGTCACGATCTCACGGTCCGTGAGTTCGAGCCCCGCGTCGGGCTCTGGGCTGATGGCCCAGAGCCTGGAGCCTGCTTCCGATTCTGTGTCTCCCTCTCTCTCTGCTCCTCCCCCGTTCATGCTCTGTCTCTCTCTGTCTCAAACATAAATAAACGTTAAAAAAAAAATAAAAAATAAAATAAAAAGAAGTACACTGAATGGTACTGATATTGAATATATGGGTTACCCTGACACCTTCACTAGATCTGTTCAAGTGAAATTTGGTAGAGGAGAACATTGTTTTCTCACACCTTGCTTCTATTAGAAGGGAATTTCCTAGGCAAACTTTAGTCTCTTCACTCCTCTGACTTAATGCTGTCAGTCTTACCTGAGCAGTCTTCTTTCTTAGGGAGGCCTGCCCTGGTCTAGCAATGCCTAGACTGAATGGGTATGCTTCTGCATTCTGGGGCCCTGTTGGCAGGCCCACTAGGCTCTCACATTAAGCTACCTTCTCTAATCTAGGTTTAAAAAAATTTTTTTAATGTTTTATTTACTTTTGAGAGAGAGAGAGAGACAGAGTATGAGCAAGGAAGGGGCAGAGAGAGAGGGAGACACAGAATCTGAAGCAGGCTCCAGGCTCTGAGCTGTCAGCACGGAGCCCGATGTGGGCCTCAAACTCCTGAACCATGAGATCACGACCTGAGGAAGTCTGACACTTAACTGACTGAGCCACTTGGGAGCCCCCTCTAATCTAGACTTTTAATAATAAAATGATAATTTGTCTTCATATGCCCATGCCATTTTATTTCTCAATTTGTTTAAAGAAGAGGCCCTATTAGAGGCTCCGATCAGTCTCTTATCACACGATAATATCAAGTTTTTCTGAGTGAGGTGTAGGGGTTCCACGACTAGAGTTCTTGATCATGGTACTCTTTTTCATTCATTCACTTTCAGTATCTTGCAGTTCATATGTGTATGAGTATGATTTTACGGGTATGCTAGATGTCTTTCATTGGCTCCTCCTGCTCTACTCTTCACCCTCTTTCACTCTCTTCTGTGCCCTGAAAGACTGACCTCAGTGGGCTACACTGTCAGCTTCTGGTTGGTGACATTTTCCGTGATAACCAGTGGGGATACTGCCTAACAGACACTTGCAAAAATGTAAATAATCAGTCTTTTCATGGTAGAGGTAATGTTTTAACAAAGACTGAAATAGTAATTACTTTAAAAAAATCTCATGCTGTGGAGGGCATATTTTGAAAAGGAACTTTGAAATGATTTCTACTACAGTTTCTTTTTCTTTCTTCTTTCTTTCTTTCTTCTTTCTTTCTTTCTTTCTTTCTTTCTTTCTTTCTTTCTTTCTTTCTTTCTTTCTTTCTTTCTTTCTTTCTTTCTGTAGCTGAAACAGTATAAGTAAATCTGCCATGTTTAAAAATCTCTCCCATGTCCTGATACCTAGAAAATTTAAAAAACACAATTTTCTGACTTGCTTAAAAATATTTCAGTGACTGTGAAGTCCATTTGTCAAAAGCAAACAGTCAGGGCACCTGGGTGGCTCAGTCGGTTAAGTGTCCAACTTCGGCTCAGGTCATGATCTCATGGTTGGAGCCCTGTACTGACACCTCAGAACCTGGAGCCTGCTTCACATTCTGTGTCTCCCTCTTTCCCTGCTCATTCTCTCTCTCTCTCTCTCAAAAATAAATAAACACTAAAAATAATTTAAAAAAAGCAAAATAGTCAATCTTTTGATTGCTTTGTAAGAATTACTAATTGACATCAGAGAAGGTGGAAACTTAAATTTCAACAAAATCTTTGTGTAAACTTTTGAATGTGAATGAAAACTATATATGTATATGTATATATTTTAGTGTAGACAAATATTTCTTTCCTTTGGTTCTACCTCTAATTGTGAGTGGTCTTTTTCAGTTGTTAAATGAAAGCATTAAAATAAATTGAACTTCTAAACAGATCTTTTGATTGTTTCAAGCAAAGAGTTTTAAACCAAGACTTCAATAAATATAAGTTTTGATCATACAAAATAAAATAAGTTAAGATGGAAGGAGCCTAGTTCTCTTTTAAATTTTTTTAAATGTTTATATTTATTTTTGAGAAGAGAGAGACAGAGCATGAGTGGGGGATGGGCAGAGAGAGAGGGAAACACAGTATCCGAAGCAGACTCCAGGCTCTGGGTTGTCAGCACAGAGCCTGATGCAGGGCTCGAACTGACAAACCATGAGATTATGACCTGAGTGGAAATCAGACGCTCAACCGACTGAGCCACCCAGGCGCCCCAAGAGCCTAGTTCTTTTAATCACTTAGTGGCATGTCACTGATCCTGAACCCACAGTAATGTGTAGTGTGACAAAAATAAGCTTTAATATGTTAAGGCACTGAAATTTTAGTGTCTAGTTACAGCAGCTATCTTCCCTTGGTAAGTACAGAAATTAATACTTTGACACGTGTTGCTGTTCTAACAAAACCCCAAGATAAGTGCTATTGGTTTAGAGACCAACCAGCAGAAGGTGAGTGATCAGGTTTTTTGGAGTGGCGGTGGTTCAGAACTGAAGGCCTGGAAGATTTCTTGAAGATATCTTTGGTGGAAAGGTGATTTTATTAAAGCATGGGGACAGGACCAGTGGGCAGGAAGAGCTTCCCCAGACCCAGTGGAGAGACTGGTTACATACTTGGGAATTGGGGGAGGTAAAGTCAAGGGGAAGTTTCCAAAGAGATTTTCATATGCTAAAGACACACAGATTACTGGAGGCCTAGCTATCCTCAAGCTAAGGTTGTTTCTTTCTCTAGCAAATCATTAACATTAAAACCCTAGGGAGTTCCTGGAGAAAGTTTTACTTTCCCTGCCTTAAGTAGTTGTCAATGGGTTGCAGGTTATAAGGAAATTTAATTCTATCTGCCATTCACTTCTGCTTTTGTTTGCCACATTAGTAAGGATACAATACAGTAGGTTAGATATCTGGAGAGTTCTGCTATGCTTCAAAAGATTTTCAGTTAAGCTGTCATGGGACAACATGGAAGACAGGTCACAAGCTTCCTGAGCCTATAGTTCAAAGGAAGTAGTTAGAACTGTCAGCATGATGGTGTGTTGGCCACCGCTTAAGCAAGAAAGGCATGTACTCAGGTGAGTTTGGGCCAGTTTTCAAGCCGAAAATGGCAGGAGTAGAGAGTTCAGGGATCTAGAGCCTTCTTTGGTTGAAAAATTGATACCTTTGGGACCTGGAATACAAGTGGCCCCAAATGACAAAGGGCCAGTGAGATTTCTGAAACAACTCAGCCCTTCAGTAACCATCAGAAAAGTTAGCATAGGGGTGCCTGGATGGCTCAGTCAGTTAAGTGTCTGACTCTTGATTTTGGCTCAGGTCATGATCTCACAGTTTCATGAGTTTGAGCCCCAGGTCAAGCTCTGTGCTGACAGTATGGAGCCTGCTTAGGATTCTCTGTCTCCCTCTCTCTCTGCCCTTCCCCTGCTCACACTCTCTCTGTCTCTCTCAAAATAAATAAATAAAGTTAAAAAAAAAAAAGAAAGAAAGAAAAGTTAGCATATTGTTTCATAGCATATTGTTTTGGATTGCCTTAAGGTACCTGTCATTAAGTTAAAGAAAAAAAACATGGGGACCAGGAAACAAGGAATAAACCAAATTTAATAACTGTTAAAAAACCTTGGCACATGGACTTAATTGAAAGCAAATAGATCAGAAACTTACCAAAAAAATTTTTGAAGAAATTGTAGTGGCAATGAAACCATGAGCCAGGGCTAAAAAAAGGCCTCAAAACCACCCTTAGAGAGGAAGAGAGATATGAAAGCTGCACAGTCCACAGGAGAGGAATTCTTCAACAACCATTTCAGATATTTCTGTGGAAGATAATGGTTAAGGAAGAAACTCTCAGAGAGAGGAGAAAAGGGCTGGAGAAAGAAGAATCAGGGACAGAACAAGAAACTATTCCTGTCTTGGTTAGTCACCCTTCACGGGGCCTTTCCAGAAGGATTTAATAATTTTTGTGGGTCATTGACTGCTACGTTTATCCTATTCTCCCCCCCCCCCCACTTTTTTTTTTGTCTGAAAGCTTTTATTGCAGTTGTACTGGAGAGAGGACATAAAGCACCAGGCCCAGGGAAGGCTACATGATTTGCATGTTTTAGTGCAAAGTGAAAATTTGAACTCCTTATTCAATAAGCAGGGAAATATTGCTATTGAAAGTACTAAAATATAAAGCCTTATCCTTTCTTTTACACTATGTTTTGACTTATCATAGTATTTTATATTTGCTACTTAATGTCATTCTAAATAAAAAAATGTTTAATTTTACTATTCATGTTTTTATTGTGCAATACCAGTTTTAAATGCAAATACAAGAGCATTTAACTCAAGTGTGGAATTAATGAAATTATACAATTCTTACTTTGTGGCTCAAACACACATATCCATTTTGTTCTTACCAGAACAGTGGAAATGTAGCACACAATAACGCAACTATTTTTATTTTGCTTTTCCTTGTGTGCTCATTCTTTCAGTACTATGTGCCTTTGGCTTACTGATGGGTAAGAAAAGAATGCAAGAGGAAGCTATGGTTTCCCAATCTTCCCCTCTCCTTCTACAACATGATGTTAGTGTAGGTGGTTAGCTAATACAGGGAAAGATAGCATAAGGAAAAAAGGATATGATAGAGTTTTTGGATCTTCTGGGTTTCTTAGAATGCCGTTGCCTTCTTTCTGTGTTCAAAGCAAGTTTCCAGTTCAAATGGGAAGCATGGTCAATCCCCTGCTTACTCAACCACAGAAACAGCATGCTTAACTTGTACTCACATTGAGTCTTGCTAAATTCCCAAGCATCATAGGTCCACCAGAATTCTGCACTCATGAGCAACACAAACTGCGCATGAATGGGGTAGCAAGGGACAAAGGACGTACATATTGCACACACCTGCTCTGTTCATTAGCAGAGCTAATGGAGCTCTGCGTGCTCCATTAGCCCATTGGACTTCACTTACAAAACACAAGTTAAATGGTAAAAATATTAGTAATTTCATGAGGTGAGAGCAGAGCATTAAACCAATTGCAGGGGCCCAGTTGAGGGTGGGGACCTACATGACTGCACAGGTCACATACTCATGAGACCAAGTCCTTAGTGGACTTGACAGAGCCACAACTTGACAGAGAGACATGGGCCTGAAAATTCTGGACTTTAAGCAGATTCAGTGACTGGATGGCACTTTGAATGATCTCACCTGGGGAGATGGGGAATAAATTCTTTGTGTGGGATAAAGAGTAGAATGGTTCTCTTTCTTTTCCTTCCTTCCTTCTCCTTCCTTCCTTCCTTCCTTCCTTCCTTCCTTCCTTCCTTCCTTCCTTCCTTCCTTCCTTCCTTCCTCTCTTTATTTGGTGAATAAAAAGATACACTATTGACTCATCAAATGTACTTCCTTTTTCCTTCAGGGAACACAGTTAGGCTATATTTCCTAGCCTCCTTTGTTGTTAGGTATACCATATGACTGAGTTCTGTCCAATGAAATGTGTCAGAAAGGATGCACAATGTTCTGTGACTGACTGACAGAAATTTCCCTCATGATCTTCTGTCCTTTCCCTTTCCTTGTCTGCCAGGCAGACACAGAAGAGTCAGAAGAGGACTCTGATCCCCTGAAGGGATGATTGAGCAAGGTTGGAAAGGTACTGAATCTCATCAAACATTTGAACAACAGATAAACTTCTAATGTGTTAAGTCACAGAGATATTTGGGATTTTTTTTAATGTTTTTATTTATTTTTGAGACAGAGAGAAACAGAGCATGAGCAGGGGAGGGGCAGAGAGAGAGGGAGACACAGAATTGGAAGCAGGCTCCAGGCTCTGAGCTGTCAGCACAGAGCTGGACGCGGGGCTCCAACTCACGGACTGTGAGATCATGACCTGAGCTGAAGTCGGACGCTCAATCAACTGAGCCACCCAGGCGCTATTTGGGCTTATTTATTACAAGTGTTAGGTTCTTCTGAATAGAACCAGCTTCCACCCTCACAATAAGCTAGTTTTAACTTAAGGACATATCATCATGAGGGCTTAAGTGGCAACAAGACAAATCCAAGTCAATTGATCTTGGAGACTGGACAGACATATGGGATAAATCAAGGATGCAAAGGAGGTATTGGTGGTGGAAATCATTGGGTGTGGGGAGGCCAGTGATTGGTAAAAAGAAAGCTGTGAATAAGGGTGTATATTAAATAGTTGTAAAGTTGGTAGGCCATAAAGGCTGGGGGTAAGAACTGGGGTCAAGAAACTGTTCTAAAACTCAATGTTATATTTGGTGATATCTAAGTAACAACCCTCTAGCCTGACTCCTTTATTCCTTATTGCAACACTTTGATATATAATACACATTTAAGTAATATATTTATTTGCTAAATTAATTATTTATTGTTTTACCCAGTATAATGTTTCATAAGATCAACTTTATCAGTTTTATTAACCCTTGTGTCTAATAGCTCAGTCCTAGCACTGAACAAGAGAATACACAAATACATATATAAATATATACATAAATTATGCCCAATCATGGGGCATTTAATACTTTAGACCATCTTTAATTGGTTCCTGCCTTGGTCGCTGGTCCTACATGAGTGGCTATGCCAGTTTTGAGCTCAGTCTTGCTTGACTGAGTCCCTGATTCATGCAGTTGGACCTCTACAATATTGACTACCCTTCTGCCCAGACCTATTGCATTTGTCTGCCATTTTGACTTTTGCACAACACCTGCCCGGCTTCTGTTTAGATACATCCCCTAGCCTTTCTTCCCTTGATTTGGATGCTTTGCCCTTATGACTTTGGCCCATTTTCCCATTTCTGATCTATCTTCAGATTTACAATTTTGTGTATTTGCTACCAGTTTAGCTGACACTTGCTTCATACTAAGGTCTAGGATCATGAATCCTATTCCTGCCATTTTGAGTCCAAGTGCACTCAGACCACAACTGCCTCTGAGCCCTCTCTCTCCAGATTTCCTTAGCATTCAACATAGAACAGCTGATTTGGGCACAGACCTCTGGGTATCCTCAGCTAATGTGGTCCATATGACATAGATACCTTTAAACATAAAATGGGACGGTTTAAATAGAAGGGGAAAGGATTTAATTTAAAAGTATTTTAGTAGTGCCAAAAAAAAAATAAGATGATACTAATAAGTAGATATTCATCTCAAAGAAGGGCTTGGGAGATATCCATCTCAAAGAAGAGTCAGGGATTGCATGTGTACTGCCTTATATCACACACAATCACCCATACAGTGCTATGCACACAGCAAATATTCAATAAATATTTCTTTATGGATTGCTTGGTTATTGTGAACTAAAACTTCATAGTTTTGAAAAATATTGATGTAGTAGAACATGCCACAAAATCTGATCCTGGTTCCAGTCCTCTTTAGCAGCCTTGGCTTGCTATCCAAATGATTATGTTCTGAGGCCTCTCAAAGCCACATTTCATCACAGTCGTGACAGCATTGAAGTGGCTGAGTGAATGTAGTGCCTGTTCATAAAATCATTCCAAGTAAAAGGCTTCAAGATCCTTCCAGCTGTTATTCAAATCTATATCATTATTTACTGTAGAACATAAAACACCAAGGTCTCATATATTTCCTCCCTCATTGAACTAGCACCAGCCACGCCATGTGACAGGTCATTGAGGTACAATAAAGTTGGTCACCTCAGAATTTGTTTTCTTGAGCATTCTGTTTTTCCTCTAAATTGTGAGTAATGGAATTGACAGTCTCCTGGACTCCGAGGTAATTAAATTCAATAGGCTACAGCTTCTGGGTTTTGAAATAAACAGGCCACATGCAGTAGGTGCAGAAAACTGGGAAGTTATTATGTATATGTTTTGAGATAAACACTTCGCTGCTGCTGACATTTTGTTAACTTTTCATCATATTTTTTTTTTAAAGTGAGCCAAACTGGTTGCCTTGGAAATGATTATGATGTCACAGAGGATGATGACTTCTTGTAATCTAGAAGCAGCAAGAGCAGATGTGCTTGTAAGAAACAAAGATCTTGTTTTCATACAAATGTTCTCAAAATAAAACACAAAGGAAGAAAAATACGCAGAGCACATAATGCAAAGAAAAAGCATTGGTTCTAAATAGAATGTTTTACAAAGTTTTCCATAAAGCCTCAGCTGCTCCTCAAAGCACAACCAGCTTGAACATGGATAACAGACGTGAAATTACAGTACTCACAAAATTAGTATTCAGGTTGTATGATCTCTCCTTACAAAGGCTTCAAGCATACTTTATGCATGCACAATTATGGAAGCAGGTAATGAGAGAGATTCTGACTTTCCCCCTATTGTTGCTATTGTACTTAGCTAGATAAGGCTTGATAAAAATTGCTTTGTTAAGAATAAATCTAAGCAATAATTTATTAATTCTATTGAAAAGAGTTTTCGCCTTTTA
This sequence comes from Neofelis nebulosa, assembly GCF_028018385.1. Lineage (NCBI taxonomy): Eukaryota > Metazoa > Chordata > Mammalia > Carnivora > Felidae > Neofelis > Neofelis nebulosa. Next base: position 23,836,271 of record NC_080783.1, read on the forward strand.
TTATAAGGTACATTGGATAATTTTTCTAAAACACACATTATTCTGTCCATGGAGATAGGTAGCAACATAATCAACTTTTACTAAAAAATCAGAGCTCAGTAACAATTAATAATCTGCAAGCTACAGTAATTCTTTACAATTTTATTATTTCATATCACAATTAATTTCACTTCAATAATTAGAGATTTTAAAAAAGGATATTCAAAGTTTATGATTATGACCCCCTGAAATATATAGATAGGATAAACAATATATCAAATGAATGGGTTGTGTCAAAATATATTACAATGCTTTCACTATGTCACTTTGAATTTAATTCTCTTCCTTGATGGTCATTGATAACATCCTAAATTAATTCTTCAGATTCTCAAATATCTCCCACAGTAACTTCAAATATTTCTTGGAATTAATCAAAATTTAAATAATAAAATGAATTAATTATGATAAAGGTATCAGTCCCTGCAATTAAAAAAAAATCTCTCTACCCAATTTACAATATGAATTTGCCAAAAAGTTGATTTTTTTAATAAAAATTTTTTTGACGTTTATTATTTTGAGAGAGAGATAGGGAATGAGTCGAGGAGGGAGAGAAAGAGGAAGACAGAGAATCTGAAGCAGGCTCCAGGTTCTGAGCGGTCACAGCCAGACATGGGGCTTGAACCCATGAACCATGAGATCATGACCTGAGCCGAAGTTAGATGCTTAACCAACTGGGCCACCCAGGTGCCCCTTGCCCAAAGTTTAAATTCTTCTATAGCTAAATGAGAAATAAGAATTGAGTGGAAAGGAGATAAGCTAACAATTCTGACCATTCCTAAAATATATTGCTCCTAAAGAAATCTACTATAGAACAGTCTTTCAAATAAAAACATAAAAGATAAGAATGAGATACGTTAGTCCAGAATTCTGCATTACTATTAAGTAATAGCATATACTATTTGCTTTACTTTCAATTTAATGCCCACATTAATTTTTCATTTCATTCAAATGAAAACTGAATTTGTTAACTTAATCGTGAAATGCAAAAATACCAGAATTACATAAAAGAAAACATACAAATAAAAGAGTAAAAATTAAAAGTTCACTATGTTCTCTAGCCTGGGTTAAAAAAAATTGAGAATAAGTAACAGGTGTTTAATCCTAGTTTTAGTTCTGTGATCATACCAAAGTCATATACTATTTTAAGACATAAGCTCACTTTTTTAAAGTACATAATATGAATACAGTACTCTAAATGGACACCAATGTTTGAGGTATATAGTGAGAACTGAAATATTATGATAATATAACTTCTAAAGAAGAGGAGTAAAAACACTCCAGAGACAGGCTTTTTATAAACACTGCAAAGAGAAGAAAACAAAGTGACTTTTAATAACTGCAAAAGGCAATAATAGTTTGGTTTGATTTAGCCAATGTGCAAAGACCTAAATCAAAAATAAAATAGCATAGATACTTGAAAATAGCAAAAGAGAAAGGAAATTGCATTAAAGGTGCTTTTTAATGAATGAATGACTAGACAGCTTTGGAATATTTTATACTACTTTACTGATGAAGGATTCAATCTCAATGATAATTTTAACAAAGATTGTACCAAATCTGTGTAGATCATTGTATTAAGACATAAGACCATTATAAAAAATGTTGACCCAGTCTTTCACTACCATTGCTCCACTATAGTAAGGGAGATAAGATACACATACCTGAAAAACATATATTTTATTGTGAGCTAAATACAAACATTATTAATGTAGATAGTAGATGTTAAGTTAGCCTAAATGGACTTATAAAACATGTATTTATAACATATAGTAGCAAAATAGTTCAGGGGTACAATACAAAATGTGGTTTAATAATTAAACAGAACTAAAGATGCTTATAAATATGATATGTTAGAATATGCTGTCTTTTCATATACAAAAGTTTTTGTCTATAATTAGTGTTTTTTTTATCTTTGATTTCATTAAACAATGCTTATGTCAAATTTTCCATTTTAAAGACTTCCAATGAGGGTGAACAAACAAAAACTGGATAGTGTCTGCACTCTGGGGGAGATATCTTAGTTTGCAAATTGTCAAAAACCTTGCACCCCCTACATGAGCGTGGGTTAATTTAGCTGTTTGTTGCTATGTGAGGTTTTTCTAGGCAATGACACATATGCTCTAATTTATAGTTGGCTGAAATCTGTATTAAAAAAAAAAACCTGAATCTGACATATTTTATCAGAATTACATTCTGAAGAGCAAGCATGAGAAATATGTATTCTGATCCATGTAGCAGAGACTATGTTTATTTTTCTAATTTTTCTTTTAAAAATGGAAACAAGATTTTTAAAAATTGGGAAGGAAATAAATAGAAACATATGGGACAGAACAACGGTCAGCTTGTATGTCACTATAATCAACTTCTAACTGCAATCACAGTAATTTAAGAATGTCCTTTAAAAACTTCTATTCAGATGATTTGCTTGCTTAATTTATTGAAGAAACACAATATAACTCTTACCAGGGTGTAGGGCTGTTCTCCGCCTTGATTTGATCAGTTACAAACATCAACTCACTTAATCCTATTTAAAAACAAAAAACCTTATGAGGTAAATTCTATTATTACCATCCAGTTTCAATAGATGAGGAGACAGAGATTAAGACATTTGTCTAATTAAGTAACACAGTAAATGGTAGAGCTGAGGTTTGACCCTAGGCTTTCTGATTCAAGATTTTTGATTACCATGCCATCAATGACACTTTTGTCATTATCAGCTGGATCAATTTCTCTTGGAGCACTGAGCTGGGAAATTTTGTGTGTGTGTTTGGGCTAATGACTTCACAGGCTTCCTAGGTAATTAGAGCAATTAGTGTATTTCCTCTTTTGCTTGGTTGCTATGAGTTCAGAAGCAAGCTTTGTATTCAATTGTGGTTTTTTTATAAACAGAATTTCTTGATTATTTTTGTTTCCCCTCTGCTTCTTAGTTTCTTTCATGTTAAACGTAGTTTTTTTATGCTACTGTTCTCCGAATTTACAATGAGTTCAAATTCTTTTTGGAAGTATTGGGGCATCAATCACTAATCAACTTCTAACAATAACTACAAATCAGTCTTGAACAGAACTCCTTCATATTATCTAATTTATAAATCAAAGAACTACAGGGGACCAGTCATTGGCCACCATCAGTTATTTAAGATAAGGTGTAGCTAAACTAAACTGAATGATCACCTGAAACCAGTGATCATAACTTCTTTCAATATGTAACAATAAATACACACAAATTAAATTTGACCTTTTCAAAGAATTCAATCTTTCCTTTAGTAGCACCAGAAGAACCTTTGGGTCAGCAAGCCCATTTTATGTGGTGAAGGTGAGGATGATGGTGATCTTTTGACTTTATCATCCTGGATAAAATGATGCCATGTCCTTTTGCCTTTCATCAAAGGCAGTTAAATGGTAGAAAATGAAAGAGTATGATTTTAGACGACTTGTTTCTATTTAGCTTGAGTTCTGCCACTAACTAGCTGGTAACATTGAGAAATCATTTAAATTCTATGGGTTAAATATTATATGATTAAAACAAATCTTCATAACTCAATCCACCTCTCTTTCCAGCTGGACATTTTGATCACTCTTTTGTATTCTTCTTTTTTAAAAATTTTTTAGTGTTTATTTTTGAGACAGAGACAGAGTATGAGCGGGGGAGGGGCAGAGAGAGGGAGACACAGAATCCGAAGCAGGCTTCAGGCTCTGAGCTGTCAGCACAGAGGCTGACATGGGGCTAGAACTGCCGAACTGTGAGATCATGACCTGAGACAAAGTCAGACGCTTAACCGACCGAGCCACCCAGGCGCCCCTCTTTTGTACTATTCTTTCATTTCACATACAAAGAAATAATTATCAGGGAAATGAAGTGAACCAATCAGAGGAAAACAGTACAAAGGTCTCCTGACTTCTGGAATTTTATTAAGAAATCAAACATTGTAGGTACATCCCATCTCAACCCAGAGGTTACTGCTATTCTGGGAGTGGTATCTTTCTTTTCCATTTTATTGTACTTTTGCTACATATATATGTAAATAAATAATACATAATACTGTTTTAAGTGTTGAATGTAAGAATTCTCTTACTATTGGCTTATTTCACCCAACATAATGTTATTTTATCCATGTTGACATATGTGGTAGTATATAACTGCTATATAGTATTTCAGTCAAGTGATAGACCTCAACTTGTTCATCTATTTTCTTGAACAGTGGCTTTCAACCTTTTTTTGGTCATGAAATCCATAGAGGGTAAAAATACATTTTATGTGGTGACCCAGTAGATAGATATGTGTATCTGTGAAATCAAACTTTACCTTTTTATTTATCCCTGTTGTATGTGATGTACTCTATTCCATTCTATTTCATTTTTTTTTTTAATGCTGGTTATGACACACTAAATATATAGCCCTCTATTGGGTTTCAACCTGACATTTGAAAAACACTGTTCTAGGAGAATTATTTTCAAACTGCTACAATACTTCCAATACTCTGATACTCCTCTAGGATGAGGTGGGAAGCTACGGGTAGGAGAGTAAGCGCTGATTAGAATTTTTTCAAGCAAGGAAGGATGTGACTAAATAGAAATATGTTAAACCTTTGGATGGTTTAGGTACAGAAAACAAGTTTGTGAACCATGGTTTTAGGCAGTGAAGCTGATTTCTTATCATGAGGTAATTCTGAAAAACTGTATAGATTTTTAAATAAATGACTCATATTTTAAATTGATGTTGCAAGCTTACTGCTTTAAGGATTCCTAAGAACAGTCTATTTGTAAATTGGAATGAATATTTTTAGAAAGTGAATAAAAGCCACTCCTTTTAACTTATATATTTATTTGTCATGGTGAATGAAGAATGTCCATAACTCAGGGAAATGGCTTTATTTATGTTTCCATAAGCTACATCAATAAGCTTTATGCCTCAGTTGCATTACAGTGTATTATTTGCAGACTTAAATACAAATGACTTCATTGACTTAAAGATCTCCCCTGAAGATGTTGTAATAGGGATTTCTATGTTGAACCAAAGTGGGACCATTTCTTTTACAAAAGAAAAATATTTAATTCTAATATGGTTACTTGTTATATTGGTCTTTGAAGGTGCATTTTAGCCTATGGCTGTAACTAGAGACATAAGAATATTTTGGTTTCAGCAAGATTGGCCATTACTGTTTGGTTTTTGGCATTATCATCTGACTTAAGTACTCTATTCCTTTTGTCATCAGTTCTCAGTATACAATGTTTGATAAGATCTAATGACTTTGATGAATAAACCAGTCTTCAGAAGATCCAGAGGTCAGAAGTTGCCTTGTTTCTTTACCCTGATTTTTAAGGAAGTAATGGTGTTGAGTTGGCAGAGAAAACCAAATATGCCAAAACCTTGAAGAAAGAAAACTCAAAATGTAAGTGCAGGGGAAGCAAGTGTTAGGAGGCTATCATTCCAATTAGGAGCCATTGTATAGCCATGATCTGCAGCAATTTAGGCCTCTTGAATCTTTCACCTTGTGTTACAGTGCTACAATTTCTGGCCACAAAGTAAAGATATAAATAATAATAGGCATATTTAACTTCTGGAGGCATGGCTGTCAATCTGATTCGAGATCACAGGAGTCAAAAAGTTGATAAGGCAATTGAAATGGAATATGGGAGCTCCAAGTAGGCCAACTCATCATGCCACACTCTCAGTTCAACCACACTATTTGCTGTCTCCTCTGATTCAATATAACTCTGCTCCTTCCTCTCCCAAACCTTTCTTACCATGGTCTCTGAAACTCCTCTCTTAAGCAAAACAAGCAAGAAATTCCATACTACATCCTCTCACTAATTTAAAAAATATTTGTTTCCTAAATGAAAGAACTCTCCATTGAGGCCACTACTCCCTTTTAAGCTGGGGTGAACATGTAGTTTAACATAGAAATCAGAACTAAAAGAAAGCACTATTAATAGTTATGTCATTACCACAGGTGCAAATTGGGACTATTATTGACAAAGCAGATGCCAAGGTCACTCCACCTATAGTCCTCTCAAGTCAAGGCCACTGATTTTCCTATAATTCACTTAGCTTCAGGTTAGAAAATAGGATCAGCATCTCCTATACAACCTGAACCATTTTTTTTCAGAATATATGTATTCTGAAATATATATATTTTTTCAGAATATATATATACACGTATGTATGTATATATATATATATATACATGTGTATATATACATACGTATATATATTAGAATATTTATACTTTTGTGCAAAACTCTAGTTCCTCTGATGTCCTTCTTCACTGCTACCTCCTCACTATTCTTCCTCCTTGTTCTTATTTATTAGCCTTACAGGGACTAGCTCTCCAAAGACTTAAGCACCTAGTTCAATATCTTCCTCTGCTTCCAAGACCCAAGATAACTTCCTGATTATCCTATCCTTTTTCTAATAATCCAGCCCCCAGAAGTCGTGACTTCTCAACCTCCATTCTGGATCCTAGTATCTTGTCATTCAACAGAAATATCAAACTTCCGTTCACAGTCCTGTATACTTTTATATCTCTCACTCAGTATTCCCTTTTAGACAAGCTCTTCAACCCCAATGGGACTCAAGGTCTCTATATCCCTCTACCTTTTGTATTGGTTGGCACCCTTTCTGTTGGCATCCTTCTCTATGTGGCTGACTCAACAGTCCATTATTTTCTTTCTTTTAATTAAAGTCAACTTTAGTTCAGGGTCTTACAGCTCCCTACTTGTCTAAATTTCTCTACTGGGTCAATCCTGTGGTTCATATTGTCAAAATCATTATACCTGGTCTATGAGCTCACCTATAAGTTATAGCATCAAGTATACGGATGGTTTATTTGTGGTCACCAGACTCAACTGTTTCCTCTATTCTGCCCATCTATTTTCCACATACTTTTTAGTTACCATCTCTCACATTCTTCATAGCAACCATCTCAAGCTTATTCACTTTTGTTAAACTTTCAATCCAGCCACTATTCCCTTCCTTCTCAGTTAATAACACCTTCTTCCAACCCTCCCCAACTTCCTATCATCAACTAACAGACTTATTTGCAAATATTCATCTTTTCTTACTTCTCTTAAGTATAAGGGGTATCTCTTCCCCTATCTGAAGCTAATTATTTCACTTGTGCTCTAGATATTTTTTTTTTCCTGTCCCTGAAGGGACCTCACTTTACCAATTTTTTTTTCTATCTCCAATCCCTAAATTGCTATTGGCATCTTCTGATCAGCACGCTGAAGTCTTAAAACAAACAAACAAAAAACAAAAAACTTCCCTGAACCCCATATCCTCCTCCAGCTACTAGCCTCTTTCTTTTTAAAGCCAAACTCATTGAAATTATTGCTCTATACTCACAGCCTGTATTTCCTCACTTTATGGTCTTCCCAATGACTCTGATCTGTTTTCTGCTGTCATCACTACAGGCAGAATTTGTTGCTGTTTTTCTCTTCCTTCCATCTTCTTAGATCTCCTGGTTTTCCTGTCAGATCTCTGAATGATCCCATTTAGACAGCTTATCTCAAAAATGCTGTTTATCCCTCATGAATCTCCTTAAGTAGCCTGGCTTGATTGAGGCTGAATAATTCACAGAAGTTCTAAAACAGGAAAAAGGATGAGACCATGATATTCTTGAGAGTCAGGAGAGAGGTCTGGGCAGAGGACGATGGTCATGTGCATGTGAGGAATGGAGTAGCTTACTGAGCTTTACTATCTAGGGTCTTGCCTTTAGCCTTGTGCGGTTATAGAAACACAAGTTTATAGATGCACTTAGGACAACTAAAAACATTTAAACTCCTAAGACATGACTATATAAACCCAGAAACATTTATACATAAAGGAAAATAATTTTCAAGCATACTATCTCCACATAGGAAAATCACAAGGAAAGTGCAAACATCACTAAGTTGACAATGTTGGGTTTGGAATTGATCAAAGGGTTCTGTGTATGAAAGACAGTCTAATGGTACCAGGTCTGTAGCCTACAGTGTCCATCTTCACATCAAGAATATTCTCAAAGACTTGGGAGAAGGGTACCCCTCTCTCAGATATATTAAGCTTTGAAGAAAGAGGATTCCTATCTGAGTATTTAACTAGTCTTCTGTTAAGCATTTATTCTTGAACATAAGTATCAGGAGATGTTATTTTTAAGAACATATTATGAACATACCAGACCCCTCATTCATTTTATTTTGGGGCTATTTCAAGATGTTTTGGGAAGCTCTTCTGCCTTAAGACAGGTTATTCAAAATGTGCTAAAACAAACTTCCCCCAAAGCCATCAATCAGCTTCCTTCATAAATAGAATCTCTGCTATCAAAGTATTCTTTTTGTTTTTAGTAAAAAACCCTGCTGTGAGAGAACAAATACATAACTTCTATACCTATGCAAAGGGGGACAGAAGCCCCTAATTAAAATAGCATAGTTTCATGTCTCTACTCCAGTATTCAATTTGTAAATTAAAACAGAAAAAAAATCCTAATCTCACAGGCTTCATTTAATGGATCCTAGCAAAATGCTCAAATTGACCTTTACTATAAACTGAGAGCTTCTCTCCACTAGAAAAAAAAAATCTGTTTCTTGAATTCAAAGTGTCATTTAAGGGGCGCCTGGGTGGCGCAGTCGGTTAAGCGTCCGACTTCAGCCAGGTCACGATCTCACGGTCCGTGAGTTCGAGCCCCGCGTCAGGCTCTGGGCTGATGGCTCGGAGCCTGGAGCCTGTTTCCGATTCTGTGTCTCCCTCTCTCTCTCTGCCCCTCCCCCGTTCATGCTCTGTCTCTCTCTGTCCCCCCAAAAAAAAAAAAAAAAAAAGTGTCATTTAAGAATACCAAAACTATTTTAAATCACAATATTCACTACACAAAGTCAGTCACTCATTCTTTGCACACATAGGTGAGTTAAGTCTACAAAAGGAAGGAGTTTGATGCTTATGTTTGGGGAAGCAATGAATCAGAAGTGATCACTTTTGAAACAAAAGTGCAAATGTGCTTGGTGATCCAGAATCTAAAGTTAAGATCTTGTCTCTATCTCTTTGTCGCCATTAATTGATACTCAGTTCTTTATGGGGTGATTATCTTTTAATTCACTCTCAGTCGTTCTCTCATGTCATTCACTGGTTCAGAAGAACTCAAGGAAGGTACAGATGAATACCTGATGTTAAAGTATTAGATGTCAAATAGGTTATGTTTCACATAGATAGGCACTGGATTTGGTAGAGTTCTATATTGATAAAACATTCGAATAAACTTCTAAGAATATATCGTAGACATTTAGGTTTTCTTCCAAGTGGTTCAATATTAGATAGTAGTTACCTAAAGGGCTGGGGTTAACTGGATCAACAGTTCTGTATGATTGATAAGTATATTTGGCTATTTAGGTGACAGTATATCATGGTGGTTATTACTATTGGCTTTTTAAAACTTAAAACATGTCTTTGAGTCCAGCTCTGACATTGTGGTATCCTGAAAAAGATAGTAATGTATTCATGCTTCAATTTCTGCATGTGAAGAATGGGGCTAACATTATCTCTGTTAAAAATGGCTATGGGGTTAAATGAGATAATGCACGTAACATGCTTATCATGATGTTTGGCATAAAGTAAATGCCTATAATAATGGTAACGATGGTATATAGCTAGTTCCACTGATACTCCAAAATATTTTGTTAATGTTTATTTTTGAAGGAGACAGAGAGAGAGAGACAGAGCGTGAGCAGAGGAGGAGCAGAGAGAAAGGGAGACACAGAATCCAAAGAGGGCTCCAGGCTCCAAGCTGTTAGAATAGAGCCTGACATGGGGCTTGAACTCACAAACCATGAGACCATGACCTGAGCTGAAGTTGGATGCTCAACCGACTGAGCCACCCAGGTGCCCTGATACTCCAACTTTGAGATCAGTTATATCATCAATCTAAAGTGTTGTAAATTCTGCATAAAGATTTATTTCTCAAAAATGATATATTTCGAAAACATAATCTCCCAATGAAGTATTGCAATGTTCTTACTCTCTGCTAAAAACTATATCTGCAATATAGTTTATAGGACTTTTGATGATATAGTCTACTAAGTGGGACTTTCCCAGGTGCCTAGTACCTCACCATGACGTCAAGTTTTAAATACCTTTTTGAAGCCTAAACATAGCTGTTAAGGGGAGGGATACTGATGGTGTTATTCTCATCTGCATATATCATGTCTTGAGACAGTTCAGAATGCCACACTAACCTCTATATTAAGCTAACCTTTCTCTAAACCACAAGTCATGAGAATTGGGGGAGGTGACATTTGACTTTACTACCTGTAAATGACCTTTCTTTGATTAATTTCCCTCTTCGAAACCACACACTGTCTTTCAGAGTTATCAAGCAGGAAACAGCTCCCCATTTCTATCCCTGTGTGGCTTTTAATTCCCTAAGTTGTCACCATCTGGCTATAAAAGAGGGGGAAGGTTGAATCCCTGGATTCTTTTCTTCACTATTTGTTGGTAATGTGGTCTTCTATTTTCTTCAGTCTATATGGGGTTGTTTAAACATATGATTAGACTCGGCTGTACTGTGAAAGAATTTTGGTTCACAAGGAGCTGAGGCTTCTCACAAAAACTGGACATGTAATTCCAAAGCTTTTCACAGGATTAAAACAAAACAAAACAAAATGAAACCAAACAAAACTGGATCATATTCCTATTGGCACTGGTTTAACTATGAAGTATTTCCTTGAGATGTAACCTGTCATCACTCTGCTTTCTATGACTATGGGTATCTCTAGCAGAATCCAACTCTTGGTATGAAAGGTCTCTAGGCTAATCTGCCCTATTTTCACTTCCCAATTCCAAAGTCAGATGATCATTTTTGGTTTTCCTTCTTATCCCCAGAGAGTGTTTATTATATTATATTTAAATTAGGGGCATCTGGGTGGCTCAGTTGGCTAAGCATCTGACTCTTGGTTTTGGCTCAGGTCATTATCTCCTGGTTCAATTAATCGGTTCAAGCCCTGTGTCTGGCTCTGTGCACTGTGCAGGGAGTGTGGAGCCTGCTTGGGATTCTCTCTCTCTGTTCTTCCCTCACTCAGGTGCTCTCTCTCCGTCTCTCAAAATAAATGAATACACTTTAAAAATAAATAATTAATACTCACTAGACAATGCATTCTCCTTATTGTTATCCTTTCTATATGTGAGTTGTGTCTTCGGAAAGTTGAATCATTTCTTTCTTCTCTTGTGCTAACACTTTTTTGGAGAGTTCAATAACCTCATTATACTTTTTATGTTCATAAATTTTAAGGTTGTTTTAGAAGAATTTTTTTCCTCCATGCCTTTTACAGTTTTTTTTTAAGCATCAACTATCTACACTTGACCCAGCTCAAAGTTCTTTCATTTTTGCATTAATAGAATTCATTTCCTCAAATACTGAACACATCTGCATTTTAAAGCAACTATGGTATATTCTGATGACATCTTTAAAAATGTACACTTTCATTTTTATTCAGAAACTTCTCCAGTCCTCACCCCCCTGGCCTTAAGTTTAACTCCCACAATTTATAATTCCCATTTGGGATAGAGACAGCTTATCTTCTGCTCTACATCTAAATGTGTTCTTTAGAAGCAATCTGATATTATTCTATCAAAGTGTGAATTTAAGTCACCCTGTTACCTTTTCTAGGGACATGGGTATTTGCACAAGAACCTTATCTCTAATTGCAAAGTGACACTCTTAAGAATTGTTAAAAGAAACTATTGTTCAAGGCGGATGGAATGAGAAGACCCTTACCATATAGGACTCACATGCCACCCAGCAGACCCCAGATTATCAATGTGGTCAGGAGGTATTAATATGTCTTACTTATGAACTGGATTTGGTATCTTAGAATGTTTTCTTTGAAATTATGGTTCTATTTCTGGCTTGCTTGCTTCTTCATAGTGCCAATCTAGGTCGACAGGAGAATATGAGACCATTGTTCCATATCCCGCTTAAAACAGAACACCACTTCAAAGAGAACAACAACTGACAAAAATAAAACAAGCAATCAGTTTTAAAACATTTTGCCTGTGTGCTTCTTAATCTTAACTTTTTTCAGGGATTTAAGTTACTTTAAGGAACCTACTTTGGGTGATTATGTTCTGTGTCTAGCACAATGAAGCCATCTAAATAAAAATAATTAATATATAATTATTTTCGAAAAATTTCTCCTTTATTATTAGGAAAGTATTGCAATGTGTAGACTTGTCCCCTCTTACCCTCTTAAAAACATGGAGTAAATTCCTTGAAAAATGAAAAAAATCATTTTTGTTAAAATTCCTTTAAAGGGTACTAGGGTTTCTAAATCAAACACAGATGAAATAAACCATCCAAAGAAAACAAAATACTTCATAATGCACCTTTTAGCTACACTACCTTTTAAAAATTTCTCTTGCTGGGGCACCTAGGTGGCTTAGTTGGTTAAGCATCCAACTTTAGCTCAGGGCATGATCTCACGGATTAGTGGGTTCAAGTCCTGCATCAGACTCTGTGCTGACAGCTCAGAGCCTAGGACCTGCTTCGAATTTCGCATCTTCCTCTATCTCTGCCCCTCCCCCACTTGTGTTTTTTCATTTTCAAAAATGAATAAACATTAACAAAAATTAAAAATTTCTTTTGCTACTTGCATTCAGTGATTATAGAATTAAATGTTGCATTCTTTTTTTTTTTAATTTTTTTTTTCAACGTTTTTTATTTATTTTTGGGACAGAGAGAGACAGAGCATGAACGGGGGAGGGGCAGAGAGAGAGGGAGACACAGAATCGGAAACAGGCTCCAGGCTCCGAGCCATCAGCCCAGAGCCTGACGCGGGGCTCGAACTCACGGACCGCGCGATCGTGACCTGGCTGAAGTCGGACGCTTAACCGACTGCGCCACCCAGGCGCCCCTAAATGTTGCATTCTTTGATAGTCAACTAGGTTCATGAATTATTAGGCAATAACATGAAATAATTTGTTTTTGAAACAGGGGTCACATAAGTGTATTTTACTCTAAATTATATTTATGTACAATTTTAACCATTCTTCCTATTTATATTTGTAAAAGTTATATCGTCTACTCAGGTGTTCACATTCTTCATGTGGACAGAACCCAGAGCTGACTTGTTAATATTTGTAACATGACTTATGAACCAAGACTTGACCAAAATCTTTATGGAATTAGAATGTATCTTTGTTATCATACCCTTTTTGGCCCTTACAACAGTTTAACACATGAAGCTAAATGAATATGTGATTAGCTCCATAGTCATCCATTCAGTAAAGGTTTATTGAGTACCAACTCTATGCCAAACACTGTGCTATTTCTGAGAAAACAACTGTTAGCAGAACAGACACAATCTCTGCTCTTAAAAAGAAGACATTCTAGTGGGGGGGGGGATACTTTTTTTTTTTAAACCCATCAAATTAAAAATATTTACAGATTGTACAATGAAAGAAATGTGCAAGGAGCTAGGATAAGGGTTAGTGCTGGGAAGGAACAGTTTCTGGTAGGATGGGACACAAAGGATGAGAAAGAAGCATCTATTTGAAAAATGGTGCGTGTGGGTTATGTTTTCTCCCCACCTCCTCACTACCTCCCCAAAGTGAAAATTTATATACATACAGTACTGCACTTCCCTAGTGGTATGTTTTTATGCATAGTATAACCCTATATGTACTTTAAAAATGTGTGCAGTGTAGTTACAGCAAAGGATGGAAATAAATACATCCTCTAACCACCATATAAATACTGCAGAGAAAAACAGTGAGCAAAGTGAATTACTACAGTTTTTACAAAGGCTCCTTTCTATAAGTACATTTGTGTCTCAGAGCCAGGACTGTTCAACTGCAGAAGGTGAAATAGAACCCTTAGTCTTAGTATGTAAACATAACTCACTTTTTTGGGGGTGAGTTGGACATACCATAATCTGCAAACAAGAAAGAAACATGTTAAAAACAGGTAAAAATTTCCCCCAAATGGTCTAAGTGGCTATAAGATCTTTGCCATTCTAAAATTTGGGAGCTATTGCTCCCTGCCCAAATCCCCCATTCTTGGGGAGACAGGGCCACCAAATGTAAACAGCCTGAATGCTTAGCCACTAGAGGGAGAGAGTGTGCCTCTGGTGATTCTGGAGCCAATGAAAGCAACTCATGAAAAGGATAGGCTTTCAAGGGAGCTAAATTAAGCTCTTATCAGCCAGGGGTAAGGACTATTTCCACTGTGGTAGCTTTGGGAAATTTGAGGATACTTTCTTAAAACTTCACAATGGATCCTCTTCTACTAGTAATTAAATTGGTTAAGCTATCCAGATAGTTCATCTTAATTTTGAATATGTTTTGGTTCAGCTTTTCCAAGGACCTCCATAACTTTGCAGATAAATACAGTCTTAATTTTTAGGAAGGACTTGTGGCAATTCAGGGAAGTTATATTACCCTTTATATATTGGGAATTTATATATTATGAACAACATGCCAATTTTCTAAGATAATTTAGGATTAAAATCTTTGCTCTCTACTGGGATGATTAGAATGATTTGTGGGGTTCTATGTTCACAGCTTTCCCAAATATGACTTCAGGAAAATTACTTTTATTTAGATAACAGGTTTAAAAAAAACAAAAAACACCTGACTTACCAATATAGAAATCACAGGAACTGCAAGTGGTTGCTGACCTGAGCCCAAATAATTTGTTCTCCAATGAAAAATCGGTTAATCTTTGTTGCACTATGGCAGCAACTGCCAATTTCCATAATTAAAAACGAGCCTGTTGGTACAATTGTTTTTAAAAAATACAATCCATAAACTCTTAATTAACAATGCAACTTAAATACAGCTATTACCCAAGTCCTATGGTATCTGTTACTTGGTGTTTATTAATGTGAATGAATTCCTTCCTTGAAATCTAAAGAAAAGACACGATTCAAAATTTTATAGACATACAGACTAGTGCTTAAGATATAGTTGATGATTTTATTTTCAATGTAGCATTTCGCTTTCCTCAGCAGGAAAGAAGAAGAAGAAGAAAAAAAAAAAACAACCCAACAACTCAGCAACTATTTTTGGGATTCTTGAAAGGAGTAGGAGTATGATGCCTCCTCCTAACTGTTTCAGCATTGATTTTCTTCACAATCTGTGATACGGTTTCTCAGAAATGCTGTTTGGCAGTCCTGATAATTTCATGTGTTTTCAAACTTAAGCCACCCAGACTACACAGTTCAGTATTTTCAGCTCCTTTCATTTTCCTTTTCCCTTTAATTATAGAAGTCTCTATTCCCTCTTTTTTGTAAATGTGGTCAAGTAAGATGCTAAATGTTACTATTTGTAGAAGAAATATGCATTTGCTTTTTCCATGACGGTCCAGACATTCTTCCCAAATAAAAAAGCTGTGCTGTACCTGATGATATTGACGGCCAACACGTCACTGGGACCAACTTTTTGGACCCTCACCCGTTCCTTTGACTTTGGTGAATGCGGCGCAAGCCCTGGGCAGTAAAAAGCAAGTAAACACTCTAATTTTAAAATTGCACTGTAAAGCACTTTCAAAATAGTTGAGCTTCATCTCAGACCTGAATTTACTTCTCAAATCCGTTCTCGAGGACCCCTCTATCCTGATTCGTGTCCTGGTCTACCCGGAGCCGTTTTCTGAAATTGTACCGCATAGTTTATTGCGAAGCCTGAGTGGGTGGGTCCACGCGCACACCCGACTCCGGCCAGGACGCCGATGCCTGAGCTCCGCGTCGGGCGCCTGGATCTTCGTTCCGCTCCCTCGGCCCGGCCTCGTCACAAATCCCAGTTTGAAAGAAAACTTCAAGCGGCCGAAATGAACCTCCCCTCACCGCTCCAATTCTTCCTTCCCAGCCGGCTGAAAACGTGAGATTTATTATGGCCTGGGGTGGAGGGAGCGACCTGGGGTCGCCGTGGCACTCACGGAAGCGGGTTACCTGGTCCCGCTTTGGGGGCGGGGTTCGCCATCTGGGGGCCGCAGGGCCGGGGGCGACGCGGCCGGGCGCGCGGGTGGGCGCCAGGGAGTGCGCGCGTCGCGGAGCCGCCGGGCAGCACTTGTCCTGTAATCGATTGCCGAGCGCGCCGAGCGGCCCAGAGCGCAGACACGCGCACACGCGCCCTCGCCAGCCCGCGCGCACACGCACACACACACACACATACATACACACAAACACACACATACACACACAGACGCACCCGCACTGGCTCCCAGGCCCCGCACACACGCATACACACGCGCGCGCGCGCACGCACGTCCGCCTGCCCGCGCCCCGGGCCCCGCCGCCAGCCGCCGCCAGCCCGCCCTCCGCCCGCGGGCGTCTGCGCGAGCCCGGCCGGCGGGGGAGATGTGCTCGGGCTCCGGCGGATCGGTTTCTCGGGGTTTGACCAGCTGTCCCGGGCTAACCCTGCTCCTCGCTGAAGATGGAGGAAGTAAAAACAGGATTACCCTTAGCTACAGATCCACTGCCTTAGTTTCCACCACCAACTGCAGTGCACAAACACACGTTAGGCACAGGAAAGAAAGAAAGAGAGAGGATACACTAACAGTAAACACAAACAAAAGGGTGATGGGATTATTTTACTGCATGCACTGCTGAGGTAAATCTCCGCTTGGCTTTTGCGTGGTGAAGAACAGCTCTTGTTTTATTTGTCTTCTGATTCATAGATTATATATAAATATGTGTATCTGATTTGCAGGGGGGGAGTGTTTTCAAAGTTAAGTGTAATTATATAGCGTCTCGTTTTGCACTGTGATGTGATCAAATGACTTGTTGCTGTTAACCAGTAATAATGATAATATAGATATTTTTCTCTGGGCGGGATGGATTGTGGTTATGATTAGGATAATGATTTCTGTAAAAGGACGCTCAGGGAATCGGGTTGAAGATGATGTCTTCTGCCTTAATTTATCGTCCCCTTCTTGTAATTTGTTTCGGGGATGTTAATTGATTAATCAGTTTTCATCTCGGTAGCTGTCATGGATTTTGACTTGTTTTGCTTTGTTTTAACTTGAATTCCAAGAAAGATTGAGTAGCCTGGAATAAATTGCAGCTGTCCTGATAGAAGGTAATATCCAGATCCTGTTGGAATTTTTTAAAAAGCAAAAAACCTGGTATGACACATGTGAAAAGGCAGCAGTTAAATCACTTTGACAGGTTCTAGTATGGGCGAAAGAGATGGAATTAAGATTTAATTTTTTTTTCTTTTTCTTTCTTTCTTTTTTTTTTTTTTTTTTTCTTTTTGCCAAGGGCGAAAAACAGTCCTGTGAAGTTGGCCTAGGTTCCTTGCTGGGTTCGGCCTGACTGTCCCTCCCCTCTTACTCCCCCCCCCCCCCCCCCACCTTTTCTTTCAGTTTTCTTGTCTTAGCTTTTGGTCGATTCTTAAGGAACCGGTGGATCAAGTTTTTTCTCTTCTTGTTAATCGCATTGCTGGAGCACTGACTGACCTCTCTCTCTCTTTCTCTCTCTCTCTCTCCCTCTTTTTTTTCTCCTCTTTCCTGAAAGTACGTGGTGCCATTCCTGAGTGACTTTTCCTACTAGACCATCCCAAAGGGACGAGGGGGAGGGGTAGAAGGAGGAGGAGGAGGAGGAGGACGAGGAGGAGGAGGAGGAGAGGGGGGTGTTCCTTCTCTCTCATTTCTTGGTTTTGTTTATCAGCCGATCTGTTTGCAGGATTTGGGCTCGGAATGACCCACCTGTAAAGTGCTTTTCCTTCCTCCTCGCCTTGAACTCTGCAGGGGGCTTGGCTTGGAGGGGGCCAGGGAGGGAAAGAGAGAGGGGGAAACACAAAAACTTCTTTCTTTCTTTCTCCGTTTATCTTCAGCCCGACATTGTCACCTCCTCTTTGAGGGGTTAGAAGAAGCTGAGATCTCCCGACAGAGCTGGAAATGGTGATGAATCTTTTTTAATCAAAGGACAATTTCTTTTGTATGTACATTTCGTTTCTCTTTCTCCTTTTCTTTTTCTTTCTCTCCTCTGAGGGTTAATAACCATTTCATTGATGGGGCAGACTTCTTTCGCTTCTCTCTGACGTTTCTTTCTTTTTAATATGTGTGTGTTAAATGTGTACATTTTTAAAGAGATAAACTCATTTGTAAAATATCCGAAGAAACTGCTCCCCTTTTAAACTTTACGGATGCCTTTCTTGAAAACCTTATGTAATCATAATTTGAAAGAATTTGATAACAGTACAGCAGGTTGAAATTTAAGTGCTATGTAGTGACTGAGTTGGGAATTTGATCTGACTATTCCATAAAGAAAGAAAGAAAAGTTTTTTTGGGGGGGGGAGTGGGGAGGGTGGTGGTGAAGAAGGGGAGGGGAGGGAGAAGGGAAGTGGTTTTGGAGACAAGAAGTGAAGCTGCCTGTTTTCCAGTAAGTAATGGAGAAATTCCAGGAGCCAGGGCTAAATATACTTGGCGATCAATACAGAAATGGCTCATTGTGAATAATTTAGCTGCTGGTGCAGAGAGAGTTTTGAAACTAAAGGCAAAAAGGACCAGGGCCAAAGGAAAAAAAAATAAGTAAAAATCTCCTCAGGACATGTCAATTCTTTAAACTTTTTCCTTCAAAGAATACAGTTAGCTTATCGATCTTCTCATTATGTGAAATCAAAGCTAGGGGGTGTCATCTCATACAATTTACTTTTGTTTCTGAGAATTAACTTCTTGTTTTGTGTCATTGGTGCATGGAAATAATTCCCCAAACTTTAAAAAAGTGATTCCCTTCCTGAGAGCAAAAAGTTTATGAAATTTTCAAAATCAGAATCTATTAAGTTGGCTTGGCATTTGTATCCAACCATGGTCTGGCAGGAAATTAAGGTTACATTGAACAGGTGCTTCCACAGAACTTAGTGTAGGCTAAAATGTCAATACAAGTCTGGGAGTAAGGTAACTGCTGCAGAAACCTTCCAGACACACTTGGGCACTAAATTTTTGTTTTATTTTGTTTTGTTATGTTTGTTTGTCCTCCCTCCTCCCTCTTAGAACATGATGAACCAACTTGCAACAATTGTGAATAGAGCTATCTGTATACCAGGGAAGTCCTCAAACTGCAGTGTGATTATGGGAAGTAGTGACTGGTAAAATACTTCTATCCCAGTTAAAGCTGGCACATTTGAGGTGTACCCTCTTGTTTTCTTTCTTTAAGTAAATTCTGATTAAGAGAGTCATTCCTTTCTTGCTACAGCCCATCTCACAGCACACTTATCTTTCCTATCCTATCTCCAGCAGGAATCAGATCATTTGCAGAAAGAGTTCACTGACTTGCAAATGAGCACATACAGTACACTGTAGTATGTTTCTTGGGCACAGGTTGCAGCAGCACCAACATGGGCTAATTGCTTGGAGCTTCAAATAAGTTAAGCATTTAATGGCAGATACTGAAAGGGATCATTGTGTAAAGGGTATAATCTTTTGTATTGCAGCACTGCACTTTGACTATGGAAACAGAGGCTATTGATGGCTATATAACGTGTAAGTATTCATTTTCATTAATTTGTTATTGGTAATAAAGTTACATTTGTGTTTCTAGTATTTTATTTTCTGAACTATTGTTTGTCAAGAATTCTATACTCTTATTTTCTATCTGTTCACAATTTCACCTTTAAATGAGTTGGAGAAAATAACAGCACAGAAGCAAAACGAAGGGAATATAGAAATACACTTTATTCATGATAACATTTTAATCAGTAGTAAGTAGCTTAGCAGATCAACACTTTTCTACTAGGGTTTTTCATTTACTTTAAGTTTAGAATGTCAGCTTACATATATGTCTACTAATATGGCATGTGCTAAATATTTACTACTTTGTAACCTAATTTTTCACACACATAATGTGAAAGCTCCTTAAGTTGACCTTTTTTTAGGAAACTTTCCTTTTAAACATCAAACTCTCCGATAGCATTTTGGAAAAATGCTCATTATAAATGCTCTATGCTTAATGGTTAAATTAGGTGTTCAAAGAAAATTTAGTTTTTCAACTGAAAAATACTTTAGAAATTGACTATTCCACTTGTTCGTGTTTTACAGTTAAGAATACTGTGATAATCAGATTTTGTAGTTTTTATTGTGGGCTGGTCATGGCTTTTCCTCATTTCATTCATTTGCTATATATTTCTAAATTATATTTCCTTATAGTTTCTTTTAAGGCAAAAATGGATTACATTAAAATTTCAAAGCTGTGCATGCCTCTGCATGTATGAAGCAAAGTTGGTGATTAGATTTTATGTGACAATGAACAGAGACCAAAAGATTTTATTTTGTGAAAGCAGGTGACAATGAGCTTTCACCTGAAAGGGAGCACTCCACTATGGCAATTGACCTCACCTCAAGCACACCCAATGGACAGCACGCCTCACCAAGTCACATGACAAGCAGTAAGTCTTCATTTTATGATTTTTTTTTTCCTATTTCTCTAGCGACACACTTGAATTTGTTAGGTCTTTGGGGTCCTCTCACATTGTGGTGTAGCTGCTGCTATAGATTTTGCTAAAGAAAGAACAACACAGATTTATTCCTGTCCATTCTAGTATCATAAAACATGAGCCTGCTTACTAGTCTGACCTATCCCAAGGTGGCATTTGGGAGCTGGTGCTTACCTGTATCAGGTAAGAAATGTTAGACTTTGCTGGTTATTGTTTTGACTTGCCAGGTTTGTGACTAGATTTGTTGTTGTTGTTGGATAAAAGAATATGGAAACAAGTCACTTCCAAAGGACTCTTCACAGTAGAAAAAATGAAATGATTTTACCATTGCCTTGGTGTAAAGCTAATCCATCAGTGGTAGAATCGCAATGTTACTTTTTTTTTTTTTTTAATATGTGAACGTTTCTCCTCTAAAGCATTGGAAGTGAAGTGTAATGGAAAATTTATGGATCTGATTTAAATCCATTTCTCCAACAAAATGAAAGCATTTTGTTTTAGACTATCCAGGGAAGAACTGTGAACGTTAGGAAGGATGTTTTGAACTTGCAGGAATAGACCGTCTGGGCCACTATTTTTGATAGAGTCATTCATTGATGTAGTAAACATTGTTTTTGTGTAATAAAAGAGCAACTTGTATGCTGTCCGTGACAGAAGACAAAATACTTCATTAAGAATATGGCTTGTTTTCTCTTAATTATAATGTTTTATCAGTTTAGTTATTAGGTGCAAATGCTCTATTACGCCTTAAACGTAATTTGACATCTTATGTTTCCCTTATACTTTTGTATGTGTTATATTCTTGTGTAGAAAGGACATCTGGCTTATATGTAAATATAACTTAATTTGAAAGTTTTCTATTTGGGTGATGTGTGAAGGAAAGGAAATTTTTTCCCTTTTTTTTTTTTAAACAAAGATTTAATAACTGAAGGAAACTGAATCAGCTACTAAATTATGAATATATTTTCAAGTTAATTCTGATTATCCAGAGAGAACGAATTTTCCTTTCCAGTTTCCTCTTATAGTTCTCAAAACTTGAGGTTATTATAAAACTACTGGTTTTGTAAATAGTAAAGACTTCTGAATTATAAGCAAAAGTATATAGAGTACTGTTGAATACATTTTGCAGTTCATTAACTTGAAGTGATCTTAGTTATTGGCTTGAAATTTTGATTGAACTATGTGAATTTACTTACATAAAAGTTATCTTTTTATTACTGGGAAGCATTTC
This sequence comes from Neofelis nebulosa, assembly GCF_028018385.1. Taxonomy (NCBI): domain Eukaryota; kingdom Metazoa; phylum Chordata; class Mammalia; order Carnivora; family Felidae; genus Neofelis; species Neofelis nebulosa. The sequence continues at coordinate 23,857,930 of NC_080783.1, forward strand.
CCAGAATATTTCATTCTGGAAGCAGTCTTTGAAATTCGTTTATCACATAGAAAGAAAAACTAATAGTGAGTGAGTGAATGTATGTTAAATTATAGTGTTAATCTTTTGTAATGCATCTTGTAGCATTTATTTATTTTTTGGCTAGTTGGCTATAATCTAACAAAAGTTGTACTACTATTACAGTGTAGGTAATACAATTTTTATATTTTAACATTTAATGTTATTAGTTCCTTGGTAGAATAGATTTTTATTTCTCTGATAATTTTTGTTTCATTTCCTAAAGAGTAAAGATAGATTGATACGAAAATTTCTGTTAGCTTAATATTTAGCTGTCAGCTTTAGAAACTTTAGAAACTTTGAATAATCATAGACTCTTAGCTGTCATCCCCTGGCCACCACTAGGATATCAGCAGGAAAATACTTGTTAATTGGCTCCTTTATTTGTGAATTTGATTCTGGTTTTACAAGTACTCTTCAAAAAAGCAGTTCATCCGTTTATTTTAAGTAAACATCGCAGAGTGTGGGTATGATCAATTTGAACAAATAAGAACTATGCTTTTAACATTTGAGCTTTTCTCACCCAACAACAGTAAAATTATGTGGTAAAGAGTTCCCCCCCCACCCACCCAAACTTACTAGCCCGTGGCAATCCCATGTTAATACAATCTTTGGCTAAGCTGCACATGTTTTCGTGTTGTTTTCCAAAGAGTTGCAGGTTAAATATTTGGCTCTCACTTCAGAGCTGTGTGTTGCATCCTTTATGTAGCCTCTATTTACAGTATCTAGGTTACCCACTTAGGTGTTAGATGGAGAAGATACCCATTTTTCCTTTCTGTTAGATCTAGGAGAATATCAGCATTTTAGATTGCCAAGGCAAATAGTGGTGAAGAGGGACTCTTGTCTCTTACTTAGAACAAGAGACCTAAAATCGGTCACTCAGATGTTTTTCTGTGATTTGGAATAGTTTTTGTGTGTGTGGGGCCTGTCAGATCACTTGTGTCTGAGATGACCAGTTTTCCTGAATCCTTTTAAATGCAATTGTTGAACTTTTTCAAATAAGAATAGCTTATTTATTTTCTGTAATTTTTTTTTATGTCTTCGAATATACTTGCTGAAGGGCTGTTGCATCCAAAAACAATTGCGATTTTGATTGAAAGTGTTCAAGCCCAAAGTAATGGGACTACCTTTGTGACAGAATAAGATAACCTTCAGTAGCAGCAAGGAGAGGACAGGACTATATGTGTAAGAGGAAGAAAGTTATTTTAAAGCAGCTTAGAAAAAAAAAATTAAAAGAATTAATACCTTTGATTTTTTTAAAAAATAAAATAACATTCTGGCAATAAAGTATCAATAACCAGTGATAGCCCATTTACTTTGGTATTAGGAAAGTGATCAGTTTTAGCACAAAGTACTAGTCCTTAATTTACGTTATTTGATGACCGTTCTAAGATGAAGGGTGTCTGTACAACTTGCTGCCAGTTATTGTATAAAAAATAATGACAGCAGCTATCATTATTTGACAGTGCTAGAAACGAGCATCGGCAACTTGGGGGAAAACTAAAAATGTTATGATGTCTGACAGTTTGGGGTTTTAAAATTTAGCACGTAAGATAATCTTAAAAATTGAGGGGCGATATGGATCTTACCATTTTACAGTAGCTACTTCCTATGTTTTAGAATGAATTTTCTTAGAGAATTTTAGACTTTTTCTTCTGGAATAAGATCTCTTTGATAAAGAAGATGGGCATTGTTGCCTGAGATCATTAGTGTGCATATTGAGTCTGCTGACAATCTTCAGTGTCAGGGATGACAGTATATGCCTTGATGGCTACTGGAAATACACAGTGTTAAGTGATTTTAAAAATAGAATCTGAAAGTTAAGAATGTGCAACAGACAACTCAGACAGAACAATATAAAAATAATCCATATTGTATTTTGGCCTTTGTGATTCCTTCTGTTTCTGGGTTAGCTCCTCTCCAGTTCTTGCATAGTTGCTTCCATATCGGTTTCAAACTGCTCTATGTATACGTGCTGCCGACTATTTAAAACAAAATTTAAGGTTCAAAAATTTGTAACCTTACACGTTTTATCTTCTACTTTTATAATGCCAATAAGTAGATTTCCCTTGGAGGTAGTTAATGGTGTGAAAATACATTGTGACACAGATTTTGTTTCTATTGCTTTAAAACTTTTTATGTGGATCACCTTTGCCGTCAATACTATTTACCAGTCAGTTTGATGGCCAGGTGGCATGTGTGGAATTGGAAGAAGTAGTAATTCTAGTTTTACAAGACTCTGACCAATAATCAGGTCAGGGAATCTAGTTTATTCTTTTCAGAGTGCTTCACATTCATTTTTTTTTTCTTAGCTAGTTTCCATTTTTAGAGCCTAGTGAAGCAGAAGTGTATTATGATTTCCATTTTTCTTATGTAGAAATGGAGGTCTGAAGAAATCAGTTGGCCTTTTAGGTCCCTTAACAGAAGGATGGAGTTGTCAGGATTGGGACATAAAACTGTGATTTTACCTTGTGGGTTAGTTACATCACTTAACTTATACCTCTTTATAATGTTATTATCTCAGGGTGCCTGCCATGTCCAATACTGATTCATGTTTTGGTGACAAAACTGTATTATAGAAGTAGAGGAAGGTTATTATGAAGGTAGAGTGATATCAGATGCTCTCATGCACTTTTAAAAATATTGTTTAGGGGCGCCTGGGTGGCTCAGTCGGTTGAGTGGCCGACTTCGGCTCAGGTCATGATCTCATGGTCTGTGAGTTCAAGCCCCGCGTCGGGCTCTGTGCTGATGGCTTGGAGCCTGGAGCCTGTTTCGGATTCTGTGTCTCCCTCTCTCTGACCCTCCCCCGTTCATGCTCTGTCTCTCTCTGTCTCAAAAATAAATAAACGTTAAAAAAAAAAAAATTTAAAACCTTCCCCCCATTCTCCAAAGCCCACATTAAAAAAAAAATATATCTATTGTTTATATTAATGGGACTGACCAGCTTTCTGAATTGTCTTCTGTGGCTTCGTTTGGCAGTCACTCTTGGTTGGATTTCCATGGGATCTACACCCTAATATAACACCAGATGGGCTTGATGTAAGAACTCACTCTGTGCTGAATTATTGTACTTAGATGCGTATGTGTGTATATACATATATATATATCCATCCAGCATACGTTTAGTTTTTTACTAGTCTGGAAATGAAGAGAAAAGTGTGATTTTATTTCCTTTTTTAAAAAAAGTTTAAGGGCACCTGGGTGGCTCAGTCGGTTGAGCGTCTGACTTCGGCTCAGGTCATGATCTCATGGTTCGTGAATTCAAGCCCCGCATCAGGCTCTGTGCTGACAGCTCAGAGCCTGGAGCCTGCTTCAGATTCTGTGTCTCCCTCTCTCTCTGCCCCTGTCCTGCTCACACTCTGTCTCTGTCTCTTAAGAAGTGAATAAACATTAAAAAACATATATACATTAAAAAAATTTTTTTTAAAAGTTTATTTTGAGAGAGAGAGCAGGGAGGGGCAGAAAGAGAGGAAAGAATCTCAAGGAGGCTCCTCACTGTCAGCACAGAGCCCAGTGAGGGGCTGCATCTTATGAACCCTGAGATCATGAGCTGAACTGAAATCAAGAGTAGGACTCTTAACCGACCGAGCTACCCAGGCGCCCCAAGTTTGATTTTATTTCTTTACACCTATCAGAGGTAAGTATCATGGTTATGAACTAAACCAAAAGGAAAAAAAGAAACTATAGGAAGTATGTATGTGTAGGGAATTAACAGTAAAAATGTTGTATATTTTTATTTGCCCCTCATTTCCCCCTCCTGGCAGTTTTAGACTGCTTCAATATAAGCATAAAAGTCTGTCTTCGACAAACAAATCAACTTATTATACAAGTATTATCCTTATTGCCTCTGTCTTTTTCCAAATCTGTCTTCCCTACTGGAAGTACGTTTTGGTTTTTTTTTAATGTAACATGATTTATTAGGTTCTTTTGGGAGTCTTCCTTCAAGCTGTAATGAATTGAGATTTCTGGGTCCCATGCTCTTTTCTCCTAACTTTAAATATTGATATATTTTGATCTTATGATGTTCTGAACAATCAATAGCAGGGCGACAGTCATCAACTTAGGTGGAATGTGTTGGGTTTTTTCTTTGATTTTTTTCCCCTTTATATCTGTTTGGATCAAATATATTTATGGACCTGGTAGTATTTTCCTTTTGGAATTAATCAAGACTCAGAATGTCTATGCTTTGAAATAGGTAAGAAGTATTTGGGAACTATATATCCCTTATGATAAATGTTTACACTGGAGTGAGGAAAGGACGGAGAGCATAATTTATTGAATATATATAGGATGCCCAACACTATGCTAGATACGTCCATATTATTTCACTTAGTCTCCATAACAGCTCTGTGAGGGAAGTAATTCTTCCACTTTATAATTACAGAAAACTGAGACACAGAAGCAATAGATTGTAAGTGTTTAAAAATACAGGCTTTGGAGTTATACATGCCTGTGTTAGAATTCCCACTTGCTGTGTGACCTTAGATGTGTTACTTCATGTCTCTGAGCTTCAGTTTCCTTATCTGTAGAACAGGGATAAGCCATACCTACTTCAGTGGACCGCTGTGAGGTTTAAATGAAGTAATACGTACAAAATACTTGCACAGTTGCTGGTGTATGCTTAGATGCAATAAATAATCACTGCTGTTATCACTCAGAAGAGTCTTTGCTTTATCATCGATCAGTGACTCATAATAAAAAGAGTTTGTTTTCAAATCCATTTCTGTTTGAAATTCAGATCATTTGCTCTTTCCTTTTTATTATGTACATCCATGGAACAGAGACAGAGGTTTCTAAGAATTCAGGGTAAAAATTGAAGAAAAGCATTTCTATTATTTAAAGCATGTGTGAAGATTTTGGTTAACAAAGAAGTAGAATTTGTGTGTTGGAAATTCTTTTTATTGGGTTTCAGTGTTCCTGGCTACAGCTTTATGTTTTTGGTTATATGTAACGAAAATCATTGCTTACCTTTGGTGCTTCAAGGATACCAGTCATTAAGAATGGAAAAAGAAAAAGTTCCTTTGATAGAGAAACCTATCTATATCTATAATCAATTCTTTCTTAGAAGGTCTGCATCTAGGGGTACCTGGGTGGCTCATTCATTTGAACATGCAACTTTGGATTGGGTCATCATCTCACAGTTCATGAATTCGAGCCCTGCATTGGACTGTGTGCTGAGACTGCAGAGCCTAGAGCCTGTTTTGGGTTCTGTGTCTCCCTCTCTCTCTCTCTCTGCCCCTCCCCTGCTCATGCTCTGTTTCTCTTTCTCTCAAAAAATAAATAAATATTTAAAAAAATTAAAAAGAAGATCTGCATCTAAAATTTCACCTCCTTTGATGCTTCTGGTGGTACCATAAATTCTTATTTGGTGGTACCTAATCACATTGTAGGCCTGATTGTTGCTAATTGTGCGTTTGGGGATAATAGTTACTTGTTTCACTTCTGAAGTAAGCTTAAAACGTATGATTATCAGTTCTAGGCATTTGCTATGTTGCTGTATTATTCTAATTGATTAATTCAGCAAGTTTATAAGCTACCTTTTATGCATCAGGCACTGCAAGGCAAATCCGGAGGTGAATAGTACACTGTTCTCCAGGAGCTCACATTCTAGTTTGAAAGACGTTTAAGCAGAGCATTATACTGTGGTATGCTCAGTGTTCTGATTGTTATGTGGAATGAAAGGTGGTACTAGTTCAGAAAGTCTTCCTAGAAGGCCGCTTGAGCTGAGACTTATCAAAGGAAGAGGACTTAGGAGAGAAGTGGAAGGCTTTTTCAGTAAATGAAGTATCCACCATGAGAGCTGAGAAATAGCATGGCATGTTCTGGAAAATAAAAGCAGGTTAGTATTTCTAGAGTGTGAGGTTGGTGCCCAGGATTTGAGGCCACAGATGACTCTGCACAATTAATCAGGCAAGATGAAGGAATATCTTGTATAAGAGAAATTTTGGATTTCATTTTCAAGGGAGCCAAGGCTTTTAACAAAGCAGATGACTTCTGTCTTTTGATTGACATGGATCACACTGGCTGTATTGTGGGGAAAAAAAGATTGTGGATGAGGACCTGTCTAGATGCAGGGGTATTTTTAACAGCTATTGCAATGGTTGAGTGAGAAGTTGTGAGAGCTGGTGATAGTGGGGACAAAAAGGAAGAAAAGGATTTGGGAAATATTTCATAGCTCAAAGTGGATTGGACTTGGATAGTAGGATTAAGGAGAGAAGGAAGTTCATGATGGTGACTCCTAGATTATTGGATAAATGGTAGTAGGTTCCATTAGGGAGGATAGGAAATACTGGAGAGGTTTCCAGGAAAAGATTTAGTTTAGTTTAATTCTGGATCCAGAGAGTTTGAAGCACATGTAGGATTTGGAAGAAGATAGCAATCAGGCATATGGACAGATTATACTGGAAATCTCATAGGTAGCTTGTGATTTTGTTATTTGCTACTGTATGACTTGAACAGTAGTTTAGTATTTTGAAAAAATTATTCCACGAGTCAGTCCCAGCGTTTGATCAGTGATTTTATTTTCCTACTTGCCCTGTTAAGTCAAAATTCTATATTGAAATGTATGAATACAGGTTTTAATGAACTCTCTCTGCTTAATGGGGTCTTCTTATGCTAGTCTCAGAATTTGGATTAGTTGAAGCGATTGACTCACCGATTTTTAAACAAAATATGCTGGCCCTTCTCTTTAAGTTTTTGTGGTATATTTAGTATCCTATCTATTAGGGTTATTTATATTTAAAAATCATAAATTTAATGTATACCATATACTCCAGTGCTTCTACTGTAATGATTTGTCTTTACTCTGTAACCTGTTTCTTTATAAATATATAATTTAAAATAGATGAGGAATGATTTGTTAGCTCCTGGCCAGTTCTGCCACATTGATAGATGGATATTTAGTATTTTTGTCCAGGGCTTTTTTTTTTTAAACTTTAAGATAAATATACATACATGATACATATTATTTGAAAATGGTTTAGTACCTATTTAACTTGTTTTTAAGTTTATAATACTCTGCCTGTTGGGGTAGAATTACCTAGGATGTGATATGGAAAACATCTTAATTAATTTATTTATTATCTCAAAATATCCATAATAGAACTCCATCTTAAAAATGTAAGCTTTGATTACCTGAGACACCATAGAATTCCAAATGAATGTTAATGATGGAAATACTTCATCTGAGATTTCCTGTATATGGAGATTCAGAACTCTCTAGAGAGATATTTTTCATCGTTCAATCATTGATCCAGTAAACATTTATTAAGGAGTTACTTTGTGTGATGCACTGCTGATGCTGGGGCACAAAAAATATGTTAAGAGTTTTGTAGAGAGGGATATTGTCTTTCAGGTTCCAAATGAATCCATATTTTATTTGAGACATTAATAATCCTATTGCATTTAGAAGCAAATAAGTGTGGTATACTTACTGTGAGTTATATCCATTATAAATGAATGAATTGCTTCTCACCTTTTACCACCAAGAGTTGTTCAAAAGTATATAAATTTGAAGATGCACAGTGAAACAGCGATGAAAATGCAACAAGCTTTCAAGTAGGTTCCCAAAGGTTAACATTTCCCCAAGAAATTTTTTATGATGCAAGATTTGGCCATAAGCCTTACAAGTTCTGAAACTTGATTGGCAGCACACTTAGAGTGGATTCAGATCTCCGGATTGACTTATATAAACAAGTTTATAAAATTGATATTTAAAATCAGAAGGCCAATTTATGTCTGTACATTGATTAAAAATAAAACAAACAACAAACCCCAACCAAATAATAGAGGATCTGGATGACTCCATTTGGCTTGACCAGAACATTTTGTTCTTGTGAACTGACCTATAGGGGTGATCAGCAAAGGTCACTTGGTAAGCAAAGAATCTGAAGAAAAGGAGTTAGTTATATAATTCAAATGTTTAATGGCTTCAGACTAAGAGAGTCTAATATGTTCAGCATCACGATAGAGATAGCATTGCCATTTGGGTCATTATGGTTAAGTCCATTGTCTAATTTCTTCTTCTCTGGATGGACATGGATTTACATTGCATAGATATAGGTTCAGCCAAAATACTTGTAGGAGTTATTTTTTTTCTCAGCTTCCTTGGCTAAATCCTCCGGATTCAGTCTTTAACTCATGTTATTACGTGTAATCAGGTTACAACCAATTTTGCTAGCCTAGGTTGGATTCATTTTCTTCAGTGTAATTTTACATTCCTGATTTAGATTTGTTGATTGTTGATTTCATAGCTTAACTCTAAAAATAATCTTATAATGTATACAAGGATACTCCAACTACTATTACCTTAAATTCAAACTTCTATTTTCTCTTCACAGAAACGTTGATAGGTGATATGGTCAGCAATTTAAGATGTCTTAAAATCAGTTTGTTTGTTTGTTTGTTTGTTTTTGAGAGAGAGAGTGAGAGCAGAGAGCACGAGCTGGGGAGGGACAGTGGGAGAGGGAAAGAGAAGAGAATCTTAGGCAGGCTCCATGCCTTGTGAGGAGCCCAACAGGGGACTCAACACAGGGCTCAACATGAGGCTGTATATGGCTCCAACTCATGACTGAAATCAAAAGGAGGGCCCTTAACTGACTGAACCACCTAGGTGCCCCTTAAAGTTTTAAATGAAGATGGGAGATAGCACTGCCACCTGAGAAGGACACCTTAAGTTAGTTGGGGATCTAGAAGTTCTCTTAGTTTATAGGTCAAGAGGAACAAATATTACACCAGTTTCATGAAATCATTGTAGTAGTCTGATGATAGCAAATGAGATTTTATACAAAAGTACGGTATTTTAGTTTAGCTAATAAGGAAGGCTATCTTAATTACTGGATGTGAATTTGAGAATATTTGTCAAAGCATACAGCTTTATTTGGGGGCCAGACATTGATTACAGAAATGCTACTCATAGATTTTCCAGATGTGAATCTTCGAGGAAAATGACCATGCCCTATCTCTTCATTCTCTAGTAGTTATTTGTTGAATTAAGGAAAAACTTATGATTATATTCAATATATATATTTAAGTAATGTGTTTCTGACCTATTTGAGGAAGTTTGAAAAGTTAAATTTTTAGGTATTGAAATAATTCTGAAATCCTAACTTGTGATTTTGTCTGTTTGGGAATGTGTTGTTTTTAACCGTGTCTCACTCTAAAAAAAGATTTTGTAATCTTAATGTTTTTAATGTTCATTTTTGAGAGAGAGAGGGAGAGAGAAAGAACACATATAAGCGGGAGAAGGGTAGAGACAGAGGGAGACAGAAAATCCTAAGCAGGCTCCACACTGTGTCAGTGAGAACCCCTATGTGGGGCTCAAACCCATGAACCTTGAGATCATGACCTGAGCTGAGATGCTCAACCAACTGAGCCACCCAGGCCCCCCCACCCCCAAAATTTTGTAATCTTCAGATCAGCCCCTAAAAGATGGTTTTTGAGATTCTAAACAGCTTTTAAGTTTTCTAATTCTATACAATCATGTTCAGTGGAATCAAGTGAATGTAAATGTTTCCATGAATATTCTCTGGTCACCATAATCATCTTCATTACTATTATCTTTATATAGCACATTTAGAGTTTACAGATTGAATTCCACATACTTATAATTTTGAAATCAGTTCTCTACCACTTATTTAAAACTAATTTTAGTGGCATGTACAAAATGAAATGCTTCAATTAACTTTTCTTATGCACTCCAGATATTTTGTGGAGCATATAATTAATCAGTGTAAAGTCACGTTCTAATAAATTAACATTCTGGGTGTCTACACCTTTGACATTTTTGTCATTGCTCTCTTATTATCATGGAAGTTATAGTTCTTATTACACCTCACTGTATCAACCCTACCTTCTTACTAAGATACAGCATGCAGGACTTGGTCATCTTTTGAAGTGCTAGGATGCTGCATTGCTCTGTTTCTGTTGAATTAGCTTTAAGAATTTCTGGTTGAGTTCTAAAGAGGTGCCATTCATTTCTTCTACAACAATATGAATTTTTTCTTGTGGTGATTTTCATAAAGATCCTTGTTTAAAAAATAAACATTATAACCAATCATACCTGGTCATTTTTAGGTATTGCTTTAAAATCCAAACACTTTAAAAACTGATTCTAATATAGTATTTTGAAATATGAAATGAATTCTATTCTAATGCTCAATGTTTGCAAAATATTTGAAAGCAGTAATAGATATTGTGTGGACATAACTGCAAACTAGAAAATGGAATATATTTTCTGGGAGTCTGCTGTTTTTAAACTCTCAAAATATGAATTACACACCACGATCTGTCTGAACTATGACACATTAATGACCTAACGACAGTTTTTGGATTCAGTTTTTTGGAAACAAAAACAGACAAAAAAGAAACCTCTTTCTGTGCCCCCCCCCAAAAAAAACACAATTTAAAATAAATTATTTTTACATAAATTGTTATTACAGTAAGGCTCTTTGCATAAAAAAAACATTTTTATGACTTTGAGTAGTTTTAGTTGGCCCCAAAGTTTTGAGTACAATAGCTGGTAATGAATTTGAAGAGATAATATTTTTTCAGCAAATCAGAGAAGCTTTCATTAACTAAACAATTGCTGCCATACAACTGTATGTACAAGAATGTGCCATATATGTTTTAAAAGCATATGTGCTTTTATGTGCGCATTTGTATATGTGCATACATGTGAATGCAAAGAATAAGGACAAGAAAGAACTATCACACTATTGATAGAATTCATTTTGGAGTCTGGGAGAGTAAATGGGGCATTTTATCATTTATTCCAAATAGTTCTGCATTGTTTGGATTTTTCACAAAAGATCTTTTACTTGTGTAATTAAAAAACACCCTAATTCAGTCAGACATCTTCTCAAACAAAAAGTCTGAAACTTTTCTGTAAGAACCAATGATAGCTCTGATCACATGGATTTAACTTTGAAATTTCAATGATGTTATACAGTAATGAAAATAGACTATTGCCATTAATGATAAATACTGAAGTCAGGGGTATTCTCATATACAAATGGTGTCTTCAGACTCCTTCAATATCATTTTAGATTTAGTCTTAGTATAAGGTATTTTCTTAATTCCTATAATACAGTGGAATTTCCAAATAAAGTAATATATGCTGCATTTTTTTTTATGAGTGATATTCATTCATACCATGAGATACTGAAGTAATATACATATCAGTGTACTTCCAGAAATGGTAAGGAGACATAGCATTATGATACCAAAATAAATCTGAGTGGAGTAAGTTATCCCCTCCCTCCTGTAAGGGCACCTGGGTGGCTCAGTGGGTTAAGTGTCAGACTCTTGCTTTTATAGCTCAATTCATGATCTCACGGTCATGAGATGAGACCGAACCCTGTGTAGGGAGCTGCGCTGAGCGAGGAGCTTGCTTAAGATTCTCTCTCTCTCTCTCTCTCTCTCTCTCTCTCTCTCCCTCTCTCCCTCTCTCCCTCTCTCCCTCTCTCCCTCTCCTTCTCCCTCTCCTTCTCCCTCTCCTCCCTCTCCCTCTTCTCTGCCCTGGTCCTCTATTGACACTCTTTCCCCCTAAAAAAAAAAAAAAAAAAAAAAAGGCTGTAACCTGTATATGATGACAATCATGTTTACTTTTTAAAAAGTGCCTTAGTCTCTTTTTCATGTTCATCAGTTTATTTTTTAAAGTTTTAAAATATTTTTAAATGTTCATTGATTTTTGAGACAGAGAGAAAAAAAAGAATGAGGGAGGGGCAGAGAGAGAGAGGGGGGTCAGAGGATCCCAAATGGGCTCTGCACTGACAGCAGAGAGCCTGATGTGGGGCTCGAACTCATGAACCACGAGATCATGACCTGAGCCGAAGTCTGACGTTCAACAGACTGAGCCGCCCAGGCGCCCCTCATGTTCATCAATTTAAAACTCCATTGAGTATTGCTAACTTTTATATTAAATCTTTTAAGGATACACTGTTTTTGGCAAGACAGCTGTGGTATGTTACTAATGGGAGTAGGACCTGTGAAAATAACTTCAATTATATGAACGGGAAGAGCAGAGGTGTGAAGTATAAGGGAACTAAAAAACCAGCTAGCTCAAGAAGAAAGAAAGAATAAATGTGGTGAGTGCAGCAGTGAGGGGTAAGCCACAGAATCCACTAGAGTTCCTGGATCTACCAGAGAGAGGAATAGGACAAAAGAAAAATAGTATCTTTCCTTCCTTTTTTTCTTCTTTCAGAAAGTATAAAGAATTTATTTATGAACTAATTAAAGAAATTACCTGTTTGAATGATGAAGAATGGGCAATAAGGTTGGAATGGTTTCTGGTAGAAGATGAATGATAAATATTGAGATTCAATAGAAAGACGTTTACTTCTTCAGATATCTGAAAGCCAGGCAGTAGGAGATGGGGTGGTTAGAATAACTGAAGTACTCTGGGTATCATTCTAGAAAGATGGGTAGATGGAAGCAGTGAAGTTGTTAGCACCTATAGTAGGTTGCTTGCTATCATAAACAGTGGTATTACTTATGGTCACTTTGGACTAGTCTGTTTCTTTTATCTTTTGCAAAAGTGACTGTGTAATAAATATACTGTGTGTGAGAGGTACCCTAATTGGTTGTATTTCTGAATTATCACCAATACAGTAAACTTTGGTCTTGTCCCTCAGCTGCCTTTTTATTTCACTTCAGTGGGAAAGGGGTTAGGGAGTTAGAGAAAGCCCTAGTCCTGACAGAAACAGTAAGAACTTTCTCTGCTTTTTTTTTTTTTTTTTCCCTCTTGGGAGGTGGCAATGAGGAAGGAACTTGATATTGAGCAGATGAGATGGGGTTTTGCATCCAGTTTTTGTTCTCTGATCTGTTGTTTTTCCATTTTCCTCCTGAAGTATCTAAGACACAAGCACTGAGTGTTTTAAAAGACTTTCTTGAGACCATACTCTGTCAGAGACTTAGAATTCCCAGGTTGGCTTTTACCCACTGGAATACTCTTCTAAAATTAACCTGGTGATAATACTGCAGTAAAAATTTATCAGACATGAGACGAACTTTACACATGTATGATTGTTGAATGAAAAGTTTGCTAAGCTCATAAATAATAAAAACAAGATCAGGGTATATGTTTAACTTGCTTAAGAAAACTGTTTTTAAGCCTATTAAAAGTAACATTTTATTTTTAAGATACTTTACACTATTTGAAATGCTTTCACATGTAACGTACAATGTGCTCATTAAAACTTGAACTTAAATATTTATTTAAGCAGTCCCTGAGGAATTTACTCTTCCTGGCAGTACTTAAGCATTTTATTACTAGAAAATAATAAGCATATATATTTTTTAAATTACAGGATTAAATGAATTTTCCCTTCCCCTTCCTCCATAGTGTAAAAAACTGAGTCCTGGTATTGTATGTCAGATCTGTGACCCCTAGGCAGATATTTCATGTCTTGGCATCTCAGTTTGTAAAACAGGGACATTAATATCTGCCTTGTCAGAGGAGTGGCGAGCATTAGGAATAATATACATAAAGTCTCCAGAATGGTGACTGTCACATGGTAAGTAAACCAGAATGGTAGGTATTATTTTGTTAGATACAAAGAATATAAGAAAAAACTTGAATCAAATAGCTAAGAAATAGACTCCACAAACATGTTATATTAAATAGTCTTCTACGAAGGATATGCTTTTACACCAACAACTGTAATAATAGTAAAAAAAAAAAAAAAGAGGGAAAAGCATTGCCAATAAAACACAAGATATCTGCATCAATGACTAGATATTTTCATTCCTCATCTGAGTGCAGTCAGTCCTTGTTTGAAAAGAAACGTCTGTGCAGATATGAGGCAATTATTAATTCTGTTGTATTCAAATCAATTACTAAAGAAATGAAACTAAAATTACCTAATTAAAGCGAATCACAAATAAACCTGCTCTGTTTGTGAGGGATATAATTGAAATGGTAATTGCGCAGTAGTGGTAATAATGCATTTCATCTGAGGATGGCCGTTCAGAAGATGCATTTGAGGCAGGACTTGACTGTCCGGTGTGCCCTCCTCTTGACCTGGCCCAGAGTGATCTGTTAGCAGGGACTTGTTTACTTATTTACTGGATGTATTGGTGAGTGAATTCCCAGTATGGTTCTGAAATTTCGTAAATTCCATACTCATGGTGCTCTGTGTCCTATATCATAACACATCACCCTGTTGTGTATCTGGGATTCTCAGCTGTGTATCAGACCCTTCTAATGGCCATTTTCCCCCTTTTATCTTGTGAGCAATCAGGGAGAAAAGTGGATATTCTTTTAAAAAGATTTTATAGGGCGCCTGGGTGGCTCAGTCGGTTAAGCGTCCGACTGCAGCTCAGGTCACGATCTCACGGTCTGTGAGTTCGAGCCCCGCGTCGGGCTCTGGGCTGATGGCTCAGAGCCTGGAGCCTGCTTCTGATTCTGTGTCTCCCTCTCTCTCTGCCCCTCCCCCGTTCATGCTTTGTCTCTCTCTGTCTCAAAAATAAATAAACTTAAAAAAAAATAAAAACAAAAGATTTTATAGCAGAGTACATATAAACAGACTACTCACAGGTCATTTGGTTAAAAGGTGCAGAAATCTTTATAAATCCCCATGAGATCATTTAAAGATACATATTTTGTTTTTCATGTCCAAGTTTAGCTTTTCTTGGGTCAGGGTTACTGTTAGCATAGTGACAGTGTAATCAGTCTTTCAAACCAAATGATCTTTTTTTTTTTTTTAAGTTTATTTATTTTGAGAGAAAGAGAGTGAGCATAGCCTGTGTGCAAGTGTGGGAGGGGCAGAGAGAGAGGAAGAGAGAGAATCCCAAGCAGGGTCCATGCTGTCAGCGCAGAGCCAGAAGTGGGGCTTGAACTCACAAATGATGAGATCGTGACCTGAGCCGAAATCAAGAACTGAGCTACCCAGGTGCCCCTCAAGCTAAATGATCCTTTTTATTCAGGAGTAATTTCTTCTTTAAAAACTAGGAACCCTCAGGGCATCCTGGTGGCTCAGTAGGTTAAGTGTCCAGCTTCGGCTCAGGTCATGATCTCAAGGTTCGTGCATTCGAACCTTGGGGCAGGATCTGTGCTGCCAGCCTGGAGCCTGCTTCGCATTCTGTGTTTCCCCTGCTCTCTGCCCCTTTCTGGCTCCTGCTCTGTCTCTCTTGTCTCTCTCAAGCAAACATTAAAAAAAATTTTTAAAAAAAGTAGGGAGCCTTTATCACTTCCTATCTTGTTTTACCTTTACTCCCTTATTTGTGTTCATCTTATCTCCCCTGTATAACTGGAATCTCCTTGAGGGTAGGGGAAATGACTGTAATCTCTGTTGCCAAAGGATAGCAGACAGAGATGGACAGGCTTGAATTTATATTATTGGCTGTGCTGTGTGTTAGTCTTCACTTCCTCATTTATAAATGAGGGAAAGTTAATGCTTGTCTCTTGGGGTTATTGTGAGGATTAATAAAATAACTTTAGTTAAAGCTTCTATCTGTCACACTGCCTAACAGATTTCAAGAAATAATTCAAGAAATATTAGTTACTGTTTTCTATAGAAGCTAGCTAGCACAGTGCCTTATACATAGAAGTCTGTCAATTAAGGAAGTTGCCTGTTAATTTAAATATATTATGAGTTAATATGTGTTGCTTATCTGACTGGATACATTAGAGACAGATCTCAATTATTCTTGTAAGTTATCACCACAGGTTTGGACACTTAAGCACTATCTGTGATGAGGATATCAGTGACTAAATCACCCAGCTAGTCTTTTTACCCACGGAGCAGTTTTAAAATAAATGGTCTAAAGTTAGCACTAGCTTACTCTCTTCTCAACACACATTCAAGCAGAATACTGCAGAATACTACATTGGAGTAAAAGTTTTAAGTACTTACTTAAAAGTTTCACATGGCTTCATAAAATTACATGTTTTCAGGCCAGTGTCACTCTCTAGAATGTAGAGATAGGTGTTTTTTTTTTTTTTTTGACGTTTATTTATTTAATTTGAGAGAGAGAGAGAGAGAGAGAGTGTGTGTGTGTGTGTGTGTGTGTATGTGTATGCGTGCACACACACAAGAGAGAGAGGGAGAGAGAATCCCAAATGACTCCACGCTTGCTTGCATAGAACCCGATGCAGGGCTCGAACTAATGAACCATAAGAGCATGACCTGAGTCAAAATCAAGAGTCAGACACTTACCTGACTGAACCATCCAGGTGTCCCTAGAAATAGGTTTTATAAAAGACTTTAAAAGGCCTGTAGAGAATCTTGACTTTATTTACATATATGTGAAAGTATATATTGCATATACATATATTTATATTCATATAAATAAGCATTATATGTATGTCTAATTTATGTGTATGTGTATATATGTAAATATATGTGTATATATGAGTGTATGTATATCTGTGTAGTTATATATATATATATTCATACATATGTATATGTGTGTGTATATATATATATATGAAAAGAAATGAAATTCACCTGGAGACATTTTGATTATTTGTTGATATTATTTAGAAAGTCTATACTTTTAAAGTTACTTGTAATAACTTTAAATAATAACAATAACTTTAGATAATAATTATTATTATTTTCAAGATTTTCAATCTTCATGATCTAAACTCTCCCAAATCATTACCTTCCTGTTTACCAGACACATATGAAAAGGGATATCATATTGCTGCTGTTTCAGTGAACTCTCATCCAGTAGCTCAATCCCAAAGATCGTTTAAAAACTTGTGAATCAAATGGCTCTTACTTAAAACTGTACAGTTCTGCTTATGCTAGATTGTGAGGTCAGACTTCAATTCTCTTAGACCAACTGTGTTAATTGTCACATTTGTCCATGATATAGTTATCATAACAGTACCTAGGATCAGTTATACAACCCTTATAAAAGTTTTTCTTTTGCAGTTTTCATCTGAATCCTTTTATGAAATACTGTTTAAATGTGTCCAAGCAATTTTAGATGAGCAATGGTTATCTAGTTTTGCAAACATTGTTTGTAATTATTCCTCTAGCCACAAGAATTAAGGCAGTAATATCTAATAGCTTGGAGAATACCAAGTCTTCTCATTTTTTAATTGTAAAAGATCATCTTCTTTTTATTGCTTCTCTACTTGTGATTTCCCTTTTAAAAAAAATTACAACAAAATTGTATGTCATTTGGAAGCTCATGAAATGTAGTTCTCTTAACATAAGTTTCTATAAATTAATAAGCCCATTATACTTAACTGGCATATATAGGAAAGCAGTGTACTTAATCCTACCTAAAATGAAAGTGTGTGTATTCATCTAGTAGCAATTTAATGGTAACAGGTTATCTGCATTTTTATACTGAAAAAGAACCCTTTGTGGTAATCAATCTGTGATTTTTCTATTTGTTTTTTTTTTCTTGTGTGAGTGGTTGAATTTGAATTGCTGCAAAACATTTTTAGCTGCTAGCTAGTTTGTTTTTAATCAGTTAATGAGCATTGTTACTTTCTTGGGTGGCTCTTCAGGACAGTGACAACCTTCACTCCTCCAGATGCATCCTTTTCAAGTGTGGAGTTCATGGATATTTGGGATATTAATATCTTTTCAGGATCATGTATCTAGATGGGCACAAAGCTGGTGATTGATTCCTATTAATTGTATTTATCACTTTATAATAAAGCATTTTGTTGCTTTCGAATGCTCTTATACTTTGAATTTTGAGTTTTTACTTTTCTGCCTATGAGACCCTAGGCCGGGAAATTATATATTATATATTTCCATGTTTCTATTTTTATCATGTGTTTTGATTTTCTAGGTTAGTGGCTATTGAGATAAAGGAAATAATCCAGTTAGTTGAAATCAGAAAGCTAGAAGCTTTTGGTAGAAATGTGAGAAGTGTCTACTGCCTCAAAGAGAACAATATAGAGAAGGACTGGCTTCATGAGAAGTGTCATTAGCAGTGGGTGCCAGTGACTCAGTGAACAGGAAACATCTGGTGCTCACCTTCATCCATTAGCAGCACTTCTGCCTCCATCTGCAGGTCCTCTTCTCTATTTATTTTTTAGGTACTGATGGTGCTCTGACTTTCAAATCTACGTTTGGTATTGTTCCTTTTCCTCAAGCTCCAAGTCCAGTCCCTCAGGAAACTTTGGCTTCACATCTAAAATATATCTTGGGGTGCCTGGGGGACTCAGTTGGTTAAGTGTCTGACTCTTGATTTGAGCTCCTGTCATGATCTCATGGTTTCTTGAGATCAAGCCCCACGTCAAGCTCCCCACCCAGCGAGGAGCCTGCTTAAGATTCTCTCTCCCTCTGTCCCTTCCCAGCGCCTGTGTGGGCTCTTGGCATCTGTCTGTCTGTCTGTCTGTCTGTCTCTCTCTCTTGATAAATAAATAAATAATACATCCTGAATTTGCATGATTCTTACCATGTTCACTTCGACAACTTTGGGCTGAGCTACCATCATTTCCCAATCCCCTCAGCCTAAAATATTGTAGAATCTTATACCGGGTCTTCCTGTTACCATTCCTTCTCCTCTGTTCCCCATCATCCACCCAGTAGGCGAGAAGTGGACTTTCTCAAACCTAAATCACATCACAACAATCCATCGCTTCAAACACAATTTTTTTTTGTTGTCGTTGAAAGTAGAATAAAATTAAAATTTCTTTCTGAAGTCTACAAGATCCTAAAGGTTGTGGCCTTTGCCTCCATCTCTGAACTCCTCTTCCTTCATTCTTCTTGTTCTCTAAACTTTCAAAATACCTTCTATCTTTTTTCTCCTTGGACACGGCAGATTTATTCCCTTGAGGGTCTTTTTCTTACTCTTCCTTCTGTTTGGAACACTGTCGCTTCATAGCTTTGCATGAAAGCCGCCTTCTTGTCTTCTCTCAACTTAATTGTTGCCTCCTTGGAAAGGCACTTCCTGAGCACCCCGGGTAAATAAGCTCCCTCAGGCATTCTATGACATTACTCTATTTTCTTGGTCATATTTGGTAGTATCTGAAATTATTTAATTTATTTATTTGTCACTTCTCCCAACATATAACTTGAGGAACATTTGTATCGGTTACTCACATAGCCCTAGTGCCCAGAGTAGAACCAGGAACATAGTAGGTGATTTGAGGTAGGCTCAGCAGCTAACTGAATTCCTATCCTTTGCCTTCCATAAATAGATTTCTGTGTGTGTGTGTGTGTGTGTGTGTGTGTGTGTGTGTGTGTGTATGTGTGTGTGTGCACACATGCACCTTTATCATAAACACAGTATTTTATATTGTAATATCCATTCTGTAGCCTACATTTTAGAAATCTATATATTAGGCCCATGGTCACCTGGGGTTAGAGTAGTAGAACAATGATTTAAAGCCTTGTCTTCTGGCTTTGGCTTGGTGTGACTGCCCTTACATAAAATTTTCATTCCTTTTTATTAATTTATTTACTCCACTTAGCACAAATACTGGGTACCTGTCTGCGCTAAAAGACAGCAGTCTCTGTGGGTGCAGCTGTTCTTGTATTTTGAGGTGAGATCTAGTGGAAGTGGTTGAGTACTGACCTTCAAGTTACATAGACATGGAGTTGATTCCTAGCTCTGCTCCTTACTTTAAAGTTAAGCCTTAGGAATTACTGATATTTGATTGTTTTTCAACTATGTGACCTTGGGAATATTCCTTGGATTTTCTACCTTCACTTCCCTCAGCTACAAATAATAGGTTCTAAGGTTTTACCTTAAGAGGTTAAACCTTTCATAAGGTTTAAGAAATAAATGCAGTAACTTACATAAAGCATTTAGCTCATTTTCTGGCACAATTAGCTGTTATTGTTTGTAGATTGTAAATATTTGTTTGTGGTTAGACATGGTTATTATTAGACATGGTTCCTAAGATATTACTTGAGATACAAGTAGTGTTATCTCAGTCTTAAGTTATTTCTTGCCTTCTAGAGAATACATTTATTTTTCTGACTTTATTGTTACAACATTTAGAATATTTTCTATTAAATAAAAAGTTTGACATCTGTAAATTTCATTGTTTCACAAATCCATTGTTGTTTCATAAATATATTTTTAATGGTAACTTTATTTGCTTTTCTGTTTGATTTTATATTATACTTAGTGGCATTTTAATTATTATGGTTGATTATCATGGTGATTTAATAGTCTCTGAGTACTTAGGAAAGGGAATGCTTTATAAAAACAAGCAAATCTAATTTCTTTAGTTCCTAAGATGCTTTGGAAATACATATTGTTTTGTTAGTTAATTTAGTGAAAAGTTATGTTATAATTTTTCAGAAAATAAAATTAATATATCTAACCAAAAAATTCTGATGGTAGATTAGAATCTAAAGAGAAAATGGAAATGGGGCGCCTGGGTGGCTCATTCAGTTAAGTGTCTGACTTCAGCCTAGGTCACGATCTCAACATTCCTGAGTTCAAGCCCTGTGTTGGGCTCTGTGCTGACCGCTGAGAGCCTGGAGCCTGTTTTATTTTATTTATTTTATTTTTATTTTTATTTTTTTTTAATTTTTTTTTAACGTTTATTTATTTTTGAGACAGAGAGAGACAGAGCATGAACGGGGGAGGGGCAGAGAGAGAGGGAGGCACAGAATCGGAAGCAGGCTCCAGACTCTGAGCCATCAGCCCAGAGCCCGACGCGGGGCTGAACTTGCAGACCGCGAGATCGTGACCTGAGCTGAAGTCGGACACTTAACCGACTGAGCCACCCAGGCGCCCCGCCTGGAGCCTGTTTTAGATTCATTCTCTCTCTCTCTCTCTCTCTCTCTCTCTCTCTCTCTGTCTCTCTCTCTCTCTCTCTCTATCTCTCTCTTTGCCCTTCCCCTGCTCACACTATATCTCTTTCTCAAAAATAAATAAACATTAAAAAAAATATTTAAAAAGAAAATGGAAACAAGTGTACTATTGAGTCCAAATTACCTTTATTTGAATTCGATTAATTATCTTCATTCTATGACTGTATATGTATAATATAGATCAGTAAGGTGTTCAGAATGGGATTAACTATCTGGAAGCAAGTGGTGTTATGTAAACCCTACAGCTGGAAAATACGAGAATTAGAAACTTAATTGATTAATAATGGATCACATCATTCTCCAATGATTAAAGACTGCTAGGTGGAACAGACATGTGGGGTTTTCTTTTAGGAAAATAATATCTTAATTGTAATGGTGTTCCACTTGGCATTTAGTAAAAATGTGATTCACTGAGAACACATTTAAAGTTTAGAAAGAGACCTAACCTCTATAGCTTAGTGGTTTAGTGCTTCTGATGCAGAGTTGGGGAGAGGTTTAAAATTGGGATATAAAATCAAAACAGCATGACTTTAGTTAATGTGTGCTTGCCCTTGACCCCTTCTCCACAACTCACTGGTAATGATAGGTCTTTGACAAGTGTAGCTGCCCGATGCTCATTTTATTTACAGTTTTCATAGCTAATGAATAATAAGAAAAAAGTCCACTAGGACCTGATTGTTTACCTCTCTAATAGCAATTCACAGATGGTACATACTGTGGCTGTTACAAACCATGTCCTATAATAGCATTTGATGTAAGTAGCTGCTCACCATTCTGTATTGTGGTTGAAGCTGGAGAAGTAGAAAATTGGTCATTTCCCGGCAGATAGCAGTAAGTTTCAGTTCAGTCAGAATGCTGTATGTACTGTGATAGGTTTATAATTATTACCCAAAGATTGATGGTTTTTTGGTGAGTGTAAATTTGTGCAGCCGTAATCCATTAAGAAATCAATAATCATTCCATTCTGATGTGTAGTTCCTACTTACTGTTATAAATGTGTACCCAGAGCTGAAACCAATCCTTTTTTTTTTTTTTTTGAAATTGTAGTTGACACTGTTGGAAATGAGGATATTATAACATTTTTTTCTTCAACCAGATTTCTTTTTCTTTGCCTGAGTTATCTTGCCCCATACGGCATCCTAATGAAGGGCTATATATTATCTAAACATTTAAAAAATTATTTAGACCTATTTACTGTTTCTGTCTTCATCTTTTACTTAGTTGTTTAATGGCAAATTATTTGTAAGTTTGAAGTACCTTAGTGTTTCTTTCTGTAATATGAAGGTGATTTGTTACCAGATCTACATGATCAGGGAAGTGACAGGTTCTTCATTTTAAAATACATTTTAACCTTAGAGCTATAATATTCTCATAAAAACCAAATTTAACATTTATTTATTACTGGCACCTGCTAAACACTGTGCTAGATACTATTGGGGGAAGTGAGGATTAGGACAGCATTGACCCTGTTCTCAAAAGAGCTTATATTTTAGAGAAATAGAGGTTCAAATCAGCACAAAAAAACATAAGGATGTGAAGAAAGAAGAAAAGTGTGGTGGGGGAAATGTCAGCTCTGAAACCATCCATTACGTAAGTTCCGAACTGGAACTTTGGTGTTAGG
The DNA here is from genome assembly GCF_028018385.1 of Neofelis nebulosa. Classification (NCBI taxonomy): domain Eukaryota; kingdom Metazoa; phylum Chordata; class Mammalia; order Carnivora; family Felidae; genus Neofelis; species Neofelis nebulosa. The sequence goes on from NC_080783.1 coordinate 23,880,352, forward strand.
GCATGATAGTGCTGGGGATGATAGGGTGTGGGTAGTGAGGTTCATCCCGCAGGGGATGTGGCCAGTGTTACAAAATTCTGCCATGCTCTGGGGCTGAAGAGTAGCCTACAAAGATTCTAAAGAAAAGTGATATGGGAATGGAGTATAAAATTTAAAAAGTGGAAAAAGATATAAAATGAAAAGTAAAAGTCCCACAGCCTATGTATGTAATCCCCAACCTCACTTTCTCATGTTCCCGATTTACGAATTGTCTTTCCATAGTTTTATCATATATTCTAGCATGTTCAGTATAGTGCTAGTTCAGCTGAAATACAGATTACCACATCTATATATATTTTTTCTTTTAATACAAGTAGGATTACACTGTGCCTACTGACTTATGACTTGATTTTTCATTTAGAGACTTCTTTTGTCATATCAGCACTTAGTTCTTGGGTGCAGGTAATTCTGTTCTACACTGAGGATACACTATGATTTACGTAGCTAGTCCTCACTGATGAATATTTTATTTGTTTTTAGGTTTTTGCTCTTAAATACATAGTGTTACTGCGAATGTCATTGTCCATCCATTTACCTTTACATACATTCTTAGGATAATTTGGCTGTAGATTTGCTGTGTCAGGAAATCTTTGCAATAACCATTTTGGTGGATAAAGTATGGTCAGATTGCCTTTTGAAAAAATTACCAGTTCACAGCACAAGTAGCTTGTGAGTCTGTTTTGTTATCTTTGACAACATTGAAGTTTTTTGATCTTGATTAATTTGAAGGGGAGAAAATAGTATGTAGGGATATTTGACATTTTTAATTTGTGATTACTCCAACATTATTTCAAATGTTTTTTGGTAGGGATATCTGTGTTTAATTTCTGTCCCTGAGGCTCAATTCTGTTTTAGCTTCCAGGAGAAATTATAATTAAAATCTTTATTAAGAGCTTTGAGAAAGGAAGAAAAAAGATTTTATTTGGTGTCCATGTTTTGAGGCAGATTTAATGGAAGGATGCCAATCATTTGATGATAAGTAAAAACTTTAGAATGTTAAATATTGTATAGCATAAGTAGCTTTTGTTTTACTGGTCGGTTCATCTTGGCAAATCACATAAGAAGTCCATCCAAGGTATTTAGCATAGTACTTCGATAAAGTTCAGAAGCGAACGAAATATTGTTATATCATGAAACCTGGCTGTCCATGAAGCAGCAATTACTTTAGGAGGAAAGAGTGTGTATCTAAAAAGTAGAAGTGGGAAACATTCAACAAAACTAAAAATCTATGGAATGGGAGAAGATACTAGTAAATGACATATCTGATAAAGGGTTAGTATCCAAAATATATAAAGAACTTATAAAACCCAATACCCAAGAAATAAATAATCCAGTTAAGAAATAGGCAGAAGACATAAGTAGACATTTTTCCAAAGAAGACACACAGATGGCTAACAGACACATGAAAAGATGCTCACCATCACTCATCATCAGGGAAATACAAATCAAAACTACAATGAGATATCACCTAACACCAGTCAAAATGGCTAAAATTAACAACACAGGAAATAACAAGTGTTGGTGAAGATGTGGACAATTGGGAACCCTCTTACATTGTTGGTGGGAATGCAGACTGATGCAGCCACTCTGGAACAGTATGGAGGTTCCTCAAAAAGTTAGAAATAGGGGCATCTGGGTGGTTTAATTGGTTAAGGATCTGACTCTTGATTTCAGCTCAGGCCATAATCTCACAGTTCATGAGATCAAACCCCACATAGTGCTCCATGCTGACAGTGTGGAGCCTGCTTGGGATTCTCTCTCTTTGTTCCTCCCCTGCTCGCACTCACTCTCTCTCTCTCTCTCTCCCTCTCTCTCTCTCAAAATAAATAAATAAAAACTTAAAAAAAAAAGTTAGAATTACCCTGTGATCCAGCAATTGTACTACTCAGTATTTACCCAAAGAATACAAAAATACTAATTCATAGGGATACATGCACCCCGATATTTATAGTGGCATTATCAACAATAGGCAAATTATGGAAAGAGCTCACATGTCCATCGGCTGACGAATGGACAAAGAAGATGTTTTATATATACACAATGGGATATTACTCAGCCATAAAAAAAGAATGATGTCTTGCCATTTGCAACAATGTGGATGGAGCTAGAGAGTATTACACTAAGCAAAATAAGCCAGTCAGAGAAAGACAAATAATACCATACGATTTCACTCATATGTGAACAAAACAAATGAACATGGAGGGAGGTGGAAAGAGAGGCAAACCAAGAAACAGATTCTTAATATAAAGAAACTGATGGTTACTGGAAATCATGGGTTAGATAGGTGATGGGGATTAAGGAGGGCACTTGTAATGATGAACACTGGGTGTTATATATAAGTAATGAATCACGAAATTGTACATGTGAGACTAATATTGCACTGTATGTTAAACTTGGAGGAAAAAATAAAAAGAAGTAGCAAGCAAAGAATACAGAATTAAAGTTTTACTTAAAAATTGTTGTATTAATTAAATTTAATTCGTACTAATTTAAGGTATTAGGTAAGGTATAAGGGTGTAAAGAGCTACCTGTGTAGAACCCAAGTTCACCTTCTTTCCTATTTCAAGACTGATGGACATCTCTGAGCCTTCCGTAGATAAGTTGAGTTGCCTGGAAACTCACAGGCTACGTCTAATCTTGAGTTGAGTATTCTTTTTGTTTCTTGTACACTTTTCCGGGAACTACTAGGTTTAGACTCGCCCTGTGTTTTACTCACGTGGGAAACTGAAATATACATGAGAGCAGAGAAAGTTTATTGTATGGCAAATATGTTTTTTCATGAGCATCCAACTGTGTTTTCTAGTTTTGTAGCTCCTAGTCTGTCGTAAGAACTAAAGTGTGGTGGCCTGCTAAGGAATATGCTAGAAGTCACCTGGACCTGGGCTTGTTCTTTTAACTCAAAGAGAATATTAAGGTAGAACAAACTTGGACTTCTTTCCCCTTATCCCTTCCCTAGAATTGTGGTTTGAGGATATAGCTGATTCAACCTCTGCTTTTTTGCCTACAAAAGTCACATTTAAAAATAGCGGGCTTCCAAGTTTTCTTCTGGGGCTCTGTGTGTGTGTGTACCCATGTCATTCATCTGACCACTGAAAATAACCCGGATGAATCAAACACTTACTTGGAAGTGCCCTAGAGGTCATTTAGAACAACTTCCTAAACAAAGTAAGAATATCCTTGACAGCATGCACGACAGGTGGTCTCTGGGATTTTGTTTGCTTCCAGAGCTAGAGGAAGGGAGCTCACTATTGCATTGTTGGTCGGCTCTGATTTGCAGAAACTTCTTCCTTACATTGAGCTCTCATCTGCCTCTCTAGAATGTCACTGCTTTTTGCTAAGACACAAACTAAAAATCTAAGGGGAATTTTAAATGCTTTGTTCTATATTAGTGCTTGTAGACTAGGTTTTCATGTAGGTTTTTAGAATTTTGCACTGACCCTTGTCTTTAAAAGACCATCTTAATTTCTTCTGAGGGATAATGCCACAGGGGTAACATATATGCCCTGTCTTTCCATCTTCACCCAAACAGCTACAAGTAAACCATCTAAGTATGGTTAAGTAGCAAACAAAACAAAACAAAACAAACAAAACAAAAATCCCTGGATTTATTTTCAGTAGCTTACATCTTAATGCTACTTTTAGTTATTTTATCCTTAAATGACTTTTAAGTCTTTTATTTGACAGTTCAGATTAAAGTATAGTTAAGATGATATTTTGCCATAAAACTACTATATGTGTTTTCAAGGCAGAAATCCGCTGATTATGTTTCCATTTCAAATGGAATGAAAAATTTTAGTTTTATGCATAGATGTTTTAGTAGTTACTATGTTACTCTAAATTTTAATGCTTTGAGATTTAAAAGTGGGACTTAAAAGTAAAAAGGCATATAGGGAAATGTTGCAAAAATCATATAAAAGAAATAGGATCATCTTTCAGGGATTCATTTAGCTCAGGATGTGGAAACTTCTCAAAATTTTCCAACTGAAATTTCTTAGGAAAGATTCCTAGGTGAAAAGATAATTTGGAGTCTCCTGACAGGAGTTTTAGGCATCCACGTTTGTTCCTCCAAGAACATTAGCAATATTTGAACTGGCTCATGACTTCCTATTTCTCCCTTGCCTGAGTGACAATTTTACCGTGCCTTTATTGGATTTACTATTGTAATTGGATATGGAATTGTGCCGGGAAGCATATATTTCAATATGTGCACCTTAACAATCTAAATTGTTAGGATGGTGACTCACTCACATTTAATAGGGAAATTAGATGGCTTTGTCTTTGTGTGAACATTTGGGGAGGAGTTGACCCTAGCTACAGAGATGTAAAGTGTTCCAGATCACTTGTGGTAAAACTTAGCCTTGTGGAGGGTGGGGATTTCTCTTGATTAGACAGCTAGGTTTTGTCAGACCTGTCTTTGCTTTATTTTGGAGAATTACCTAAATAGGGCATTTACTGGCAGAGAAATGATTGGATAAACCTTTAGGAAATGTGCTGCCCCATTTAATCCTGCCATTGCTGGTTTGATAGGGGTGCTTCCCAAGTTCACTATTACAGTGGGTCTCCTGTCATGGCAAGGGACATTATGAAATTCTGGGAAAGAATAGTCCTTATAACCAAGTTATTTTAAAAATAGTTTGTCATAGAGCCCTGTTTCTCAAGCTTGCTTGATCATAAGAGTCATCTGGGTTGCCGGTAAAAATAGAGAGTCCCATACCTCATGTCAGGTGTACTGAGTCAAAATCTTCAAGGAAGGAACCTGTGACCCTGATCTGGCAAGTTTAGGAAACACTGCCCAGTAGTATACATGCAGGGAATTGGAAAGGACTGTACTTGGAAAGAAGATAGTGGTTGCTCCAAGGAGCAAGGGGATTGTAGCTTGTCACTATCAGACACTAAAATATTTCTTACTTTTCGATGATGGTGCAGGAATTTGACTGAACTGTATCTTTAGGGTTTGCAGGAGGTGGGAGAAAGGTAATAGTGGTTGCTCTTTTCAAGAAAAAACTAAAAATGTAAAGATATGTAATGTCGTTTTATTGTAATAGGCACAAAAAGTCTTTATTCTTTTTCTCTGCCTGCCTTTGGTCATTTTCTTTTTTCTTGGCCTTTCAGTGAATTTTGTTTTGGGGGCATTTTGTAAAACTATATGCAACGTTTTCACGCCACATTTGATGAGACTGAATATTTTCTCTCTCCACTTCTTTCTCAGTTGTATTCCTTCAGCCTGTTTACGAAAAATAGATACATGTTCCTGTTTCAGCCAGGGAGCTTGTACATCTGTTGACACTTCAGAAATAATCAGTTTAGATTTCAACAGCTGATTAGCGCTCAGTTCTAACCAAACTGAGAAGGAACTCTTAAGAATGGTAACAAATATTATTCTTAGTTGTCTGCACATTAATGATCATTTTAAAGCAATGCTGTGTTTATAAAAGGCCTGTACTGTAGTCATGTTTTTCTTTATTGCACCTCGATGAAGCTGTCAAAACATTTAGTGACCAGTCTGCCAAGAGCAGTTATTAAAAAAGTAATAACAAAATTTTCATGAGTATCCTTTTACTTATCGACTCTGGTTGTTAGAAAAAATACTGGTGAACAACCAGAAATATCCTATTTGAGCTGCTTAACAGTTTCACGGGGATTCCAGCTTCCACATTGAATTACTACTGAATGTAAGAAATATAGCTAATGGTATCAGTGTGGCACCCAAGTACTGATTTGCCTAAGATAGCAAGCCATATCCCCATGAGCTAGAGCCAAAAGGAAAGAAGAGATGCATGTTTTAAATGCACTTGTGCAAAGACTTACCTGGGTGACCTTATATTTCTTCAGTAGTCTGTAGGAATAGATGAGAAACACAATCACAGGACAAAATAGAATTGATAAAAATAAAAAAAAAATGGGTAGAAATAAAATCAGAAAGTATAAAACTGATTTATAAATAGATCCTATAGGGTAATTATTATGCATATTAATCAATTATTGTTTATTGAATTAAGTAAATAATTTATGAAAATACTGTGTATTGTGTGTAGGACAGAGAAGAAAAACCCATTCTTCCTTTAAGGAGAATGAAACTTTGGGGCACCTGGGTGGCTCAGTCAGTTGAGTGTCCGACTTTGGCTCAGGCCATGATCTCGTGGTCTGTGAGTTCGAGCCCCGCGTCAGGCTCTGTGCTGACAGCTCAGAGCCTGGAGCCTGCTTCGGATTCTGTGTCTCCCTCTCTCTCTGCCCCTCCCCCTCCCCCACTCATGCTCTGTCTCTTTCTCTGTCAAAAATAAACATTAAAAAAAAAAGAAAGAAAGATTTAAGGAGAATGAAACAGAGAAATCATAAATAAGTAAAAAGTTAATTACCAACTGAATATTTTAGACATGAGTTTGAGATATTCAGGCAAACATAACAGAGTTTCCCAACTATATCCATATAATTAAGGCAGAGGATACACTGATTTTTCAGAAAAAAATGGAGGTCATCTGTTTTCTAGTTGTATTCATAGAATTAATCACCTTTCTGTAATCTTGTCACAGATTTGTATACTGCAAATCTGTTTATCATTATTCTTCCTGAAAACCTCATGGCTGTCCATACCCATGACTGTACCTCATACCTTATGAGCTACAATAGAGCTTATAAGCTCTATTTAGTAGTTTATAGTACTTCCTTTATTAAACAACACAATCTTTTTATCTTCATCTCCTGAAATTCCCTTGCACATACACCATTCTTCAGGCATAGGCATTTCCATGTCTTAAACATAACAAGTTCTTTCATATTGTCTTTTCTTTGCATAAACCCTTCCCTTTTCCTTGAATTTGTCTCTTTTTCTCCACCAGGCAATCCTTAAAGAGCAAATATTACTGCTTCTTCAAAACTTTAGCTACTTCCCCATATTCCTGTAGCACTGAGTGTGTATATTTCTCCATTATAGTGTTTACCACATTCTATTGTTGCTGTTTTATATCTCTCCTGTTTCAGATTAAGCTCCTGCAGGGCAGAGGCTGTGTCTTATTATCTTTGTACCTATAATATTGCCACTCTACATAGTACAGAATGGGTACACATCTCCCCAGTGTTTTGTGAACAAGTGACTAAGGGAGACTGAATGGGCTTTCATGAAGTGGATGGGAGTGGGGGCTGCCTTTGAGGAAAGGCAAGAGGTGGAAAGGTTTCTTTAGCTGAGGGAAGAAAGATCAAACAGTAGGGGCGAATTTTCACCTGCCCATAAGTTAACAGGATGCAGTAAGGATCCATAGGGGATGGTCACCTCTGAACCCAGAGCTCTAGAGATCGTCTTATACTCAGCACTCAAGGCTATTTGCGTCTTGCTGCATGCTTATTCTTGTCATTTGGAGGTGGCTGAGATGGGTCCATCTGTAGCTGGGCTACATGGTAGGCTGCAGTATTAATAAGCAAAATTCGAATGGACTTCCTTGTATGTGTCATCTGTAACATGTACACCCTTTCTTCTTTGTCCTTCTCATATTTCTTCTCTCCCACACTTGCATCTCTCCTGTTTGTGCTGGCTCATGGTTTTAGACTTCTGTTGAAACTTCCCCTGGCTAAACCTAAGGAAATTTGTTTCAGCTCGCTTATTTGCCCTTTGTTAAGCTGACCTATTTCATTAAAAAAAAAAAAAATGAGGTTGTGGTGGGATGAATACTGAGAAGGCAGGAAGGGGCATGCCACTGGTGCCCCAGCAAAGGTTATGTAGATAAGGCTAGCTGTAGTGAAGTACCTGAATTGTCTTTGGGCCCCTTTTGCTCTCCTTTCTTCTTCTTTAGCACTCCTCTTTAAAAACCCACTTCCCTTGTGGTACTTTCTTGCTGCTTCACTGTCCCACTGGGTCCTGCCTTCCTCTCAGGGTGCGTGATTCTGATAAGTGTCTTCACAACTCCTTTTCATCCAAATCAAGACCTGTCTATGGTTTTGGAAACTCATCTATGGAAAAGGGAACCTTTTTCTGAGCTTTCTGTCCTGTCCTAGAACAATTCAAGTAAACTCATTCAATCTGAGATTTTAGGAAGTGACTTTGTTTAATGGATTATCATTGTTTTATTGTAGGACATATGCTTCTTTAATAGAGGTTTTTTTAGAAACTTGGTCTCAAGTTGTGATAAATTTCTAGTAAGGGGAATTTCAGGCACCAGATCACACTGGAGTGTATTGAGAAGTTCGGGGCCGTGAAAATTATTTTGTTTTCTGCCAAATCGATATCATCAATGTAACTGTTTTCCCAGCTTGAAGACAGTGTCAGACCTGAATTTAGACTTTTTTTTCCCCATGAGTACTAAACATCAGCACTAAAGATTAATTTGTGGTTAAAAAGTGTTAGACAATATTAGAATCTGGAAATGACTCCTTGGCCATTCTTTGACCCTGTGTCAAAGAATGTTAATTTTGGAGGTATGGGGGAGTCTTAGGTGAATGTATCTATAAAGCTATACTAGAGCTTGAGCTAATAAGATTTGAAACTACCTTTTTCAGGTTGTTGAGTTGATATTGTTTACTGTTGTTTCAGTATAAGAAACTTATGGCTATAGTTTTATAAATACAGAACACATTTACAAATGTTTTTGAATATTACATAAATATGCGCTTGATAATCTCAGACCAGAGACCTCCACCCAGCCCTTGTCTTTGGACAAACACTGCTCAGTCATGTGTAGTGTGGAAAAGTTGTGCTCATTTAATACTTCCACAGTTGTGCAAACTCCGCAATGGAAAAGCATTGCAGCCATTTTGATAGAGCCCCCATAAAACCACAGCTTTAAGTATCTGTAAAGACAAAAGGTATAAAAATATATTTTGCAAAAATACACGAAACCTTTTTATTTTGGTATCCAGGGCATTTTTCCTAGGAAGGAAGGAATACCTGATCAGCTGGAAGACACAGAACAGGAGGGAAAGAAACAGGAGATCTTTAATATAACAGGGATTACCTTTAAGTCCATTTATAAGCCACTTTTCTTTTTTATTAAGAATGTAGTTTTGTTCTGTGTCCTGAATATGGTGGTGGTTATGTGAATCTCTGCACTTTGTAGAACTGGATACTAAAAGGAAAAAAAAACTCAGTTGTTTTTAAATATAATTTTAAAAATAAAATCATGGAATAAAAGAATGCATTTTTTTCATATGAAACCATGGTAAAATCATGGTTAAATTTCCAGAATAGTCCATGAAAGCTTGGTTAATGTGACATTTATCTAAGCAATAGTTTCTTTCTTTCTTTTTTTTTTTTTTTTGAGAGAGAGAGAGAGAGCGCACATGGGGGGGGGCAGAAAGAGAGGGGGACAGAGAATTCAAAGCAGGCTCCACGCTGACTACGGAGAGCCAGATGCAGAAGTCCAACTCACCAACCATGAGATCATGACCTGAGCTGAAGTCAGACGTTCAACCAACTGAGCCTCCCAGGTGCCCCTCAGTAGTTTTAATAGTATTATGCAAACTAATCACTTATGAGGAAATACATTTCAAGTCACAAATCAGAACTTGAGGAATACGTTTTTCCTATATGGTCAGGAATGGCTAACAGAATTATGGCAGTTCTGGTGGTAGTGGTGATAAATGCAGTTATCGTGACTGTGGTGCTAAAGGCGGGGGCTCAGATTGAGAGTTGTTAGAGACCCTGGTCTTATTAGGGCAAGCAACTTGGCAAGTTGCTGGGGCACTCATCAGTTACTTGATGTCCCTAACATTTTGCACATAGTAGATGCTCAATAACTAACTGTGACTAGCAGCTGGGGCCTCGGTTATGCCTACATCCAATCCTGGCTCCACTTACCAGCTGTATGACCTTGGATAAGTTACTTAACCTCTGTGCTTCATCTCCCTTTGATCTAAAGATTGTGAAGCACGCCTCTCTTGTAGGGCTATTGAAAGGATTAAATGAGATGAAGCATGAAGCTATTAGCAGAGTTTGGGGGCATCTAGTAAGTGATCCCATAAATGTGAAATGCTATTATTAAATAACTGTTGGATGAATGGTAGTAGCTCCTGTCACTTTCTGTGTTAGGGAGGCAGTGTTGAGTAATGATGGCTCATTTGCATGTTGGTTTGTTTATTGGGGTCAGGAGCTTTTGTGAAATTAATTTCTTTACCAGTACAGCACTGAACACTCAGATGTCCAAACTTCTAATGTTTGTTTCTTTCCCTTTCTATATACCTTTAGTTCTGAGCTTATTTCCTACCAAATTCTACTGTAAATGCCATTGAATAAAAATTATTGGGTACTGCAGTTATGTGACAGATTTATAATATGGGTTAATCTTCCTGCATTGTGATGATTGGATGTGAAAATGATGAGTTTAATAACGTATATTTTCATGATACATACATACTTAACTGTAAATTTTTTTAATAGAATGAATGCAGGTTAATTAAGGGGAAAAGAAATATGCATAAGTGAAAACAGGGAAAAACACTCAATCTCATAATCAGAACCAATTACTATGCAAAACAATAGTAGTAGAAATACTTATATAGCATTTACTGTATATCCGGCATTGTTCTAGGTGCTTTGCATCTTATTTATTTAACAACTCATAGTATATCTATCCAGGTCATTTGCTATAGGAATGGCTGGGATCATATAATAAAAATAACTTATGATACGATTATTTTTCCCTCAACAGTATGCATTCTAAACACTGTCTCATGTTACTGAGCACATATATTCATGATGAGTTTTAACACCCACAGGATATTTCATTCAGTGATAATGAACCTACTCATTCATCTCTTTGTGCTCCTGTAACTAAGGGAGAGTTTACCATTTAAGATGTTAATAACATGACTTTGTTTTTCCTGCAAATAGTGTTATTAACCAGAAAGTTAACAAAGTATCATTTATCATTCATTCATATGAAAAGAGCAGCGCTTCCGTATGTCTAAGAATTTTACCCTGTTTTTGTGTACCTTCTCTACAAAATATATTTTGTAATTTAATTTATTTTTCTAATTTACATCCAAGTTAGTTAGCATGTAGTGCAACAATGATTTGAGGAGTAGATTCCTTAATGCCCCTTCCCCATTTGGTCCACCCCCCTTTCCACAACCCCTCCACCAACCCTCTGTCTGTTCTCCATATTTAAGAATCTCTTATGTTTTTGTCCCCCTCCCTGTTTTTATATTATTTTTGCTTCCCTTCCCTTATGTTCATCTGTTTCCTGAACTACAAAATAGTTGATGTTACACAGCCATTTTTTCCTATCAGACACCCAAATGATGATTCTGAGAGAGCTACTTCTTTTCTAAAATGTCTTAAAATAAGATCTATTATTTTAATTATTAATTATTAATAATTCTGTGTATTAATTATTTTGTGTAAATATTTAGACTTTCTTGGTTTACCGACATTTGGCATACAGCATTTCTATTATTTTCTGGTATTGATGGGAAAACCTTGGTCTAACGCCAAGTATGACTATTCCATGAGAGTAAATGGGACATGTTTGTTGAGACCCACATGGTTTGAGTCATGCAGTGCCTTCACCTATCTCTTTAATATATTTTTAAGGCAGGAGATGAGAGTGATGGATTGGTTTCAGGGTGTGAACCCCAGTCTCTGATTGTAATTCGGGAGATATGTGGATCTGAAGTTGATGGGCAGGCTGCCTGCTTAGCCAGGAGAGCTTCCATTATCTCAAGAACCTGTACTGATTAGTCTGCTATCATTTTGAGAGACCTCACTATGAAAACAGACATTTTCCCCGGGTGGCAGAGAAATAAAAGGAAATATTCCATCTGTGATTGAATTCTTCCATTGTTTCAAGCCTCTAGGATTTCATCTAACTAATAAGATAGCATGTTTATTCAGGAGGGGACTAGAAGTCTTATTTTCTTTCTAGTCACTATTATTCCCTTCGCTCCTCCCTCAAATTAGGACCAGTTCATATCTAAGGCATAAAAATGTGTAATTCTATTTTTGTTGGCCTGTGCCTTGCATACACTAAAAGTTCAATACATTTATTGAATATTGAGTGAATGAAATTAGATTAAGACCTATATAACAACATGAAATATGATATATTTGATCATACACATTTATTACCAGCTTTTCCACAGCTACCCTGCCCTGGCATTACCTAATTTAGTTGTGATTTTGTCTTCTTAGAGCGTGGTTGAAACTTCTCTTTTGCAGCTTTTAAGAGTTAATATGTAGGGACACCTGGGTAGCTCACTCGATTAAATGTCTAACTCTGGATTTTAGCTCAGGTCATGATCTCACAGTTCCTGAGATCAAGCCCTGCTCAGGCTCTGTGAGGCCTGCTTGGCTGGCACTCTGTCTCCCTCTTTTTCTGCCCCTCGCTCTCTGTGTCTTTCAAAATAAATAAATAAACTTAAAAAAGAGAGTTAATGTGCATTTGGTTTAATTCTAGAAGGCTTTTCCTGCATAGGCTTATATTTTTGTTTCTTAAGAAGTTTATGCTGTAATCAAAGTCGTATTAAATTCGATGCTCTGGAGAATCAGATCTTCATGCATTTGGAGGGAGTCTCTTTTTAAGGAATCTCTTACCTGATTTTCACATTCTTATTCATATACTTTATTTTGTGAATGTGTGTAGTTCATACAGTGTTGTACATCACACATTGACTTAATAAGATCACTAATCTGTTTCTCCAGTCAATCCAATAGTAATCAGTGGGTGAAACATGAAAGGCAAAAAACAAAAACAACAAAAACAAAACAAAACAAAAAACAAAAAACAAAAACCCCAATAATAACAAACAAAAAATAACAAAAGCTAGTCTTTCTTAACATTTTACTTAACCAAAGTACTCGTTTAGGTTTTTCTGTAGTGATTTACATTTAGGATCTATCAAAATAAAACTGTTGGAGCTTTTTATAAAAAAAAAAAATAAAAACACCTTTGTCCTTATAATACACACAGGTTCACAAATATGAACACTGAAAATTTTCAGCCAGCTGTTATTTGAACTTAAACTTTGGAGTGGATGTCACTATTGAAGGAATTCAGGAAGCCATCTGAGGGCAAAGATCAAGGCTCAAGCAGGTGTATTAGGTAGGGCTGGTTGCTATGTGTCTCTTAGGAGGAGGGTGGTGTCGCAGTTTCAATGGGAGATGGGTGTCCTGCCAGCCTGCTAGCACTTGCTATCCCTGTGATAAGTATAAAAATATCCATTTACCTTTCTTTATTTCTGTCAAACTCATGTACGTTGCCCCTCCTTGATGAATAGGTGCCACATGTAAGAATACAGTCCTACTCAGATTTAGGAACATGTTAAAACTAAACAAATACCTCTCTATCCCTCCAACACAATTAGGAAAAAATGTGTGAAATGTCAGTGTGTACAATTGAAAAAAGAGAGGGACAGGGAGAGGAGAGGGAAGGAGAAGGGAAGGAGGGTATAGAGAAAAATTTTCTTAACTTAAAAAGTAAATTAACTTTCAAACATGACTGTCTTTGGTTTTTGGAGAAACAGACACTTGCATAATTAGGGGATTTCTTGAGATTATACTTGAAATTAATGTAGCATATTTACCAGAGGTAGCCTAAATATCAGTATCATTTGATATGTATAGAGGATGGATTCTAGCAAGATGACAGAACAGTGAAATTAGGTCTAACAAATACCTCTTCAACATCGGTTCCAAAGTTCATTTTGGAGATGGCCTAGAATACCCTGAATTAAGGAGAGAATAAAGGGACTCTTTCCTGCAGGTTGGATTTAGGATGTTTCTACACCTAAGTATTGTGAAGATTACTCTGCCTACCATTTCAAACTGTGTTAGAATTGTACCATGATTTATCTATCACCTGGATTGTCTCTTGCTAAAGCTGTGCAAGGAGCCAGCATGGGTATGCATTAGGCTTGGTGGATAAAATAGGCTCAATTTTGTTATTGTAGGAATGATAGCTGGATATCTGTACCCTTTTATATAGAATTTTCCCTGTGTCTGTCTCCATTTCATTTTAAATCCCCTAAGAATTAGCATATAAATCTGGAGAGGGCAAGCTCTCTCTACTCCCTAGGAGGATATTTATTCACATCACCTCTCTTAAAGCCACCAACTTCTGTAGAAGTTATCGGTAAGAGACACTGAACCCATGTATTCCAGAAACTTAGTCACTAAATTCCTTTTGACCTACTTGTAGTTACGTTGAAGGTACCATTATCTCTTTCACTACTCAATCAGAAGCAGTAAGGAATAGGGGACAGGCAATAAGCCAGAAGGTTTTCATAAGTATCGTAAGAAACATAGCATAAAAGTGATTTCTTTATCTAGTTTACAGATTTGAAAATCTGGAGCCTAAGATTATGTCTTATAAATATCTGTAAGAGATAGTTATACATTTCTGTGGAATAGTCAAAATGTATATAATTAAGACTCATAATGCTTGGTGACTTCTTTATAATGTACTGGAAAAATATAATTTTTTAGTGTGCATATTGGTTTCATATAGCCCCTAAAAGGACTTATGTGCATTTGTATATAAAGGGAGAATAAAATGGAAACCATAATGCTTATTTAATTCAGCAAATATTTGTTGATTATTTCCAAGGCCTTGGAAAAGAAGACATGGCCCAGATCAGACACTGAGCTCATACTGGAATGCTCATAATTATTTCTAGTAGATGATAGGAAGTCTATGTTTTTAATGATTTTTTTTCCTCAGTTTCTATATTTTAGGAGGTTATTTTCCTCAGATGCTGCTTTTCTTTTGGCAGCTGAAAGCTCAAGGAAGTAATTTATTGAACCAGTCAACTTTATTATTGAAATATGTATTTACAAGTATTAACTAATTAAATTTTCATAGAACTCTATGAGGTATATACTTTGCCCTTGTCTTATACATGAGACATAGAATTATACTTAGTTGCCTTTGTCTTATAGATGAGATAGAATTCTAGTTAAAAGCCATTAAGATGTAAAACTGATTCAAGCCTAGGTTGTCTGGCTCTAGAATCCTTGTTCTAGTAGCCAAGTAGCTAGTTCTAGTAACTAGTGTGACACTATTTCCCAAACTACAGATTGCAACTTATTATGGGTTAGAAAATCAATATAGTGTGTTGCAACTAGCCCTTTAATAAAAATGATAAGGAATAAAAAAATAGAATATAAAGTAACATTTTATATGTTAAGTGTATATTATATATAGTGTATTGTTTTATTAAACCATTTTTCATATACACAAATATATATTCAGGCACACATAGATACACATGTATATTGGGTTGTAATAAAAATGTATTTCTTATCGTGTATCTAGGTCAAAAAACATTTGCAAGCCATTGAACTATACTATAGGGCCACTCAATGCTTTGAAAATAATAGGTATTCGGTAATTCTTTATTAGTTGAATTAATGTATTATATTAAATTAAAACCCACACAGCATTGGAATAAAAGCCTTCTGCTGAACATAAAATTTCCTGTGGAGTAGGACTGAATATGTTAGCCCCATAGTTTCTAACCAGTGGAACTATAACAGTATAATATAATCAATCAGTGTGTATCTGATCTCCAGCCTAAACTTAAGTTCACCTTCCCAGATCTTTTTGGTTGGTTATTTTTTATTTAAGACTTGGCCTCTAGTAGTTTAATATGGTCAAATAATAATCGTAGCCCAAAATAAGTGGTAATTTCTAAAAAATAATTTAACAGTCTAGATTCCATTAAAGTAGAAACACATTATCAACAAGTGTAGTTTATTTCAGCAATATACTGATGGTTTAATAGTAGGACAGTTGCTAGTATTTATCATATTAGGAGAAAAATCGTATTGTCTTTATAGACACTGAAAAGACCTATGATAAAAAGTTAAAAACCATTCTCTGAATTCAATACAATAGGATTAAAAGGAAACTTCTTCAATGTAATAAAATATACTCACCAAAGCTATTATGATTGGTGAGAAAACACATGTGGCATATTCACTAGCATCAGAAAAACAAGAAAAAATATGGTTTACTTTCTTCACTATTATTTAATATCATGCTAGAGGAGATTGCCAGTGTAGTTAGATAAAAGAAAATAGGTTATAAAAATTAGAAAGAGACAAAGTAATTGCTATTTATAGATGATAAGATTTTATACCCACAAGTTTCAGAGAATCAGTTGAAAAATGATGACAAACAACAAAATAATTGAGTAATAGGGAAGTTCAAAATTAATATACAACTTTCATTGAATTGAATATTATTTATATTAAATAATATACAAAAGAATATTTTAAAATGGGAAGAAATGTGATTTTCTCTGACAAGTAGACTCAATATTATTCCTGTCTTATACTGAACATCAGGATAAGCACTGAATTAGAACAGATATTTAAATGTGAAAGGTGAAAACATAAAAGTAGTGGAAGAAAATATGGATTTCTTATGGCTTTAGTATAAGGAACGCCTTTTTAATAAAACTCAAAATTCAAAAGTCAGTTAAAGATGAAAATATTCAAAATTTTACAAGTTTAAAACTTTACAGCAACAAGATATCATAAACAAAGCAAAAAGATAAATGACAAACTGAAGGTAAAAATTTCAACTCATGAGTAAAGATCCAATCTCCCTGATGTGTAACATCTCATAATAATTGACAAAGACCTAATGGAAATCTGGTCAAAGTGTCCTTACCCATAGTTCACAGAAAAAAACAAAACAAAACATGGACTTTTACACTTTTAAGGAATTTTTCCAACTTCATTCAAAATAGGAGAAATCTTAAACTACAGTGACAACCTTTTTAATCTAGTACATTAGCAAAATTCCAAATGTATATTAGCCTGCTCTATTGGCAAGGCTCCAAGGAAATGAGGGCTTTCCACTGTTGATGCAACTGTAAGTTGTTTCAAATGTAAATGGAACAAATGCATATAAGCTTTGATTTAATATTCTTATTTCTACAAATTTATATTATGATATATTTGTAAAATGTTAAATGTACAAACTTATTCATTGAAGCTTTGTCTTCAATAGCAAAAGGTGGGAATCATTTTGCAGACAGTGTCTTGATCAGTAGAGGAATAGTTAAGTAAATTAGGTACATCCATAATGGAATACCATGCAGGAGTACAGAAAATGAGGAATATTATGAATATTGAAAGCTTTCCAAAATAATATTGCTAAGAACTGAAAATAAATGTAAGAAAACAGTAAGTTGGTTAATTGTTTCGGTGGGGGGGGTTTGTAGGTTGAGCGATGGGAGCTCAGTAGATAGGGAACTGGGAAGCGAGATTCTTCACTATAACCTTTTTTTTAAACCAAGACATTTCTCTATTTATATGGTTTTAAATTTTGAGCTATGAAAATATAGATCTCTTCAACCAAAAGAAAAAAAAAAGAGAAAAGACAGACACAAAAAATAACAAACTCATGTGAGTTCATTGAGAACATAATTTTTCTGTGGAATGGAACCAAATGTCAGCCCCACAGTTCCTTGCAAGTGGAACTGTGAAAGACTAGCATAATCCCTTGATTTGCTTTCCCAAGATACAATTTAAATACAGATTCCTCATACTCTTATCATTTGTTGGTAGTATTTTTATGTTTATTTAATAATTTTAATTGCATTTATGTCTTGTTTCTTATACTTTAATACCATCAAACAATTATTATTCAAAAATGTGTGTAAGTGGCAGTGAAAAAAAATAATATGGAACAAAAGTCAGGGACTGGAATATTTCTTAAAGTTACCAGACGTTATTATGTTTAACATGCAACACTGAAAGTTATAATATCATTAAAAATCCTTGCATATATTTTACCTTGCTTATACTTATCTCTCTGAAGTATAACATTGTCAAATTGCCATGCTGTAACATCATAGTAAGAGTGGAGTCTTAGGGCCCTATTTTCATTATCATTAAAATACAGTTAACAAATATAAATATATAGGACATAAACATAAATGAGATCTTTGGACATGTGTTCAATATGGGATTCAAGAGCTACATCCTACTTTTTGGTAGAATTCATTTGTTAGCTGTATGCATGATTTAACCTTTCAGAAAGTTGGTTTCTCACTTTGTAGAAAAGATACCAGTACTTAACTCAGAAGGTTGTAGTCAGGATTAGAGTGAATGTCTTTAAGAAACACTCAGCATAAAAGATACTGCACACAAGCATTTATTATTCCTGTGGTTATATTAATTATGATATGCAGCCCTAAAATTCCAAGATGAATGTTAACAAGACAATATTTCCAGTTTGCCACTCGCTATAATATTTCATTTATTTGAATAAAATGGAGAGATTGATTACAATATTTTCACTACTATAAGTTTGTGGGTACATGCATTTTTCCTTTACTCAGAGTTTGAGAGGATCAACTGTTAAAATAATCTCAAATTGGGGGCGCCTGGGTGGCGCAGTCGGTTAAGCGTCCGACTTCAGCCAGGTCACGATCTCGCGGTCCATGAGTTCGAGCCCCGCGTCAGGCTCTGGGCTGATGGCTCGGAGCCTGGAGCCTGTTTCCGATTCTGTGTCTCCCTCTCTCTCTGCCCCTCCCCCGTTCATGCTCTGTCTCTCTCTGTCCCAAAAATAAATAAAAAACATTAAAAAAAAAATTTTTTTAAATAATCTCAAATTGAATATTTAACATGGAGAATTAACTATTAGATTTCAATTCTTGGAAATATTTTAAATAATGGTAGATTGTTTTAAAATGGCATATTCACTGGATAGAATAAGATTCAACTATCAAAAATCATGTGCTATAAAGATAATTATGGCATAGAAACTTTGCAAAATACAGAAATTTAAAAGACTGCCCAAGTTTAATAGTAGGACCTTAAATTTTTAAACAAAAGCCCACTATGTATAAACATGTATATATATATTTATTTTATAGAGCAAAGGTGGTAAGAATATATATCAAATGTTAGTAGTGGTCTTTGAGTGTTGGAATTGTGATATTTATTCATTCTAGATTTTCAAATTTTCTACAATGAAGGTGTTGCATATACATGCAGTGTACTTTTACAGATACTTTGAGAATAGATTAAGGATGGGTAGAATCTAAATATATGTACCTCCTTCTAAAGAAAAAGTAGTTCAAACTGTACTAACTTTGTTACTAGAATCTTGTTCCAGAAGAGTGGTAGTTGGCACCTGGAAGCACTGTTGGCACGTTTTTGTATTGGGGAGGGGTTTATTTTGGTAAAGTAACACTACCACTGTAGCCTGGTGGCTACCCCAGGGGGATCAGATCTCAGGTCACATCAGTTCAGTAGCTCAGCATGTAGCTCAGCTCTCTGAAATTGTGGGCCACAACTCAGGGTTTTTTAAAATATGATCCCTATGCCTTTTCTTTCAAGTAAATCTGCTTATTGAGATCAAATACAGATCACAGGATATTGGGGAGAGTAAAAGTAGCATATTAAGCTAATTTAAGCAAGGGTATTTTATGCTATGTAAATGTAGGAGAAATTGAAAAGAAAGTATAAAGTTCTGTCATACTTCTGCTTAATTTGAAAAAAAATCCCTTACTTTCCAGTGAAATAATTTATGTCTTATATAGTTTTTGTTATTTCATTTCTTAGCAGCTGGTGTTGATCTAGTTGACATCATATATAACACCCATTGTGAATACTGTGAAGAATATTTAGTGAGCTAAATACTGAAAAGGATGTCTGGTGGGTTTCCATCGAGTCATTTCAATCATTTTTCCTCAATTTATATTCACTTCATGCTCCTGACAATTCAATTTGGTGTCCCTGTTGTCTTTATGTTACCTTTTGCCTAATTTAGGATCTCATGTCCCTGATTCTTTTCATTTCATTCAATCATGGCTTTTCAGAGATATTCCAATACCCTTCATTTCACATAGAGATGTGAAAACTGAGACACAGAAAAGTTAGTGAATTGCTCAAGGCTACACAGTTAGTAAATAGACAAACGTCAAGTCTTTTAACTTCCAATTCAGAAGGTATTATTCCATGTTCCAGTTATTCTTTAAAATTCTCTAAAATATTGTCAAGATCTAGGATTTTTGTGGTATCTCTCCAAGGAATTTAGAAATATAGATGTGTAATGTATGTTTAATTCTTTTCTCCTCCGCTGAGTATTCATAAGAAAGATACATGTATTTATATCAGGGTAAATTATCCAAATTATCACAGAAAACTCTGACACATGAAAGCTCTGGCATTAACTGAACTTGAACCACAGTTCACATACTTTACCTATTAAGTTTAAGTTTTCACTACAGTTGACCGAATCTTCTCTTTAGGGAGAGAAACATTTAGAGACAGTTCTACAGTTCTAGAATTTTAATGAAAACTGGAAAAATGCATGTCTGCACACATACTTAAAATGAGGTATGTGGGGTTGCCTGGGCAGCTTAGTTGGTTAAGCATCCTACTTTGGCCCAGGTCATGATCTCGTGGTTCATGAGTTTGAGCCTGCATTGGGCTCTGTGCTGACAGCTCAGAGACTGGAGCCTGCTTCAGATTCTGTGTCTCCCTCTCTCTCTCTGACCCTCCTCCACTCGCGCTCTCTCTCTCTCTCTCTCTCTCTCTCTCGCTCTCAAAAATAAATAAATGTTAAAAAAATTAAAAGAAAATAAAATGAGGTATACAGTTTGGAGTTCAAAGATTCCCCTCCCTAAAAAGTTACAACCTTGAAGCCATGAGACCTTATAATTATCATCTCTTTCTTGAAATAAATGTAATAAATCTCATTCAAATAAAAAATATTTTTTTTTTGTTTTTCTGCCCTGTTAAGCCTTAAAGTTCTCAAGGGCAAGGGATTACAAAGTATCTTCAGAGGTCCATTATTTTGATTGTCCTTTATGAACAGTCCAAGCCCTTTGTGATAGCCCTCTTTTATTATGTATCTAAGGGAGCATTAAGTGTTGTTTCTGGATGTGGACAGGCTAATTTGCTCCCCTTCCATGTGACATAATTAATTTCTATATATATGATTTTTTTCATTAATAGCATGATATATCTGCTCTTTACCATATAATGACTTGATTGATGAAATGATAGAGAATTTTGAGTGAAAATTACATTAAATTTTTAAAAATCTTTTAGGCTAGAATATCTAAAAATTAGATGCTTTTTAACACATTTATCCAAGTATTACATATTACTGTATCTTAAATACATGCATTATTTAGTGTGTTCATCATAGTGCTATGAACTAGATATAGGAGAGTGAGATTTGGGGACCCTTTACTTTTATATTTTCCACGTGGCAAAGGGCTTTTCAATATTAGGTATCAGAATGGAAAACTGACTAAAAACAAATGTTGTTTCTTAAAAGTAGTTAGACCATCTTTTCACTTGGAGAAAACAAAGATGTCCTAAATTAATCAGGAAGCTTTTGCTCTCCTCTGTCCATAAATCATTGTTTTAGAAACCACAGGAAAAAAAAAATTATAGGATCTGTGTTAAAAATATTTGAATACTTATTATTTGATTCATTATTTTCAGTCATTATAGTAATGCTTTTTATGTTTTATTTTTAAAGTAGCCAATTATGAAGTTTAACAATTTAAATAAAGAATGTTTAGGTAAATTTATATCTTAAAAGAAAAAATTGGTGTGCCTGGGTGACTCAGTCGGTTGAGGGTCCAACTCTTGATACCAGTTCAGGTCAAGATCCTACGGTCATAGGATTGAGCCCCATGCCAGGCTCTGTGCTGTGCGTGGAGACTGCTTAAGACTTTCGATCTCTGTCTCCCTCTGCCTCCTCCCCCAATTGCACTTTCTCTCTCTCTCTCTCAAAAAAAAAAAAAAAAAAAAAGGAAAAAAATGGAATCATGGAATCATTCAATTTTTATCTCTGTTTCTGGTTATAACAATATATATAGAGATTGAAAAAAGTTCTCAAACAAATTATGCATTTATCTTTTGTCCAGGGATGTTTTATTATCTGAAGTAGGCAAAAATTAAATACTGTAAAAGCAGTTGTTTCAAAACATTAAATCTTATTGCAAACATTACAATGAAATAGAGTTTCTGATAGTTTGGTTTAACTGTTAGCTGGAGCATGGCATTCTCAACAGGAGTTTTGAGCATGATGCCAACTATCAGTAGTTTTGGGTGAAGAAGTTTTGTTTCTTTTCAGAATTCTGATTTCCAGTGTTTGACAGGAGGTAAAAAAAGGACCTTTGTACCTAAGTCTTTTGATTTTTGTCACAGTTTTGTAAGTTAGTAAGCTTTCTGTAAGTTGTGTTGTTTTTATTAGAAGACACACATACAGGGGCGCCTGGGTGGCGCAGTCGGTTAAGCGTCCGACTTCAGCCAGGTCACGATCTCGCGGTCCGTGAGTTCGAGCCCCGCGTCAGGCTCTGGGCTGATGGCTCGGAGCCTGGAGCCTGTTTCCGATTCTGTGTCTCCCTCTCTCTCTGCCCCTCCCCCGTTCATGCTCTGTCTCTCTCTGTCCCAAAAATAAATAAAAAAAAAAAAAAAAAAAAAAAAGAAGACACACATACACACACACATATATTGCACTTCTTTAGATGTTTTAGATAAAATCATTTCATCAAGCAATTTGGGAAGGTATGACTGTATCAGAGATGGTATGATGTATTACGTATAAGCAAAACTTTCAGGTAAGAGAAAAACCAGTTTAGGAATTAGAATGTCATTCCTTCATTGTGTGTGTGTGTGTGTGTGTGTGTGTGTGTGTGTGTGTGTGTGTGTGTGGTTTCTTTGCTACAGTGGTATGCTCTCCCCTTCTTCCCAAACCGCTTGTGTATTTTCACTAATAGTGATGTCAGGTTCTTTTGGGAGCAGTTGGAAAGGAAAACAGTAGGGGTGAAGTGGATTGGATCTTCGGGGAATGATTGGGAGGGAAGGCAGTCAAGGGAATTGGTTTCTATGGGTAGCTCATGGGAGAGAGCTCTGCAGTAGAGGAGTCAAATCTTTGAGGAGGTTCAGGGGAATAAAGGGTCAGGAATTGGACATTTCAGGAAATCATTAGAATCGAAAGAAACAGAGTAATGAAGGAATTTTTTTTTTTTTTTTTTGGATACTCATGAAAGGAGACCAATGAGGGAAAGCATTGAGCTCTTTTGAGAAAGTTCTGGGATTAGGAACAGGGTAGGGAGGAGGGGTGGAGTCTCTCCATTACTCTTGTTGGCCCCACTTAGTCCCTGGTGTGAGGAGGGATCTAGATAGCTGTAGTTACAAATGGGTTGGCAGTGTAAATCTGTTTGTGCATGTGAATGTTGTTCTGATTTCCTCTTCTTTTTACTGACTATCTGACTATGGGAATGGCTGAAGGCTTTATTGCTATCTGTGTGTTGCATGCTATGTGGATCTTTTAAGGTGTGACCTTATCAAAGTTGGCATCTAAATGCAAAGGAAAATGCAGGGCAAGCTTGTTCTAGTTGGGGTTCCTGTCACCAGACCATAGCAATGTGGAACAATGGCTACATTACCTGAATTCACTGGGTGCAAACGGAGTCCCTGCTTCCATGCTTGCCCTTATCAGTATTTAAAATAGTGCCCAGTACTATGAGTACTATCTATAAAGAGAACGTCTCCTTTGCATTCTTTTCTTTTTTTATCCTGTATGAATATTTTAGGGGTAAGGCTTTTGTTTGAGTAGTTAGAAAATGTGGAAAAACAAGATTACAAGGTCAGGGTGAAAGTAGTACAAGATTAGAAGAATGAAACTCTTTTTCTTCACTCAGAGTAAAATGATACACTTGGCCCAAGGCCAGAGAAACAGGCGTTAGGATGGTGTAGACAGGACCATCAACAAGTTTGTTAAGGAATGGTCTGAGAGAGCCTTGTCTCTGTCCTCTGGCTTACTGTCGTATTTGAGTTTTCACTCTGTTTTTTGCCCGTTGGAAGCAGTAGTAGGGAGATTACACTAAGATTTAAAACCACAGCAAAGCAAAACTTTTAAAACACTTGTGTGGTAGCTCAAGAGACTAACAGGTTCTGTTTTAACTGTTACTAGTAATGCTTTTCTGAGAGTTGCAGTACTTATGGGTATGGAACAGTTAACTCTTTTTTTCTCCTTGCTTTTTATCTCTATTACAAATAGAATCTGAAGTGTGTGAGCATTAAAATAAAAGGAACAACTCAATTTTTATGCAGAAACTATATACATCATTTATATGACATAATTAGCATTCCTTTTATTCAGTACATTTCAAAATATAATATTCTTTTTTTAGAGAATTCAAAGTAATTTTAACTTTTTTTAATAAATCTGATCACTTTGTGATTAATAAAGAATTCTACAATGTGTATTTCTGTAATAGTTCTATGTGATAAAAATTAACATGTTTAGCAAATCTATATACCTTTAAAATAGCTCATTGTTAAGCTCCCTTCAAATATTATATTTTCTTATTTCTCTTATTTTCCCTAATTGTCCAAAATTTGTAAAACAAACACTTACTAAAGATTGAGATGTAGTTTTATTTTAAGAAGACCTTTCCTTTCAGGGAACGGAAGTAGCAATAGGAAAGGTTAGAGATTTCCTATTCTTTTCCTTGGGGAAAAAAAAAAAAAAGCCCATTCATCCTTTGGCATTTTATATTCATTCATTCATTTTTTCATTCTGTCTACATTTTATTAAGTGCCCACTGAGCTTATATTAAGCCTTTCATTTTTAGTTGCTGATTTGATAAATCAGAGGATTATTTTCTGTAAGCATTAATAAAATATTTTTTGATTAGCCTTTTATGATTTTTTTATTAAGTTGTCAGTCCAGGCTTTGGAGACAGTCACAGGGTTTCCATTAGCTGTGATAAACATGTATACATGTCTGTCTGTCTCTCTGTCATCACTTATCACAATCTATCATTATTTACCCCAAAAAATAGTTAACTACTGAGTGACCTTGTATGAATAAATTAATACTTCTGAGCCTCACTTGACATACCTATATAAAGAAAAGTGGATTATGCTTATTTGTTAAGATTGTTAGAATTAGATTAAATGTATATTTAAACCTCCTGTATAGTATTTGGAACATGATGGGCTCTCAGTAGCTTTTAATTCTTATGTTTATATTACCATTACTGTGATCACTTTATGGATTTAAGCCTCAGGTTATTTCCTTGCCTCCATGCCATGTTACTACTTTTATTTTTCCAGTACTACCTATCCCACAGTATTCTAGGGTAAAAAGGTACTCTTTTCATCTACCTCATTTGTCATACTTGCTTCTGTCTTGGTGCCTTCACACATGCTATTGCACGGTAGCAGAGTATTACTGAGGAAGCACTACTTTCCTCTGTGCCACCTCCCCCTTCCTCTGGTATAGTGTGAATGTGACAAAAGGGGTAAAATATTTCATTATTAGTTAAATAAAGAGTATATTTTTCTATAGATTCAATATAATTGAGACCCTTTCTTTTAAATATTGTACAGTCTTATTAAGACTCATTTTACTGTATACTGTTGGTTCTTATGTATTCTTTTTGTTAGTTTCTGATAATGAGTTATTGAAAACTTGAGAGATTGACATCTTATTTCTTCTTAAAATTTCATATTGCTTCTATGTCAGAAACAAAGAAGAGGTGCAGAAATAACCTCCAGACTTGCCTTGGTGAACTGTGGACTGCTTTGGTGTATTTTTGTTTGTACGGTCAAGCACTATACAGCACTGAGCATTTTAATTCAATATTGGAAATCCAATCTGCAATTTTATCTTTTTCCGCTTTCACTTTATGCTTCAAGAGCTTATCATTACTTTTGTTCCCGCTGGGTAAAAGTTGGGCAAACAGATACCTTGGCAACTCCTACCAGTACCACACCTTGGCTTTCCTGGGTACAGAAAGCAGTCAATTATTTCTGGGAGTATACGTGTGTCCCACCTGAAAGATGCCACTCACAAATTCCAGTTAAAATATATTATAACCGAAAAACTGAAAATTGCTTAACTTTAAAAATATGTATCATATGTGCTTCTTCCCTGGTTCTAACCAACAGAGTGAAAATTCTGTGTATCAGATTCAAGTCTCAGCCTGGAAATCACTTCCTATTGGCTTGCATGGTGACACTGTTCTAACTGTCCGTTTTGAATACTAGTAACCCGTCATGGATCAGTTGTCTGAAATGGCGGGTTTATTTGTTAAGGGAGGAATGACATTATTTTCTGTCCTTTAGACAGAGCTAAGGTGAGAATAAAGCGGTAAGAATGTTCCTTTGCACTTTAGGTGTGAATGTACTATCATTTGTGCTACTGATTTGATTGCCACAGCTACTATCATTAGCATTTTGGACCAAATGTGGAACAAGCTGTACTGTATTTCATGTGTGATGGAGTACAGAGACTGATTAAAAGTACTCTGAAAGGTCCTGGATTATTCATCTGATAGCTATTTGTGGCCTCATGTGTTTGAGTCCTGAAGTTATTTTCATTTTTTGGATGTTAAGCGTTTTTAAACATTGCTTTTTGAAATGAAATATGAATTTAATTTGGGCCTGGGAAATGCTTTTCTCTTGTTGAAACTAATTTGCTTTTGTAATCTCAGAATCATCTTCATAGTAGGTTGTGTCAGTCACTAGAAAAACCTCACTGTGGAGGAAGCTTGTAGATCACAAGTCCTTTTCCTAGTGCATTCTTAAAGCCGTCTGGAGTGAAGGTGCCTACCCACTCCATCTCTGATACCTTTCCTGGACTGCCTTATGTAAGGAAACTTCTAGTTTGCCGTACGACAGATTAGAGAAATAACAAGGAATGTTGCTTTAGAGACTGCCTCTCACTTTCATCTCCAATCCTCAATACTATGTAGTATTTTAAATAACTAGTGAAAACATTTCATGGTTTCTGAGTTTTTTTTAAAGGCAGTTTTGAAAGGTATGAAGTGATTTATTGATAAACCAAACTTTGTCATTATAGACACAAGAATGTTTTCTGTCCATCTCATTTTGGTTTGAATGTATTATTAACTTGTTAGGCATATAGGAGATTTTCTTTCATCAATACAGGGATATAAGTATATAAAAGGTTAACCCTAGTGAAGTTCTGTGTAGGTAGGGTCTATATTGTTAAGTTATTGGCATTAATGTCAAAACTGATAAGAAGTTGTGTTGAAACCATAAAAGAAGAGAAATAGGTATTATATATTCAATTAGGAAAAATAAACAATTTAATGTATTATTGATTTTGTTGGCCTTATATTATTGGGACTTTTCTTTAACTCTATACAGGTACATAGCACTTTTGAAAAAAAATACTACTTGAAGTAGCAACAGGTTTTGTTAAAGTTGCCAAACGTCCAAAACATATTGTGATTAGATTAGTATGAGGAACTTCTTTTAATTATTTACATGTGAGGTTACTCTTATTGTTTGTTTCTCATAGTTTATTTAGTGACTGTTCTACGGGATGGAAGTTATTGTGTACTTCTCTGTTCTAAATCAGTATTAAGTTAAAGTGCCGTTTCTTCAATGATGTTTTAAGATCAAAAATTAAATATGTGGAGTTTTTTAATGTTTATTTTTACTTATTTTGAGAAGGGAAAGGGGCAGAGAGAGAGGGAGAGAGAGGATCTCAAGCAGGCTCTGTGCTGACAGTGCAGAGACCAACATGAGGCTCCATCTCACAAACTGTTCGATCTTGACCCAAGCCAAAATCAAGAGTTGGATGCCTCACCAACTGAGCTACCCAGGCGTCCATAAATATGTGTTTTTTATGAAGGGATGAATATAGTATACTGACTATTATACTTTTTAAAAATTGGTACCTGAGTTAAATTGAGATCCATGTGAGTGAAATATCATTCATGAGAAGGATTCTTAAATTCTAATTTTAGTTTATTACAAAACCGTCACTAGCCATCATTTCTAAATTCAAGTATGCATTCTCTGTAACAAAGATATACGGCCTACTTGATATGTGGTTTGTGGACTGGGAAGTGTTTGTTACCTGTCTGTCTTGAAATAAATACAGAAATTAAATAAGTTGTTTAAAACTTTTGTAAAAACTTGACACAGTAACAAAATTGGGAGATTGTATTTTGTGTTTTTCAAATTTCACTTCTTTGTATTATGTGAAGGTATTTGAGACAAATTGGAAGTTAAAACAAAAATGTCCTTCACAGAGTGTTTGACAAGCACTGCTTTAGATGACATGAGGAGAGTCATCTATGTACCCAGTGTCAATTACCTAAAAATGCCATACATTAAAATGTAAACATATCCCAAACCAACTTATATAACCTACTTGTGTAAATAACCATATAATTTTTATAAAGGAAACTAAAGTGAAAAATGAAAGCTAATTTTTTTATTTCATCTAAACCAGCAGAACTTTTATTCTTATGCCTAAGTATCATTTATTAAGTGCTTATAATGTTCCAGGTATGAGCTTATTTTATCTCAATGTGAAAAAAGCACATTGGAGTGGGTTCCATATTATCCTCATTCTAAAGATGAGGATGAGGGGGAGGGTTGTTAAACATGGTAAATTTTGTATGTTGGGCTAGGAGATGGTGTTTTCTAATTTATATTCCAGAATTTTAGGACTTTCTTTTTTAGTCCTAGAAGCAAAAAAGAGAGTTTTTTATGTTTCAGTAGACTTTAATGTTTTTACTTGTATCATGCTTTAAAATCAGGAGCTGGTTGGAGGTAGAAGAAAGCTCAAGTATTTGGAGATCTTCAGTGGTAAATTGGCCGAGGAGATTAAGATGAGGCTTCACCACACAGGTCGATTTTGACCTCAAAGTCTATTAGTGTAAATTACTAATAACGTAGAATTTTAGGGATAATGTTTTCAAGTTATAGTTGATACTGTTTGTCAAGTAGAATCCTTCCCAAAAAGGAGATGAGAAGTGATTTATCAAAATGACATCCCTACTCTTTTTTTTTTTTAATTTTTTTTTTTTAACGTTTATTTATTTTTGAGACAGAGAGAGACAGAGCATGAATGGGGGAGGGTCAGAGAGAGAGGGAGACACAGAATCGGAAGCAGGCTCCAGGCTCTGAGCGGTCAGCACAGAGCCCGACGCGGGGCTCGAACTCACGGACCGTGAGATCATGACCTGAGCCGAAGTCGGACGCTTAACCGACCAAGCCACCCAGGCGCCCCGACATCCCTACTCTTGATGTGGACGTAGATACTCAGCTCTTAAGAAGCATGTATATAATATTTGCATGTAATAAAGTAATGCTTCAGATATTTTTCCCCTTCCTCAGCCTCTTCAATAACCTATATTCTCTTTATCTTTGCAAATGAAAAACAGGAAGGAAGGAAGACAGGCAGGAAGAGAAGGACGAAAGTTAACTTTCCTCATGTAGAGTCCTCAGTGAAATAAGCCTTTGGATCTTAATCAGTAGATGGGTAAAGTCAGTTGGTTTACTAGATGCTTTCACTTCTCTAAAAATCTATAATTCAACTAGTTAATACTTAGTTGGATTTATATTTTGTCTTCATTTGGTTAATTCTACCACTGATCATTGATGTGTCCATCTGCCTGATAGCCTTTGGACAGTGCTTAAAGATTGAGGATAAAAACTATCAAGGGCAGAACTAGAAGAGGTGACTGACTCCTGATTCTCTGCTGCCCTTGAAGGCACTGGATAATGGAGAAACAAGTGCCTGCATGTGTTGGATTTTGTTAGTTGGATACAGCTCCAGCAAAGAGAAGATTGAGGTCACGTCAGCACCTGGAAGGCTGGGAAGCTGGAACTGGAGCAGCTGAGCCAATCCCTAGACAAACAGGTTTTAACCAGGACAGAGTAAGAGAGTGCTTTGCTTTGGGGACTCTTTGCCCATCACCTAAGGCAG
This sequence comes from Neofelis nebulosa, assembly GCF_028018385.1. Lineage (NCBI taxonomy): Eukaryota > Metazoa > Chordata > Mammalia > Carnivora > Felidae > Neofelis > Neofelis nebulosa. The sequence continues at coordinate 23,910,060 of NC_080783.1, forward strand.
TGATTCTGTTCACATCTTTTCCTTCTGTCTGTTCGTTTTTGTATAGAATACATACGTTATGAAGACTTACTTCTCTTTATATAGCAAAAAGTAATTGCTGATTTTTATGTTAGACTTTGAGTGTTTTTCTTTTTAATTTTTCAGAGTAAAAAGCAGAGGAAATATCAGTTCTGTAATTAATGTAGCATAATGAAAAAAATTCATGGAAATAGTAAGGCTGATCTTTTGTTAAGTATTTTGCATAAAGTTAAATGTAGACTAAATGTACTTAATGAAGTGTTTAAATATTTCCAGGTTATGCAGTATCAGATGCACAAACCTCTTTTGACTGTAGAATGAGATTTCCTTATAATTACTGTAAATGGAGACTTGGATTTTAGTCTCAGATTTTTTACTGACTTCCTTTATACATTTTTGCAAGTCACTTTATTCCTCTATAACTTATTTCCTCTTAAGTAATATATAGTTCAGTGGTTCTTAACTCTGGCTACACATTAGAATCATCTGGGGATGTTTAAAAAATCCTAATGTTTTGGCCCATTCCAGACCAATTTAATCAAAATCTTCAGGGGTGGGGCTCAGGCGTCAATAATGATTTGTTAATTTCCCTAAATAAATTGATTCACAGTGAAGGTCTAGAACCATTGGTATAGACTCATGTACCTGACCTAACTTGTGGGATTTTCTGAAGTTAATTAATACACATTAACTATTTTAATCACTCTTGCAGAAAGTAATCTTTTGCAAAGTATCTTTTGTTTTTTAATATTGAGTTGGAAAAGGGTTCATTTGATCCTTTCATATGATCCTATACTTTAGTGGATTATATTCAACTGTTAATAGAATATAAAAATGTTTGGCGATGGATATTGTAAATATGTAATTATATCCTATTTTAATCCCATGTCTAATTACAAGTAAATAACTTATTTGTCAACAAGTATATACTGACAGAAAGGTGGGAGAGGGAGGAGTGAAACATAAGGGAATAATATTTATTGAGCACCTCTGTGGGCTATGTGCCAGGTTCTGTAATACAACAACCTCTAATGAAGGAATCACTATTGCCCCTATACATGAAGAAACTGGGACTAGTTTTTTAATTAAAATTATTATATTTTATTAAGACATAATCTCATGGATATGATTGATCTTAAAAGTTATCTAACTAACTTGTCTACTGGACATGAAAGCTAAATGTGGAGGTTTCTGGATATTTAAAAAATACTAAATCAGGAATGAACCTTGGGATTTAAGTTACTATCAGCAAAAGTAAATATAGTAGAAAAAATAAGCCCAGAGAAATAGAATTGTATTACATTTTACTTTACAGATTATATAGTATAACTATTTGCTTCACTGTACAGAATTTTATTTTTACTTTATTTGGTAATTTAGCAGAGATGAAATTTTATTTTGATTATTTAGATATGATTTTTTACTAATAAAATGTTTTAAAATATTTATCATTTTACATTATGAGTCTGATTATTTCCAATTATTGCATATTTTTACAAACACAATAATGTTTTTAAAATAATTTTTAAAAATTTATTTATTTTGAGAGAATGAAAGAAAGAGAACAAGCTGGGGGGAGGCAGAGAGAGAGAGACAGAGACAGAGAATCCCAAGCAGGCTCTACCCTGCCAGTGTGAAGCCTGGTATGGGGTTCAAATTCAAGGACTGTGAGATCCTGACCTGAGCTGAAACCAAGAGTCGGTGGCTTAACTGACTGAGCCACCCAAGCACGCCAGAAACACAAAAGTTAACTTGAATATCTAAAATGATTCCACAGTTGTATTAATTAGCACAGTAAGCCATGTTATTACATAAAGTATACCATTAGCCTTGATTTTACTACCTGTTCAATGTATTATCTCTTAAAATATAAGGACAATAGCTTAGTCTTTCAGTGACTGATATTGGCACATTTCAACATTTTTTTATCACATGAGTTAATAGCTTGCACAAGAAACTCATCTTAAAATGTTTTAAAAATAAGAAAAAAAGAAGGAAACGTTCATCCTTCTCCAAGTTCATGTTGCATCATGAAATACACCTTATAACAAGAAATATCATGTTTCACTCATGATATTAGAAAGATGAAAACCAGTGAGATTATTTTACATTGCTAATGTTGCACTGGTTTGATTTGATAACATTATTGGTAATATTGATGTTTTTGAATATTACTCATAGTCATAGTAGTATAAATTCATGCCCTATCTTCAAAAGAAATTTTATAGTATATATACAGGACCCCCAATGTCCATGCTGGTTTTTTAACCTACTAATGCTAGTGCCTCTTTTAAACACGCTGATCTTAAGAAACTAGTCAGAAATACGGACAGAAGATTATGGTCACTGAACATTATAATTGGAAATTATTTTTGGAAATAATGCTTAAGTTATCATTATTCTGTTTATGAAATATTATGTAACAGTGGGAAAGGTTTATACCAATTTAGAGGAGCAAAACAGTATATAGCGTATATTATATATGTCTACAACTTGTTTATTTTTATTTATTTATTTATTTATTTATTTATTTATTTATTTATTTATTTATTTATTTATTTTCAACTCTCCTTGAAAAGATATGATGGAGAGACGTGCTAAAATGAATGTTAAAAGTAGGGGTAGGTTCGTGGATGTTTCTGTATCTCTGTGTTCACCGATCTTATATAATGAGGGCTTGTTGCTTTGATAATTAGAAAGAAAAATATCTGGGGCACCTGGGTGGTTCAGTCGGTTAAGCGTCTGACTTCAGCTCAGGTCATGATCTCATGATTTGTGAGTTCAAGCCTGGAGCCTGACAGCTCAGAGCTTGGAGCCTGCTTTGGATTCTGTGTCTCCCTCTCTCTCTGCTCCTCACCTGCTCATGCTGTGTCTCTCTCTCAAAAATAAATAAAACATTTAAAAAATTTAAAAAAATTAAGAAAGAAAAATATCAAACTAATTTTACCTATAATTATCCACAGCTTTATTTTGGGGGCCACACTAGAGTTGCTGTTCTTAGATATTTTTACATATTCTTAGACATTTTTAGAGTCAGTCTTTTAGCCAGTAAGTTTATTAAATTTGTATCAAGTTTAGAGTATGATGTTCTCTTGATCAAACAACTTATGCTCAGAGAATGGGTGCTGTTTTTAGAGATTTCAGCTATCCATTCTTCTCCAGTTCCTCTTTTATGCTTTTCTGAGCATGTTTTCCAGGTTATCTTCCCAAAGGCATGATGTTAAGTAGTCACTGTAACCCAGACATAGGTTCCTTACAAGTATCAACTGATACTAAGGAAACTGCAAATGGTATTCTTTTACTCCACGTCATAATATTTATATTTTCAGTACCTGTAATTCTCTCTTTAGCAAATGGAAACAATTTCCTTAGATGAGCTAGAAATACTAGATTCGATTTTTTTTCCTGAGTTTGCTTTTGCTGAAATACATGCGATAACGTATTTTTCTTTAGATTTAGTGGAATAGCAAAATACACAACTTAGCATAAATTGAAATGTCCACTTGTTCTTCAGCCTTTCATTAATAGACATCTATGGTAAGAAACTTAAGTAGGACTTAAGTAAAACTAGCTCAAAAAGCAATCTCAGGGCGCCTGGGTGGCTCAGTCGGTTGAGCATCCGACTTCAGCTCAGGTCATGATCTCACACTCCGTGAGTTCGAGCCCCGCGTCAGGCTCTGTGCTGACAGCTCAGAGCCTGGAGCCCGCTTCAGATTCTGTGTCTCCCCCTCTCTTGCCCCTCCCATGCTCATGCTCGGTCTCTCTCTGTCTCAAAAATAAATAAAAACATTAAAAAAAATTTTTAAAAAAGCAATCTCAAAGTTGTATTAGTTTTCATAAAAGTAGTTTTAGAATTGATTGTTGAAATGTTTATTGTGTACCATTCAACAATTAAAGGTGCATGTAATATTAAAATAAGTAATACATGCATGGTTTTATATTTTTGACTCTTCAGTGTTTAAACTATTTTCATTATCTAGGTAAGCCTTTATTGTTGTGTTCCTCTCCATTGAAGACTAAATTTTTATATTTTCTCAGCTTGTGATGTTTGACTTTTCCCTCATAAGATCATTTTATTGTTAGTCATTCATGCAGTTCTCATTTATCCATTTTGTTCATGTAACAACCATTTATAGAGGGCTTACTATGTGTGGAACACTTTTTTTCCTAGGTCATAGATCTTCTTATCAGAATATTTCAATTAAATTAGTTGGGTGGCTAATTTGGATCTAGTTATTTTTGCAGTCTTAGAATATTTTTTTTATTAAAAAAATTTTTTTAACATTTATTCATTTTTGAAAGGCAGAGAGAGACAGAGCACGAATGGTGGTGTGAAGGCAGAGAGAGAGAGGGAGACACAGAAACAGAAGCAGGCTCCAGGCTCCGAGCTATCAGCACAGAGCCCGACTTGGGGCTCGAACTCATCCGCAAGATCATGACCTGAACGGAAGTCGGCCACTTAACCGACAGCCACCCAGGTGCCCCCAGTCTTAGAATATTTTTTAATTCAGTGATTCTCATTTAATTGTTCAAGCGTCAGTATGTTGACATAGTTTGATCTGGTGAGGACTCTTCCCAGCTTATACACACCTTCTCAGTGCTTTCTCACAAGGCACAGAAAGGGTAGGGATATGGGTGAGAGAGAGAGAGGGAGAGGGAAGCTCTCTGGTATCTCTTCCTAAAAGGTGACTAACCTCATTATGAGGGTCCTATCCTCACGACCTCATCTAAACCTAATGATCTCTCCAAAAAGCCCCATCTTCAACATAAGAATTTTGGAAAGACACAGTTCAGTCCATAGCAATCAGTAGATTTAAAAAAATTACCCAAATGATTCTAGAATGCATCCTGGATTGAGGATCACTGTTTTAAATGGATTTTGGGTTTATTGAATGATTTGTTCAGCTTGCAATATTATATAACATCCTAATTTTTAATTTAATGGTATATTTTGGTCAATTTTAATTTGTTTTATTCTAAAATCTATCAGTCATTCATTATAGTGTTTTTTTAAAGAGCTTATCTACAGTTATCACATTTAAACTGTTTTTTCCTTAGTTTTTCTCAAAGTCTTCAACTTTGAGTTCTGAATTTAAGATTTATGTTTCTAGCTGCCTTTATGATGTTTACAAGTAACTATAACATCTCAAGTTCAACACATTAAAAATTCAGATTTTTTCTATGCCACTGCATTCAAATTTATTCTTTCTAAAATATCTTATCTCTGTCATTAGTATAACCCTGTACTCTATAAGGTTCTTCAGGCTTGAAATCTTGAACTCATTGGTTACTTAATGTTTTTTGTTTCTCATACTTAGTCTTCTAGTTTCTTATTTTGTTTCCCTTGAGATTTCTTTTGATTTGATCCTGTCCTCTCTTATCCTACTGTCCCTTGTCCCATCTAGGCTTTATTTACTTGGGGATGATATTCACCCAGTACTCACAGGTACAGTTATACTGATTGCTAAAATATTAAAATGCTTCTCTACAGGTTTGAGAAATAGCCTTTTCCCCAGTTCCCTTGAGTCATCCCCTACCCTGGCCTCTGCAAATGCTGAGTACCCCCCCCCCCCCCCCGCCCCGGGCACCTGCAGCTATCTTTTATGGGAACTGTTGCCTGTTCCTAGTGCACCAGTTTATGCAATTGATATGGAAAATATCACCCCTGTCTTTACTTTGAGTTTCATAATTATTATGGTAGATTAGTAGCTTCTTACTGGCCCTTGACCTCTGCCTACTTTTCCCTCTCACGGAGTCATCATATACAGGTGGCTCTTCCTAATTTCTTTACTCTTCTGATCAAGAGATGGAACTCAGTTCAGACTCTTTATCAACTGACCTTACCATTTCTGCCTAACCTGTTGCTCCATACCTCTCCCAATGAGTCAGACTGATCTTCTAACATAAGATGTTCTCCTTTCCCTTCTTATGTTTGCCTTTGTTCATTTTCACACCTCTGAAATTCTCTCTCTTGTGCGATTCCACGTGAAAGATTTCTGTTAAGTTCTATTTCAGTTTTATCTTAGGTAATTCTTCCTTGAAACTTGTACTGACGTCCCAGATTATAATGACCTCCTCTTCTTAGAATCCATACAGCAGACTATATCTTAAAAAGTATTAGTTTCAGAACTAGAAAGTTAGAGTCTGTGTAGTTGATGTTGCTTTCTATCTCAGGAGTCCTTTCTGCAAAACCTTTGATGTACACTGAAGATTTTTTCCAACCTGTAAAGCTGGTGGTGCTGTTGGGCACTCCTAGTTATTATTCAGTTTTGAAATATTTCCTGATGTTTTATGTGCCAAGCACTGAATTTGCCCTGCAGTAATGAACAAAACAGACGTGGCTCTGGCCTTATACAGCTTACAGTCCAATATGTGAGAAGACATTAAAAATTAAGCATACACAGAAATGTATAATACTGATTTATGATAGGTACTGCAAAGTCAAAGAACAGGGGGATAATGAAAAAGAGCATTAGGGCCTTAGTTTACATTGAATATTTAGAACAGGTGAAATTTAAGGTGAAGAGTTGGTAAGGAAGGGGTACACACAGAGCTGTAGTGTGTGAGAGATTAGTGTACACATTGCGTGCAACAACCCTAAGGTAGGCAAATGTTTTTGTTCATCAAAGAAGTGAAAGAAGACAAGCAGCCCTAGTATTTTTGAGCAAGATGAAGGATGGGCCCGGTGGCTGGAAAGGTGGGAAGGAGCCCTATGACATTATACTTCCTTGTAGATCATAGGAAGAAGTTGTATTTTTATCCTAATTCAAATGAGCAGCTACTGAAAGATTTTGAATACTGCCTTGACAGGATTCGATTTATGTTTTTTGGGGATGAGGGGCAGATTTTTAAACTTAGAAAGGCTGATTTTCTGTATTACTTAAATGGCTTCCTTAGTTCTGGAAATGTAGAGCAAGTACACAGTCATTGTTGTAGAGTAGAAAGTTTTCTGATTTCATTAATATAAGACTTCTGCCTCCAGGGAATGCAGGTATGTTCTGCTCTGTAAAGCTGGTTTCTAGGGAGGAGGAGATCAATTTACATAAGATGCTCAGGGTTTTCTGGGAGAGAAAAAACTAATACCTGGTCTCTGTTGGGATGGAGCTATGTGGCCCTATCTCCCCCACAAAAAAACAAACAAACAAACAAAAACAAAAAAACAGGGACCCCTGGGTGGCCTCATAGTTCATGAGTTCAAGCTCCGTGTTGGGCTCTGTGCTGACAGCTCAGAACCTAGAGCCCACTTCAGATTCTATGTCTCCCCCTCTCTCTGCTACAACTCTGCTTGTGCTCTGCCTCTCTGTTTCTTAAAAATAAATGAATATTTTAAAAAAATTAATTAAAAAAAATATCTCAAGAAAGGGCAATAAGAGTCCTGAAATAAAAATACCTTAAGGAAAACATTATTTGAGGACAGTAAAGGGGAACCTAGGTTGGGGACCAAACTCAGAAGAGCTTCTTAGCTTCTGAGGCTAAAGCTGGAAAGTAGTATAGATGTCCTGAGGGTAATTGTACACTGAGGAAGAGCAGTTGATAATGGTAAGTGTAAACCACTGTGGCTTGAATAGGGAGCCAGTATTAGACCAGCGTTCATGAGTGATAAAAGACCAGTAGCCTCAGAGGTAGCAAAGTAATCAGTACTTTCTACTCTTCTTTGAAGTATGGTAGGTAGACTGTACTTCTAGGGCAAGTGAGAGCTCTCATCAGTTATATTTAAAGTAAACATTTAATATGACCATAATTGTACCTTGAGATGATAGAGCACGCTATTATGGTTACAGGTTATAAAAGATGGGTTATAATTGTGTTTTAGAACATGGATTAGAAAATTGCAAAAGAAAAATGGGGAAACTAGTGAACATAAGAAAACCAGTAATAGTGATGTAAAATGTATTAATTAGAACTAGAGTGATAGTGGCAGAGAGAAGTGAAGTATTTTTTTATTAAGATCTCAGGCCTTTCCTGCAAGAACTTTGTTGATCCTGTGTCTTCTATATATCTAGCCTTGAGCTTTCATATCTACCTTTCTGCTCTTTGTCTCCTACTTAAACATCTCTAATTCCTTCAATGTTTCCTCAGTTAGATAATTTCTGGAATCCAGACATAGCCATTCAGGGATCAGGTATCCTTATCAGCTTGTGTCATCCACAGGTTTGCTAAATATGCCTTGCATGCTTTTTTTCATTCCGGTTATAGTAGCCCTGTGGCATAGGACTTGAGACTTCTCATCAAGTTAACATCTTTCCTTAATCAATTCTTTTTGGGTGTGGTTGTTCAACCTGTTATGAATGTACCTAACTCATGTTATTTCCTGCATATTTCTCTATTTTGACCTCAAGAATATCCTGAGAGGTTTCTTTGATGTGCAGTTAAGTTCAGAATAGACAAAGTTCACGTTTTCTTTATCTACCGGTATAATAAATTGAATCAATAATAAAAATGTTATTTTTAGTGAACCCATAGTGGAACTCTTTTTAAAGTGGTTACATAAACATTTGCCTACTGATTTTAGTGGGTTCATTGCAAGTTTATTTATCTGAGATTTGCAGAATTCGCCTCCTTTGCCTTTCAAAAGGTTCTTACAGTAGTTTCTTGATCACTTGTGCATTTCCTTTGAGGTCCATGGAATGTATCTCATCTGAGCTTGTATTAATTTTATGGGACTGCCATATCAAAGTACCACAGACTGGGTGGCTTAAACCATATAGATTTATTGTTTCAAAGTTCTGGAGGCTAGCTATCTGAGATCCAGGTGTCATCAGTGCTGGTTCCTTCTGGGACATATAAAGGAGAATCTGTTCCGGGCCTCCCTCCTAGATGTTGGTGGTTTGGCATTCCTTGACCTCTTGATGCATCACCCTGATCTTTACCTTCATGTTCACATGGCTTTTTTTCTGAATGCATGTCTATGCCCAGATTTCCTTCCTTTATAAGGTGACCAGTCATACCTTATCTTAACTGATTGCATATGCAATTTTTAGAAAGCTTTAATTTTTAAATTGCTTTATTTCTTGGTGAAAATAAAGTTTGACATAAAATAATTTCATTTGACTATATAATTCCCTCTGTATATGGCCAGAGCATCAAATAAAAGTGTAAGTGTCAAAATATATGAGTCTAGAGCTGATGACACAAAAAGATGATGTTTGTTTACTCTCCATTAGAAATTTTTTAAAAAAATACAAGAAATAGAGTAAAAGAAAACAACAACAACAACAACTGGGCTTCACATATAGGTGAACCTAGATGTTACAGACCTCACCAGCCTGTGACTTTCATAAAAAGACACATGTACTTTAGTGAACAGATTAAGGGAGTTGAGGTTCTGCAGTAGCAACCCCACTGGCCTGACTCATGGAAATTAGCCCCTTCACAGTGTTCCAAGTTACCTGGGGACCCACTGTCACTTCATAGATGTCTGAAAACCATTCACTTAGTTGTGACTACCACACTGCCTTGCCATTCCTCCTCTGGCTTCCAGATGTCCACATCTGTAGCTCAACAAGTTCTTGGCAAAGATCCTTTCTTGTCACTACCTGTAAGGAGGAAACCAGGGCTCATATCAAGGATGCCATCTGTGGCTTCTGAGATTTTTTGTGTGTGTGGGGAACCCTTTCCCCAATTCTGCCATACTGTATCATCTCGGCTTTAAGCAAACTCTTCTAAGTGCCCAGAATATCAGTAAGTGCCTCTTGGTCAGTCTCTAGCCATAATCACTTTTCCAGATTTTCATTTCTTATGAAACAGTTCCATCATTTTTTTTGGCCTTCATTTCTCTCTGTAAAAATTTAATCTCAGGAAGGAGTTCCACAGGGAACAGATACTAGGCTGTACTTTTACCTTTTCTCCCCTTTGCAGAATGAAGGTTGTCATGCACATGACTGATTACAAACAGAATTGGGGCTAGAGACTAGAGGCTACTTTTTGGGCAGATCTGAAAGCCAAAATGTTTTGTTACATGAAAGCATTAGATTTACTAAAGGAAGATGTATCAGGATCATTCTGGGGAATTGTAAAACATTGCTTATTTGGTGTATTTGAGGAACGGAAAGACCAGCGTGGTCATAATGGTGTGAATAAGCAGAACAGTAACACCACTTTGGATACTCAGTGGCATGTAGACACAGGGAGCAGTGGTGCAAGCCAGGGGATGTTAAGGGGGCCCATGTGAAAGTGAACTACATGAAAGATGATGGTGGACTCACCAACCGGAGCTCCCACGAACCAGAGTGAGAATGATGAGGTGATGAGAAAAGGTCAGATGTATTGTGTAAGCAGAACCTATTGGACTTGCCTGTAGGTTAGAAATGGCATGTGGGGGAAAAGCGATCTTAGGAATGACTGCTAGTTTTGGGCCCAAGCAACCCTGTGAATAGTGATGTCATTCACAGATACGGGGGAAGTGGTCTGGGAAGAAGAGTGAATTTAGCGATTGGAGTGAAAAATTCTGTTTTGAACAGGTGAATTTGAGATGCATTTCTATAAGACATGCAGATAGAGATCTTGACTCTTAACCAAAAGGTCTTAGCCAAAGGATGGGAGAGCCAGAATGCTCTTACAGCACAGTGCAGTTTTGAAACTACTTTTACAGTGTAATCGAGGTTCAAAGCTGCCAGATATGTGAATATCATGCATGACTTTACTCCTGATATGTATAGCAGATCTTTTATGTGTGATACACTCTTTTTTTTTTTTCCTGTCTTTATATCTTTTTGTTTTTCACAGATCTTTATTCTCTAAGATTTTGCTGCTTACTGATTATAAGATTTGGCTAAGCTACTTATTTTTTAAGAATTGGTGTTCTCTTGGGGCGCCTGGGTGGCGCAGTCGGTTGAGCGTCCGACTTCAGCCAGGTCACGATCTCGCGGTCTGTGAGTTCGAGCCCCGCGTCAGGCTCTGGGCTGATGGCTCGGAGCCTGGAGCCTGTTTCCGATTCTGTGTCTCCCTCTCTCTCTGCCCCTCCCCCGTTCATGCTCAGTCTCTCTCTGTCCCAAAAATAAATAAAAAACGTTGAAAAAAAAAAAAAAAAAAGAATTGGTGTTCTCAATATAAATGGGAGTAATATCACTTATTTCATTATTGTTTTGATGATTACATTAGATAATACTTGGGAAACTCATGGTATAGTGCCTACCATAAAGTTAGTACCTATTAAATATCTTCAGTTTTGACTATTATTTTTGGAAAAGGAATATTATTTTTATTTTTTATTTTTTTAATGTTTGTTTTTAAGAGAGAGAGAGAGAGAGAGAGAGAGAGAGAGACAGAGTGTGAGTGGAGAGGCAAAGAAAGACAGAGGGAGACACAGAATCTGAAGCAGGCTCCAGGCTTTGAGCTGTTGGCACAGAGCCCGACTGGGGCTTGAACCCACGAATCATGACCTGAGCTGAAGTTGGCTACTTAACTGACTGAGCCACTCAGGCATGCCAGGAATATTATTTTTAAAGCTGATTTTAAATATGTTGGAATGAAATAGGCTATAAATGAGCAAATAATAATGGATTGTCATTTTCCATATACATCTATAAAGTGATTTTTTTCTTATTTAAATGAGGTTGCTTACTATACATTTTAGAATTACAAAATATTAAAATCAGTATTTTGAATTTTATAAGAACATGTGGGGTTATTTTGAATTGTAAGTATGATTAGTGACTGAGAGTTAATCTATGGTGCTTCTTAAGGTTTGCAATACCTTTATGCAAATCAAAATTCCCACAGAAATAGTGAGTCAAAATGAAGCAACAGGCAGTGTTTAAAACACATTTATTTCTCTGCTCTACCAGGATTAATCTCACCATACATTGTATGTCAAGACTTTTGATTTGCTCAGGTTTTCTGTTGATTTGGCTTACCCTACTCTTTGCTTTAAAACCTAAGATTACTAATTTAAGTGTCCTGGTATTATGAGACATGGTTTTTTTTTTTTTTTTTTTTTTTTTTTTAGAACAGAGTAAATGTATACTAGAGAATATAATGTGGAGACACTCCCTATTGCATTAACATGGAGATCTTTAAAGAGCAAAGGGTAGATCACTTAATAAAACCACAGTCTCTTCCTTGGCAATCGTGTTGAACCTGGAGGAAAGCCAGACATGGCCAGTATAAGGTTAGATTCCATTCCATCAGCATAATAGTTAATAATAGTTGACTGACAGGGATGTGAAGGGTGCCCTTTTTCCCTCCCCCTTCTACCCCTGTTCCAGGCTAGCCTCTCTAGGGAATACGCCATTCCTTTCCCCATTCCTAAAATTCCTTGCTTGAGCATAGCCAGGGGCTGCTGGACTGGTGTCTGATTGTATAAGGGGTGGGGTGTCTCTTTGAAAGAGTTGTTAGTCCCTGTGGTTCCTGCTGAGGGAATCTAGAAATCTCCAGACATCTTGTAGGGATATGGAAAAAAAAGGTGAGCTGTCCCCACTTTGGCTAGTGTTTATGTGTGAAAAATAAGTGGCCTCCTGTTAATCACCTATACTAACTTCATACCTCATCAAGATCACTTCTGCTTCCCCACAGCCACAGGTGACATTCTTGTCCGTGGAAATTTAGTGCTATTTTAGTCTGATTTTTGTGAATCATACCTTATGTCATATACTATTTTGCACTGTTAAAATTATATTTTCAGGGAGTTTAGCACTAAAAAATTAGTAACATTTGCAACTTTATTCTCTTCCAGCCTGCCCACCCCTTCCTTCCTTCCTCCCTCCCTCCCTCCCTTCCTTCCTTCCTTCCTTCCTTCCTTCCTTCCTTCCTTCCTTCCTTCCTTCTTTCCTTCTTCCCTCCCTCCCGCCCTAGCCCTCTCCCTCTTTTCTTTCTTTTTTTCTTTTTCTTTCTTTCTTTCTTTCTTTCTTTCTTTCTTTCTTTCTTTCTTTCTTTCTTTCTTTCTTTCTTCTCTCTCCTTTTCCTTTTCTCTCTTTTCTTTCTTTCTTTCTCTCTTTCTTTCTTTCCTTTTTTCTTTCTTTCCTTCCTTCCTTCTTTCTCTTCTTTTCTTTCTTCTTTTTAGATGCAGGTATTTGCAGGATAGGAACTATTCAAACAGTTACAACATTCCAGAGATTCTTTCCCTGGATTCTACATGTCTACATGCTAAGTTATATTTAAATAGTAAGAAGTATTGCTGAATAGTGAAGAACATAAGGCTCATTAGTATAATGTTGAGGTGAAAATTCAAATGTTTTCCTAAGTCCAAGTGAAGTGGTGATTCCTATTCTAAGCAGTCTTGAGTTCTGTAATTCGGTGAAGTTAGTATTTGATGTTCCCTGCAGTTTGGGTTAGTGATCATTATTTACCCCACATCTCACCACAACAGAGACACTTGCTAACTTTTAATCACCACCTTCTCAAGTTTAAGAACTTGGCCAGAGTGATCCCGGAAAGTCTCAACATTTTCCAGTGAGTAAAGTCCATCTCTTTGGGAGATCTTGACACCTATCATTAACAAGGGTGCAACCTCCTTAAGGATAATGGAGAATAAAGACCTGCTCTTCCATACACATAGCAGAACATAATGAGGTTATACATCAGGATAAGGTAATTCTTAAATGGAGTACATTGTATTGACTGGCAGTGTCTCCTCCTTCATTCTACAGATTATGTTGTGGGTTTCAGATGTTTTTCTCAGGTCAGTTTCCCTATCATTAATGCTGCAACACCTTTGCTGAACAGATAGCTACTCTCTCATTCTTTTATTACACCACAGTGAAACCAGCACACTGACTAAACCGAGTCAACTCCAGTTTACAAAAAAACTGGCTTTTGTAAGTAAGCTTTAAAAATAGTTTCTGGAATCAGAATACAGTGAACAAAGACAGACCTAAACCAGATTTAAAAACAAACAAACAAACAAACAAAAACCTCATTTAAGTGAAATCACATTTAAATATGTTAATATTTGATATTAATATGTTATTATACATGCCATTCAATCTGTAAGATATCCATGATGTATCACTTACTTTATTGGCGAATTTGGCTGGTAACATGAGCATATGTCCAAAAGCTTTTCTATTTGATAGCATACATAATCTGGAAAATATTTAGTTGCTTTTAGCACCTTTTGATAAAAGAGAGATCCCATCTTCTTCTTTAAAAAAATGTTTACTAAAAATTGCATATAACACCTGTTTCTAAGTGTTTTTATAACAAATTAGAAAGGTAACGAGAAAGGATTTAATTTGTTTCAGTAAAGATTTTCTGAATATTACTATGTGTGTGTACTGTGTTAAGTACTTGGAATGCAGAGAAGAATAAGATTGTTCTCAGGTCACAGTGCATAGCTTAATAGAAGAGACAGTTAAATCATATCACTCCTCTTATAATCAGGGATCACTGCTCTGATAGAAGACATTAATTTTGCTAAAATTGGTCAGAAAGGGATATGCTTTGAGGCAATAACATTGGGGTTTTACCTGGAATGATGAAAGCAGGAGAATGAGGACAAACAAGGACATCCAGTGAAAAGGAATGTTGCATGAGCAAAGAGCAGTATGTCAGTGTGTTAGGGAAACAGGAAAGCACTGCAAAGTTTGCAAAATACGACTTCAACAAGGGTCATTGTTATTGCAGTTTTTCAGATGAGGAAAGTCATGCTAATATTTTTCATGTATGAAAGACTTTTTAAGTAATACCTATTTAATTTTGGGAGAGTGCAAGCAGGGAAGGAGCAGAGAGAGGGGACAAAGGATCCAAAGCAGGCTTTGTGCTGACAAGATGACAGCAGTAAGTCTGATGTGGGGCTCAAACTCACAAACTGCAAGACCACGACTGAGCAGAAGTCAGATGCTTAACTCGCTGAGCCACCAGGTGCCCCTCACGTATGAAAGACTTTCAAATAATACATATCCCAGCAAAAGCATAGGACTGTGTAGCATCTTAGAAAATACTTAAAGAAGAGACAGTTGAGGGAAGCTGTTTTTTTGTTTTGTTTTGTTTTTTTTTTTTTTTAGACTGCAGTCATGGAATGAGTAAGTCATTGGAATAAGAAGCAGAACATAGGAAATACAGTCAGTGATATTATAATAGTGATGTAATGGGACAGATGGTAGCTGTACTTAATGGTGAACATAGCATTATGTATAAACTTGTCAAATCATTAAGTTGAACACCTGAAATTAGCGTCACATTATGTGTCAACTATACTCAAATTAATAAATTTTAAAAATTTAAAAAAAAATGATATAGGCTGCAGAGGTTTTTAAATGAGTGATGAAGAGAATTTCCCCCCCGATTGAAATCTCTTAATATTTGATGGTAAAGTGAATCATGTCCTTTGCATATCCATTCATTCATTGATGTGTAGGACAATATCAATGGACTATCCACTATGTATCTAGTACTGTCTTTGGTAGTTGGGAAGACATCAGATGACTAAGATAGACTGATACCTGCCATCACAGAACATTAAGGTTATGGGAAAGTCATGATTTTTTTCAAGTATATTCCTGTTTTAGAGTGACACAGATGATTTTTTATTCATATGTTTTCTCATTTTATGACTTGCAAAACTTTCTGTATGCTTTGTTATTCTACAAGATTGCAGATATTCATTTCTGTGTCCCAAGCTATAGTAAAAATAATTACCAAGCACTTTTCTAACACTGACTGTAGGAACTAAACTAATACTGTGTGAGGAAACTATAGTTTAGGGGAATTCTTTAGAGAAGGAGCAAGGGATCAAACTATTGAGTGCTGCTATGTGCTAGGCCTTATTTGAGATGATTTCATGTACTTTATACCATTTAATATTTAAAGTATCTCTGGGAAGTAACTGTTGTCATCTTATTTTTGTTTTAATCAGGGAAACATTCTAGGAGAGGGAAACTGAAGCCAACTAACTTGCCCTATGATACACAACTGGTAAATGACAGCTTTGGAATTTGAAATTAAGATGAGTGTGTGCTCACTTTATGACGGTTTAGACAGGGATACTTGAATAATTGGTAAATGGTAAGTGTTGTCTTGGGTATTTGAACCAAGGCCTGACTTACTTCAAAATCTGTTCTTTCCATGAGAGCTTATGTAGGTTACTTAAACTTCAAACATTGTAAAAGGCAGAGTATTGTCATTATTTAATTTTGATGTTTCATGTTTTCTATGCTATAGTTTTTAATAGTTTTTCACCTATATGACATATATGAACTGAAGGTTTAAAATTTATTATTTTGTATGAAAGGTATAAAATTACCATCATATAAGCAGACACATGAAGGAAAGTAAATATAAAATGCTTGTTGGGGACTTAAATGAATTGCTAATAACCCTGTAAAGCAAAGCAACATCTCTCCTTTGACATTGTTTTTCAAACATATTTCAGCATGAAGAAGGAAACCTTGAACAGTCAAAGGTAGTGAAAATGACCCTATGGATGTAACAACTTCATTTTCTGAAAATCCCATCCAAAACAATTGTCAGTAAAATTTACAAACCTTTTAGTATTTGTGTAGAGTTGACAGCAGATATATATTTTTTAAGTTTATTTATTTTATTTTGAGAAAGAGTGAGTGAGTAAGGGAGGGGCAGCGAGATGGGGAGAGAGGATCCCAAGCAGGCTCCACAATGTCATCGCAGAGCCTGATGTGGGGCTTGAACACACTAACCGTGAGATCATGACCTGAGCTGAAACCAGGAGTTGTGCACTTAACTGACTGAGCCCCCCAGGTGCCCCTGACAGCAGATGTTTCTTATTCACATACTCCTCAAACTTTGAAGGGGGATGCTTTTAACTCTCAGTTCATAATAGTTCAATTCAGATGGTCCAAATATTCTTTCACATCTCATATACTGAGGGCTCTGAGTAATTTGCATGATGTGGGATACTGACTATATATGTAAGCTCAAAACCCTATAAACTTTGAGTTTTAGAATTAATTTGGTCAGAAGATTTGTTCACTGCCACCATTAGCACTGATACCATAATGGCTTTTTCTCCTTTTATCACTATTTTGTATTATAAATCTCATCATTTATGGCATGAATATAACATCAGAGGATAAGCCAGTGAAAAAGTACATTGGTGAATAAAAGAAAGCACTTAGCTGACATTGTCCTGCTTTGTACATTTGTTCATATATTTGGGTAGCTGTTTTATTTTCTTAATTTGGTTGTAAGATTCTTGAGTGTAAAGATCATTATTATTTTTTATTTCCTAAAGTTAGCACAATAATTTTTAAATAGCAAGTCTTCATTATATATTTATTGCTGCTGGAGTTCATGGTAAATTGTTTTAATATATAGTAGACAACACTACTGAGTAGAGCAAAACTAGAAAAATGAATTCCCACTTGACATGTTACCAGAAATCTTAAATTTCTCTTCAGTTATTGGTAACTTGTTATCAGCCTCACATTTCACTTGGTCACGTGTTTCGCTAGTTCCTTATAGACTTTTATTAGGTCTATAGTTTAGAGCTAGTTTAGTTCTTATTAAAATATATTTAATGATCTGCCTGACTTTGCAGAACAGCTGGATATCTTTAATGGACTCAGATTCTAGGCCCTAAAGAGGGAGGAAATTAGCTGTGTGGTGGCTTCACCAGTTGAATACAGTTATGTTTGATGTTAGTCCTGGCTTACCCTTGGTACCTCAGTTCCTCAGAGCCTGAGTTTGTGGTTTGCTCCCAGGATTTTGCATTTCTTGCCCTTAAATCCCACTTTCCCTGTGACTAGTTTCTGACCACCAAGGGTGTGCGTTCCATTCTTTCATATTCTACTGCACTTGTACATGTTATTCCCTCTGCCTGGAAGTCCTTCCACCCAGTTTGACCGGCAAACCCCTTCTCATGTTCCAAGATGCAGTTTAGTCAGCAAGAGTTTGAGAAGCCTTCCTTAACTTACTCACACTCTTTTGGTCATCCCCTTCTTGGTATCTTCCCCTATATCTTAAGTATACACATCTAAAAGTATACTTATCACATCATATTCTCATTATTTGTTGATTTTCTGTCTCCACTAGACTGAGCTCTTTGTAGTTCAATAAATATTTAAAAGAATGGATGCTTCTGCTGCTTCCTTTACGATCATTGCCAGTCACCTTTCATCTGCTCTGAGGATATTGTGGATATTAGAATTAAACTGAATCTAATAATGCCGTACTCATATATCTGTTATTTTTTCCTTCTATTCCAGCTGATATCTTGAGTCCATTGTACCTTTGGGCCAGGCTCCAGTTGGTTGATTGCTAGGATAACCACTGGCCAGCTCTGTAGGCTATAAATTTTCCTGAACCACCTCTTGTGCTCTTCCCCAGCCTGTTATGTCTCCCCTTGAGTTTCAGGGACAATGGTTCTACCTTATTCATCTTTATAGCCTCTAGGTTTATGATTCCATCTAACTTAATAAATGCTGGGCAAATGAATAAAACTTGAATTGCTTTTTATCAGTTTTAATAGATGTATAATAAAAAATCCTAGCCGAACACTTACAAATTTCTTTATAAAAATTCTTAATAATTTGGACTAATTTAAGAATAGATCAGGACTTTGCCAAACATTCCATTTCCTATTAAATGGATTCTAAAAATAACTTAGTAAGTGGCCTTCCCCCCATACCTACCATGTGTGTTGCAGTTATCAAGCCTATTAGAGTTAGTTAGGATTTTGAGTCAGTGATGTGCTTGGTATCATACAGTTTGTTTCATTACTATAAACCATTTCTTGCCGTGCCTAACTCACATACTTCCTCTTAAATTTGTCATTGTTTTTGAAAACTAATTCTCTTCCTTTCAAAATCATTAATCAGATCTATGAAATTTTACTAGATTTAAGAAATTCTTTAAAGTGTTTTTCCAATATTTAGTTCTCATTTATTTTACACAGTCTTAATCATTTACATTTTATCCTTATTTCTTATTGTCCTACATTGTTAAATACTTTTTTTTCCTTTTTGATCGCTTTAAAAGATTTTTTTAATGTTTATTTATTTTTGAGAGAGAGAGCTCAAGCAGGTGAAGGGCGGAGAGAGAGAGGGAGACACAGAATCCAAAGCAGGCTCCAGGCTCTGAGCTTTCATCACAGAGCCCAGTGTGGGGCTTAAACTCACACACCACAAGATTGTGACCTGAGCCAAAGTCAGATGCTTGACTGACTGAGCCACCCAGGCGCCCCAACCATTTTTTAAAAATTTAATTTAGTTCATATTTTAGAGAAAGAGCATGATGGGAAGAGGGGCAGAGGGAGAGAGGGAGAGAGAGAGAAAGAGAGAGAAAATCTTATTATGTTTTTTAACACTTATTTGAGAGACAGAGACAGAGTGCAAGCAGGGGAGGGGCACAGAGAGAGACACAGAATCCGTAGCAGGTTCCATGCTCTGAACTGTCAACACAGAGCCCAGTGCAGGGCTCGAACTCATGAATTGTGAACTCATGACCTGAGCCAAAGTCAGACATTTAGCTGACTGGGCCACCCAGGCACCCCTTGAGAGTTTTAAATCTTAAGCAGACTCCACCCTTAACACGGATCCCCATGTGAACTGATCCTGAGATTGTGACCTGGCCCCAAATCAGGAGTCAGATGCTCAACCCACTGAGCCACCCAAGGCGCCTCTATTTCAACCATTTTCAAAGTTCTCAATTACATTGCTCCTTTTCGTAACTGTTGCCCCTGGATTGAATAATTGACTAATTGACTAATTCTTCTCTCCCTTTTTTGTGTTTACTTTTAGTATGGAAAATGTGAATAGAGAAATAGATTTTTATTATTATTTTTTTTGAGAGGGAGAGGGAGTGGAGAGGCAGAAGGTGAGAGGAAAATGTCAAGCAGGCTCCACACCCAACACAGAACCCCACACAGAGCTCCATCCCACGACTCTGCGATCATCACCTGAACCAAAATCAAGAGTCAGACCTTCACATACTGTGCCATCCAGGCACCCCTAGAGAAGGAGATTTTTAATGAACTTTCATGTATCCATCAAGCAGCTTCACTAGTTATCAATTCATAGTTAGTATTTTTCCTCAGCTATACCAAAGCTACTGTCCCTCAAAGATTATTTTTTTTATTTTTTAAAAAAAAAAATTTTTTTAACATTTATTCATTTTTGAGACACAGAGAGACAGAGCATGAATGGGGGAAGGTCAGAGAGAGAGGGAGACACAGAATCTGAAACAGGCTCCAGGCTCTGAGCTGTCAGCACAGAGCCCGACGTGGGGCTCAAACTCACAGACCGCGAGATCATGACCTGAGCCGAAGTCGGATGCCCAACTGACTGAGCCACCCAGGCGCCCCCCTCAAAGATTATTTTAAAGCAAGTCTCCAACTTTAAAAGTTAATGTTTATGGATTACTGGGTGAGCGAAAGACTCTTTCATGTTATCATATCAGAACTGAACATACAGTATGTGTATACTTTTTCCAGGCTATATAGTAGTTCAAGCTTGGTGCTTTTTACTTTTCCTCTCTTTTTTTTTTTTTTTTTTTTTTAAGGTTTATTTATTTATTTTGAGGGGAGTGTGATCGGGGGAGGGGCAGAGAGAATTCCAAGCAGGCTCTGGGCTGATAGCACGGAGCTCAAACATGGGAACCATGAGATCATGACCTGAGCTGAGATCAAGAGTCGAGCACTTAACAGACTGAGCCACCCAGGAGCTCCATTTTTTCCTGTTAAGAGTATTTTTAGGGGCGCCTGGGTGGCGCAGTCGGTTAAGCGTCCGGCTTCAGCCAGGTCACGATCTCGCGGTCCGGTCCGTGAGTTCGAGCCCCGCGTGAGGCTCTGGGCTGATGGCTCAGAGCCTGGAGCCTGTTTCCGATTCTGTGTCTCCCTCTCTCTCTGCCCCTCCCCCGTTCATGCTCTGTCTCTCTCTGTCCCAAAAATAAAAATAAAAAACGTTGAAAAAAAAATTTTAAAAAGAGTATTTTTATTCCTGGGGCTACTGGGTGGCTCAGTCGGTTAAGCGGCCTACTTCGGCTCAGGTCATGATCTCACGGTCCGTGAGTTCGAGCCCTGCGTCGGGCTCTGTGCTGACAGCTCAGAGCCTGTAGCCTGTTTCAGATTCTGTGTCTCCCTCTCTCTGACCCTCCCCCATTCAGGCTCTGTCTCTCTCTGTCTCAAAAATAAATTTAAAAAATTAAAAAAAAAAAGTATTTTTATTCCTTTTTTTCCTTTGAACTTTCTAGTTGTAAGTTATAGGAAATCTAATTGGGGTACATATGGGTTTTTAAATGTTAATCACATTTTTGCTAGAAATGGCTCATCAGTTTATCAGATTAGGTAATTGGTTTCTTAAAAGCTTTTGCCACAGTTCCAGTGAATGGGTGAAATGATTGGTGAATTTTGATTGGGGCAGGTGATAGGAAAGCATATACAGGTATTGTTCATTTAGGATATGTTGTGGAAAGAACAAATTGGATGTTAAAATGGAGCACCATTGGATGTTAAAAGGACAACAATTAGGTGCTAGTACTTTGGAAAAAATAGAAGTAGCTGTAAAAAAAAGTGACAAATTTGCCTATTTTATTCAAAATTTATAGTTTTATGTGGACTGACAAACATAGTCTGCCCAATTGTGGTGGGTGGGGCATTATGAACTTCCCTTCTTGGTAATATGCAAGGAGTCAATGATGGTGGTTTATGTGTGGAGCCTGTTGCTGATAGATACTACTTCACCTCACCCCTCAAAATAAAAAAGAAAAGTAAAGACAATAAAAACAGTAAATACAGTATTTGCAGTTTTTTTTAATAGAGTTAATTTCAACTATGATGGGCTTGTTCTTTTATATCAAACTGATATTTCAGAAGTTGGTATTCCCCATGTAAGCTATTTTTGGAAACAGAAAACTCTTAGAGAACAGAGTTTGGCAGTCAGATTGGCACAGAGAAAAACGACCTTGGTATGGCAAGAAATGACAACAGAGTTCCATCCTGTTTGGTAGGTTGTCCGTCTGGCCCATACTTACGGGGCAGATAAAGAACTTAATGACCAAAATTCTGTGGTCATTCACTTTATTTCATCAAAACATAAAATTCCCTTTCTGGCCTCACTTTTTAAAGGGAAACACAGTACATGGAATAAAAACAAAAACAAAAGCAAAAAGCCAACATAATCTAAGCCCAGGCTCTTCAATTTACTAGTTATGTGATTTTACTCAAGTCAGTTGAGTTTTCCGGGATTCAGTTTCCTTGTATGTATTGGAATACATTTACATTATATTGTAAAGATCTAATTACATGGCAGATTTGACAGTACTCTGTGAACTATGTCGAACTATATAAGTATGAATTACACTGTAATATAAACTCAGACAAAGTAGTCTCATAATCTCTATAAAACAGATTTTGTTTCTGAAAAGAATGTAGTAATTGTTGCGATGGACCAAAGAACTAATGTAACATGAAGAGGGAAAATCCTACATTTTTTTAAAAGTGTATTTTTATTTTAACATTTCAATAGAAGGTAAAATATTGCTATCCATATATTCAAATTTCCTTAAAAGTTTTAGTTGTTTCTAAACTTCTAAAATTCACACAGCTGAACATATATGCATGTATTCGTGATTTTTTTTAAAGGTTACATGGCTAATCTGTTTACAGTTGGAGATTTGAGAATGCAAAAATCTGTAGATTCATCAGTGGGATTTCTAGTTCGATCATAAAGCTTTAAAGCTGGAAAGGAATATAAGATCTCTTTATTAAGGAGATCCAGCTTACTTATATAATAGGTTTAAAAACAAAAATAAAAACTAGATTTCAGACAGAAATAAAGATGTAATTCTATCAGTCAAATTAGGTGTGAACATGATTTTTTAAAATAAATACATAGAAGGAAATTTTAAAAACTGAGAAACCGTTTTTGTCATTCATGTTCATTTGTTATTTTCATTCATTTTGTTGTTTGCCAGCATTCACTATAGGTAAGACTTAGTTAATAGCAGTTTAATATAAATTCTTATAAAAAAATTAACTGTGGAAAGTTCTAGAAATTGACTCTCTGTGATGAGAAGAAAACAGCATTATTTTGCTTTTAGCTGTGGAATACTTCAGCTTTATATAACGGAACATTTGTATTTTGGGGAGTACATTTTAAGAACCAACAATATAAACGGATGACAATTAGTATACATATTTGTCCTCCATTCTGATATTCCTTTGATGTTAGAATTCTGTTTTTTAATTTATTTATTTTGAGAGAGAGAGAAAAAGATGATGCAAGTGGGGAAGGGCCAGAGAGAGAGGGAGAGAATCCCAAGCATGGTCTGCACTGTCAGCACAGAGGCTGATGTGGGGCTTGAATTCACAAACCATTAGATCATGACCTGAGCTGAAATCAAGTCAGAAGCTTAACCAACTGAGCCACCCACACAGCCCTGATACTAGAATTCTTGAAATGGAGAATTAGGTCACTGGCAAATCATTAAAATAACCCTTCTTTAAACCAGATTTGGTTAATCTCACCTATGTAAGATGGCTATTTCTATCATTTTTAAGCAGTCTGCATAAAGATTTTCTACAGTCCTTTTGGTAAAATTGTGCTAATGTGTAACAATCTTATATTCTATAATGACCATATTTTTTCTCGAAGTGATTTGTTCATTAGTTATGTGCCTCCATATACTTTGTTCTAAGTTCATATACCTTTTTTTTTTTTTTTTATAGTGAATTGTAGAATTCAGTTAAAAAGAAGTGGGATATCTCTCAAGCTTCTTCTAATGTAAAACAACATACAGAAATGTTCCTTGGGGCATCTAGGTGGCTCAGTTGGTTAAGCATCTGACTTTGGCTCTGTTCGTGATCTCACGGGTCATGGGTTTGAGCCACCTCCGGTTCTGTGCTGACGGCTCAATCTGGAGCCTGATTTGGATTCCCTCTCTCTATGCCCCTCCCCTGCTCGCACTGTCTCTCTATCAAAAATAAATAAACATTATAAAAAATTTTTTAAAAATATAGCAAGTTCCTGAACAATTGAAAATGAATAACCGTTCCTCAGTGTTGAATACAAGGAAGTCAGTATACAATTGATATATCAAATATTTAATTTCAATATATCCTAATAGCCATAGTTAATACATGCATTTGGCTTTTAAAGTTAAAAAGCAGATCACATACATTATCTCGTTTACTTTAAATAAGGGCAAAATACAAGTGCTATGTCAACATAACTACATTGCAAGCCGTCATATGGAATTTTCATGTATGCATTATATGCCTGATACACATTATTTACCTCCAAATAATTCTGTCTCTGTGCTCCAGTAGCACAGTTGTGTGGTGTGCAGTCCTTACACAAATACTTGTCTGTCTTATTCATATCTTGTTTATATCTTATATTTAGGAATTTTATTGTTGTTAATTTATTTTTTAGAAATGGCATTTTATATAAGGAACCCTTTCCTGTCCTAGTGTTTTGGAATAAATGGAATAGCTAGAAGTAGGTTTTTCTGTGTAGGTGAAAAACTATGTGGTAATCCATGTGACAACTTCATCCTGGAGACTATTGAAGTTTTGTAATGGGGTTTTATTAAGCCTCATTCATTTTTTCCTGCCTGTTCACAAAAGTCAAGTTTTAGTTTAAGTGATTTCATGTGTGGAAAAGAGGGGTGGGGACCTTTTTTTTTTTTTTTTTTTTTTTACAAATAGTTATTTTTTAAAAAACCATAGGTATTAGTGTGTCTGTGTGCTTTAATATCTGTATATGAATTGTTGTGATGCCATTTCTACTTTGCTCTTTGCTGTGTGCCATTAACCTAAATTTGATCAAGTCCAGTGTGTGGATGGTGGCATACACTCAGTGCTTGCTTGTGATTATTTTATGCCCAAAGTTTTTTGATAATATTTATGCCAGGTGAAGAAAGATCACAAATCTTCTTTCCACATACTTTAGGTTGCATATCATCAGTACTTAAATTATACAAAGATAGAAGTCACATGGAAATACTTTATCTGCATTTTTTCACCCAAATGAGGATGAGTAATATATACTTCTTGTGCTTAATATAAATTAGTGAGTGGTTATGATGTTAACATAAAATAGCAGTTAATGAAAAATTAATGAACTGTTTCCCTTGAGGATAACTAGCTGTATTTTTAAAGAAGATTTTTATACTACCTAACAAAAACAGTATTTGTGCTAGAATTCTCAAGTGAGTGTTGATAAATATGTATTTAGATAACATCCACAACAAACTGTCACTTAAAAAATCAACTAAATTAATGATACTATAATAAAATCTATATTTGAATTCACATATGGCATAAGATATATGTATTTTCTGCTGAGTGCAACACAAACATACTTCGCCTTTTCACATATTTCTTGGTTAATCTTAAATATTTCTGTTGATATGTCTAAGTGTTTAAGTGACCTTTTTGCTAATAAATATAAACACAGCATGTTCCAATAGGTTGCTTCAGTAGTGAATATATGGAAAAACTATTAGGAAACTTTTCCCACTGGGATTTACTATTTTATATTTAATGTTAATGAATGGGAATGAAACATATGTTAAAACACTGATAAGGTGGGGCGCCTAGGTGGCTCAGTTGATTAAGCCTCTGACTTCGGCTCAGGTCATGATCTTGCATTTCATGGGTTTGAGCCCTGCATTGGGCTCTGTGCTGACAGCACAGAGCCTGGAGCCTGCTTCGGATTCTCTCTCTCCCTCTCTGCCCCTCCCCCACTCATGCTGTCTTTCTCTCTCAAAAAAATAAATAAACGTTAAAAAAAATTAAAAATTAAAAAAAATACTGATAAGGCTATATTAAGCGAACAGACAAAATAGGACTTTAGTAGAACAAAATTAAGGCAGGATAGACTTAAGTGTTTCTTTTTAGGTGAAACTGTCCAAATCATGTTAATAACAGGGTATCAGTATGGGAGATGGCTGAGAAACAATTAATTTGTACGCCACTTTTTAATTGTTACCTAGAAATCTACACTTATAATTCAAATCACTAAAAGTTAATTTTAAGAAAAAAACTGTTTTATTACATCTTTGTAGTAAAGTTTGTACTTGGAGCTAAAAAAAAGGCTGAGTAAATTAGGTTTATATTTAGTGATAATAATTTTTAATGCTTATAGTGATCAATAATTGTCATAATTTTTTACATTACCATATTAAAGGTAAAATTTTTACAGACTGTATAAAGGGAAGATTTTGGGTATTTTCGGTAATTGTAACAACTTCAGAAAATTTAGCATACTGTTACTGTAGCAAAACTTGGTAAATAATAAAGTACAGCACAGAATCTAAATTCTAAGTGAAACTTAAATCATAACATCTATGCATTCATTAATGTTGTGCCAGTCTTAAGTACACACATGCACACACACAAAAAAAACATGAACACGTAATTGGTCTATTGGATTTAAGAGTTTTGCTTTTGTGAATTCTAATGTTAAGTCTGGATTTTAATTTTTGACACAAATATTTGTATATGATATTTACATAAGAATAATATTATTCCTTTGGATTTAGGTTTTTTTGGGTTACTAATGAAGGGAAAGAATAAGAAAATTCTAATATCGTGTTTATATTTTTACTTTGAGATGGATCTGTCTCATCAGAGGTCTTTTTTACTTTTTGGTATTTTGCTATGCTATTAATTGGTCTAATATTTAGATCAATGCTCTGGACATTTGCAACAAAATAATTAAAAAGGCTGTTACCTTTTTAAATTTGAGAGGATAGAAAAATACATATATTCAAGGGACTGGGAAAATAGATTATAGACATTGGGTCAAATAGGTACATGTTTTTGAACCCCAGGGATTAAAAAATGAATTTTACTTTTCCTCAACCTCCAGATTATGTTTGTTTTAGAGACAGTTCTTCACATCATTTTGAATTTCTTTAATTTACATTATTTATAAGTTTGTATGGACCTTTGGTTTCTCAGAAATTAATGTGGTTTTTACTTTCCTGATTTGAACTTTGTATATTTAGTATGAAGTTTGCATTTTGGAAAGATATTTATATGTACATTGATTTTCTGCTACTTTTCTTTTGATATAAGAGGTACACCCTTCAAGGGTATAACATGCTGTCTATCAGTTGCTCATCAAGTGTTGAATAATTCTCTGTCATAACTGTAAACATTTTTTATGATTGAGAAAATATTTGTATAATACTTCCTTGGAAATGTTTTGTTTGGCTTTTATAGAGTTATTCTGTGGTAAATATGGAGTTAGTTTATCTCCATTTATTCATTGGGAAACTGAGAACCATGTTGACCCGTATTTTTACTCACTGAAGTTCATTATCAACCAACAGTATTGTGTAGGCATCTTCTAGTTAGATGCTTGGTTTATTATGTATCATTTCCTACTACCACATTAATTACATTAATTTTATTTATTAATCTTTATTTGTGATGTTTCTCAAAGAATAGAAAAATAATTTTTATTTCCCTCCTCTCCCCAGATCATGAAGTGTATGCACTTATGATGTATTGTTTAAGTACACTTTAAGGTTTTTAAGGACAGTATTTATATCCATTCCTTTAAAACTTCTGCCTTCTTGCAGCCAGGATAAGCCTTCTCTTATTAGACTTACTTTCAAGAGTATTGAAATTCAGTAAGACCTCAGGGGTTCATAATTAAAGTCAGATATGTAGACAGGTATCTTTGCCTTCTGTTTTAGAATGAACTGCCCAGTGGAATACTCCACAACAGTATGTGTTCAATACCCAGTGAGTGGTAATGTGAATAAAACCTGCAGCTGGGTTAGAAATAAATTCTTGACTATCTACTGTGTTATTCCTTACCATTGTATTTTACCCTACCTGCATATTTTTGGCTAGTTTTACTCAATTTACTGGGTGGAGACAGAATGAACTTAAAGGAAGCAGCTGAATGGTAATATTTAAAGAGTTCACCAGTGCAAACAAACAAAAAAAAAAAAAAAGGAAAGGAAAGGAATCTGAAAACTAATCTTTTTTGACCAATTAGTGACAGAAATTTCTGGGTTACTTCTTTTTTTCTTATTTTTCATCATTAGCTGATTTGATTAGGAAAAGAAAAGAGATTTTAATTTTACCCTTGTCATGCAGTACAAGCCTTCACTGTTGCAAAATGGAACTGACAAGTGAATTTCATTAAGACTGATAATATGGCAGCATAGTGAAAGCTTGCAACTATTATCAGCACATAGAAACTTTAACCAAGCTATTACTTTTTGACCAAATGTTCTATTACTTGTCAGAGCAATCTTGTAGCTAATGATGGTGAATATAATGGGTTGAAGAGGTTTCATTTTAAATTTTCATTCAAATTTTGTGTGTGTGTATGTTTTTTTCCCCCAGGGTTCATTCACATTGTGCAGCTACCTTCATGGTAGTAAAAACAGGCAATTAGCTAGTTTTATTTATATTTGTGATGGAGACAATCTAGGAATTATTAGTGACAATTGCTAGCTGATACTTACATATATATTTTCAACAGTAAATATTTTGCTTTGTTAGTTGTTTACATACTAAGAACAAAAATTCAGATAAGTAAAACATTAATGAAATGAAGTTATTTCCGATAAAAGGTTATACAGTAGGGCTACAAGTCCTTAATTGTAGAAATTTTAATGAATTGCTCTGGGCCTTTCTTGTTACACATTCTTTGCCTTTATACTAACTACCTCCTCCCTTCACATAAAGACTCATGCAAGGCTGTCATCTCCCTTTGTCTCCACCAGATATGAGCAGAATGTGAAAGCAAAGACTATCTCTGATTTGATTGTCACTATATCTTTATTGCTTAGCACTGTATCTGGTATAAAAGTTGTAGCCCAGACATTTTTGTAGAATGAATGAACACTCATACTTTTGCCACCTTAAAATCAGGCATAAAAATCTAGTGCTTAGACACATTCATTGCATTCAGTTCCTTTTCTCTGCCAATTCTTTGCAGTTTTGTATTTATTATATTGCTTTTCACTCATTTGCATGCTACTTATTAAATGAGTTTGTATTTTGCTTTATATGGTAAATCTTTATCCTATACTATTCTGAGGTCAGTTACCAATAAGATTCGTCTGTATAGTACCTAGTAAAATATTGAATGCCATCAGTTGAAAATGAACTTTGAATTTGCATATTTGTAGAAGTTGGATTTTTTTCCCCATTTGGTTCCCTTTGTAGTCAATACGTTATGGCTGGTTCAGAGTCATGGTATTATTTAGCATTATCATGTGGTCCAGATCCTCACCTTTCTCTTCTGTAAAAGAAAGCTAATACCTACCAGAAAAATTGGGGAATCAAATGGCTAATGTTGAAGGACACCCAACAAAATGGAACCTTGCTAAATGTCAGTACTTCTCCCTATCTTTTCATCTACTCTTTCATTTGCTAGCCATTTTAAACTGGCCCACGTAATGAATATATTCCTGTGGACCCACTGGTACTGAGTTTAGCCTTTAAGAACCTTGACTCTTTTTTTCTTAGTGGTACTATTTCGAGAGACTTGGATACTATAGTTGGTTTTCCTGTCTTTTTCTTCTTCCTCCTCTCAAATTCTATATATTGTGTCACTGAGATATGTGTTCTCCTGGCAGTCCCTATCAGAGAACCACCTGCATTGTTGGGATCATCTTCATCTCAAACCAGACTCTAACCCATGTTTGTCTTGTTCACCTTTGTACCTCTAGGACTTAGCCATGCCCAGTATATAGACTGCACTCTGTGAATGCGGACTGAATCAATTAATGTATTTGCTTATTTATCAAATTTAATAGGAAAGTGATGATGTAAAAATGGCAGCAAGAAACCCAGTGAATTCTCTCATCTTGAGGTACAATCGAGTGCCTTTGCAAGCACACACTAAATATTTGATGGAGTGGTAACACGACATTAATATCTGAAGAGAGAAGCTAAATTTTCTGTTGGTAAAACTGATTTATCAGGATCCTTTGCCTTAATTTGGTTTTCCTTTGTATGGTTGAAGATATGCCATTTAAGCCTTACTTGATCTCCACATGGCTCTTTCTTCTTTTATTTTTTTTAATATTTATTTTGAAATAGGGTGTGTGACTAGGTGAGGGGCAGAGAGGGGTAGGAGGCAGGATCCAAAGTGGGCCCTGCACTGATAGCAGGGAGCCCCGTGCATGGCTCCAACTCACGAAACGTGGTATCATGACTTGAGCTGAAGTCAGAAGCTCAACCTACTCATCTACCAAGGCACCCCTACATGGCTCTTTCTTAAATAATGTAACTCTATTTGCCAAAATTGAGCATAGTTAAAACTATGTCATATACTTTCTATATTATTGGAAAAACTATATCAAGATTTTATTATATTCCCATTAACCTGGTAAATCTGTAATTCTGGTGTCAGCTGGGAGTGTAAAGCTTCATTAGTTTAATGAAGTTAGTTCAAAATTTGGAGAGAGAACTTTTTTTTCTCTTTGAGTATAACAAGTGGAACCAGATATTTGAAAATAAATTTAATCCTAAAATGCATGAAAGTACTACACTGTACTGGGTATATATTTCTAACATATTATTGCACAATTAAAGGAAAGCTATCTTGCCATTAGGTAAAATAGTTACGCAATACTTGTAAACTATTTAGAAATAGCACTATGAGGAAGAAACTAGAATTAATTCAAATGATAGTGTAAAGTAAAAATATATATACGTATGTATACTATATATATATATATACACGTATATATATGTATATATGTGTATATATATATATATATATATATATATATATATATAGTATATACATATATATATGTATACACCTTACTCTTGCCAGGCACATATTGTTAACTTTGTTAAGGTGGCAGCTTTTGTGGTTTGTTTTAGTTTCAGCTTGTCCCAGAAGGTGTTGTTACACTGTGAAGGTGTTAGGCACTGTAGTAATGGAAAAGGAGATAAAATGGGAGGCTCGTGAAATGTCTTCTCATTTGGGCCTTCCTGGAGAAACCCAGTTTAAATTTCTGAGTGGTCAGCTTGACATTTTAAAGCAGGGAGAAGTTGTGTCATTATTTCTAGAATACTATGGTAGTTAGAGGAAAAAGATTTAAAGTTCATGGCAGTAATTGCTGACAGCTCCCACAGAATGAAGTGCTTTTAGTAAGCATGTGCTGCTTTGAAAAAAGGCAACGTACTAGGAGTGTGGAAGAGGATAGTGGGCTTTGAGATGGATGTGACAAAAATGTAGATTTGGGTATTCTTGTGTCCCTGAAATAATTTCATTCATTTTGAAGGTAGAAAGAAGTAAAATGACTTGTAATGGTTTGTGTACTTACGGTCTTCAAGCAGAGAAAGACTCTAGGCTTCTGAAACTAGCAACTGGTATGTTTTCAGTAACTGAAATTACAAAACCTTGTGGCTGCTTGTCCCAGAGAGCAAGGTAGCTGGTATCACTGGGCTTGGCACAGTCCATGTGAAGTGCTGAGGCAGTCCCTGCAGGAACTGCATTCCACCTCCCTGGAAACCTGCAATTTGCCTCTTAGTCCCAGATGGGGAGGAAGCTTGCAAACAGCCACAAGCCATGCATAATGGCAGGGTTTACATCCTACAGGCACAAAGCAGAAAAAAGGGAAAATTCAAAAGTGTCTTTATAACATTATTTGATTCAAGGACTTTATGCTTTTTGTGAAGGTTGTAGGACTCTTTTTTTTTTTTTTTTGAGTATGTTGTGTTTGTTTTGCTCTTTTTTTTCCTCCTGGATGCCAGCCAGTATTCAACTGAAGGAAATATATGGGATGGCACATTAATCACACTGTGCTTTTGCTTAAATAGCTAACATTTATTGCTTAATAAAGACCAACATCAACACATACCAACTAGGTTTCCAGTATATATACTGTGTGTGTGTATACGTGTGTGTGCGTATATGTGTGTGTGTGTTGTGTATGTACATATATGTGTGTGTATATAGATACACACACATATGTAAGTGCACATTAACATTTAAACATGCTCTTACCTATGACCTTCAGAAATACATTAGGACATAGATTTAGGAATGCTGTTTTGAGCTAGAGGTTTTAGTTATATGATTTAAAATGGATCTTGTATGAACCTCAAAGTAGGAAGAGATTTTGTATAAAGAAGAGTATTCATTTTTAAATGCTTCCTGAAATATTTTCAGCTTCATTGAAGTATAACTGACAAATGAGATTATAAGATATTTAAAGTGTACATTGTGATGATTTGATATATGTATACATTGTGAAAGGAGTCCTCCCACCTAGTTAATTAACACATGCATCACCTCACGTGTTTATCTTTTGTGTGTGTGCGAGAACATTTAAGTTCTACACTCTTATTAAATTTATATAATACAGAGTTAACAATAGTCACCATGCTATACATTAGAACCTCAAACCTTATAAAATCTCATAGCTGAAAGTTTGTACCCTTTTACTAATCTCTCCGTCCTTCCCTCATTTTCTAGTCCCTGGCAATGTACTCCTCTGATCTCTGTTTCTGTGAGGTTGACTTGTTTTTAGATTCCCATATAAGTGGTAACATACAGTTGTATTGTCTTTCTCTTGCCAGCTTATGTCATTTGGCATAATGCCTTCAGTGTTTATCCATGTAGTTATAAACAGCAGGGTTGTCTTCTTTCTTATGGCTGAATAATATTCCAGTGTGTGTGTGTGTGTGTGTGTGTGTGTGTGTGTAACACATCTTTATCCATTCATTCATTGCTGGACACCTTAGGTTGTTTCCATATCTTGGCTGTTGTGCATAAATAAATAAATAAATGGCATCAAATTCATAAAGGAAGAAGTAAAACTGAATTTACCTGTAGATGACATATTATATACAGAAAACCCTAAAGACACCCATCAGAAAAACTGTAGAACTAACCAACTCAGGTTGCAGGATACAAAATCATTGTACAAAAATCAGTTGTGTTGCTATATACAAACAACAAACTATCAGAAGAGATGTTAAGAAAACCAAAAAAAAAAAAAAAAAGCATGTGGGGGGAAAACAGTCTCATTTGCAGTTGCATCAAAAAGAATAATATACCTAGAGATAAACTAAACCAAGGAGGTAAAAGATCTGTAAGCTGAAAACTGTACAGATTGATGAAAAGAAATTGAAGAAGACATACATAAATGGAAATATATTCCATGCTGATGGTTGGAATGATTAGTATTGTTAAAATGTTATCCTACCCAAAATAGTCCATATAGATGCAATGCAGTCTCTGTCAAAATTCTAATGACATTTTCACAGAAATAGGAAAAAAAAATTGTATGGAACCACAAAAGACCCTGAATAGCCAAAACAGTCTTTGGGAAAAAAGAACAAAGCTAGAGGCATCACACTTCCTAATTTCAAACCATGTTACAAAGCTGTAGTAATGAAAACAGTATGGTGTTGGCATAAAAACAGACACATGGATCAATATAACAGAGAACAGAGAAATCACCCCATGTGTATATGGTCTATTAATTTACATGAAAGGAGCTAAGAATACACATAGGGAAAGTATAGTCTCTTCAGTAAATGATACTGAGAAAATTGGACAACAACATGCAGAAGAATGAAACTGGACTCATATCATATACCATACACAAAAGTCAACTCAGAATGGGTTAAAGATTTAAATTTAAGGCCTGAAACTGTAAAACTCCTATAAGAAAACTTAGGGGGTAAGCTCCTTGACATCAGTCTTAGCAATGATTTTTTTGTATAAAGAAATTTATATTGAATACTAAATAGCTAACAATTATTACCAATTACACAAATTATGTTTTTGCATAAAATTTCAAGTATAATCTGATTGAATCCTAGAATCACAGGTACCACAGACTCCAGGGACCTCAAGAGCCTTGGCCTCAGGCAGATAGGCTTTTAATTATTTTACCTGCACAAATAAGTCACATTATCTCCATTTCACAGTTAAGGAAACAAAGTCTCTAGAAGGTAACCTGCCCAGTTAGAGGTGACAGAGTTATGGTGTCAGCACTGAATCATAAGCTGAGAGAAGGAGGAATAAAACCCAGTTAGTATAGTCTACTTTTGACCTGACCAGAAAATATCAAGTGTTTTTAAATAAGTATATTTAAATGACTTAGGAATTCTTTTACATTTGAGACATGTAATAACTTACCTTTACAAGTTTTAAAAAAGCTATTTGTATGCCCTGTATTTGGCATATCTCACTTGGTCTCTATGATACATAGAACTATGCCATCACTTTAAGAATGTTTCATGTACTTTAGTTACAAGCTTTAAAAAGCTGGCCAAAGGATGATCTGGAAATGGGAGCAGACAACTCATTGAATAATCAAAACTTCGGTTCACAGATTGAGGACATGCTTAAAGTAACCACTTCCAATTCAGAAGAAGCTCTTTTTGAAATAGTGATCTTATGAGAGTGTTTGATTATTTATGCTCTACGTTTTGCACTAAGATTTTGTAGTAGTATTATATTCTGGGAGAGGGCTTACCAGTTATTCTCACCACAGTATTTTACTGTGTGTAGTTGCTCATATATATAAAAAAGGTACACACACACACAGACACATATCCATATGTGCATAAATGTCACAAGTGCCATGGAAGCAGGGACTGTATCTGTCTTGTTCACTGCTGCATTGCAGGACCTGGTAGTGAGCAGATGCTAGTAATTTTGAATAGCTGAATAAGTGAATTCTAAGGAGTTTCCTCCTTCATATTGTGAAACACAGTCTGTTAATAAATTGACAGTAACTGTCTTTGAAATTACTGCTTTACAAGCGTTAATTCTCTTATATCCTATTCCTTTTTAAACTCTCTTAGATATTAGACTATTTTTGTTACTCATTGCATGTATGCATTTCAAAAAAAAAAATGGCGTCACTCAAACATGTATCAGTGCCTTTTCTTTTCTTTATGATGGCCCCCAATGTTGAGTGCCATCTCTCTTCTCTTTATTGTAGAAAGTGTATCCAGGGGTGCCTGGGTGGCTCAGTCGGTTAAGCCTCCGACTTCAGCTCAGGTCACGATCTCACGGTCCGTGAGTTCGAGCCCCGCGTCAGGCTCTGGGCTGATGGCTCAGAGCCTGGAGCCTGCTTCCGATTCTGTGTCTCCCTCTCTCTCTGCCCCTCCCCCGTTCATGCTCTGTCTCTCTCTGTCTCAAAAATAAATAAACGTTAAAAAAAAAAAAAAAAAGAAAGTGTATCCAGCCTGTAAGTCCTATCTTAAATGCCTCTTCCCTCATGGAGCCTTCTGTATCATCCTGTGCTTCCCAATAGTAAACATACCTGTACGTTTATATTTATTTGATGTCCTACATTTTATGATGCACTTTCATATTTTATCTATTAATAAGTAAAATAGCTCTAAAGGTATCTATACACAATTGTATACAGCCCTACAAAGCAGGTATTATCATTATTTTGATTTTACAAAAGAGAAAAATGAGACAGAGAGGTTTCTTAAGGTCCCGTGGCTAGTAAATGAAAGAACCTGGCCTTACACCCAAGGGGACTGAATCGAGGTCCACAGGCCATACTGCCCACTCTAAGTGATTGCATGCTTTCCCAGTCTTAGGAATTTTACATAGAGGATATTATCCTCAGTTTGCACAGTAGGAAACAGAGAGACATTAAGTGAGTTAAGGTTCACATGTGTATAGAACT
The DNA here is from genome assembly GCF_028018385.1 of Neofelis nebulosa. Classification (NCBI taxonomy): domain Eukaryota; kingdom Metazoa; phylum Chordata; class Mammalia; order Carnivora; family Felidae; genus Neofelis; species Neofelis nebulosa. Next base: position 23,945,586 of record NC_080783.1, read on the forward strand.
TAAACATGGGTATTTGAATCCAGCATTTCCATTATTCACTTAGTACCTCCTATGTTGCAATTATTATTATTTTTTTTACCTGTTAACATACGTACTTTATATGACTATCTAAAATGTCAACTCGTTAGGGGTATTTAAAAAACAAAAACAAAAAAAATTGCTGCTGCTACATTGTGGAAAATAAGTATCTGATACTGATCTGTTAAAATTTGCTGGGTGGTTGTCCAGATTCAGTTTCCTTAATCACCACTATGAGTTTTCTCCTCTTTGTTACTATTTGATATATTTTATTGGGTATACATTTTTAACTGACCAGTCCTGCATCTCAAGCGAAATGTTAACTCTGCTTCTTTCACACAAGTTGTGAAGTATTTATGGAAGAACACCAGGGAAAGAGTTTCTGTAGCTTGATGTGAGTATGTATGTTCCAGATTTAAGAAACCAAGGATATGTGAACCCAGAGCATGAATAGCTGTTGAGTTCCTCTGTCACTTCAGTTCAGAGACTAAGTAAAGCTGCTGAAGTACGTCGCATGACTTTGGTTCTTTGCTCTGTTGCTGTTGCCCTGTAATAGAAACCCTGCTCCATTTCTTATCTGTTTCTCTTTAGCATGCCGGCAGCACTGCCTTCTGACCTGGTTTAAGCGTCCTTAGTGACCTCTGGCAATGCAATGTGTTGGGTCCCTTCTGGAATATGCCCACTCAGCTGGATTTTACAATAATGCTTTTACTTCTTACAGAAGTTTGGTTGAAAATTTGTACTTCCCTTATTAAAGATATTACTTCATAGTATAATTTGCTTCACAAACCTCCCACAGTTATGTTAAGCAGATGGTTGCCAAACACCAGTTCAAAGTAGATTGCTCTTATATGAAATAAAATCCATGCTCAGAAAATCTGGCACCATAAGCTGGTCTTCTTCCAACACAGGCTCTCAGACAAATTTCTCTTTACTCAAAGGTGGCACACTACTACACCTGTATTAGACATGCATAAAAAATGGCACACACACATGTTAGATGGCACATACTAATTCAGAGTTATTTTTCGTTAACATTAACATCCCCCACCCTTTTTTTTCTTTACTGGTCACTAGTAACCACTTTGCTTTTGGTAACACAAGGGAAACAGCAAAAATTTGTTCATCAGTGAGTTCTGGGTTCCAGTCAGATTTGGCTCTGAATAGTTGTGTCACTTGGACATACTTCACCCATTCTGAGCATCCTCATGTGTAAAATGAGGATAGTATTAGGTACTTCACAGAGTGGCTGTCATGATGAAATCAGGAGACATATTATGCACCTACAGTCTTTCCTGTAATACAGTGGTCTTTTAATCAAGGTTATGTTGATAATGTTTTATGTTTAAAACCAACTCTGTATTGATATATTTGTTTGTCCCCTGTAGTTAATTTATGCATGGTCTGTGTAACTTCAAAAGAGGGGTGCAATATGTAAATTAGCAACAGTCCAACAATTACTGAGTGTCTGGTGTATGTAAGGGTACAGTGATTTTACAACTGTGAATAAAGATAGCACTTCCTTTCAAGGATCCTATTCTACAGGGAATGTGGAGTGAAGACAAATAAACTAATGAAATCACTAGAATGTGCCTTTATGCTCAGGAAATACTTCATGAAAAAAGGTAGCAGATAAGTAGCTTTGAATGGCATGCTAATATTGATAGAAATAGGGAAAGGATACCAGAAAATAAGAATAGGAGCCAGCAAAGAGTAAGTAGAGATGTATAGGATGAGTTCCAGGAAAAATGGCTGGAAAATTACTGGAAAAAGTATGAACAACTAAAGGACTAATAATAGAACATATGGTGGAGAGCTATAGTGGAGCTGTCTTGAGAGTGTCCTTAAATTCCACACCAACACCTTTGTATTTAGTTTGTAGACACTGGACAGTCATTGAAGACATTTAGAAAAGTAATACGAGTTCTGCTTTAAGAAGATTAATCGAACAACTGAATATAATGGGGGATGAGTTGGGGGAATGGAAAGTGGCAAGAGACAGAAGAGAGACCAGTGAGAAAGCTGTTCTGGGTGAGATGGCATAGGTGATCTTAAGTTGTTCTGGGTTACATGAAAATGCAAAAAAGGAGTTGGATAGGCAAGACGTGGCAGATATTGAATCTTTAGAACTTGGCTAATGAAGTCATTCATTTAAAGGATGGATAAAGGGACAGACTGTTGTTTGCCTGTGGTATTTCTATTTAAAGTAGGCTTATTTCCTCCACATTGTACATTTCTCATGAACAAGTAGTCTGCCAAAGTATTGAAACTTCATCCTTGGCTACAATGGTAGCACTGTGCTGGGCTATGAAGGTATGTGGTTTGATGATGGGCATACTCTATAAGATTTCATGCATTGTGGGAGACCATCAAGGAGTCAGATGTCTTGCCTTCCTTTTTCTTTTTTTCATATAGAGAGGGCACTTATTTTGCACTTATTTTGTGGTGAAGACCTCTTTAAATGTAAATGAAATACTACATGAGTTGCTCGTAGGTATGATTTATCTTTATAACAATTGACACAAAACTGTCAAAACTTGACCACAAAGGAAGTCCTAAAATGCCATCCTCCATAAGCTGTTGGTTTAGAGATTAAAACTGATAATATTGACTTATTCCTCAAATGGCTGTCTTTACCTACCACTGATAAGTCATAGCATGTCATGGAATATAGAAAAAAAAGGTGTCAGGTGGATAGAGGATTACATATTGACAAATTCTTCAGGAACATGGATCTACCCTTGCCTTATGACCAAAGCAAACGTAAAAACTAGGAGGTAGTTGTTTTGAGTGGACAAATACGTTCCAAACTTGATAGAAAATATTAATTCAGTAGTTTCTTTTATGGAAACTTAATGTATTTTTATTTCATCTGACCATTGTAGACTTGAATCCCTAGTATTTTTCAGCCAGTGGACATAGGTTTAATAGCATCTAAAAGATCTATTTGTCCATGAATGATATTTGTCCTAAATATAATACTAATACTATAATACTAATATTAGTTACTTGTTTAATTGTAGAGCCATTATCATGTCATAGAAAGATGGCTTAGCTAAGAGGCAGAAGATCTGAAGTTGATACTAGGCAACATTTACTAACTTTGTGTTCTTAGAAAAGTCACTTAACAGCCATGCCTCCATTTGTTTTTCTATAACTGCCCTACCTATCATTATTTGTTGAGTATCAGTTGAGACAGAGTATATATTTTGTAAATAATAAAGAATTGTAATAAGTTGCTGTTTTTCTGTTGCTATTACTATTAAAAGGATTCTGTATCCTTAGTGTAAAGAGTAATATTAGTCTGCAGTTTTCACGAACATCAAATGTCATTTTTCCCATAGTTCAGATGATGCAGATGGGTAAATCAAAGTAAACAAATATCCCAAGGTTCCACAATTAGTTAAGTGACAGAAGGGGACGTAAAGACTCCGGTTTCCTGCCTTCAGGTACTTCAGGTACAGGGAAACTTTCTATGACACTGTTCTTAGAATAAAAATATTTCAGAAATCAGCACTGTCTTGATTTAGTTCTTGTAGGTTTAAAAAAAAAAAACCCATAATCTTACTTTATTAGAAAGAGAAGAGAGGGTGGGGAGGAAGAGAAAATGTGGTGATGTGATGTACATATTGAGAATGCTACCCATAAATGGCTCAGCTGCAGTTTAGCAACACCAGTGTCTGCACTTGTCCAACCATTTATAAAACAAATACTTCAAGGATGTTGTGAGGGGGCTGTTTTGTGACGCTTACACATTTATTTATTCACAGTTAAAAGAAACAAGAAGTGGATACTGTGTGAAATTTTGTTGAGATTTTTACAAAACGACTGCACCTACCTTAAAATAATTTTTTTTGTGTGATTTTACTTTATTTGTTTAGACTGTTGGTGAATTCTTAGTAAATAACTGTGCTTTACATCAGAGTTTTGAAGGCAGTTTGTTTTTCTAACACATTATTTAAAGAGCTGCTGGGCTGTTAACATGGATTTAATCATGTTTGGTGTTTGTGTTTCAATAGTTTAAATGAGAGAGAGTTAGCTCAGAAGCAACTTCCATAGACTATTAGATAGACATATTGATTCAATTAGTGTGTATAACACCACTTCAAGTAGCTGGCATAGATGGGGAGAAATTGATGCTTGTAAGTAATAACACCCCTTAAGTGTCCTTTTGAATTCTCACACAACAGAAACCAAGCATATAAAAAGTCCACTTACATATCATACCTATATCCCCCCCCCCTCCAATTTAGTAATTAAATAATGGCTTTAGTTACCTTTTGTTCATCATTGTGAAACAAATATTTCTTTTAACTCTTAGAGTATTTACTTCCTTTAAAAATTAAAAATTGAAAAAATATTATTGGAAACTAAACAGATATAAATCACTGATTTGACGTTAACTAATCTAGAAAGCCTATTTTACATTCCATTAGATTAATGAATATCATATCCTTTCAAATACAGCAAATAAATCATAATCCCTTTGCATTATTTTCCAAACTAGGAATTTTAATAATCTGTTCATGGATTAGTAAAGTCAAGTCATACTAATAATAATATTTTAAGTTGTAGAAAGTTTGAGATATTAAAAATATTTTAATAATGATATTTTAGGTTCTGATTACTATGATATTTCCCAAACCTGGCATTTTAAAATGATAGGATTATCTGTTACAACCACATAATAAAGATCAGGATAGAATTTATTTATTCAATTTGGTAATACAAAATTAACTGAGTATATTTCACCATTCATATTAAAAATGATCTTTTCCCCCCAAATTGTAAAAGTTGAGAACTTTAGTATTTGAAGACATCAGTTGCCAGACATGGTGAAATCATATACTATCTTACACAAGTGGGTGACTTGAGGAAGGCATGGAGTAAAAAATAGTAAATGTCCAATTTCTAAGGAAGAGACTCTTTCCATTTATGTACTATTCAGGTCAATAAATTTATTATGCAACCAAATTATATATGTTAGTCATGAACTCTTTCGCGACGTGTTTCTGAGTATGTATTATCCTGTTAATATGGATTTCTTATTTAAGTTAATATTCTTCATATTTTAAACCTTCATAATTTTAGCAAATTATTAGGCAAGCAGCCTATACTTAATATTTGCTAGTTCATTTATTTTATTTAAAATTTTTTAAAATGTTTTATTTATTTTTGTTGAGAGAGAGAGAGAGAGAGAGAGAGAGAGAGAGAACAAGTGGGGGAGGGGCATAGAGAGAAAGAGAATCTGAAGCAGGCTCTAAGCTCTGAGCTGTCAGCACAGAGCCTGATGCGGGACTCGAACTCGTGAACTACAAGATCATGACCTGACCTGATGTCAGACACTCAACCAGCTGAGCCCCCCAGGCCCCCTAGTTCATTTATTTTTAAAGAGAATTCAGTTTTGGTCTTTGTTTCATATTGGTTGAGGTGGGTGAGTTCTAGAGGTGTGATATCTATGAGTGTGTGTAACAGTGTTGTACATTTTATTTTCCATTTCATTTTTAAATGGTATATATGAAGTTTTGAACTCTCTTTTTAAATTTTCATAGTAAAATAATAGTGGTAAGGAAATTTTTGTTATGAAACATACTGAATTAAAATAGTTTTTAAAACAGCTTCACAAAATAACATAATTTTCCCCATTTGATTTTCTGCCTTTTTTCCCATAGTAATCTGTATCTGTTTACTCTTATTCTTACTCTGAGTTTACTCTTATCTCTTATTCTGAATACTCTTATTCTTCTATCCCTTTATTTAATACCATATTAGTGAATTAAAGGCAAGTTTAGTGTAACTTTGTCATTCACTATTATGTATCTTGAAACAAAGAGAATTATGAAGCTTTTGAGTGTAGAGAGCCTAGTATGGTTACTGAAGAAACTTTTATAATTGAAAATTGTTTAGCCTGGGAGTCACTTATAAGCCCCTGTGTAAGTCTCTTTACTTCTCTGCATTGCTGTGATCATCTGTAATTAGAGGCAATTGTGTGTTTTTGTAGCATCTATAAGCTACATTCTGAAGTTCAGTAGTACTTTAAAATCATAAAGAAGAGGAGGGAGTTTGCATTTTGAAGCAACTTTTTGCATAAAGATATATGTGGTACTTTTAGTCCTGAAATACATTCAGAGCTTCTTCTACATAAAATTGAACATAAAAATATTTTTATTGACTATTGTTTGACCTGTGTTCATAAACCTGAGTCTATTAAAAAAAATCATGATTAACGTTTTCATGATCATTAATGCTGTAAAATTTGACATTTCCTTTTTTAAACTGTAAATCATCTCCTTTAACTTAAGAAAAAAAGATGCATATATTAAGCATCTTTATTTTGTTCATTGAATATTTTGAAGTATCTATTATAGTTATTTGTGACTACAATATTGAATGACAATGAATGAATTGATCAAATAATTAAAATCTTATTTCACATCCCTTTCATTGCTAATAATTTGTTCTGACAAAATATTGTTCTTACTAAGCAGTTACTATTTGTCATTATAGAACAATGTGTATAAATTCCTATAGATACTAAGAATGTAAAACTCAGGTATAGCAAGGAAATGAGCTTGAAAAATAATTCTTGGTGTTGAGATTTGTAATGAGATATCATTTTGGTCACAGTAACAGATTCTCATCTTCATAGAAATATCTTCCTGTTACCAAATTATAAAAGAAATACCATATAATGAAGCATAAAAATTTAATTTCAAAGATTTGATAACAAATGTACTATGAATATTATACAATGTTTAATAGTTATAATAGCTTTATATATTATAGCTATAAATAATCATATATCTTTCATTGATACATAAATTGTAATTTAGGGTGTATATAGGTTTACTGAACACATGAATTTAATCATTAATGACTTAAAATATAGTGTCTTGCATTAATTGGAAACATCTTAAATAGAAAAAAAATTGTAGGGAAATTTATTTTATATTCTTTGAGTAAGGAAATTTTCTATTTAACAATTAAAATTCAAAGCCTATTTTAATTGCTTTTTATCCTAAATTTCAACCTAATTTTAGTAGGGCAGACTAAATATTAGTTAGGATGGGATTTTGTTTGTACTTAGGCCAACATAGGTATATAAAATTTAATCTGATATGTATATATTAAAATGTGCTGCATTTATTGACTTACTATATCAATGAATGTAAATTACTGTATTTACTATAGCAGTAGTGTATATATTCATACATGATATAATCCCTTAGAGTATAAGACTGCTAGAGAAAAGATTGCTAGGGTTTACCATTTCTTCTGTATTTTAGTTCTAACAAATGTATGCTTTTTTGAATATTCAAGTATATTCCTCTGTAGACAACGTTCTAACTATAACTTTAATATACAATAATTTTTAATGACATTTTATCCATGTTTGGTATTATGTTTTGATGTATGTATTATAATATTATTAAGGGAAAAGATAATATAATATCAAGTCATATTCTTCATAATTCTGTGCTGTTTTGAAATTTAAGAGGCCCATATTTTCAGACTCAGACCTACACTTTTTTTTTAAAGAAATAGAAATATTTTTTCCATCTCTCATTTTTTTTTAAATGTTTTATTTATTTTTGAGAGAGAGAGAGAGGGAGGCAGGCAGAGTGCAAGCAGGGAGGGGCAGAGAGAGAGAGGGAGACAGAGCATCCAAAGCAGGCTCCAGGGTCTGAGTGGGGCTCTAACTCACGGACTGTGAGATCATGACCTGAGCCAAAGTCGGCCGCTTAACCAACTGAGCCACCCAGGCGCCCCTCAGACCTACACTTTAAGGTACATTTCTTCAGTCTTGAAATGGAATGTTGGTAGACTTTACACTCATTAAATGTAGCTGATCAGATGTTGACCAGTTCAGGAATATGAATGATGGCATTGCTGTGCAGTTTATAACCTTTTAGTACATCACTTAAACATGTGGGACAATTTGCTCACAGATTGGAATATGAAGTCATGCTATATAAAGTCATACTCCTCATTTATTTTCTTAACTTTTTCTTTAAGTGGGAGTTATATGGGACTACATAGGGCAAAAATTAGTGTTTTACTTTGATTAGAATAACCTTTGTTCCCAGGGGGAAAAATCATGGAAAAATTTCTTGAATATGGAAAAACTTATTGAAGCAAAATACAGAATCTAGAAATCATAATTGAAAACTTTAAAAAATCAAAACGTAAAATTAGTGTATATGCTCCCAAGATACCCTTGAGTAATAAGATTAACTAGTATTTTTGCAAAAATATAACACATGGGGCTGAGTTCCTTTGTATATATAAAGCATTTAAATTCAGTGAGCATAGACCAACAACCAAGTAGAAAAATGGGCAAAGAACTTTCATAGACAAATCCCCAAAAAACCCCAAACATTTAAACATGTATGTCTATAGATGCTCAACTCCACCTTTAAAAAAATACAGATTAAAATCTATCGTAAAATACCAGTTTTTATCTATCAGATTGACAGTTCAATGTGATATTATATAATAATGTCTATACTAGCAATAAACCATCTTAAACTTGTAACAGTAGAGCCTAGGAATAAATTATATTGATAAAATAGATTCTATGCAGGCATTAAAAAGAACAGTGTGCATTTCTGTGTACTAATATGGAAAAATTAAACAGATATTATTAAATGAAGAAAGCACAGTTAAGGTTAGGTAAATTGTACACTCCAGTTTGTGTAAAAAGACTATCATCTATAAACACACACACACACACACACACACACACACACACACACACCCCTATACTTCTGAATTAGAAAATAAGGATAATGGTTGCTTTTGAGAATGTAATGGGATGGTGAATTTTGGAGAGAAAAGGATATAATTTTCATTTTTTATCCTTTAATTTTTCTTTATTCATGTATTTTTTAAACATATAAAACATTCTAAAAAAAATCTTAATTTACTAAAACATCTCAGTGGATACTGCCTGAAAACCTCCTAGATGCCACACGTTTTTTGAGCATGTTGGGGATATTAAGATGGATGAAATAATGTCTCTACCCTTCTCAAAAACCAGTAAAGTAGTACTGATTTGTAAATAGGGTAAAACTCAATGTAGTAGATTTTCTGTTAGAGATGGGGCCAAGAAGTCTATAAAATCTTTTGTAGATCTCAGAGTAGATTACATACTATAATTGATCTTCACAAACTTTATGGAATAAACAGAGCATTATCTTTCACCAGAAGAGTAATAGTTAAGCCCATTTTCTGCATTTGTTCACTTAATGTTCACATCAGCCTGAGAAAGTGGCTACCATCACCATCCTCATTTTGTAGAGTACATGGAGAATTCAAGTATCATGCAGAAGGCGACACTGCTTATAGTGAGTGCCAGAGCTTGTATTCAAATCCAGGCAGCCTGGTTATAGGATCCGTACTCTAACTAGCTAAACTATTCTACTTAAATTTCATTTTGAAGTTTGAATTCATTTGTAGTTTGCAAACAAAAGACAATGGATTCAGAGGTTAAATATTCAGTTCAAGATTATACTGCTAATAAGTGTCAAAGCCAGTCCTAGAGCTATGGTCTTTGGACTCAACGCAGTGATCTCATTTTGCACCATGCTGCCTCTGTTCTTAGGGGAGTTCCAAGGAGGGGAGCAGGGGAGGAGCCATTTTGGTAGCACTACCTGTTTAAAGTACTAATAACAAATCACAGAATATGTGGTTTCTCTAAGAAAGCTGCAGTAAAAAGAACTTACTTCCTTTTTATGAATGTATTTCCTCCATTCAAGTAGTACCAAATAATTTGTTTTGCTCAGGAACGCTGATATGATTTCTTTAGAAATTTTCAAGATCACTGGATAACAAAACAAAACAAAACAAAACTGGTATTCATTTAAAGCCTGTTTCTGCTTTGTGAAAAGACTTTGTCAGCAATCCAGAATGAGGGCTGTGCTAACAAAATTCCAACTTTTCTGTGGGATGATCCAAAAACAGCAAACAGAAGGCATTAAATTTCTTAACAGTCACAAGTGTGTGCATGCACGCTATGCCATTCCTGTCATTCACTGCTTTTTAGTGTGCATAGATTAAAGTTGGAATACTTTGATTTGCAGACTAATATGTTCCACGGAGAACTTTTTTTTACATAAAAAAAAGTAGCTTACAAGCATGTGAGGTCTGTGCACTCTGCCTTACATTTCTATAGCTCCTCATTGAATATGTTTTCGGTCTCATTTTAAGATACTTGCCTTGACAGTATGCCTTCATACATCTAAGACATTTGCTTAAGATCCCAAGTAGTTTCTCTTACTCAGTTCTGAAGCAGGTTTACACAAGTACTCTGATGTGAAACCTAATGTGAAGTATATTCATACAATCATATGATTGTTAAATTAAGAAGAGGCTGACTGCATGGCTCAGGGGGTTAAGCAATATCTCATCTTGTTTCTTGCAGAATCCTACCTGAGTCTCAAAAAGTAACAAACTCAAAAGCCAATACCAGAATTCAAGACTTGCTTAAAAAATATATAAGTTAAAGAAAGAAATATATGCAGAAATAAAGTGTCATTCTGTTTTATGAACCATCTTTACTTTCATGCTAAAGTCACTAAAATATCTTAGAGCACAGTATGTATGGACATTGCATTGGTGTTGGCACATGCAACATCTCCATCCATGTTAATATAATGGTACTGGGTGGAGAAGCAGTGTAGATAACAACACATAACCTGCATTTTAAATGTCTTCATTTCTCTCTCTCTCTCTCATTACAGCAAATTCAGTAAAACTAGAAATGCAGAGTGATGAAGAGTGTGACAGGAAACCCCTGAGCCGTGAAGATGAGATCAGGGGCCATGATGAAGGTAGCGGCCTAGAAGAACCCCTAATTGAGAGCAGCGAGGTGGCTGACAACAGGAAAGTCCAGGAGCTTCAAGGCGAGGGAGGAATCCGGCTTCCGAATGGTAAACTGAAATGTGACGTCTGTGGCATGGTTTGCATTGGGCCCAATGTGCTTATGGTACATAAAAGGAGTCACACTGGTAAGCAGCTGAAAGAATAACCTGATGACTGCCTGTGACATCTGATGTTGATATTACCTGACATCTATTCTCTTTCCTTTTTATTCAGGGGTGGCAGTGGTGAAACTACCTTTTCAGAATTCTGCTAGTATTGGATTGCTGAAAAGCAGAGAGTAGCCTGGGTCTTGACTTCCAGCCTTCAAATCTGAATAGCATATCAGAAAAGAAGTTTGGGATTCAGTTTCCACAGTTCTTAATATAGCAATAATATGATAAGGGTTCAAAAGGTATAGGAGAATCTCATTGTGTAACTTAATCTTTTTGTATTTCTATACATATTTTACCATACCCATGGGCAGGTAATATAGTTTGCTAGCTAAGAGTTTATACTATAAAATGGTACTCATGCATTTATATAGAGGTGGATCATTTTCACCTTATCTGGTTAACCTCTTGGAATACAATTTCCAATCAATCTTTGCCTACCATGGGTCCCTGTATTAGGGAGATACTTTCCCTGGTTCAAGGTGTTACCATCTTCCCGTGATACTTCTTTTATTATAGCTCCTGCGAAGAGATACGTAGGGTGTAGTATACTATAGCTAGAGTGGTGAGTATGCTGGCAGGAATGTGCAATCATGGAATAGGGTAAGGAAAGAGACCTCGGATTAATTTAATATATACTTTTGACATTTGTGTAATGTAAAAAACACCTAAATGAGGAGAAGGCTTTATTTAAATCTCTCTATAAATTCTTTGGCAAAATGAAAAAAAAAATTAATTAAAAAAAATGAGATTATGTTAAGAAAATCAGACAGTTAACTCTTAAAAAAAGTTTTAAGTTCATATGAAAATTGTTATAAAGATAATGATACCTTTAGCTATAATGCCAAGTAGTATTATATAGCAAAATATTAATCACTAATACTCAGAATTTTTAAATATGGTACTCTCTGGAAGAGACATAAATCATAATGAAGTTGGTTTAAAAGATTTATTTCTAAGTAATCAATTTAATTAGTAGTTGCTTAAAATATGAAAGATACAAGATACACTGAAGTCTTTCTAGTCCAAATCTCTCATTTACACATGAAGAAAGTGAAGCCCCAAATAGTCAAATGATCTGTCCATTATCTCTTATGTGGTTATGACGCTAGAACCAAGGTTTCCTGATGCCCAGACTGGTTTTGTTCAAATATACCAAGCTCAGTATCTTCAATGCACCAACATTTTCTGATGAGATATGACCCTAAGGCTGATATCTTAAAATTTATAGTAAGAAGTTACACATTAAAATCAGTGTTATCTTAATCAGAATCATCAGCTTTGGAACCTGTACCCTTATTCCAACTATACAGTTACATGTTTAGTTTTTGTTTTGATTTTAATTTCCTTTTTAAATGGCATATTTTAGAAATATTTATATTACTAGTGCAAATGTTTTTTACCTTAATTGAAGAAAATTTCTTCCCAGGGCGCCTGTGTGGCCCTGTCAGTTAATCCAACTTTGGCTCAGGTCATGATCTTGCGGTTCATGAGTTCAAGCCCCACATTGGGCTCTGTGCTGATGACTCAGAGCCTGGAGCCTGCTTCAGATTCTGTGTCTCCCTTTCCCTCTGCCCCTCCCCTGCTTGCACTCTGTCTCTCTCTCAAAAATAAATAAACATTCAATTAAAAAAAAATTCTCCTAGGAAAGTTAAAAGATCAGGTTTGATATTTGATAATAAAAATATGAAAAGTCTATAAAATAATGAGTCTTCTTTTCTTCTATGGTCATTAAGTAATGTTAATTGCAGTTCTAAAAGAAGAGTTCTACATAGTTATTATGTATTCATTATCTCACAGTGATTATATTGAGGAAGATAACACCCATTCAAATGTGTAACTTTCCCCTTCTAGCAACATATAAACAAAATTAGTATAATGACTTTTCATTTGAATTGCATATAGTGTGCGTTTTAAGGCTGAAAAGTACACTAACAACAACTTTTTTGTAAGATTTCTAATAAGCCTTTTATGGTCTGAGTCAAGGAAATTTGAAGAACCTGAGTATGCTCTATTATTTGGGTTAATCAATGTTTCACTGTATCTGCAGTGATTGTCATGAGGATTGTTGGTTTGTAAACACAAAAGTAGTTTCATACCTACTCTACTGTTCATTTGATATTTACTACTATAGCAGCATTGAATTATTTTGATTCTGAAAATCCTGAAATTGACATGGAAAATGTTTTTAGTTATACAGATTTCTGGAAGGTCTATGAATATGGGATTCACTCAACTATCAAAGGCAAGGAGAATGGGCAAAATGGCTATTTAAAGTCCTCTTGCAACTCAGTGAACTTTTATTGTTAATAAATGTTTATTGGAGTATTGTAAACATTATACTTCCCTCAGATCTGGAAAGTTTTTGTTAAAGTTAATAGCCATTCTTAGAGGAGCCTGGGATACCTGCCACACATTGTTGACCTTAAAATTGTGATGTATCTTTACATTTACTATGTTTATATGTATTTCTGATGACCCAGTTTATACATCTGAATGGGTCATAACATTTTCAACTCCATTTTAATACTATTCAAGAACAGAAAGTCTATTTGTGAATTTTAATTTAAACTAGATTGAAAAAATGTGGTCAGGATCTAGTCATTAACCAAATGTTTTCTCATTAATACCATGAACTACTGTCTTCATTCTAGAACTTCCCCGTTACCAATTATTTACAGCTAGTATAAAAGGCGTGGTCTTAAATTTTTAGAAACCCTTTAGGAAACATGTTTGTGTGTTTAGCTCATAGAATATCTAATATAAAATTGATAGTGAAAAAAGCTACACAACCACCCAGTTTACTAAAATGACATGGAGTATCATATCTAATTCACTTCTTCTTCTTTCTCTTTCATACTCTACTAAAGTACCAATTCCAGTGTCTTACAAATGGCTTTGTGTTATTTCATTGGTATTGCTACTTTAGTAGGTAATCAGGTAATATTGTCATCGGATACTCAAGGCACTCTTCACTGGGATATAGGCAGAAGAAGTAGGGGTAGTAAATCAATTCATGCACAAACATGAATTGATGCGGACATTATAAATACAGTCTATCCTTAACTTTGCCCTTCTTTGGGGTAGAGTATTCCCAACTTTGTAACTTTAAGTTTTAAGCACACTATTTTGTACATTGTAGCTTTGTGGAACCATTCTCTTGCTCCAAGGCCCTCTCAACAGGTGCTTGGGATTTTTCATATTTGTAGGTAGTTGTTCCATCCAACACGGAACACCCTCTTTCTTTGATTTACGAAAGCAAATTGATGCATGTATATTTGTATTTCAATTGGATATTTAAACACAGATCTAGAAATATGTGTTTATGAAAGTATATAAAATATTGAAATATAATTTCAATAGATAATAGATAACTTCATTCTGGGAATAACCACAAAAAGGTCCTTGAGTAGATTAGATTAAAAAACAAACAAAAAAACAAAACAAGAAGCAGATTGAGAATGGAAATGAATGATAGCATGGCTACATATTAATTGTTCTCCTGGATTCAGAGTTGTTAATCCAGACTTTTGTGCCCACCCCATGGGGGAATTAGTTATCACAGATACAGTAGCCTACTTGATTTTTTCAGTTGAATTACTGTATAGTGAATTCAGTAAATTTGTGATGTTTTCCTGAAGTTTGCGTTTATTTATATCTGAAGAACATGATTAATATATTTTCAAAGTCTAAACTAATTCTAAAAAGACTAGTTGATTCAGTCTATTATTACAGAAAGAGCAAATTATTTAAAAAATAATTGAGATGTGTTGTTTCAAGTAATACGCAATATGGGTAGCTAAGTGAACCTTTTACTTAAATATCAGATCATTTTCCACATATCTCATAATCCCAATTCAAGACTTAATTCATGTAAAGCGGATTATTTCTAAAAGCTTCATCCAATTGAAATAAAAGTGAATTATTATCATTGCCCTTTTCCTCTTATCACAAATGGGAACATGACTTGTTACCTTCATCATGCCTTTCTTTATTTCCCATGGCCATGGAATATAGTTAGCAAATGCCTCCCATGTAAGACTTACATACTCAGCAACAGACAATATTTCCTGATATACCTAGACCTCTTTTTATTTCTCTGACCCCTTTAAGGATGATCATATAAATTCAGAAATAATTCTTACTAAAAATATTTGAAGATATCTGGAATATTTTGTAAATGTAAAAATGAAATTATCCTGTCATGCATTAGTCTCATATACTCAATTAGATGAATTTTAAAATTCTTTTTAAAGATAGTTATTGTTTTATTTATTTTTTCTTTTTTGATTAGTATTACTTGGAATGACAAATTCAGTAGTCTAAATTAGGAATTTTTAAATATTTCACTTGTAAGAGGCTTAATGAAAATCTAAGTTAGCATGTTTGAGGAGTATATTCTAAAGGCAAACATGATTTCAAATGTTTTTGTTTACCAAACTAATTTAATTCATTTTAAAGTTATGGCATACTAATTTGTTACTTGCCTGGAAGACCCTAGATAGAGAGATTTCAAAAGTAAAATCAAATATTTGGAGTGAAAAGTATAATTTCCATTTGCTATTTTCCTATGGTATAAAAATTTTTACAGAGAAATTGCCTTTTTCTTTTTTATTAGTAATTCCGTGGCAGGGGTGGGGAGTAGAAAATCCTGATTTTAAAAAGCTATGGACTGCTATTTCATTGAAAAAAATGTCAATGAATTAAATTGTGTGTGTGTGCGTGTGTGTAAAGATGTACCAATTTTAGATTTATTTTAAAACTTTTATTTGTGAGACTTCATACAAGAGGTTTCTTGGTAAAGTATTTCTCCTTTAAGCAGTATTTAGCATTGATTTAATTGTCAGTTTTATCAAATGAACCAAAAAAATGAAATAAGATAAAATTTAAGGTAACCATAACATAAATTATTTTCACTTAACACACCAGCACAAGGACTTTTTCATAAATTAGCTCAGAAGATCTCCAGATTTTGTAAGAAAAACCTTAACCCTTGCTACACAAACACAGATTATATATATATTTTTTTCCCTTGGTATATATCATAAAAAGTTCCAAGATGAGCAAGTAGTAAGGAATTTAAGATAACACCTGATGTATCACTCAATGTCTTTAGGTATTATAACAAATCTATATGATAGAATATGCAGTGGCAGCTGCAAGAAAATGGCCAAAGTTTATCTTCTTTATGCCTCCTACCTTTCTTTAATAAAAAGAATCACTGAATTTGCATTAAAGGCCTCACCCAAATATTGAGGTTTCCTTATTCACTATTTACAAATGTTTCAGTTAAAGATATAAAACATGACAATTCAGTATAAATTTTTAGGTATTAAAATTATAATCTTCATCTAACCTCAAATACAGAAATAGTACAGTTAAACCAAAAGTGAATTTTTTTTTTTAACCTTCTGTTCTAAACTGTGAGCTTTACTACTTTGTACTATTTAGGTACTAATTTATAATTTATTTCATGAATATCTTTAGAGACTGGCAAACTTAAAATAACATTTTCTTCATGGTTTGACCGTACTTGCCAATTTCACTCCTTCCTCAACTGCAATTTTATGTTTCAGTGACATTTGTGACAGCCAGTTGACCCAATAGACTAAACTGATAATTCTGGCTTGAACAGTTTTATAGTGGTATCCAGTAATAGGAGAAAAGAGAGAAAAGATTTCTATACAATTATTTTCACAACAAAATTATACAGGAAATGTCTGGATTAATAATTTTCTTTGGATTTTCACTGTTTATATCAGAAATTTTTCCAAAGATTTCACTGTTAGTGACTAGGAGAATCGAGAGACCTGGGGCCTGGGTGAAGCTTTAGAGATTTTGTGATAATGAGCTTTGTTAACCTGGTTCATTCATTGAACTTTTTTGGCCCCCTGGTAATAAATCATCAGCTAAATGAAAGAGTTAGACTAAAGATCCCCTCCAGGCCAAACTAAAATTTCTGTAACTTTAAAAGAGATAGTGTGGCACAACAGAGCAAGATTTTGTTGTCCAACTAAGCAAGATTCAGTTATCAGTTTGAGTACTTTTTAGCTCTGTGACTATAATCAGATGCTTTGATACTTGAACTTCAAGTTCTTCATTTGTAAATTGAAATTATAGATACCTAATTAGAAATATAAGGATTGAAATATTCTCTGTAAAGCAACTAGTAAAGTCAGTAAAGTGATGGCACTTAGTTGTTCAATCAGTGGTCAGTGCTATTGCTGATTCTTTTGAGTCAGTGACAGGAATCCTGTAAAATTTATATAAAGAGAGAGAACGGTGCTTGGCCTGAAGTTTAAGGCTTTGGTATTAGCAAATTTTAGTTAGATAAAGGTTTAGAAGACCTACAGGGGAGAATATTCTCAGCACAGAGAACCTAGCACCAATTAGTAGTCTACAGCAAATTGGTCACTTGTGTATAACCTACTTGATCTTTTCTACCTCTTTTCCTTTTGGCAGGTGAACGCCCCTTCCACTGTAACCAGTGTGGAGCTTCTTTTACTCAGAAGGGAAACCTTTTGAGACACATAAAGTTACACTCTGGAGAGAAGCCGTTCAAATGTCCTTTTTGTAGCTATGCCTGTAGAAGAAGGGACGCCCTCACAGGACACCTCAGGACCCACTCTGGTAAGTGTCACTGACTCTTTGAGAAGAAAGCTAAAATACTAGAATTCAGCAAAGTGTTAAAGAATGATGCAGAGTAACTTATAGCTTTGGTATATGGCTAGGAATTATCTAGACAATATTTTTATTTGTGTACACTGAGTAACTGATAAATCTTGCAAGTTGCATATGGCCCTTCCTTTTTTAGACTCGTAGACTTGGCAAAAAGGAGCACTGTCAACTGAAAAGTCTCTTATTTTAAGCCATTGAAGTAAGGAAACAAGTGTTCTATGGATTTTCTGTGATTTTTAATTTTATAATTATTAAGTCAGTATAATTAATAATTTAATTTATAACATAAATTAATGTATAATTTATTCTGTAATTATGGTTAATCCAGGATAATAGAAAATCTAGTAAAATATCATAGTTACATACTGATATCACCATAGAGGAGATGAAAGCTGTGATATTTTTCAACTGATATAGTGCCCAGTCTGGGAGTGGGAAATCAAACATCACTATTTTTAAACTTGAAAATATTATGCTCATTAGCAAATTGGCTGTGGAGTATTTTATATTTCATTTAAACGCTCCTTGTTTCTTTAACTCTCAAAATACAGTCATTGGATTTTCTCTGAAACATTTCTCTGCTTCATAAATCATCATTGGAAAATCTAGAGTAAGTGTGATATTTTTAAAATGCTAGAGTATAGTACATAAAAGAGAATGATTAGAAATCTGAATGAATCTCATTTGACTTTTAGCATGAATTGCCATAACCAAGAAGTTAAAGGCGGAAAATTAATATAGAGTACTCTCCAGCCAGTTTTATATCCTTCTGTCCATAATGACATATTAAAATTTAATTTTAATATGAAGATATGATGGAAGTGATATTTTCATCTACATTGACAAATTGTATTAGAGAGTGCTGTGGATTGTGAGGTAATACTTGTATTACCTGTTTTTACATTTTTTCCTATTAATCCTTAAGGCCTTATTTTTTAACATGAATGTGAAATGTATAAAACTAATTTAGATATTAACTTGTCAATGTGGAGCAGTTGTAGAAAAATGAAATTAATTCAAGCATTAAAACAAAATATTTTAAGTATATATAGTTAATTGCCTCCCTGACTCATAGCAATTCCCTTATTTCCAACCATGACATTTTATATTTTAAATTATGCTATGAAAATTACATCTTTATTATAAAAATTATTCTTTATTGAAAGAATGTTAAGATGTGACAGTAACTTCCTTTAGCTAGCCATGTACTCTGGCTTATTAAAGTATTACTGAGCTGACCACAGATTATATAAAACATAGCTTTGCATGAACATTGGCTGTTACATGAAGTTGAAGCAAAAATACAACTTTAAGCATCTATTTCATTCTTAACAAAATTGTGTTGCTTTTAATAATCATGGTTTAATGTACACATGTTACTTTACCTGGGATTGCTATATTATCCTTAGAAGGTTTAATGCCTTCAGCGCTCAAGAAGGATTTCAATACTCACCTTAATTTGTGTTGCCTTGATATCCTTTTTGTTCTTTTAACACATCCATCCCTGTGGGTGGTGTTTAAGAAGACACTTTGGTTTTTGTTTCTATTGAGCTGGGCAGTTTCAATCAGCATCTTTTTGCAAATTAGTCATGACTCATCTAGGGGTTCCTGACTGGTGCCTAATGAAGTGAGGGATGAAAAAGGTGTCACTCCAAAAGTAGGCCATTCCCATTGGCTTTTACCAGGCCAGACACGACATTTCTTACATGGTTCTGTGTAATTACAAATCGTGTGTGTGTAAAGTGAAGCTGTTTCTGTGAAATCGTATATTCTGTAAATAAATATATTGCCTCCTTGAGGTTCAAAAAAAATAAAGACATGGACCCATAGCGGCAATCATACTGATTTTACAAATTGGTATACAAAGTCATGATTTTGTAGATATATAAACAGACTCAAAGTGGCTAATTAAGGAGAGCTTAATGGAGTAATGAGGGGGGTGTCATCCAGCTACTGCCTCATCAATGGGTGACATGAATTCAGTTATACTTCCAACTGTAACCTAAAATATTTGCCAATGTTTTTTTATAATAGATACAGTGTAAAACATAGCTGCTAAAGTCCATGCTTCTCTAATTGTTCAGAAAGTTCAAATTGATCATTATAGCTTTCTTATTCTACTACCAATTCCACCTTCCCCTTAAGCTTACCCTGTTTTGTAGCACCTGGGCTAGACAGGATTCTTTATCTGATGAATGACCCAAATCTTAATTTCTACAAATACTGAGTATTTGATGGTCCTGTCTTCCTGGGACTACTGCAGTTTTCCAGTAACCAGGATTATTGGGCACATTTTTTAAAAAGAGGTGCCCCATTGAATCTCCTGAGTTCCAAACATAGCAACAACCCCAAATCATCTTGGTAATCTGGAAAAGTTACCAACCAATAGTCCACTTCTCTCCCTGTTACTTTAGCAGCTTGAGATGCCCCCAAATAGCCAGGGAGTAGTCCAATATGACCGACTCAGAGCTCTGATCCATGGTGGAAACAGTCTTCCTTTGGGTACCTAGCACATACATCAGAACAATATACCCAAACATGCCTCCTTCTTCATGATGACAGGTGCAAAGTGCAGCCATTTGCATTTATTACAGAAGATCAAATTCAATATGTGTAGACCACTAAACCCCATAACATTTCACTAATGCTGCTAGTCTCTGAACTTTCTATGGCAATTATCTCCTATTCTCTAGCATATATCTTACTGAGGCATCTCAGGTATTTACTACTTCCTGCTCACCATGTCCAGTCAGTACCATGAATGTAATGTTCCAACTTGATGTTCTGTGGGATGTCAAGATGAACAAGATTTCTTTGCACTGTATTATAGCAAAGAGGAGAGTTGACCTAGCCTGAAGCTAAGATAATAAAAGTATGCTGTCCCTGCAATGTGAAGGCACATTGCTTCAGATTATCTTTGTTGATAAAGAATTATTTTTCAAAGAAATTGTTAAGTCACTACCTCCATACCTAGTATCAGGGGCTATGTTAATATGCGCCAATAAAGGTATTACAGCTAGAACTGCATCTGTAGTTGGCTCTTGATGTGATTAAGTCTACATTCATCCACAGAACCATCTTACAGTATAAACCATCATTAGCCCAATAAACAGTATAAATGAGTGTGTGTAGGAATCCCTACCCAACATCTTTCAGTTTTAGTTTACTGTCTTGGGAGAGATATAAGTCTAAGGCTATGATCTCCAATATGGTATCCACCAGCTACTTGTGGCTGTTAAGCACCTAAATATGGTTGTCTAGGTCTTGCAGGCAAATGATGATGAAATGTTGAAATGATTTTTTGATTAAATAAAGTCTTTTAAAATTAATACCAACTTTTTAAAATGTGGCCACTAGAAAATTTGAAATTACACGTGTGACTCATATTTGCACCATACAGCATTGTTCTCAGCTTTTGGTAATAGCCCTGGGTCAGGGAACCAACATAAGAATCCTGTCCATTGCATGGGGCTTCTGAGTGGCTCAGTTGGTTAAGTGTCTGACTCTGGATTTTGGCTGAGGTCATGATCTCACAGTTCGTGAATTTGAGTCCTACACTTGGGCTCTGTGCTGGCAGTGTGGAGCCTGCTTGCAATTCTTATTCTCTCCCCCTCTTTTTCTGCCCCCTCCCTGATTTCTCTCTCAAAATAAATAAATAAACTTAAAAAAAAAAAACACAGTTCTTCCTATTGCTTAATTTATTTGTTCTCACAATACTGTAAGATGGACTTGGGTAAAGTCTACATATTTATCTTGACCTCCATATGCACCCCGCTTTGAACTGGTGGACCATAATGGCATTTGGAGTTCTAGAGATTAATGTCAGCTCAGAGCTATTTCTAATAGCACTAACTGATAATATGTGGTAAGACTTGTTATTTCCCTCTTCCTAGTGCATAGTCACCATCATAAATGGCCATGGTGATTCTGGAATGACTTAGAAGAAGATTCATAGCATATATCCATGGCCGGGTGTCAGGATCTTTTCCAAAAGGGACTATCTTCATCTAATTATGTGACTTTGGGCTATGAATACAATAGGCTTAGATCTAGGCACTGGATAAGAGATCATGAATCCCACCATGGCTATGCAAGTTCAGTTTTTGCCCATAAGACCTAGACATTTTCTGCATAAGTTGGTTAGCAGCTTGGTAGTCTAACCATTTATTTCATTCTTGGGGACTCCATAATTGATTAGCCATTGCCCTAGGACCCTATGGCACAAAACATCATGATTATCACCCCATCCCTATGGTTTGTTAAGGTAATTGCACCTTCCTGATATTTGTTCCTAACATAGAGCCTCGACCACTCTGAGGTCACACATACATTTAAATCAGGGAGCTCAGTTCTATTTGCAATATCTATCATTGTTCTCCCCAGACAAGGGAAGACAGTTAACATAAGCTTTTTTTGTTTTTTTTTTTTTTTTTTTTTTTTTTTTAAATTTTTTTTATTTATTTTTGGGACAGAGAGAGACAGAGCATGAACGGGGGAGGGGCAGAGAGAGGGAGACACAGAATTGGAAACAGGCTCCAGGCTCCGAGCTGTCAGCACAGAGCCCGACGCGGGGCTCGAACTCACGGACCGCGAGATCGTGACCTGGCTGAAGTCGGCCGCTTAACCGACTGCGCCACCCAGGCGCCCCTAAGCTTTTTTTGTTTTAAAGAGAGAGACAGAGCACAAGCAGGGAAGGGGCAGAGAGAGAGGGAGACACAGAATCCGAAGCAGGCTCTAGGGTCTGAGCTGTCAGCGCAGAGCCCAACACTGGGCTCGAACTCATGAACCATGAGATCGTGACCTGAGCTGAAGTTGGATGCTCAACCAACTGAGCCACCCAGGCTCCCCCGGTTACCGTAAGCTTTTGAAGCATGTGGCTTCTTTCCTTACCAGAGTAGTTCTTTGGTGAAGGGAATGCTCCACATGTGCTTTCAGAAGTATGTTAGCAGCACACTGAACAGGGTGGTTCATAATTGATCTTTTCCATTATTCTTACTTATTTGAGCTTTTGTTCTTCTTCCTCTTTGCTATGCCAAGAAAATTGTGGCATTTCAACTTTTTACAAACAAACCATCATTGAATCAAGAATTCAATTAACTAGTCACTCCTACTTGCTCAAGGCAATGTATTAAGTCCCAAATCCCAGGTGAATACATATATTTGATAAATTTGGCCCTAGATAATCTAGCATTTTGGTTCATCTTCCTGATATAAAACCTTTAGTACCAATTCATTCCCTTACATGCTAACTGGACTCCTGTTGATACAAATTGGTAGTTTTGCAGTTCTTTCAGTGTATAGGCTGTCACCTGGATCAAGCCTTGATTTTGGTTATATTAGGATCTAACTTACTATGAGACGAGGGGCAATGAGAGGTAATAGGAATGAGTCCTTAAAAGAATTGCCATTCTCTGATTGGGTTCTTGCCTCTGCTAAAGCAATTGAAAGTCCCTTACTATGGGATAGCTGATTTATAGGAACACTGGTTTCCTTAGAAGGCAGTGTGGGAGGTGAGGATTGTGTCTTCCAGCAAGGATGGTTTGGGAGTGTTTGGGGGTTCAACATTCTGAGCCTTAGTATTTGATCAGATAGTACCATCCCATGTTTCACTAGTCCATTACCAAGACCAAGTTGTATTGGTATTGCCCATTTTATTTACTACAGCAATTCCATAACTATTCAAGTCAGATTCTGGAGTTGGTTTTTAGCCTTATTTGTCCTGAGGCTTAAGTAAATAAGGACTCTTAAAGTCAACAGAGGACTTTGATATTCCACTTGTGTTCTAACATGAAGTGATCATTCAAGGCCTTCAAACTGTCCTTTCTTCTTTGTATAATCCTTAGGGCCATCAGAAATAGCCATATCACACACCAGTCTTCACTCTAAACACCACCATTGTCACTTCAGCAAGTAAAGGCTACATGCTACCAGCAGTGATAATTTAAGTAGTCACATTGCCAACAAATGCCTAGAAACAGTAGTATCCCATCAGCTTCCCATTAAGGAGGCCTTTCTGTTCTCTTCAAATATGAGCAAGTTAGGGGCGCCTGGGTGGCTCAGTCGGTTAAGCGTCCGACTTCAGCTCAGGTCACAATCTCACGGTCCGTGAGTTCGAGCCCCGCGTCGGGCTCTGGGCTGATGGCCCAGAGCCTGGAGCCTGCTTCCGATTCTGTGTCTCCCTCTCTCTCTGCCCCTCCCCCGTTCATGCTCTGTCTCTCTCTGTCTCAAAAATAAGTAAATGTTAAAAAAAAAAAAAAAATATATATATATATATATATAGAAAAAAAATAACAAATATGAGCAAGTTAATGCCAAAATGCCATTTTGACTCTTTGAAGCCTTGGGCCACTCCTACTAGTAAGGATCCATCAAGGCCATGACAGGAGCAATGAGACATGGGGGGAAATTGGAGACATTCATGATAACATTAACAAGAGAATAGTGAGTCATAAAGGAAACCAACAAAAGATTGTTGAAGCACTCTGAGGCTAGCAATAGTAAGAAGCCATTAGCAGCCCTATGTCTGGAGGGACATTGGGATCAAGGGATCACTAGAATTAAGAGAGGTAGGAGATGGGTCTTGAACACTGACCTTCAGTAGAGGAATGTACCCCCTACTAACCTGTGACTGAGAAATAAACACCTTGACCTCACTTTCTCTACCCTCCAGTCTCTTGATGATGCCTTACATTAACTGAACCCAACCAGAAGCCAGAGAACAAAGGAGCCTACTGATGAAGCCAATAGGAATTAGCTTTCTGCAGGAGCAAAGAAGGGTGAAAATGGCTATGAAGGTGAAACAGAATAGGCCAGAGATTGACTAAAATTTAGGAACCAGTGCTTAAAATGATCAGTATAGGGTATTAAACATAATATAATGATTTTAATATTAATTTCTGTTTTTTATTAATATAATTAGTACAAAGTATTTTGGTTCCTCCTACTCCCCCCCCACTTTGGGTAATGACTGTCCATTGTTTTAGTTACTGTGTTCTATAATATTAATATTGCATCTTTGGTTCCTGTATTTTAGATTTGAAAATTTTCACATCTACTAGTTTGGTAACAAAGAGCCTGATATTGATGTACACTTATATGTTAAATAAAAAAAAAACCAAAACACTCAGGAAAAATATATAGAGAATACAGTATACATTCAATCTCTGTTGTCCCTTTCCTATTTGGAACTCTACTGGCATACTTTAGAGGACACCAGGTAGTATCTTGGTTTTGATTGTTTTCAAATGGTTTTGTTTGATAAAGAAAAGGCCTGTCCCTTTTCTTTCAGTGAGGAATTTGGTTTTGGAATTCCATGTAATTTTTCTGTCCTAAACCACAGTCATAATGCATCATCTCTAATTCCATTTTCAGTGTCTTTTGTTTTTAATAATACTCTTTTAATGTTTATTTATTTTTGGGATAGAGAGAGAGAGAGGGGCAGACTACAAGTTGGGGGGTGGGTGGGGGCGGGGCAGCAGTCAGAGACACACACAGAATCTAAAACAGGCTCCAGGCTCTGAGCTGTCAGCACAGAGCTTCATGGAAGGCTCGAACCCACAAACCATGAGATCATGAACGTTGGCTGCTTAACTGACTGAGCCACCCAGGCGACCCTTTTTTCAGTGTCTTTAAGAACTTAAACACCCTTGTTATGCAACAGCTAAATTTTTAAGATTTCTCACTATTTTTTAGGAGTATCCTTGCCCATCTACAATTCTTTAGTATTTTTTAAGTCAACTCACCTTTATTGAATCTTTCCGGAGTGGCAAAGTTAGTTTTCAGAAACAACTTTAGTTTTGTATTTATTTTCTTGAAATATGGAAATTTAAATAATTTATGTAATCATAATAACAGGTTCAGCTGGCAAAGGACTCAGTGACTAGTTCAACCACTGGAGTGTTTACTTGGGCATACAAAGAGGGGCCTACGAGCTCCAGGAATTCAGGGCTTTAGAGAGAGGCAGTTGGTCAAGAGAGCTTTTTGCTGTTACTATTCTTATTTTACAGATGAGGGAGGGACTGATGCTCAGAGAGGTCATACAGAGCCTAGATTCATACCAAGGTAGTCAAACTCCAAAATCTATACTTTATGTTCTGGGATAAATGATAAGGCCTATATATTTATTCTATAAAACTTTATTAATTCCAAATGATAAAGAAAAAAATACTAACTATCTAGAGGTCAAAATATGGGTTTAGAATGCCTCATTGCAAATTAGTCATATGACTGCATCAAATCGCTTAATTTGATCTTTAAATCTCCCTGTGCTCCCAATATTATGATGCTAACTAAATACAGTGTGTTATCTTCTCTCCCAGAAGTTGGCTGCTGATCATTCATTACAGCCAAATCTTAAAGGGTAAAAGACTAGTCCCTACTCCCCACTGTTTTTTTCTTACAGTTTGCTGTGGTTTAACTTTAAAATAGATTTGCATAAAATTGAGTAGGATTTGTTTTCACAAACCTTCATAGCACCACTATTACTTCTCTGCAACTATCTGCTAACCTATGTTTTTTTTTATTTATTTTTTTTTTAACGTTTATTTATTTTTGAGACAGAGAGAGAGCATGAATGGGGGAGGGTCAGAGAGAGGGAGACACAGAATCTGAAACAGGCTCCAGGCTCTGAGCTGTCAGCACAGAGCCCGACGCAGGGCTCAAACTCACGGACCGTGAGATCATGACCTGAGCCGAAGTCGGACGCTTAACCAACTGAGCCACCCAGGCGCCCCGTGCTAACCTGTATTTAAGAGGTAGCTTTGGGTGGCTTAGTTGGTTAAGTGTCCAACTCTTGGTTTTGGCTCAGGTCATGATCTCACCATTCGTGTGAGTCTGAGCCCCACATCGGGCTCCACAGTGACATTGTGGAGCCTGCTTGGGATTTTCTCTCTCTCCGCACTCTCTGCTCTTCCCCCGCTCACACACATGCTCTCTCTCTCAAAATAAATAAAAACTTAAACACAATATTAAAAAAAAAAAAAAAAGAGCCTTGATAAAGACATTTTCTTATTTTGTACTCTTAGGTCCAGATATGCAGAAGTTTACTTAAAACACATTCCCACTTAAGAGTATTTTTTAGGGACGCTTGGGTGGCTCAGTGGGTTAAGCGTCCAACTCGATTTTGGCTCAGGTCATGATATCATGGTTTGTAGGTTCAAGCCCTGCATCTGGCTGTGCACAGTGTGGAGCCTGCTTGGGATTCATTCTTTTTCTTTCTTTCCTTATTTTCTTTCCTTATTTTCTTTCTTTCTTTCTTTATTTCTTTCCTTCTTTCTTTCTTTCTTTCTTTCTTTCTTTCTTTCTTCCTTCCTTCCTTCCTTCCTTCCTTCCTTCCTTCCTTCCTCCCTCCCTCCCTCCCTCCCCTTCTTTTTCTGCCCCTCCTATACTGGTGGACGCTGTTCTGTCTCACAGTAAATAAACTTAGAAAAAAAAAGTATTTTTTATAAAACTCTTTCTACTGTATTGCTGAACACCGGTAAAATTATAACACAATATTGAATTTTTCCTCCCTCACCTTTGCTAATTAGTACCTAAAAGATATTTTTTACACTGGAATAGAAAATGGGTTTAAGGTTACAAAACCCTGGTTACTTGATTTGATTGTATGTCTTAAATTTTGATTACAGTCATTGATAACATTTTTTTAAAAGTGAAAGGATATCAAGTTTTATAAATAATTAATAAATCAGAACCCCCTAAAGAACAATAATACTTTGGTAGTGTTTACTAGTGTTTGACATGGAAAAGTTTGTTTTCTAACAATAATTTTTGAATGGTATAATTTTATTATTTATGGAAATATATCAGATTAACATGATATTTTTTCAGTAGCATATAATTCCTGTGAATAACTCCCGTATTTTATTCCCCACTTCTTAAGATTATAACAGAAGAAATCAAAACTTTCTTACTTTGGTTATGACAATGCTGTATCCTTTTTCTGAAATACTCTCCATTCAGAAAAAAATGCTTGTACAATAACCATCAGTGTTTGAGGTTTTGTTTTTTTAAAAGTATCTTCACTTATGAGTTATTTAGAGCTTATCTACTTGTCTTGATGCTGGATATTTTATTAGAATTGCTTTATTTATTGCAATATGTTAGCTAAATTCAAACATCTAGCAATTACACCCTTATTTCTACTTTTGCTTTTTGTCACACTCAAAACAAGATGACTGGCTGAAAAAGGAAAAAAAAAAAAACACATCTTTTTACATGTGGAATTTAAATGATATTCTAAGAGGGAGTAGGAAGAGAGGGGAAGAAGAAGAAATAAAGAATTGGAATATATCATTAACAGTATACCAGATGAAGATTACAGCCAAATTTTTAGCCCAGTGATAAAATATCTACACTTCTTTATATAAGAGTACAGGAAAATAAAAGATACTCGTTTATATTTAAAACTCTATCCATTAATCTTAAGATTTACCACACAAATTATCTAATTTGCCTTATAAAAATTTATTACATTTTTATGGGAGTTTTTCATGAGGAATCAGTGAGTCAGTACTCCTGTTACAAAAATGATTTTTATTAGTTTTGTCTTTTAAATTTTTAGTTTAACAAGTAATTATAGTCCTTTCATTCCTAGAAATTTGATTAGTGTGCTTCTTACGTTATATATTGCTCCTTTTAATTGTCTTTATTATACCCAATACACTGGGGAAATAGTGTTTCAATTAAGTCTTGGACCCCTATTAATCAAAGTAATACTTAGCATACTTATTTTTTTTAACTCTAGGAGGAACTAGAATTGCATTTTTTTTTCTAATTGCCATTTCAGGTACATGTCTCCCATACTCTAATGCTGTGTCCAAATTAAGTATTTAACACAGAATAGAAGATTATGTATTTTTAATATATGGAAACTTGTATAGTATATATGCATTATAAATTGTAAGGAGGAAAAAGTAAGTAGGAAAGGATTCGTAACAAAAATCATTTATTGCTTAAAAAATGAAATCTTTTAAAACATATGAAAATTAAAAATCCTAGTGTCCCAAGGAAATCTATTGTACTCTAAAAAAGCCAAGCAAATATTCCTTACCATTCATATTTTGAAGATGCTTGTTTGTTATAACACTAAAGTATTGTTCAGAGATTTATTAATAAAATATAATTGAGTAAGCAGATCAGTGTAGGAATTATTTGATTTTTTTGTTCACTTTATTTTTCAAAAATAAGTCCTTTGAGTTTTCAATAAGACTTGCTATAGTATTTTAAGGAAAACCTTAGCTTTCAATTAGGCCAATAGTTATTGTATAATTCTTTATTCAGATCACCTAAGAATAAATACTTTGTAAAATTAGGTTATGTGATATAACATAACCCTGGAGTTCTAACTGTTTGAAGAGACCTCCAGAGCCTTGAAGTCTGCATCTTTTTACTTATGGTCATTCTGAACAGTTATCTAGTTTATTTCCAAACACCTTAGGAAGGCTGATTTTTACAATATTACTTTGTAGCCTCTTATTCAGTGTTTGACAGTTTTAACCTAAGAACTTTGTGCTTTATGTCGAATTGTCAGTTTAAAACTATTTTGTCCTATAAAAAGCAGCTGGACCAGATGTACCATATAAATATCCATCTGTTAAAACAATAACTTCCCCTCACTGTACATTTTTTTTCTAATTCTGTTATATAAGGACTGCCTTTTTATTTTTTTTAGACCCTGGAATCTCAAGGTCTATATTCTATCCATAAAAACAGCTCATAAGTATTGAATAGTTGTAATTAGTTCCCAATACTGATTTTTTTAAACATTATCAGTTATATACTGTACTGTTATAAACTCATTTACATGTTTTCCATTATTTTTAACTCTAATTTATGTTTTGTTCAGCTGTGCTTTTAACTATTATGAGAAAATACCTATAAAATATTATGACTCAGCCTGCTTTTGAATATATTTGAACATTTACCTTTAGGAGAATGTTCAACCAACCAAGTGGTATTTTTAAGGTATAAACGACATGCTCTCAGAGAAACTGATAAGAAGAGATAGCTCTTCATCTTCAAATTTGTTTAAAGTAAAGCTCAAAAGCAGTATCTGACTTGGAGAGATAGAACTAACTTTTGTCCATATTATTAAAGAAACAACTTAAGGTCAAATACTCTAGTTTTAAGTCTTTTCACATGGGACAGTCTATTAAACCATCCTAAGAATGAAATGCCTTCAAATATATTGTCATTCCTTGCCACAGGATTCACTATCACAGGCACATCATCTCCTTTAATTACTGACTGATCAGGAACTCCATAAACTAGAAGGGATTCTAAAGTGCATATTGCTTTTTGTAATCACGATCCATCTTGTATTAAATTATCTTTCCCTCTTGTGTCTCCTTTTGTTTTCTACCTTTTTCCCCCATTCCTTCAATGTTTGCTTCAGTATTACTTCAGCTTTTGAAGTATAGACCTTTGAATATTAACAGTTTGATTATTTGTGAAATGAGTGAAGAGTAAAAAATGTCTGAAAATTAGGTACTTGGCTAAAAGAGTATCATTATCAGTTATTTTCATATTGACGTTATTTTGAAACTAGATTATCATGACTTTTCTACCAGATATGCCAAAGAGACACATTTAAAAATTACTAATCCATGGCCTAGTATAATGATAGACCTATTGGATTAAATTATTCAGAAATTGAATCCAGTGTGGCTCATTCATAATAGTGATGGTGCATTAAGCGTAGTATAATTTGTCCTGCAGACTTCCCGTGAGAAGGAACTGTTTTCACCTGATTGTAAACTTGGCACCTGGCCCACTTTCTGGGTGATCTCCCAAGTGTGAACTTTCCCCACCCTCCACCCCCTTTTCCTTCCTGGAGGTGCTTGATAGAGGTGGATTACACTGATAGTACACAAGCAGTGTCAGTTGCACACATGATTTGCATAACTGTGCTGTGCTGATTTCACCCAAGTCCTGATAATGATGCCCATGGTACCTCTCTGTATGCTTTGCAATAAACACGGGAGAGAGGGAATGGGATTAGTATTTTCATTCTGGACTCTGAAACACACCCTTAAGGCACTGCCCATTGAAATATGATCAGGAGAGAAAAGCCACTTTCAGTCAAGCTAGCTGGTAAGACAATCCATGTGATTTCTATCCAGTAAGTAGAACACTTTTCTTTTCCAGACCAATAATCATTATATACTCTACCTTATACATCCCTCAGAAATTAAACTTCTTGAAATATTTTTAAATGTTTATTTTTGAGAGAGAGAGCACAAGCTGGGAAGGGGCAGAGAGCAAGGGAAACACAGAATCCGAAGCAGGCTCCAGGCTCTGAGCTGTCAGCACAGAGCCCACCGCAGGGCTCGAACCCACAAACTGTGAGATCATGCATGACCTGAGCTGAAGTCAGATGCTTAACCAACTGAGCCACCCAGGTGCCCCAGAAATTAAATTTTTTGTGTATGTGAGATTAAATTTTTTAATAGCATATATGATCTCATCTTTTTTCAAATAGCAGTTGTCATGCTTCTTTAAATTTCAAACACTTATTTCTAGAAGGAATTATTAAAGAGAAATCTATAACACATACTCATGTGATATAGCACTTAACTTGGGTGAGGGAGTTTTTAGATCAGTTTACTGCTGGAACCTTTCCTCCTTATCTTTTTCTCTTGTCAGGAATTGTAAAGAAATAGGCAAGAATCATGGAGGCATTTCTCATTCTTCTAAGTCTTCTATAGACATTGGTCTCATTACCAAGTTGACTAGCACAGTTTTGTACCCTGCATGGATGTTGGTGTGGACAGTCTGAATTTGTGGCCATTTCACACTTTCTCTTCCACATGCCTGAGTCTGTGGGCCTAGTACTCTTGGAACTCATGGCAGAAGTGGAAGGGCAGCATGCCAACTTTATTACTCAGTGTCCAAAAGGGCACATCACACTGTTTTTTTTGTTTTTTTTAAGGATTTTTTTTTTGTTTTTTGGTAAGCTAACCTCCACCCTCTCTTATTTTCCTACTTGATCCGTGTATGTGAGTCAAAGAAACCTGTTCATCCACAGCCTGTACTGTCTTGCCAAATCTTGTAAGAAAACTCCCAAATGGTTAAAAAAAAAATCTTACAAATGAGGCATATAAAAACCAATATCATTCATTATAATCATATATATTTAGAACATAATTAAATTTTTATTTATTTGTTTTAATGTTTATTTTTGAGAGAGATAGAGTGCGAGCAGGAGAGGGGCAGAGAGAGAGAAACACACAAAATCCGAAGCAGGCTCCAGGATCTGAGTTGTCAGCACAGAGCCCAACACAGGACTCGAACTCACAAACTGTGTGATCATGAGCTGAGCTGAAGTCAGACGCTCAACCGATTGAGCCACCCAGGTGCCCCAAATTTTTATTTAAAGTATCAGAAATCAACCTATCACAGTAGTAATCCCTTTAATTTGTACAGAAATGTTATGATAATAAGTATATAGATAAGAATACTAGGGGCCCCCTGTGTGGCTCAGTCAGTTAAGCATCTGACTCTTGATTTCCACTCAGGTCATGATCTCACAGTTCATGAGTTTGAGCCCTGCATCGGGCTCTGATTTGTCAGCTTGGTTTTCTATCTCCCTCTCTGTCTCACTCTCTACCCCTCCCCTGCTTGCTCTCTCTCTCTCTCTCTCTTAAAATAAAATTTAAAAAATGAAAGATCCTAAATTCAGCATCTCCAAGAAGAGATCTTACTCTGTTTTGCCTGTGCCTCCCTTATACTGTATCAGATGAATGAATGAATCTGTGGGTGCTTTCAGTAGAACCTTTTTGCGTTAACTACAAAGTTAAAGATTTGTAGAGGTCAGTGGTGATTATATGTATTTCCTAGTAAATGATAAATGTCAGTCCATTACAAAAATAAAAAGTTAATGGCTAATATTTAATGGGCTGTTATCTTGTAAAAAGCACTATTTTAAGGGCCTTATTTTACAGATAAGGAAAATTAAATCTACAGAGGGTGAGCATAGCATAATGTATAAAGAAACTGAATCAGTATGTTGTACATCTAAAACTAATATAACATTGGGTGTTAGCTATACTCAAGATTTTTTATAATTGAGTAAATAAATAAATAAATAGGAGAGATGCTACCTAACATCCCCACAATTTGTAGTTTTAAGTATTATATGTATGGTTCTTTATGTAAAGTTTATTATTATACTTTTACCTAATTTTTTATTCATATTTTACCAACAGTGTATACCTTGGATTAGGTTTTAACCATACAACACATATACACACATCCACACACCAAAGTGCTCAATATAACAAAACTAAAGGATATCATACTGAAATAAATATTTCCATAATGTTTGAGGACATACAGAAATTTAGAATAAAATAAATCTAATAGCATTATAAATTATAAATCTCAAAGATTTGTGAGAGTACTTTTTAAAAACTTGGGCTCTGATATAGTAAAAATCCTGCCATTAAAACCACATACGCATATTTTTTGCAACTTTTACTCAGGAAGAGCTGGGATATAAGCTGTGTTTTACTTGACCCCAAAGCCTATGATCTCAGCTACCATACATACTCCTGCTTTCCAATCTGTTCTCTATATAGCAGCCAGAATTCTCTTTAGTAACTCAGTTTAAATCATGTAATTTCTCTGTTTAAAATCTTTTAATGGGTTTCCATTCTCATAAAATCAAACTGCTTATCATGGCCAGTGGAAGTTCTTCTCACCTTTTCTGTCTAGTTGTATACCACTCTATCCCTCACTCTATGTTTTTTTACCACCCTAGGTTCCTTTATTCCTTTATACTCTTGGGATTTTGCAGTGATGATCCTAGAAGTCTCTCCCTTCGGTTCTTTCCCCTGTTCTTGGTATGGATGCCTCATTATCCTTGAGATACTTGCTTAAATGGCATCTCCTTGAAGTGACCTTCCATAAGCACCCTACCTAGAGCATCCCCCTAGTTACTCTTGATCTTGCTGTCTCTATCTTAAAGTCTTATAGAGCTTGAATCAGATTCTGTACTTATCTTGGTTTTTTGGTTCAAGTACATGTTGCCCGTCTCTCCCCACTGTCATCTGAAGGTAAGGTCTGTGAGATCGTGGACCTTCTGTGTCTTATTTATTAATGTATCCCCAGCTCTTTGAATGGCGGTTGGCACATAACAGATAACAAAAAGGTTTTGTCAATTAATTGAAAAAATAATATACATAAGTTGAAAGACAAGATAATATTTTTATTTCATTCTTGAACAGTCACAATTTTTTACTGATGGGATTGTGCTCCTTGTTGGATACTGAACAACTTCCCACATCTTAGAATCAGATTGGATACCTCCACTCTCATTTGCTGTTCCACATTTATTTTCACACAGTACTTGCTTTGTGTTGCCGCAGCTCCTGAAACCTAGCTTCACAAAGATATGACGTCATTGAAAAGAATGTAATGTGATATGTTGAAACTGAGCAAGTAGTTTGCATGTCTGAGGAATTTTGAATATTATTATGTCCCTCAAAAATTTTAAATATCCTGTGTTTATCTTACTTTAAAATATCCTTCCCAAGAGTTTGCTTCAGTGTCCCATTATAATTTAAGGATCACAGGCTTAGCACATTAGAGAATTACTGTTTTAACCTGAGTACCGGTTGAGAGTATGGTGAAATGGCTCTCTCGTACACTAGTAGCATGAATATGAATTGGCAAAATCTTTTTTGAGGCAGCAATAGAGCAGTAGGGATCAAGAACATTAGAATTGTTTATATAGAGGGTTCATACAATAAAAATAGACAACTAATTTCAGACAAAGTATAACTTATGGATACTCAAAAAAATGATCAGTTGCATTATATTTCAGTGCCCATCTTTCTTCAGATTAATTTATAATTCTGTAAGCAATTTCCAGGTAAAATCACATTAAAAAGTTCCCATTTTTTGCATTATAAATATTCATAGGACAGTGGGTGCTTTTAATTTTATTGAAGGAAAATGAATGTGATATATGCATAATGCTGTTGCTGATTTTATATGTATCATGACAAATGGTAAATATATTTTCTGTATATAGATGTGGTTTTTTGCATGTTTCTGTATGTGTAAACATACATACATCTATATAAAGAATAAAACATTTACCACATGTATTAGTGCTATTGTAATTTGTTTTATAGGTTTCACTAGGATAACTCTTGAAGTGACATATTTCAAGAAAACATAAGTGAACAAGACTTGATTGTGCTATATACCTTCATAACACCCTATGAATTTATGGTAAACATTCCTATTTCAAAATTATTTATGGCTGTTTGCTTTGGTCTTCCTTTTGGGTAGGTATATGGGGTTTTTAGTACAGGGGCAGGTATTTAGTTCTAATTCCTTATAATGACAGATGGAGAAAATACTAGCAAATTTTTTCTAATTGAAAAGTTGTCAGGATTATCAAATTTTCTTTATTGCATCTTCAATTTATAATTTATTGCTCAGGTTAGTTCAGTAATCTGTATCTATAGCTCTGACAAATTATACTGATAGTTCTCTTTTTGTTAGTGTAGGATTTTTTTGAGGGACAGTATGTCAAAGACTACATATTAACTTTTGAGATAGTTGGGAACAGTAACCCTGCTCTCTTTTGTCTTAGAATCTTTATTATACTGTATACTATTATTTATTATAACACATATTATAGAATTTTAGACATAAGAAACTTCATTTCACTTACTTGAATTGTATTGGTAACAAAACTTACAAGGTTAGTGTGACTTTCTTGGTATTTAATACAATTACATATATAGCTTTTGGTTTCAAACATGATGAAATATTAGGAACCAGATTTATCCCCTGCTCTGAACAATTAGAATACCAGGCAAAAATATATTAAATGACTTTGAGACATTGAACAATGGGCACTGCAGAACTAGGATTCCAGAGAGTAGAGAAACAAAGGTAGAGAGTCCTCTAATTATCTGAGCTTCCTTCCTTGAAGCAGTTTCCAGGCCATGCTTAGGAACAGGAAACCCAAACAGAGCCAGTCTTGCTGAATTGAGGAGACACATTAGAATCCAGTAAGATCAATGGTCTAAGAGTATACAGGAGTAGCAGGCAGTGTATCAGGAGGAAACTGCACAGAAAAAAAAACTCTGGAGTTTTGCAGAGTCCTCCTTGACTCTTTGGCTTAATAGTGATCTACCTATGTGTATGAAAAAACTACTTGCATCTGGGAAAAGGAATGGAAGAAAGCAGAAAGCCAAACAATTCCTGGAGCTCATGCAGCAATAGGAATAGTCCCTGCTGTCCGGCCAATGTGGAAGGACTGTAATAGGTCACTGAGTAAAATCCTCAAAAAGCTTATCACCTTTGTAACTCACCATGCTCTAGAACTGCCTTGAAGCATAAAAGCAAACATCAAAAAGACTGAACCAATTCCAAGTAATGTAACGGCAGACTGGTACACGTGAACCACAGCTTAAAGAAATGCAACAAAATCTAGAATCTATTAAGGTAAAATTCACAACATCTAGAATGCCATTAAAAAATTAACAGATATGCTTTGAAGGCAGAAAATATTACCAATAATCAGTAGAAAAATCAGTTAATAGAAACAGACCCAGAAATGCCAGATGGAGAAATTAGCAGACAAGGTTGATAAAACAGCTATTATAAATATATGTTCAGAATATAAAGGAAAATGTGAATGTGATGAGAATAGAAGTGGTACTAAAGGTAAATGTGTTTATATTAGAAAAGAAAAAAAGGTCTCAAATCAATTAATTAAGCTTCCTTAAGAAATTACAAAAGACAAGCAAATTAAATCTAGAGAGTGTAAAAGAAGGAAATAATAGTAATAAAGGGAGAGATCAATGAAAGAAAAAAACAGGAAATGATAAAGAAAAATCATTGAAATCAAAGTCTGATTCTGTGAAAAGATCAATAAAATATATAAACCTGTAGCCAAGATCAATCAGTACAAAAACACAACACTCAATTTACCAGCATCAGATATGAAATTGGGATGTCCCTAAACCTCCTATAGCCATTGGAAGTATAATACAGGGATATTATGAGCAAACGTTATGTCAGTAAATTTAAGTGGATGAAATAAATTCCTTGAAATATAAAATTTATCTATGCTCACTCAAAAAGAAATACTTATGAATAGCCTTATATTTATTCCAGGAATTGAAACTATGGGTAAAAACCTTCCCACAAAGAAAACTCCAGATTACTTCACGTGGAAATTCTGTCAAACATTCAAGGAAGAAGTAATTTAAGGAAACATTAGGGAACAAATTCTTCCAGAAAATAGAAGGGGGAAAAGTGCTTCCAAACAAATTATTAATTCAGCGTTGCCCTGACACCAAAACCAAAGACAGTGCAATAGAAGAAAACTATATAGTCATATCTCTCATGAACAAAAGATAACCTATCACCACCAACTGGAGTGTATGCCAGGAATTCAAAGTTGATTTAGCAGTGGAAAAATATCAGTGTAATTCCCCATATTAACAACAACAACAAAAAAAGACAAGAAAACATATAATCATCTTCACAGATGCAGAAAAAGCATTTGACATAACTCAGTATTTATTCATGAGAAAAAATTCTCAGCAAGAGAACACAAAGAAATTCCTCAACATGGTAAAAAGCTACTTTTGAAAAACTTTGAGCTAACATCATACTACTAATGAATGAAAGTTTACCTTTTAGGAACAAGGCAAGAATGTCTGTTCTCTCTACTTCTATTCAGCGTTGTGCTGGGAATCTTGTTAATGTAGTATGGCAACAGAAAGAAGTAAAGATACACAAATTGCATGGGAATAAGTAAACCTGTGTTTAGTTTTAGATGATATAATCACCTATACAGAAGAAAAACAAGGAACTCATTCCCCCCCCCAAAATTAAAACTAATGAGGGATTTCATTAAGATTGCAAGAAGCAACATAAATATAAGGTAATCAAATTTATTTCTATATGCTAGCAATGGAAAATTGGAAACTGAAATTTAGAAAGCCATGTTATTTACTATAGCAGCCAAAATAAATAAAATTCATAAATTATGAAATATTTAGAGATAAATTTATGTAATTTTATGCAAGAAAAAGAAAAAAATTGCTGAGGGAAACAAAAGATCTAAAGAAATGGAAAGATGTAGTATGATCATGGTTTAAATGATTCAATACTGTTAAAATATTAATTCTCCTGAAATTAAGACTAACAGTTTAATACAATCCCAATCAATATCCCAGCAGGCTTTTTTGTAGAATTTGACAAACTGATTCCAAAATTTGTTTGGAAATGCAGAAGATCTAAAACAGCCAAAATAATTTTGAAAAAGCAAAGGTGTGTGACTTACACTACCTGATTTGAATACTATATTAGAAGTATCTGTTCTTTTGGTTTATGGATAGACATAGGGATGAATGAAATAGAACAGAGAATCAAAAAATATACTCCCAATATATGATCAATTGATTTTTAACAAAGATATTAAGATAATTTAAGGAGGAAAAGATAATATTTTCTATAAATGGAGGTAGAACATTTGGATATCCGTATTTTAAAAAGAATAGCGGGGCACCTGGGTGGCTCAGTTGGTTAAGGACTGACAGCATGGAGCCTGCTTGGGATTCTCTCTCCCCACCTCTCTTTCTGCTCCTCCTCTGTACTTTGTCTATCTCAAAATAAATAAATACTAAGAAAGAAAAAAAAGAATGGCATAGGCTTTACCTTGCATATATACACAAATTAAGTTGAAATGAGTCACAGACCTAAATGTAAGAGTTAAAATGCAACTTCTAGAAGAAAACAGAAGAGCAAATTATTGTGATATTTGGTTAGTGTAAGATCTTTTGGATAAAAAAAAAAAAAATAGGGGCTCCTGAGTAGTTCAGTCAGTTGAGCATCTGAATTTTAATTTCGGCTCAGGTTATGATCTCATGGTCTTAGATCAAGCTCAGCATTGAGCTCTGGATGAGCATGGAGCCCACCTAGGATTCTCTCTCTCCCTCTCACTCTGCCCCTCCCCTGCTTGTTCGTTCTCTCTCTCTCTCTCTCTCTCTCTCTCTCTCTCTCTCTCTCTCTCAGAATATTTAAAAAATAAAGCATAAAATATTGATAAATTATACTCATCAAAATCAAAAAAACTTTTCATAAGAAACTCCAATAAAAGGCAAGCCACATATTCAGAGAAAATATCTGCAAAGCATATACAATATCTAATAAAAGACTTGTACCCTGAATATGTCAACAACTCTTACCATTTGATAATAAAAACACAATAAAAAAAAAGTGGCAGAAGATTTGAACAGATACTTTAAAGAAAATGTGTCAGTGGCAAACCAAAGGAAATATATGAGTGTCAGATAGGCACATGAAAAGATCAGTCTTGTGAGACAACAGAACAACACAAATTAAAGGCACCATAAAATATCACTACTTACCTATTAGAATGGGTACAATGAAAAACTAACAATACTGTGTAGGCATGGATGTTAGAGCAGTTATTAACTAATATGTTTGTAGTGGAAAATGCAGTGATACAGCCATTTTGGGAAAACATATGAATGGTTTCTTATAAAGCCAATCAGATACCTACCATATGACCCAGCAATCCCTCTTGTAGGTATTTAACCAGGAGAAATGAAAACATTAATCTGCGCAAAGACTTGCTTGCAAATGTTTGTAGAAGCTTTATTCCTAATAGCCATAAACTAGACACAGCCCAAACTAGTGAATGGGTAAACAAACTGTGGTACATTCACACAAGGAAATAAACTACCGATACATGCAGTAGCATGGGTGAATCTCAGAATCATTATGCTGAATGGAAGAAACCATACACAAAAGACTACATACAGCATGAATCAGTTTTATATGAAGTCTGAAAAAAGGCAAAACTGTAGTGACAGAAGCAGATCAATGGTTGCCAAGGGATTTGGTGCTAAGGAGGAAAATGAAATTTTTGGAGTGACAGACATGTTTTATAGTTTAATTGTGCTGGTTACACAACTGTATATACTTCCAAACTCCTTGAATTGTATACTTAAAGTGAGTGGATTTTATTTTGTGTAAATTATACCTCAGTAAAGCTGATTTTTAAGAATAAAAATCTACATGTATTATAACTCAGAATTCAGGAGTAACATGTCTTTATTTGTGAGGAAGATGGTTGCTTAGAAGAGCCAGTGAAAAACTGTTACCATGAGATTGAGCCCTGCTTCATCAAGTCAGGAAAGTGAGAACTCTAAAACAACTGCTTTCTGTCCACCTGCCTCTTTGTCTTTTCTCTAGTTGTTTCAAAGTTATAGCTGGGGGAAAAAGAAGATGACTTAATGGCTTTAGCTGTGTCCTGACAACATATTCCTTTTGTCACTTAATGTCATGCTGTGGAAATTGGGAAAGATAGACTCCCACAGTCAACACCCTGTCAAACCATTTGTCTTTTATTAGTGGAGATGATCAATTTCTATGTTGCTTTTTCTAATGTGAAATAACATCATGTAGTCCTCTTAAATGACAGCAGCACAATTTGCAATTTAGGAGAAATGGATCAATGGAACTTTTTCCTCTTGAATTTTAGAATTCAGACACACAGGTTTATTTGAAGGAGAATTGATGTAAAATTTACTTTAAACTGTATCATTGTCCTCAAAATATGGAATCAACATACAGGAGTAAATTTTGATACCAAAATACTTCTTTTTTGGTATTAATACCAGTAACAAAATGATGCCTCATCCAAGGGTTTTCAGATTTTAATGCCAAAATTTCTTAGAAATTTGATAATACAGTTAAGATCGTTATAGTAATGTTAAAAAAAAAAAATTCTTCACCTTAAAAGGAAATTTTAACTCAACTCCAAACTTAAAGAACATGATGATTTATGATTTTCTATAAAACCACTGTTTTCCAACTACAGTATGAAAGCAGTTACTTAGGAAGTTTGTTAAACATGCAGACCTTCAGGTGGCACCCCCAGAAATACTAGACCCAGCATGGTGCCCAAGAATCTGCATTTTAACAAACACACCAGGGAATTCTAACATGGGTAGCCTGTGGTTCATTTTGAGATCCATTGCAGATGGCTAAGCTAAAATATCTTTGAAAATAGGTAGGGGAGGGGCCGCCTGGGTGGCTCAGTTGGTTGGGCATCTGACTTCGGCTCGGGTCATGATCTCACAGTTCACGGGTTCGAGCCCCAGATCGGGCTCTGTGCTGACAGCTGGGAGCCTGGAGTCTGCTTTGTATTCTCACTTTCTGCCCCTCCCCCACTCATGCTGTGTCTCTGTCTCTGTCTCTCTCTCAAAAATAAACATTAAAAAAATTTTTTTTAAAGAAAATAGGGGATTTTGTGTTAGAATACTTAAATAAGTAACAGTAGAAAAGAGGAGATATGCAATTTTACGTTTCCACAAATTCCCTGTTTTACTAATGTGTGATTACTTTTTTGATGGCTAAGCTTTCCTAATATATATCATGCCTTTTTTGTTGTCGTTGTTAGAGAATTACAATACATCTTTACGGAGCCATACTATACCAACAATAAAAGTGATATTGTATATTGCTGTTTAAACATGATGAAATGAAAAGCAACATGTCTCACTCCTTAAAACTCCACAAAAATCACAGTAGACATTTATAGAAATTTAAACTCATAAGATCAAAGACAATGAGAAAGGACAGAATAGCAGCCAAGAGGAAGATGGAAAGCAGATAGAGGAAGAGGTGGTAAGAGGAAGGCCAGACTAAAACCTTTAGTGATTATAGAGGGGATCAAGGGATGAGTAGCAAGCTAACTGGAACCATAGAATCCTGAAAAGTGGAAGAAAACAGGACTACTGAAGTCAGGGATGGAGCTGTGGAGTAAATAGAAAGGAATTTAAAAATCTGTGTACAAAATTGTTAGACCACAGAGTTACTCTCATCCAGTACAGCCAGCCAGCTAATCCTCTTCCTCCCCCTTACAGAAAAATAAATGTTTATTTCTTGGAGAAGTTGAATTGGAAATGTTTAGGCTTAGGGGCTCCTGAACAAGGAAAGGGTAAGGGAAAAAACAAAGGATTAATGCAAAAGACCACAGTTGAACATTTAGATTTGTGGCCCCATTTCTTGCCTTTCCAAATGCGGACAGCCAGCTTCTATCACCCTTAGGATTAGAAATTGGAGGCATCTTCTCTAAGGAAAT
Organism: Neofelis nebulosa; assembly: GCF_028018385.1. Classification (NCBI taxonomy): domain Eukaryota; kingdom Metazoa; phylum Chordata; class Mammalia; order Carnivora; family Felidae; genus Neofelis; species Neofelis nebulosa. Next base: position 23,987,463 of record NC_080783.1, read on the forward strand.
TGAAAGAGAAGACATGGGAGTCTAACAATAAAGAGGTTACACTGTAATAATTCATAAACCTCACCTACGGTTCCTGAACTTCCAGTTAGCTTTTTAGTGCCTCCCTATTTAATATGAAAGAACAATATATATTCAGGCACCACTAATGTAAGAAAGTCCTCCAATACAGAGATCAACATAAAAAGAACAAAGCTCAGAGAAAACAGACAATATAAAGAGGGAAGAAAATTTAAAGAGAGAAAATGCTCAGAGAGAGAAGTTATTGTGCCCAAGAAAAAAACAGAAGAATTCTATTGTTTTTAAAAAAAAGAGTAAGAAAACAGGAAAGAGCTCTTAGAAATTAAAATGCATGATAGCTAGAAAACATTTAGCAGAAAGAATCAAAGAAAAAGATGAGAATTTTTTTATTTTTTGTCAAAAGGGTAAAGTCAAAATATTTGACATGGGGGGAAAGGGGAACAAATTTAAAGAATCAGTCCAGAAGTTCTAACATCAAACTAATAAACTCCAAAAAAGAGCACAATAAAGTAGATTTTTATTAGATGAGGGGTAGGGGAGTCTGTGTATCTCAGTAAATGCCCTTTAGTACTATTTGATTTCTTCAAGTATGAGCATATACAATGATAGTAAAGTGAGAAATATTAAATAAGAAAAGGACTAAGAATGCTAAGCAAACTAATGCAACATTATCATAATTCTATATACTCTAAGAAAAATCTGTTACCTCACTTCAGCAACTGTTATTTCATAACATAGAGAAATGTTTAAGACATATTCATTAAAATAAGCAGAGTATAAATATAATGTATAGTGACATGATTTCCTAACAAAATGTGTCTTTGCATGTACAAGAAAAAATGCAAGAAAATGATAAAAATGTTAAAGATAGCTATCTCCAAATTGTATAATTACAAATATTTTTGGTGAATTTTCATATTTTCTATACAGATGCGCTGCTTTGAAAGTTGGAAATTTAGGGATTTAAGGAAAGCCGGTGAGAAAAAAATATTTAAAGTGTTAAGAAATGATGTTACTAATGAAAACCCCATGTATTCTTGCTGTGAACAAATCACCATACTAAACTTGTTGCAGGTTACAAAAACATATAAGACACTGCTCCAGTTTCTCAAGAAGGTCACAGTCTAACATGGGAGGGATCAAAATGAATGTATATATAAATAACCGCAAATACATGATAAAATGTTTCCTAGGTATGAGGGCCAATACAGTTATGATCCTTTAGTGGGAAAGATCACTTTTAGATGGAATATGGTTTAAGGAGGTTGGGAATAGAAGGATGAATAGGATTTCAAGAGGGCCAAATTGTATGAAGCCATTCCAGAAAGAACTAAGACTCAAGTGTAAAAGCTCCAGGTGATTTTGGCTGGATCCTGGGGTAGAAGATGGGATGTATGACTTAGGGCCAATTAGTATAGGGTACTGAATGCCAGGTAAAGGGATTTGGAATATTTGGAATTATTCAATAGAAGTTAAGAGTCAGTAAATGTTGTTAAGGAGAGGACTAAAATAATCATGCAAGAAAACAGCTGGTTTGAAGTCTATTGTGCCAGCCCAGGCTAGTGATAATGAAGAACGGAACTTGCATATTGGTTGTGGGAATGAGAAAGAAGGATAAACTTGAGAAACATCAAAGGAGTTGAGTATATAGAACTTAGCAATTACTGGGATGTGGGAAAAGAGGTAGGAGGCAACAAAAGGGGCTGTCTTGTGAGTCTGGATTATTAAAACATTGGTAACAGCGGCACAAAAGAACAGTCAGAATAAAGAAGTAATTTTGTGGAGGGGCACCTGGGTGGCTCAGTCTTTTAAGCATCTGACTTCAGCTGAGGTCATGATCTCCCGGTTCACGAGTTCGAGCCCGGCATCAGGCTGTGTGCTGACATCTAGGAGCCTGCTTTGGATTCTGTGTCGCCCCCTCTCTCTGCCACTCCCCCCGATCACACTCTGTCTCTCTCTCTTAAAAATAAATAAACATTAAAAAAAAAGCAATTTTGTGGAGGAAGATAATTTTGGATTTGCTGAATTTTAGATTTCAGAGGAATATACATGAGGCAATACTCAAAAGGCATTTGATAGTATGAGGTTGAAGGGCAGTTACTCAGCAAATACATATTGAGTGTCTTCTATGTTTAATAACCACCACAAGCACTATCAATTCAAACACTGAGTAAAACACCATATCTGCCTTTAGGACAAAGCTCATTTTTTGGACTAGGGAGATGAATAGATACCGTATGGATAATTAGAATGCAATTATCATAAGTAATGCATCAACAGAGTATGGACAGAGTGCTGTGATTGCACAGAAAAGAAAACTCCATCTTTTGGTTCACCAACATCATTCTAAAATGGTTTAAATGACCAGTAGCTACTTACAAACATGGGAAATTATTCCAAGCACAGTTTGGACATTTCATTGAAATGCGGGCTTCACCTAGAGGGAACAGAGGGAGACTGTTAATTATAGTGAGAATAAAATCTGAAGTTACATATCTATTTGCCAGGTAGGAAGAGTCATTGAGAAGCCAGTGAGGGAAACACAAAATATAATCCCAGAAGCTCAAATAGGAGATTCAAGACACATGAAAGTTTAATAGTGGCCAAGAAATTAGGAAGATTTAGAATCAAAGTCCATTGGCTTTAGTGATTCAGAGGCTACTGATGACTTTATAAAAATGTTTTAGTAATATCAGAATGGAAGTGTTTGAGATGGTGAGAATGTATTAATATTTATCAAAATAAATGCAAAATACTGGTCTTCTTCTATGAATGTATATGTTTTACATACTAACTCATGGTTTATAAGCATACAGATAACTAACTCATCATAGAGGCAGTAAATGTAAACAGTATTTCTGTGAACTTGATTTTTAAGAAATACCAAAGGAGTGACAGGAGGGAAGTGGTCTTCAGGGGCTAGTAGAGCCATTAGGTCTGGCAAGGATTGTTGATGATGTTTGAAAATAATTTTCAAAAAAGTAGTAAGGACATGATCTAGACTTTGAAGGGGCTGAGTACATGAGAATAAACACGAGGACGACAGCAGTTCCTGGAAATTCTCAAACACTGCCTCTCCTCAACCCTGCTCCACCACCCCCATTATCTGATTCACTTTTACTTTTCCTTCAGTTATCAGCCAAAGTGTTCCTACCTCAGGCAGACCTTCCTATCCAACTTCATCCAACTAAATTTGGCTCCCCACATTATGCTAGCACACCATTCTGCTCCGTAGAATCTACCACAATTTGTAAGATATTGCTTATATATTTGTTAAATGTCTGTCTTCCTCACCAGACTACCAGTTGCATGAGGATGATAGGCACCAAGAGAGTGTTCTCCACTTTACATTCCAGCCTCATCACAGTGTTTGTACATGATAGGCTTTTTTCCAATACGTATTAGATGAGAGACAGAGGGATAAGGTGGAGCATTCCCAGAGTACATGTCTTAGAGACAAAACAGAGGATATCAAAGTCCAACATATGTTGCCCAGTATGTGGATTGCTATAGTAGAGCATGGATCAAGATTTGGGGAAATTGAGGTTATACTTCTAGAAGAGTTTGCTCAACTTGGGATGAAGAGGAAAGAGCAATTTTTTTTAAATTTTTTAATGTTTATTTATTTTTGAGAGAGAGAGACAGAGCATGAGCAGGGGAGGGGCAGAGAGAGAGGGAGACAGAAGCTGAAGCAGGCTCCAGGCTCTGAGCTGTCAGCACAGAGCCCGACGTGGGGCTTGAACTCACAAACAATGAGATCATGACTTGAGCTGAAGTCGGATGCTTAGCCAACTGTGCCACCCAGGTGCCCCAAGAGTGATGTTTTAAAGTAGATGTCAAAATGGGAGAAGCTTACGTAAAGGAGAATATAAGATAGACTTCAAAAATGAGGCTAGTAAAAAAAAATGAGTTTCAAAAACAGTAAAAAGTATACAGTATTTTCTTCCTTGTCCAGTGAGTTAAAAGTTCCTAAAGGATTGTGAGCCAAGGGGAGTGTAAGGGAATTATGGTTAAATTAAGTTGAGAGGTCTCAGGTTTGCTTATATAAATAAGGGGAAGAAAGCATAGTAGGTTGACATGTTCATAGTAAAACATAGTATCCTAGGACACAATGCAATAGGAGTGACAAAGGGTAAGACAGAGATGAGGAAACTAGTTTACAGTGAGCTACAGGTAGACTTGTTCAGTGCAAATTCACCTGTTTCTAGAGAAACAGCAATAAGAAACCGCCAAATTAAGTAACCGTAATAGCAAACAAAAGCTTTTTGTAGTATGTAGTCCTGTATCTTAAAATGCAATTATGTATAAATATATTATTTACATGAATGTTTTTGACTAAAAGTATTTTCTTATAATTTTTAATGCTGTCACACAGTGATAAAGATTTTTCACAATATAGAGATACCTTGGTTCAATGTATAGAAATTCTTGGTTCTGAAAAATAGAAGTTAGTTTGCCTCATATTTTTAGAAATGACTAATCCTGCCTTGGATAGCTTTTATTTAACACCATTTTGAAAAATTATGACCATGAAATAAGTGACTTTATGTGTACCTCAAATACAATTTAAAAAATTGTGTGTGTGTTTTTTTTAGCAGTATAGTGAAATTTCTATGCAGCTATGAACACCTTGCCTTGTTACAGTATTTCAGTTCCTCTTGTGACCAGCGTCATAGCATGGGTTTGTAAGGTGACTGGAGTTAGAGATACTATCTTTGACTATGAAAAAGAGTGGTCTGTTTGTCCTTTGGGCAAAACAAAGTGATTCCTATGTCAGATGAGGGCCACTGACCTGATTCACACTGTGCTTTACTGATGAGGGCTTTGGCACAGACCAGCTGGTGTTTTATGTTTTTTCCTGTATTCGTTCAAAACCAAGAATTAATGTGCTCTCTGATATCCTTGTGACTTTACATTAAACATATCTCTTTCCATAAATGTGTTTTCCTTCATCAAAGTTTTTTTTTTTTTTTTTTTTTTTTTTTTTTTTTAATGTGAGCATTGAAGTATTTTACCAGGTATATTGACATACGGCTCTCTGGTTACTAAGAAAATTCATTTCCTGAATGTGAAATGCATTAGAAAATGCTGCTATCATTGTATAACTAAATATGTTGGGGCTTCAGTGGTTACTGTTAATAATTCTGACTCAAAGCACCTAGTAGGTTAGTTCTTGGTAACCTAAGAACAGGCTGATGTGGGAGAATACACTTCTCTTCTGCAAAGTTTTGCATGTATGAATAGTTATTACCAAGGTGGAAAGAAAAGAGAAACTCTCTGCTTTTATCTTTACTTTTTCTCATCACTTGAATTCTTTTTAGTCTCCTTGGTGCCCATGAATAATCTTTTCATTAAACGATGACATTCAAGTTATTGCATTTTATTTTCTTCAGTAAAAATTTTCTGTCTTTATCCTCCCCCTGCAAAAAAAATTTTAAAAAAATTCTTACCATGTATCTAGGACACTCGTGATTTGTCTTTTGAATGAGTCAAAGCTGAGAGAATTGTGTAAGGGCAAATGTTAGTGTTACAAGTCAGATAATTTGAAGACTGATCATCAGCCCCTCATGATCTAGGATACAGTCAGAGCATGAATTTGATTCAGTATTTCCCCTATCTCCAAAGGTACGATCTACCTTATCTTCTTGCTCGCTTTTAGTCTTGTTAGAAATTTATTAGCTTTTCTCGCCTAAATCAGAGTGTGGAGGAGGAAGAGATTTGAGTCTGAAAGGCATATAAATGCTTCCTCCACACTATCAAAAGTCAGATATTAATTTTGCTTTGGATGAGACTGCTGGCACGCTAACCTCGCGTTCTCTTTGCAGTGGGTAAACCTCACAAGTGCAACTACTGTGGACGAAGCTACAAGCAGCGCAGTTCACTGGAGGAGCACAAGGAACGCTGCCACAACTATCTCCAGAATGTCAGCATGGAGGCTGCTGGGCAGGTCATGAGTCATCATGGTGGGTAGAAATGGCATTCACCATTTTCATTCCCCCTCACTACTTCTGTAGTTCTTTATGGGTTAAACAGTTCCTCTACCCTTGAGCATGAAGATGAAATCTTACTCTTTTTTTCAAACAATTTTAGATGGCGTTAACTTTGCATGGGATTATCTTCTTAAGCACTTGAAATGAGTTGAGCTTTGGGACCCTTGACAAACAACCTATAGTGAGTTTTTAGGATACTCCCAAAGTATTTCTGATAACATGTGTTTGAATTAACATAATAATGGCAGCTGACCTTGAGTACACCAAAGGAAGAGAGCATTTACTCTTTCTCTTTCATTGGCTGTGCCAAGTAGTTAGAAATGGTTCTATGTAAGTCTGTAGGGTTCCTAAAAGAGTTGGTTGGTTGTGTATTTTCATTTCTCTTGGTAACTGATCAGTGATATAATTGATCTTTCTCTAATCAGCTTTGTGATTTATCTTGGGAATTACTCATTTTGCTTCCTACTAGTATAGGGAGCGATCTAGATTAAAATTAGGCACCCACTTCCCTCCACAAAAATCAGAACCCAAGCAAAACATCCTCATGTCCATAATATACAATAGCAGGTAGGAAGGTAGTTTCTAAGGTTTATCAATTAATAACTCTATGTTACTGAAAAATTAATGTTTGTATATCAGCCTTGCAAAGGAAAGTTATGAATTTCAATTCTTTAGATTTGGGGCATCTGTTTTGTCCTAATTATATTTTTATGCTGATTAATTTTATCCTTCATATAAGTACATACGAAAGTCTTATTGTTGCACTTCTATCTTTTATTTTAAAAGATTTAGTCAATATCAAATAGTATAATTGGGGAATGCCATAGTCATTTTTAAAATGTAAATATCTATTTAGCAACTTATATACAGCTCAAGGATTATTTGTGGGGTTTTTTTGTGTTATTTTACGTAGTACATACTGTGGAACTGTGTTGATTGGACAGCAAGTGATTATTTGTTGTCAAATTGGAAATTTAAAATATTTACTTTGCTACCCTGAATAATTGAAGCATTTCTTCTTGAGGGTAGTTTATATAATCTAAAGAATTATATAATTCTATTTGTTGAGAATGAGTACATTTATTTTTATATTATCATTATTAACAGTTTTAAAAACCTGTTTGTGCTTTATGTCTTAGTAAATTTGATAGTGCAAGCTTGCATCACCTGGGCTTATGAGGGCAGCATGGGGTCCAGAGCATGGAACTTAAAATGCTAAATCTCAGAGTCCAGTAAGCCTGGCCTGGCTGTGTGGCATCTGTGTGCGTCACATGCTTGGTATGAGAATTAAGTGGGACTGGATGTGAAATAAACCATTCTTTTCACTATTAGATTTCAGGGCATTAAATATTAAGAAATATTAAATGTTCCATACCCTATAAAGTTATGTTACTTATCAGCATTAACAGGCATTTGAAGTTTCGTTTGCCTACTTGAGCACACTGTTTCTGTTTAAATTGTTTTTAGAGGTGGTTTGAGGCAAGGTAACTGATGGAGGCTTGAGGGCATGCCGAAACTTAAGATACCTTGTGGTACTAATTTTTCCATATAATGTTCTCTCATTGCAATTTTGACATTGGATTGGGTTAATTATATTAATTTATTTTTCATTGAGTTATTTATGAAACTCTGTTGCACACACATCTGAATTAGAAACAGAGTCTCTTCTAAAACACATTATGTTGTTATGGGAAGGTAAAGTGTACATAAATAGTCAACATTTAACTATGCGTTGGCAAATTAACCAGTTATAGAATAAGCGCTGACAAAAAAATTTAAGCAGGTGTATTTGAGGAGGGGAGGAGACATTTAAACAGCTATAGCTTCAACCTCCATTTCTCAGATTGCTTAGCCCTCGACGGTGAAAAGCCTTCTATAGGTTGCTGTAAAACTGGAACTGAATGGGGAAAGTGGGAAAGACAGTCAGGTACTGGGTAGAGCAGGGGGCAAAGTGTATGGTGAGGGTGGGAGAACGACATAGGTTTAGGCCCATTTATAGGCCCAAATACTCGTTTTTCCACCATGTTGGATATAGTTTTAAACATTTAAGGTTATATTAATACCATTTCATACTGTACTTCTAGGTATGTTGTAGTAATAATTTGAGATTATCCTTAATCTCCTTTTCCTTTTGTTAATATTCTTAATACAGAATTGAGTGTATGGGGTAGGAACTGACCAAAAGAGAAAAAAAAAAACATGGACAGAATATTCTCAGAGTTCATCATTAACCTTGTCTCATATACATAGCTTGGCATGTGTCTCCTTTGAAAGATGGCCACGGTGAAATTCGTATTTATCCCCATCCCTCTCCTACTATCCTGCTTATCTTGTCTATTTTTTTTATCTTATCTTCAGTGGTAGGGGTGGCCATTACCATCATTGTGGCTGCCATTAACTCTTTGAAATTCATTATTATTCTTTTTTTTGGTTCATATCTGACATAGTTATGTCTCCTAGCCACTCATTCCTAAAACATGTTCTTCCCCATGTTGGCTCTTCCAGGGAGGGACATGTCTGAAGTCAAAGAGGCACTCTTTCACTTCATTCAGGAAACATTTATTGAAGGCTTGCTATGTGCCTATTTTTATGAAACATTCTGGGAATATAAAGATACCTGGATGCAATTTCTTTCTTACATTTATAGTCTGATAGGAAATATGTACTTTTAAAAAAAGATAAATAAAATGAAATAAATGCTGTAATAAAGACATATACATACTTCTGTAGGAGCACAAATGCAGAGCTGACCTAACTCTGTCTAGAGAAAACAAAGAAATCTTATGTGCAGTGTTTGATTTGTACATCAGGTTGAGAAAAATCACACAAATTAGATTCACAGAGAATGTACGTTCCAGGCAGAGCACTTGCCATAGGCTAACACTTGGAAGTATAAAAGAACATTCGCAGGTTCCCGGACATTGAACATAGTTGCATTTAAAGAAGCGATAGGAAATAAGTCTAACATAATTGGTTGCAATGCAAAAATGGAGCCTTTTATGCTAATACAATGTTTGAATTCCACTGGAGTAATCTGATTTTTCTCTTGTAAAGAAAAATGTCACCAGTGTAGAATATAGGAGAGATGACTGACTGAGGGACAAGGAGAGACTAGAATTAAGAATGCCAAGGAAAAGATGAGAAAACAGGAGCAGGAGAAGAGAACTGGATGAAACACAAGAGACATGTTTTGGAGATAGAATAAGAAGTTTTTGACTTTGAGGGAAAAGGAGAAAATTCATTACTTGTAGTTTTGGAAATAAAGATAATAATTTTATGGCAGATTATCTTATTTGAAAATTATCTTTATGCTCATTTCTCAAGGCTCTTTAGCTTGAAGAAAAAGCTTTAAAAAGTGAAGTATGTAATTAGCTTTTTCCCCCTTGCCAGGAGACAAAAATGAAAGCATGAACCAAAAGATAGCTAGCTTTAAAGCAAGGACATATATTATTAAGTTTATGCTTTGAATTATTTGAGAAAGGGAAGTTCTTTATTACAAGTCTGGGAACATAATTGAGAATCTGTAAACTCTAGTAAGTTCCTTCAACTTGTTTCCATCCGGTAACATTATTTCCTCCATAAAGTCATTCAGTAAAAAAAACCTTGAATATTGTATTTGTCTTATATCATAAAAGGTACTAGAGACACAAATAAAATGCAATCTGTACCCTATGGTTACTTACCAACTACTGTTAGAAATAGACCAGTAAACCAACACAATAGTCTGATAAGCTTTACAGGGGCATGTAGGATAGATGTCTAAACCAGACGAGGTGTCCAAGAGAAATTTCTGGGGCAAGTTTTGTTTGAGTGAAGATTTGAAAGACAATACAGCCATCCATGAAAGGAGTCTTTTGTGCAGAGAGAACAACATGTGTGAAGATATAGAAGCCTAAAAGATTATGGAGAGTTAAGGACCAACAAGTAACTGTATAATTAGAGCCCAGTTTGTACGGGCAAAAGAAATTGGAAGATGATAGGCCAGAGAAATAGTCTGTGAACAGAATATCAAAGACTTATTGTGCTAAGCAAAGAATTTTGTATTTTATCCTAAAAAATATTATTGTATTCACATTTTATTTCTAGAGATATAGGAGATAAAAGAATCAAGAGAGAAGCAACTAGACCATTGCAACAATCTCCTGATTGGTCAAGTAGGGCTTAGTAGCCTGGCATAAACAATTAGAAATTGAGAGCAACTATACATGTAAAATCTAAAATACACAGTACACCCATGTATGTGTATTAGGAGGAGGTGAGAGAAGGGAAAGGAGACTGAGTGAAAGGAAGAAATCTAGTATTTGTCATAGATATTTAGCATGGATGATCAGGTAGATAATGGTGCCATCTAAGTAGATGGAAATTGGAAAAATAGGAGAAAGTAAGGGGTGAGAAATGGAGATTTCGGCTTTTGAACACATTACCTTTTAGGCACTTGTGAGAGACTGCCAAGTGAAACTGTCTAGGAGGAAGTTGAATATATAGATCTCAAATTCTCAAGAGAAGTCTGGGTAGGAAATAAAGATTTGGGAGTCATCATTATATAGGTTGTAACCTGAAGTAATGTTTTCTAAAGTTATATGGGTAACTATAGAGTGAGACATCTAGAAAGCCAAGAAAACACCAGAAGGAAAAAAAAGAAAAAAAGAAAAAAAAGAAGAGCCATGAAGATAAGTAGGAGCAGAGAATGGAAAATGGAAAGAGTGATTTCAAAGCAAGCCAGTACTGTCAGATGTTATCAAGAAAATAAGATAAACTGATTTTTTTTTATTTGGCAACATGGAGAAAGTCTGTGACAATATAGATGACATCCATTATTTTTCCCTGCCCTACAAAACTTCCTTCTTCTTTTGATAACCAAACTTCTATTTTCCTTTAGAGAACTGTCCTCCTATTATATGAAAAGACTATAAGCGTAGCTTCCCTGCCCTTTCCTGGCCAGGGGGTGGACATGTGATCTAATCTAGACTGTCTTTTTGGATTTTGAATTTGAGTGGATTGTTTGGTAAACATGGCTATGTTGGGAACACTCTTAGATGCTTCTGTCTTTAAGATTTATAAATGTGATGAGATAATGAAATAATGCAATTACAAACATATTTTCCTCTTGGCTATAACTTCAAAAATAAGGTCAAGGAAATATCTGGTTATGAAGTTTGCTTTAACAAGTAAGATTAGCTTATTGGTATTTTCTTAGCCTAGATAAATCTCTCACTATGTGATTGATGCATTATTGAGTTAACTTAAGAACTTGTTTTCTGTTTCAAGCCCAAACATTGCACCCAGACCCATGAAAGAAAAAAAAAAAAAAAAAACATTCAGATTAGTTATGTAATTGAGAAAATGTATCAGATCTTTTCCCAATGGCAGACCTTAAAAATATGTCAAACTTGTTTATCAAAAGTCAACAGTCTAATTATCTCAACAAAAAAAATAGTATAGTGTACTGGCTAAGGGCCCAGGCTCTAGAGCCGGGCCACCTAGGTTCAACTCAACATATTCCGTATGAACTAGACATAAACAGCAAGGAGTCTCTGGGTTTTTGTTTCCCCATCTACAAAATGGAGATGGGACTGATCTCAAGGGGGTTATTGAAAAGATTAAATAATTTAATGCAGTCTTAAAACAGTACTTAGCACATAGTATATATCAGTTACTATTATTATTGCTGATATGGTAGAAATAGGTTCAATATTTGATATGTGGAGGGCTGATGTTAAATAGAAGCAAGACCAGAGCTCTGACAAAGTCATTGTTTTCAGTTCACATGAGCTTCATTGAACTTGGGACAAATCATCTGAATTGAGGTGGATGTGGTGTGGGACAGTTCGCACACCCAGGTTTCGTTTTGAGTGTTAAATGTGTGCAAATATGAAAATTCAAGGTTAGACTTAGAGCAAAACTGCCAAGTTTTAGATTACTCATTTCAAAACTAATTATTATATTCAATTTGGGGGCAAACCCTGTTAACCAGTTTTGCTGTTTTTTTAACAAAATTTACAACAACAAACTTTTTTTTTCTTTCCTTCTTTCATTTTGGATCCCAGTTTGTGACATATTTTCATCTTCAGTCCATACATAGCCTGTTTTTTAGCTTGACAGTTATGTTAAATAATGTAGTAATTGCCTACGAATCCACCACCCAAAACAAAAATTAAGACTTTGACAATAATCTGTATCTAACTAATGGTTCCAACCACATCCATTCTCTACTGCCATTCCATCCTCCTGTCCACCCTTGTTTGAATTTTTTGGTCAGCCTTTCTTTGCTTTCCTTTTTAAGTATTTGCTTTTACTTTAGTTATTGGCTAAAGAGAACATAATGTTTCGTGTAACATCTTGGGATATAATTTTTTTCCACTTGGTAACATCATGGATTATATCAGTATAGAAAATGACCTGAGTATTTCCTTCTTTCTGAATCTCATAATCTCCTTTTACATTAACATCCAGTAATTGCAGAATCTCTTGCCAATCGTAGCCATATCTTATAAGGTTGAAGATTAAATTCTTCTGGTCTATCCACTAGAATATACTAGGTTAACCCAAAATTTAGATTGGATATAGATTTCTTTAAACATGTCCAAATTAGGAAAAGATTTTTCTGTTGCCATTTTTCATTTCTTCAAAATCAGCAACCTGTATTGGTTATTAAGTAGGTCACCTGAATGGTTCACCAGATTTTCTTAACTTTCATCTCTTGCTTTCTCATTTTACTTTAGTGTCTGGTCTTATAAATGAGAATGTATTGTGTTTCACACAGTGGAACTCTCCTTTACAAATGAAAGGAGCAGAATAAATCATTTTACAGTGTATGCTGAACAAGTAAACATATTCTAAAATAGGAATCCTGTAGGCTCCCAAACGGCCCTGGCACAGGTACAATTAGAGAAAGTAACGATAATCAAGAATAAGTTATGGTCTTTCCTGTGAACTCTGGCTTAAATCATTGATATCATCTGTCTCAGATGTTACTCTATCCTTAAACATCCTTTGACAGTATTTCTATGCAAAAACTTTTGTGAAAGCCTTTTTCTATACTATGAATGTCAACATGTAATGTCAATATCTGTGAACTACTCCATTAGCCCCTAGCAACTTAGACAAATGTGATGCAGAGGAAGCAGCTTTGGAGAGTTTATGTCAAATGAGTTAGAGCAGTTTAGTGAACAAATATGCCAATTTGGAAATGGAATGTTTTATCCTGCTGAAGAGCTCTTTTTAAAATAAATTGGAGTCATAAAGCTGCCACAGTTTACTGTGTATAGACATGTTCAGAATTGAAACTCCTTCATGAAGGCTGCTTTGTGCAGGTATTTATCTACTACCAGTAGGGCTAATAGCTCACTTGTCTCATCAATAGAAAATCTGCTACAGGAAAATACATGGGTGAAAAAAAAAAAAAAAAAACCTGGTTAAATATCGTGCTGTTATTCTGTGTCTGTTTAAGCTTTCCTGCAAAACAAGTTGACTTACTTAATTTGTTTTAGAAAAATAAACTCCAAAAGCCTTGAGAATAGTGCAGTCTTAAAGTTGTATTGATTTTAATCAATGTTAAAAACACTTTCAGAGGAGTAAGATGAGAAACAAGATGAACATGTTTGCCACCAATAGTGGCCAACAGTTTGTCATTGATTTGAGAACGACTCGAATAAAAACAAATCCCCTCTGTGTGTGTGTGTGTATGTGTGTGTGTAAAATTAAAGAGTGTACTTTAACACTAAAGGTTATTCTTTCTACTTTTATCCAAGCATACTAGCTTATGTTTATCTAACACATATTGAGATGGCAAATCCAGCTTTGTGTCTTTTTAAAATGTTGAAGAAATTATCAGATTGCATTTTTTGTATGGTTTTACATAGTACCTCCTATGGAAGATTGTAAGGAACAAGAGCCTATTATGGACAACAATATTTCTCTGGTGCCTTTTGAGAGACCTGCTGTCATAGAGAAGCTCACAGGGAATATGGGAAAACGTAAAAGCTCCACTCCACAAAAGTTTGTGGGTAAGCATTACAAATGATTTTACTTCAAAGGTGGTTTTAATGAGAAGTATGTTCCCATGTATTAGAACTACAGATGGTATATTTCAGTTCAAGAGATAAATACCCATCTCTTTTGTCCATTATTCATTTCTGCTTTATGCTGTTCCATGTGTACCTCCCTCCCTCTCTCTGTCTCTTTCTTTCTTTCCTTTCTCTCTCTCTCTCTCTCTCTCTCTCTCTCTCACACACACACACACACACACACACACACACACACACCTTTAGATATATGGGCCTAGGAAATTAAAGAAAGACTGATAGAAGTTGCTACCTCAAAACTAAATTATAAAGTACACTAGTATGTAAAAATGTCCATTTATTTACAAAATAAAGATACTTAAGGAGAATGGTGTCATCTGTTAGCCAGTTTTGTGATGTTTTCCAATTTGCACTAGTTCTAGGTCTTTAAACTGTTTTCTTTACATGGGATTAACACTTTTACTATTTTATCTAGAATTAGGAGAAATACTTTCCCCCAAAATGCTGCATTAGAAAAATAATGCAGCGACCTACATTCAAGATCTTGCATATTTGGATCTTTGTTTTCATCTGGCCTATGGTTTTGAAACAAAAAGATTAAATATAATGTATTTACACTTTTCTTTTTCATTTCCAAGCCCTTAGATGCAAAAAACATCTAAGTTTTTTAAGAATGTATAAAAGATAGTGGGGTGCCTGGGTAGCTCCATTGGTTTTAATCCTCTGACTCTTGTTTTCAGCTCAGGTCAGGATCTCAGAGTTCATGGGATTGAGCCCTGTGTAGGGCTCTGTGCTGACAGTATGGAGCCTGCTTACAATTCTCTCCCTCTCTTTCTGCCCCTCCCTTGCTCGCATTCTCTCTCTCCCTCTCTCTCTGTCTCTCTCAAAATAAATAAAATTTAAAAAGAATATATAAAAATAGTGATTCTATATAAAGAATTGCCATTAATTATATATGTAATATATCTATTCTTATAGATTTTATTACTATAAAGGGTAAAAATTAGAAGAGAAAAATATTCAAATAGATTCTCATATTCTATTGTCAAAGAGTATTGTGGAACATCCTGATATGGGTTGAGTGATGACTGGTAGAAAATCTTTGGTTATTTCAGGGAGGGAAGGCTAATAAAATTCTTTTACTCCAATAATCAATCACTTAGAGAAGATATCCTTTCAATCTGAAATCGCAGAACTAACAAATCACCAAAATACCATTTTAAGACAAGCTGGAGAGATTTATTGACAGAGCTCTTTGAAAAAAAGACTAGAGAACGGCCCTAAGGGATCACAGTTGATACTGATAAAGCCCCTGCAAGAATACTCAAAGGCTTGCCTTGGGCCCTAAGTAACTTTTCTTCCAGTCTTTCTTCCTTTATATAAATGTTTTGGGTTTTTTATGTCTTCTGAATCTATTTAGTTTTGTTCTTTGTAACATTTTCAATGTTTATTATGACTTAGAGATGGTATTCTCAATTTGATTTGATTATGTCCTTAGAAAAGGGGGACAGATTTTTTCCTAATTACATATTGATTTTAAAATAATAACATTAGATTCTTATTAGGAATTTAATGGTATTTTTTTATTTGGATTATCCTTTCGAGTAGTATATAAAAAGCAATCACACATTGTCTCTGTGATGGTTTTTGAAATGAAAATTTCATCACTCCACACTCACTATAAATTCCTTTTTACCATGCCCCTCAGTTAAATACTATTCTTTGAACTTTTCAAGCCCTACAGACCAATGATCCCTGAACTTTCTATCTTTTTGTGTTCTCCTCTCTTTTTATTATCAGCTTAGATTCCATGGTTAATCATGTTTACTACTCTGTTGCCAATATTCTTGACTCTCTTACTTTGTTGTCTTTCTATCACCTTCTCCTAGTGAAACCCCACTAGGAAACCCCACTCTATTGAAAGCAGAGAAACATCTGTCCCATATCTACAGGGCTTCTAGTACTTTTGGAGAAAATCCCACAGCCTTACAAATTGGTCACTATGAATCAGTGAATAAGTGATCTCAAATATCAGTTGTTCCATCCACATTGTAGCAGTGCTACTTTGATCCCATCCCTGCATAGTCCTCTCTCCTGCTGAACCCTATAGCCATTTCAACATTTGTTCTCCACAAACATGGTATCTCACTTCTTGATGGTATTCTAGCTCAATTTACAGGGAATAAAGTCATTTGAAATGATTTCAATATAATATTACTAATTTTATAAGGATTAAGTGCATTTATAGGAATATTTTCTTTTTTTCCTCCTTGTTTCAATGCAAGAAGTATCCCTCTTTTTAATTAAGGTTAATTCCTCTTCTTGTGCCCTGGAATTCTTCTGTCACAGCCTCCCTCCGCCCCTCCCGATACATTACATTTTATTATTCCTTTTTCTCACTTGTATTTTCAGTCTTCCCCCTCTATTGGCATTTTCCTTTTAGTATTTAATATGATAAACTCTCGTCATTTAAAAAAAAATTCCCTCAAAACCAAATCTCCTTCCTGCTACTACCTTTCTCCTCTTCAAAAAATGGAGTGGTTGAAAGAGTTCTCTATGCTTGCTTTCCATAATTTCTTTCTACTCATTCCCTAGTCTATGCAACCTGGTTTTCTTCCCCATGAAATGATTCTTATCAACGTCACCAGCTTCCATAGTGTCAAGTGCAGTGGACCCTTTTTAGACTATCTTATATCAGTCAGAGAGAACATTTGCCACTCTTGAATAATTCATTGCTTTTGAAACACTTCTTTCCTTGGTATCCATGACATTGATCTCTTGCATTTCTTCTAGCTTCTCTGCTCCTTCTCAGTCTTCATTATGAATCTACCCTTAACAGCCATGCAGATGGGGCAAAAGTACTAATGAAGGCCTCCATTCATATGCCTAAATGTTTTAATATTTTAAATTAAGCTGAAAAATTATTTTTTTTAAGTTTATTTATTTTGAGGGAGGGAGGAGAAGGGACAGAGAGAAAGAGACAGAGAATCCCAAGCAGGCTCCGTGCTGACAGTGCAGAGCCTGATGCAGGGCTTGAAATCACAAACCACAAGATCATGACCTGAGCTGAAACCAAGAGTCAGATGTTTAACCACCTGAGAGACCCAGATGCCCCTAAGCTGAAAAACTATTGTTCTACCTTCCTAACTTGGAAGACTGAGTTCAAATAAATATAGAATGCTTTGATCCTTTAGAGTTCCACACCATACCTTGACAGCATGAGCAGAACTACTGCCTGACCTGGAGCCAGCCCTCTCTCTTAGACCCACTTCTGTTTCTTTCTAGTACCAAAAGGGGCCTCATGCATATGCATGTGGACACCTCAGCCTGCACACTCAGTTTCTTTTCACATTGCACCCCACACACAGCACATAAAGAGTAGTGTATTAGCCTCTCCTCAGGCCTAAGTGTGTGCATACCAGGAAGATAGACCATATGAAGAGGACTATGCTAACCCTTAGTGCAAACTCAGTGCCATTTGGGAAAGGAATTCTTCAGTCTTGGGTATCCAGGGTATGGTCTAGGGAGTAATCTCCAGATAGGCATATTCCTTTGGCTCTACACATTCCTCATTCCATGAGGAGCAAGGGACTCTGTAAACATGGGGCCCAGTGCAGGAATCCAACTTGCCTTGGTCTGTGGGCAGGCATAAAAATCTTGGTGTTCTCCCAGTTTCTATTTTTGACTTTCTCATCTTCACACTTTACCAGTGCTTGGGTTATACCTTTTATTCTCTTGGCTTCAGAAGTTACTTTCTATCAACTGATGACTTATGTATCTACATCTCAAGCCCATATCTCTCTTCTAAATTTGAGACTCTACTCAGCAGTTACTGGACCACAACTATTACTCATAGTTTTCCGAAATTGAATTCATCATCTTTTCTATCTTCTATCCACTAAGTTTCCCAGATAAGAAACGGGCTCCATGCTTAACTTCTTTCTCTTTTTCATTCTCTAAGTCTAGATAATCACCAAGCCCTAGAAACTATATTTTCTAAATTTCTCTCCATTTCATCGGGTTTTCTCCATTTCCACTACCACTATACTAATTCAGGCCACCATGATCTTTATAGCAATAACCTCCTAAACCATCTTTATAAATAAATATCTAGTCAAGTCACTTTCCCATTTAACCCTATTAATCTGTATTGCTCTCAGCATGAAATTCAAATTCCTTAAGCTGTTGAATGAGCCTTGTTATTATCTTCTCTTTCTCATCTATTTCCACTGTCAGCTATATACTGAAATTTAAGTAATCCCTTGAACAAGTCATACCCTCTTGCCTCTGAGCTTTCCTACCAGCTGCTCCACCCCCACGTTCCTTTACTTGGCTAATATTTGTCATCACATTCTTATCTCTGATGCTACTTTCTTCAAGAAGTCTTCTTTTACTCCCTTAATATATATTCCTTTTATTTGACCTCATAGCACATATCACACTGTATTATAAATGATTCCTAAATCACTGTCACTCTCTCTAAACTGTAAGCTCTTTGAGAATATAGATTAGGTTTGTCTAGCTTAACTTTTTAAGTCTTAACATTGCAGTATCTTAAATTGGATGCCATGAGATCAGGTCTCATCATTTTTTTCTTCCATTTTCATTACTCCGATTATAACCCTAATCTCACTTTGGGGACCTCTTTTCAAACCTGAAATAATACTAGTGATCCAAAAGTGCTTTTCCAGAATGCAGTTCTGTAGATAAACATTTTTTTATCAACATTACAAATTAGTCATCCATCTATAACAACATACTAAACATTTATAAGAAGTCCACATATATTTTTAAGAAGCTTTTATCTGTAAGATTTACCTATGAAAGTAACCAGGCAATTAGTAGGAGACCACGTTGTTTTAGTGGCAGAATTTTAAAAAGATAAAATACACCGTCCAAAGCTGGAAACATTTAAAGGAGAAAAATTAAAATGACTTCTCCTGCTTTATGCACAAGGCTCTTTTACGGTTAATCTTTAGACACTGTATTGAAGTAAAATACTGATTTGTTGAAGTAGATATTAAAGGGAAAACTACAAAAATACTTCAATCAAGATAAAGCATGGAAAACTAACAATGGGTGTACATATCAGTACCATTGCCCATATGTCTAAACAAGGAAGGGATGGTGTAAAAATGATGAATTCCCCATTTCAAGAAACAAAACAACAAATATATTATTTTCCAAGTTTGTAAATAAACTACTTGTGGAAATAACTCCTGTTTTTAAATAGTCCTAAATTCCAGTCAGTTTATCAAACAATACAACTTTTAACAGTATTTTAATGGTGTCATCTTTGAATTCTCTAGGGTGACAAATGTCGACTCTATAATTTTTTTTTTTTCTAATGTAGCAGTTAAATCAACCAAATTAACCGTATATAACAATGAAGTGACAGATGTTATAATCAGATCACTCTCGCTTTTATGCTCTTTGTGGCTTGGTCACTGATGTCTAAAATATGCAAAACAAGCATAGTCTCTGACTTATTTTCACCTGGTATTTCTGCTTTTGCCTACAGTTGCTGAGCTCTAGACAAGTGGAAATTCTAATTGAGAATGAAAATAGGATAACACACTCAATCATACCTTTCTGGCTAGATGCATTTTCATGATGGCATTAAAACAAGTGCAAATGGCTTGTGAAATTCTTATTACTAATCCTTTTTGCAGGCTGAGAGTATTTGAGTCTTAGCAGAATTAAAGAGCACAAATGATCTAAAGAATATCATATTATAGAAAATGGAGACAATTAACTTTGTACATTTATATTTTAATCCAGTCACTAATTTTGTTGTATTTTGTTTGTTTGTTTTTTTACTTTTCTTGCCCTCCCCCTTTCAGGGGAAAAGCTCATGCGATTCAGCTACCCAGACATTCACTTTGATATGAACTTAACATATGAGAAAGAGGCTGAGCTAATGCAGTCTCATATGATGGACCAAGCCATCAACAATGCAATCACCTACCTTGGAGCTGAGGCCCTTCACCCACTGATGCAGCACCCGCCAAGCACAATCGCTGAGGTGGCCCCGGTTATAAGTTCAGCTTATTCTCAGGTCTATCATCCAAATAGGATAGAAAGACCCATTAGCAGGGAAACCTCCGATAGTCATGAAAACAACATGGATGGTCCTCTCTCTCTCATCAGACCAAAGAGTCGACCCCAGGAAAGAGAGGCCTCTCCCAGCAATAGCTGCCTGGATTCTACAGACTCAGAAAGCAGCCATGATGACCACCAGTCCTACCAAGGAAACCCTGCCTTAAATCCCAAGAGGAAACAAAGCCCAGCTTACATGAAGGAGGATGTCAAGGCTTTGGATACCACCAAGGCTCCTAAGGGCTCTCTGAAGGACATCTACAAGGTCTTCAATGGAGAAGGAGAACAGATTAGGGCCTTCAAGTGTGAGCACTGCCGAGTCCTTTTCCTAGACCATGTCATGTACACCATTCATATGGGTTGCCATGGCTACCGGGACCCACTGGAATGCAACATCTGTGGCTACAGAAGCCAGGACCGTTACGAGTTTTCATCACACATTGTTCGAGGGGAGCACACATTCCACTAGGCCTTTTCATTCCAAAGGGGACCCCTATGAAGTAACAAACTGCACATGAAGAAATACTGCACTTACAATCCCACCTTCCCTCAGATGTCGACATACCTTTTATTTTTGTTTGTTTAATATTATTACTGTCATTAATTCTTATTTTGTGGATGCAGTGTCATTTACTCTGCCTAATTACAATAAGGAAGAAACAGAAGAGAGAAGGGACAGGGGATATTGTTCTTGGTAACGTGGGAATTTAAGAGCGGTTCATTTCTGCCATGCATAAATATAAGGTATATCATGCTTTGGAAAAAAAATCACTTGATTCATATAGGTTCACCTAAGAGATTCTAATTTGCCACTGATGTTCAGGATTATGATTGAAGGCAAGGAAGTTTGGAGTTTTCTGGGTAGAACTTCCACAGTTTAAAGTGGTATAAGTAATTTTACTCTTCAAAGAAGAAACTGTTTCAAAATGTAAACTTTTTTTTTTTCCTCTAGAGATCATGGAACACAAACACATGTGTTAATTTCAGTGATAATCCTTGGATGAGTTGTTGTGGGTTCTATGTTTACTTCCCCAATGGAATTTATAATACGGTATGTTATACACTGTACCATATAGCAAAACTTGTAAACTACAGGTAGTTGAGGACACCTACAATACATCTGAGGTCCTGTGATCTTATTTTTCTAAACTTAAGCACTGTTTTCCATAGTTTTGATGACTGGTATTTTATAGACACCCTGGCAGCCTTACTTTTAACACCTTTAATGAGTAGTATTTTTATCTAGTTTTAAGAATAACATATGGTCTAAGAGTGGCTAAGAGGCAGTCAGTAGTTTCCAGAAAGGACCTCTGCTTTTCATAAATTTGTTTTGGAAGTCTTCTTTTAAAGTTGTAATGTGATGGCGGCATAGTGTACATAATTGTTTCTAAAAGTATGCTTACGATTGTCACTTTATCAGCATTTAATCAGTGTTAACCAGCCAGCAGAAACATATAATTAGGCTAACCGTAGGAGTAAAAAAACTACTCAGAAATCCCTTTTCTGGTATTTCTCTTTTCCCACTGATTTTTTCAAGCTGTGACCACCCAGTGTTCTATCCATAGTCCATCATCCTTTACTACTTGAGTAGAAGATCATGAAACTCTTTGCTATAGGTTTTTGCTCTCAAAATCTCGGAGCAATTACTAATTCGACCTGAATATGGTAACTTGAACCCCATAAGGTTATGGAACTAGGGCTATTTATTCTAGTATTTCTTGAATAATAACATTTACCACTTTTGGTGCAAGGAAAAGGGAACTTCTTTGTAACCTGCACATTAGACCACAGATAAAAAAAACAGCTTATTTTTTACACTTTTTGGGGTCTAGAATGTAACCTAACCTCCAAGCAAAAGTCACCATGTCCTGCACAGTTTTCCATCTCAAAAACATTTAACTACTTATAAGTCCTTGTCAGAAATGAATCTCAGTACCTTAGTAAAAAACAAAACAAAACAAAACAAAAAAACTCTTAATCCATACATATGTTATTTTTCATGTGCAAATTTTTTATTTCATTTATAAAAAGGTGCTCTGTTTTTTTATGTGCAGTCCAACAGCATTAGAGGGAAGGGAAAAATGAGATCAATTCAAGTCATTTTGGGGGGACATACCTGGATACAGAAATTGCTGCTTGTGTTGAGGGAGGACAGGCCTGACCATGGCTGGATTATCTGATAGCCATTTATGAGTACTGATTCTGTTAAGCAGTAACTGATAACTGCTCTTAAAAAAATCATTAAATAGGAGGCTGAAACTATGTTTTTAATGCAGAATGATGTGAGAACTAGCAAAATTAGAGACTTAAGGACAGAGAAGCACATCCGGCCCCAATACTGCTCTTGACTCATCTTCTCATTTATCATCTGCTTATTTAAACAGCTTCTGAGCACTAACACAGCTAGAGCTCGGCAAAGATGATTTTAACTCAGCTCTCCTTTACTCGTTCCTCTTATAATTATTTTTGGAGAAATGTCCAAACTAGTCCTTTAAATCTAAGAGAATGCACCAAAACAGAGACATGAAACGTTTTAAATAGAATACTGTTTTTTTTTCCCCTCCTGCATGCTTTGATACATTGTGAACACACAGTTTATTAAAAGGTAAAGTATGCTTTTGAGACTTCCTTACCTCCCCCTACACTAACCACTCAAAAAATTGGAATTTCGTATTTTTTTCCCCTTTTGGAGGAAGGTAAATAATGTAAGGTTACTGATTTTGTGTTTTACTGCAATTTAAGGAAATGTGGATGGCAGTGTGTTCATAACTTTGGCTGTGTGTGGATTTCTGCTGGCATCATCTATGAATTTTCTTCCTGTTCACTATTTGTTTTTTTCAGTGTATGAACAATCATGTGTCTACCTACCCTGGGATGAAGCTGAATTTTAGGTGGACCTAAAGAGTTGTGTAGTACCCCCATGAAGACAGTACTCCTTTTCTGATTTCATCTATTTGAGAATCTACTTTATCAAAGGGACAATATTTGTAAGAGTGTATTTGCTACAAGTGTATACTTGTATTTTCTTAGCTACATGATATGAGGAACAGAAAGAGATAAAGATGGCTCAGGGTGTGGCAGGGACAAATGAGGACGAGGTCAATTCAAATGTGCAGGTTAGAATTTTTGTGGGCATGGTGCTTTCTGGGAGACTCTAAATGGCTATATTTGCATGCTTCCTTCTTCACAAAAGGAAATATGCAAGTTGGTAGGGCCTAAAAATAAATATGAGGGTCAGACACCAAATAAATCAAATTTTACATAACAGTTATATGCCCAGTTTATTTAGGTGAGATTTCACATTAGAGTACTGGAGGGGCATAAAAATGGGTTAGCCTCTTTCTTCTGGTTTGGCAAAAATTCAGAAATTCATCACATTGCTTCGCCCTGATTTTGCCCAGAAATTTACCTCCAGCTCCTGTTGGAGGTAAATTTGCTGCCTCTCTCTAATAGTGGTCAATCACTTTTTTTTTTTTTTTTTTTTTTTTTTATTTTTGGGACAGAGAGAGACAGAGCATGAACGGGGGAGGGGCAGAGAGAGAGGGAGACACAGAATCGGAAGCAGGCTCCAGGCTCCGAGCCATCAGCCCAGAGCCTGACGCGGGGCTCGAACTCACGGACCGCGAGATCGTGACCTGGCTGAAGTCGGACGCTCAACCGACTGCGCCACCCAGGCGCCCCAGGTCAATCACTTTTAAAAAGCAATTCTAGCCTGGCTTTTTAGAATGGCGAAGATGACCAATAAGCAGATTGGAAGAGATTTCGAGTCATTAAAACATTCCGTTGAGAATTTCCTGGAGGGACAGAACGCGAGAGACCAGGATTTAGATTTGGATACAAAGTAGAAAATGGTTTTCCTCCATGCATACAAGCAATTGTACGTGTGTGTCAGTGCGTGCATGTGTGCGTACGGACATACACACTCCTTTGACGAAAAGTCATGAAAAGAAGCAATTAGAGTCACCACATGTCTTGCAAGAGCACTTAAAGAGTTAAAATTAGAGTTCATACCTGAGAAATTTAGTAAACTTACTTTACCAGATTGTATTAAGAAATATTAAAGAAGTTATTAGTATGTCTTTAGGACTAGTTCAACTATTAAACTAAAACCTTGGGCCTTTACAATCTACTTGCAGAATGAATCTAAACAAACAAGAAAAGGATTTTTAAGCTGATTTGGTATAACTTCCAAAACGAAGGAAACAAAAATAACTTTTGAATAGGAAGATACAAAAAAATGATTAATTTTTACGTGTTGGCAAATGGAAAAAGACAATATTTTAGTGAGCTTGATGTTTTGGTATATAGTTACCATGTCTCAACTCTACACCTCACAAAACTATGAAGTCTTTATGATATGTTGACATCAGTGAAGGCATTTAGATGAAAATATGTTTTAACTGATTTTCCAAATGTTATGTCATCCTATCTCCAAAATGATTCTGTAAAGTAGAAAAAGAACAGAAAAAGCTGCAAAAATACAAACAAAAAAAAACTGTATGCCCCTAGTTTCAAGAGAGAACTTAGATTATAAGAGGTACTGACTACATTTTTTTTTTTTTTTTTTTACTTTGAAATGTTCATTGTACAAGAAGAGATACATTACATTTGTGGTCCTCTTTAGTTATATTTTATATATTATTTTTAGTAAGTACTATCTGTATAAGATTATCCAAAAAAATTCCCCAAATGCAAAAGAAAAGAGTAGGGGTGAAATTAAAATTTGTATATATGAGAGTTATCTCAGAAATGTTTTTAAACCTCCAGTTTCTGCAAAATAATTAAAATATACAGTAACTGGTATCTTAAGATCCTGAGTTTAATGTATTAAATACTTATAAAATTTCTTGGTATTGGTGCCTTTTTAAAATGCATTGAGAGAGTGTTGGTTAGCTGTTGTAGCTCTACAAACACTTTTATTATGTATTTTTAAAAACCACTTAAATTTGAGTACTATATAATACATCTTCATGTTCTTAGGGCAAAACTGTTAGAGGAAGTTCCAATCAGAGAATTTCAGCTCATCTGTTTAAAGTAAAAGGAAACTTTGCAACCAGATTTTAATCTTATTAGTTTGATAGTATTTCTGAATACCATTACAAGATCATGTAGGTAAAATATGGCATAGAGGGAAATTTCAGCTGTGAATTGCATTATGGTATGTGGTTTTGTTTTGTTTTTAAGGAAGAATCCGTTCTCGTATCACACAGGCTTTATTAGTGGAATTTTGGTCAATAAAATACAGTATTGTTTTGAAATTTCATTTATAGACTAGTGTTGTCCTAGTCTGAGAATCGGTCTCCTAATCTATTAATGTTTTATGGAATAATGTAAAGAAGCAGGTAATTAATTCTCCTTGAACAAAACAAAACTGAATAGTCATATCACATTGCTATTCTCCAAAGCATAATCTCAAATGGTTTCCTGCCATGATTGTGTATTACTTGCAATGGATGTGTTAGGATATGACAGCTTTTAAAAAATAAATAAATAAAAATGAGCTGCTTGTTATACAAAGCAAATGTCATATGACCAAGAAGCTGTGATATGCTAGTGTTTCTTTTTATCATAGTGTATTGCTAGGCCAAATAATGACACCTTGAATATTTTTATTACATTTATTGCAGTAACCTAAAGTTTTGGGATTTCCATAAGGTTTTTATGTAACATTATATTTCTAGCTTTTTAGTTTTCTCTTGCTGTACTGTAAGTTTGTGGATATTTTTCACATGCACTCTTAGAAATAAGTTCCTAATTCTGTTTATGGGATTTTTCTCCCATAACATTGCATTTGTATATTTTCTGTATAAATTTGTTGTGAATTAACCTTTACCCCATACAGAGAGTGGTACGTGAATGACTAGTTTTCTAAGATGTCCTTTTTATTGTGAATAAGATATAAAATTTAGAGGCCCTCTGCTAAGCCACATAAAACACAACATATAACTTCATAAAGGTACAGATAAGCCAGTTTGCAGTTAATTGGGCCCTTCAAATTACCTCAAGTGACACACAGTAAGAAAAGCTTCTCAGACGGGTGGAGGTCACTGAATCCCCTACTATGCACTTATCAGGATTCTACTTAATTTACTGGAAGTGGATTTTTGAAAAATGAATACACTGTAACAAGGGAAGGACTCTGGGTTTTGTTTTTTGTTGTATTATTTTGTGTCTTTTTGTTAAGTAGTTCAATTTCTGAAACTGTGATAAAACATTTTGACTGTCAGGCACTCTCAGATTTTGAACATAAAATCACTTCCCCTTCTGTGTAACTAAGTTCTTTGTTACCTCTTCAATTTTGTTCTCCTCCCCCAACCACCCTTTTCTCCCCGTCCACATCCTTTCCATCACTGCCTCTGGACATCTCTGGCTCTCTTTCCCCCACTAGTTTGAAGATTAGGTCAACTCTTACTTCCGATTCATTGGTCTCTTAAGTCTTAACTTTTTGTGTGTGATTTTTTGTTGGCTGTATAATTTGCTGACATATTTTTATACTCAAGTGTAGTTTTATATTAAAAAGAGAAGTGGTTGGATTAAAAATAGTAAGGTATATAACCATTGTGCTACTTTCACTTTCAAATATTGGGTACCTAAAATAGGACGCCAGAGATCATGTCATCATAATATGGTATGTTTGCCTTCCTTTTCTGTTGGGTTTTGTGTTCTGATTTGGTTTTCCTCCTAAAATGTATGAGAGATTAAATAATTTTTTTTGCAAGAGTTTAGAAAGATGTTAAAAGTCTAAAGCAAAAAGTCTTAAAAATCTCCCAGTCGGGAGAAGATGCTTTAACATTACTATAATAATATTCCAGGTTTGGAGGGGGCTCTCCAGGCTTCATATTTGCTCTTAATACTTGGACCTTTTAGACCATGTGTTACAATTGCAATCTCCGAATGATTGCTTCTGCTATTTAGTTTAAAAGATATTTTTTCTTTTCTTTCTGTACAAGTGCAATACTTTCCTTGAAGTCTTAAAAACTATGGTTATTTTTTTTAACTGATCTATTCTTTCTTTAGTTAATGGCAAAAAAGAAATCCTTGAAGATCATGGCATGTTAGTTTAAAGGACACAACAAGCAAAGAAAAAAACACCATATAATAAAAAGATTAGAGGATGTGGAAGCCACTGGTTTATTCTCATGTATCTTTATTTAGGCTAAATTTCCATTAAAATTAGTAATCTTTTGCCTGAGAAATGTGTCCTCAAGTTGAAAAAGTTGCAATTCTTAAAGACTGAATTTTCTTCTTAGGCCCTTGTCCAATGTTTTAAATTAAGAACCTAATATTTTTTATTTCATTTTCCTTCTTTTGGAAATGAACTTTAAAATAAAAGCAAAGCACTTAGCTCAATTTTAAACACCTATCACCTATTGAAGACAATTTTTAAGAAATATTTGGAGCACTGTTTTCATACAAATTTAAGTAAGAAGTATTTTTCGTATCATACATATTTATATGTAGAATACTGGTTTTCTTTTTTTATACCTGTGTCCCTGTAGTAAAACTGCTGTAATGTAAATACATGTTTTGTTAAAAGATAACATTTCTTTGGCATTTCTTTTAAAGGCAGTTACTGCATTTGTACAGTATGTGTCTTGGCCATTTTAGATTTTTTTTTCTTTAACAATACCAAAGGTAATTAGACTACTTTAAAAACTAATTGCTTGACAGTTTCTAGGATATTTTGAGTTTTAGAAGCAAAAGAAAAAAAAATAGGTCAAACCAGTAAACCTCATTTTTTTTCAAACTAATAATTTGGGAAAATAAAAACTGTTTTGAAAAGAAATATATAAAAATATATATGTAAAATTAAAATTCCAGACTTGTATGTCAGGTTTGCTCAGTGTAATGTAGTTTTTTTAAAGTTCAAATACAATACCTCAGAAAATGAGGTTTACTATGGAAATACTGAAACAGTCTTTGCAGCTGTGTGACAAGTCAGCTCTGCTATATACCAATTTGGAGACCTCTGCTAAACAGTTTTATCACTGCAGACTAAAATGTGGGACTTGTATTTTGTTTTTAATGCACACACATACATGTTCTGTGCATGTATGTGGGTACTGTGTATACGTGTATGAGTGTTGTATATGCATGTGTGAGTGTGTGTCTGTATGTGTGTACAACTAAAGCTGCAGAAACTTTGTAATACTTTGTGAAAAGGATTATATTATAAAGGTTTGTACTGTCTGAGTGCACAGCTACTGGAATAAATTTAGGGAATCTCAGGAACAAGCATATAATTTGTCCAAGATTTATTTCTTCTCAGAAGTGTAAGTGCAGTTTTTAATTCTGTATATTATTTAATATTTTACCAATAAAATAAACTTCTGACATAAAGTGTTTGCTATAAAAACTTTCTGGTGAAAACTCTGTACACAAACATATCTTCCAAATACAGAAGATTAAACTGTTGAATACTATCAGGCTTATTTAAGTTATTGCTGTTGGGTCTATGTGTCACACTTCCTGACCCAGAGAGGGATACATTTGAGATCAGAAATTTCCATCTTTACTACGTTGTCCACCAGAGCAGGGAACAAAGTATTCCATGACTTGTTAATGATGGCATCTCTTTACTCCACAGTTTTCATATAGATCTCATTTTACCCTTAATCTAAGAGATTGGTATGTCAGAGCCTGTCCTCTATAGAAGAACCCTGAGGGCAGAAAGTTGTGACTTGCTCTAAGGTACACAGTTAGTGATCCAACAAATGGTCAACCATATTGGAATCTAGCATTCCATAGGAGTCAGACCAAGATTAAATAAGAATTAGGTCATAGACATTGTTCAATCACATTGGCAAAAATGTAGCTAGTTGTCTGTTCTGCTTTATGTTACACTATCACTATATGAATCATAAACTTCTCGGATTTTACAAACGCAGCTTATGTTTTACCATGAGAAGTTTGTTCTGTTACCGATGTCTTAGTGACCAGAAATGTAAAAGAGCACATATGACTGCAAACTCATTTTATTTACATTTAGCTGTTTGCTTATCCCCCAATTTCAAGCCTACTGTATGCTTATGACAATTTCAAGCCTACTGTAACATGTAAGATAGTTGTTAGAACTTTTCTTCACCAATAACTCTTTATAGATCTTCATGGCTATTGATCACATTTCCCAATAATTTCACATAGAATGAAAAGTACAAATGAAATTTTCCTTCCTTGATGGTCTTTTCATTCAAAATACCTAATTTATAGGGAAAAGGGTAACAAAATAGCAAGGCAAAAAAAAAAAAAAAAAAAGATGCACCTAACAAATAATTACTATTATTACATTTATGAAGAATTCCTTGAAAATCAACAAGAAATATTTATCAGATTCACCTGGCTTATAATACTGACAACAGCAAAATGAAAAAGACTTTAAAAAGATGCCATTTGTTTTTGATTTTTCTATTGCAGTAGGGTCTGAGAAATGATAAATAATTGAAATCTTGATATGACTTTTAGATATACCAATATGCTCAAGACAAAGGACCATCTTTAGGATGTGAGCAACTATACCTTTTGCTTTTAGGAGGTCTAAGATGCACCCATTAAACTTCCAGTAACATGTTTTATTAATAGCCCCACTAAAAGTTCCCATTATGATTTTAACTTTTCACTAGAAGTACCAATGAGGATAATATTGGGTGAAATTTAATTGTGCTGCTTTTCTTCCATTTGGCACAAAACTTGCTTCCTTAAAGTAGCCCAACAGGCAGATGGGATAAATTGACAAAGGAGATAAAGTATATATAATCCCATAGAAAAATGGGTAAATGTCAGGGTGGGGAGAGATCCTGGAAAATAAAAATAGTCTGAGAAAAAGAAAGATTAACCTTTTTTCTTCCCCTACTGATGTTCTATAATCCTAGAATGTCTTAGATCAGACCAACTGCTTCTAACCTGAAATTTTGTCAAGCACAGGCAAAGTCCCTCAAAATAGTAAAAGCAGATACTGCCCATATTGCTGTTGAGTTGTTTGTTCTAGAAACCCTTAAAAGAGCTGTATGAACCTGATCATCTGACTGATTGGAACATATGCAAAGAAACAAGATTTTTGAGTGCTTCAGGAAGAACCAAAGGTGTAAAGGAAGTACAGTAAGGGTGTTGATTGGACTCTACTGGACCTTAGGTAAGCCTATTAACTGAAAAGGCAGGAATCACTTGTCATTTTATCTCAATTGATGAAGAGTGGACTCAGAGTCCCTGTCTCCATTGGGAGTGCTTCATGAAATCCCTTGATGAGGAAGGAGAATATAACTAAGAAGACATGGGAATACAGTCCCTGTTATATCCATGCCCTGGGCCCACCACGTACTACTTCAGGTTTGGTGGATATAAAAGCTTAAAAGACTGGCCAACACAGCTTTTATAAATGATGGAGCTTCCAACTCTTAAAATCTCCCATTCAAAATTACAGATGGGGAACCTAGGGCATTTGGCTTTTAGAGCAGTAAACATGGATGTACATCTCGGAAATGGATTCTCCCAGGCCAGGCAGTGAGTGTCCTTTTTTTTTTTTTTTTTTTAATTTTTTTTTAACGTTTTTTATTTATTTTTGGGACAGAGAGAGACAGCATGAATGGGGGAGGGGCAGAGAGAGAGGGAGACACAGAATCGGAAACAGGCTCCAGGCTCCGAGCCATCAGCCCAGAGCCTGACGCGGGGCTCGAACTCACGGACCGCGAGATCGTGACCTGGCTGAAGTCGGACGCTTAACCGACTGCGCCACCCAGGCGCCCCGAGTGTCCTTTTTTTTCCCTATTTGTTTTACCTTAATTTCCTGGTGTTTCCACACACACCCCCCGCCATGTCTTGTAATTCATCTACATTTCTTTCTAGCTCCTTTCCCACACTTGTCCTCATCTGTGTCTATATCAACTTTTTTGTCATTCCCCTGTTCTCTGCATGACCTGCTGCACCATTTGCTATGTGTTCTTCATCCTGTCACAATTCTGATTAATCTGAAATATAGTCTCTTTCAATACAAGTAATTTAATGCAAACAGAATATATATGAGTTTAAATTATGACCTTTTCCACAAGTACTTTGCAAATTAGCACAATTGTTACGGGCTTTATCTAATTCACTCTCAATATTCTCATGGCAGTGTAGAGTATTTGATACTTTGTGTTACTGATAGGAAACAAGTTCAGATCAGTTGTGATTTTGTTCATAAACACCCCAAGTAAGTGAAAAAACTAAAACTAGACTTTAATTCCAGATATAACTAGCCTAGCATTTTATTTTCTAAAGAAGTTTATTCAGCATTTGGTAAGCCCCATTAACAAAGGAGAATAGCAAGTCTATAGTAGGAATGTTTGTGCCCCCTCAAAATTTATATGTTGAAATCTTAATGCCAATTTGATATTAGGAGGTCAGGCCTTTAGCTGGTGACTAGGTTATAAGGGTGGAGCGCTCATTAATGAGATGAATGTTCTTTTAAATGAGACCCACAGAGCTCCCTAGTTCCTTCCACCATGTGGGGACACAGAAAGAAGCCACCAGCTATGACCTGGGAAGAGGGCCTTCACCAGAATATGTCCTTGCTGGCACCTTGATCTTGGACTTCCAGCCTCCAGACCTGTGAGAAATAAATCTCTTATCTTTAAGCTACCACGTCTGTGGCATTTTGTTACAGCAGCCTGAAGGGACTAAGACAGCAAATATTACCAAGTAGGGAACAACAAAAATATTCTTTTAGCAGACATACCTTATAAGTAACGTTTTGTTCATTCTAATTTTTAAACAGAATGATCCCAAATGAATTCAAAGAATCAGTAAGGCTGAGAAATACAGCATTAAGTAGAAGGGCACCAATTACCTGGAATTAAAATTTTTCTGCAGGGGTGCCTGGATGGCTCAGTCGGTTGAGCACCTGACTTCAGCTCAGGTCGTGATCTCATCAGTTGATGAGTTCGAGCCCCGCATCGGGCTCTGTGCTAACAGCTCAGAGCCTGGAGCCTGCTTCAGATTCTATGTCTACCTCTCTCTCTGCCCCTCCCCTCCTCATGCTCTTTCTCTGTCTCAAAAATAAATAAACATTTTTAAAAAATAGTGGCAGTAATTAAAAAAAATTTTTCTGCAGGAAGTTTAAAAGTGGATAAATTAGGAGTACCTGGGTGGCTCAGTGGGTTGAGTATCCAACTTCGGCTCAGGTCATGATCTCACAGTTCATGTGTTTGAACCCCACATCGGGCTCTGTGCTGACAGCTCAGAGCCTAGAGCCTGCTCCGGAATCTTTGACTCCTTCTCTCTCTCTGACCCTCCCCCGCTCATGCTTTGTTTCTGTCTCTCAAAAAATAAATGTTAAAAAAAAATTTTTTTAATGGATAAATTATCCTAAATTGGTTTCCTAAAGACTCTTTTACTTAAGTGTGGGCTTTTAGTTATTTACCAAGTATCCTTCATAACTGATGGAATTCTTTACCCATTTCTAAAACTATCTGTACCCTCATACAAAATATTCATTTTCTTTCCTTATTGCAGAATGTAATTTCCTATATTTACACTTTGTTTTCTAATGTCTTCCTATGTAAAAACCTTGAATAATTCATCAAGAGTAATTTGAAGTTATCAATACTAGAAGCTCTGGCCATGATATACCAAGGGTTTGCAATGCTATCACTCTATTATATCCTCCAAAGTCAGTGAGCTGCCTAGATATTACGCTTATTCTGTGTAGTGCTAAAACCTATCCACTAACTTACTTTTTTACTGTTAATTCTATAGCATATGGGCATTTCCAAGATTCCCTCCCAGTCTCAACTCTATCTATTGTAAAGTGAGTGATATATTTATAATAAAATCCTACCTCATGTTGTCTGCCCTCAGGAATGAGACATGTACAGCCATTTGGAATTTCTTGGCTTTGACCTGACAAGTTTCTCCAGTCTTCAGCAATGGTTGCTGTACCATCATGTTCTCCTTCTCTTACTTCTACAATGTAAGTAAGTAACCTGATATTTTGGCCTTCCAACAGTCTATCCCTTGTCCCCCCAGCCCATCCCACCTCCCTTCACTGTTTTATTTATTTATTTCCATCAGATTGTAACATGAATATATACTAGTATCATTTGATAACACTCAAGGGAAAAATAAAAACTGGGACAGCAAATGACTCATGATTTTCCAAACTCTTAGCCAAACTACTTTGTAGTCATTCTAACAAATGGTACTTCGGCTAAACCATAACACTAATATATTGTCAAACCTAAAAGTATAAGCCCAGAGTCTTCTGCTTTCTTATTTAATGTTTTGACAAATCTGATTATAGCTAAGAATGTGATCGCTTGATCACATAATGAGCATGAGAAAAACTGCCTCAAGCATGGGTAAAGGGAGAATAGCACTTTTTTTGCAAGATCTCAAGTACCTTTGTTGGGTCTTTGAGATATGACGTGAGTTGTTGCCTAATTCTTATGAAATAAAGGTGAGCGAGCGCTATGGTGTTATATCTCCTTTGTTTTTAATAGAATCTTTTAAAGTGGACACATCTCTCTTTATAATATGCTGAAAAACATTCTCTGCCTTAATTATAAAAAAGTGGCCTTTAAAAAAATTATCTTCAGAGACCATTTTCAATATGGTATCTCTAAGCTTTAATAAAATGTTCATTTGTGCTATTGTATTTTGAATTCTTAATTTATCTTGGTTCATAGTTTCTAACCTATAGAAAATTTAACAGTGAAGAGTTTGGGTTAGTTACTACAGTTGGTTAGCTAGTACAGTTAGTTACTACAGTTACTAGTTATGTTATACTCCTGTATCTGACTCAGAAAACATGGCAAAATTATCGTCAATAGAAAGAAAAGAAAAGAAAAGAAAAGAAAAGAGAAACAAGCCTCCAGAAATGACCAAGATAATGAAGAATATGTGTTTTCTGTTATGATCATGTGGCTCATATTAATATCAGTAGGCCCTGCCAACTACATTTCTAATGTGTGTATAACTCATCTACAATTATTAGTCACCACATAGAAGTTTATAAGTAGCTTTGGGCAATTGCTGGTGTCCCATGGTAACCCAGCCCATCCAAGCATCATGTATCAGTAATGGCAATCTATCAGCCTGCTATTGGACAATTGTCACCTTTAATAATATACCAGGACAGTGTGAACATACAACCAGTATAATTTATTCGCTTGTTACATTTCAAATGTGTAGATACTCTGGTTTCTGTTTCTCTGCTATTTGTTCTTTAGTTCTCTGGAGGCTGAATTATAAATAATCCTTGTATTTCTCAGAAGCAAAGACTGTTTCCCACTTTTCTTATTTTTAAGTAAGACTTATTTTCACTCTTTTGAGACTGCGTAAATTACAAATGCAGTCGTCTAGGAAAAGAAAAGAGCTTTAGCTTCTTAATTTGTTTTGGTCTATGAGATCTGAATTTATCCCATTTGTCCAGCTATTATGGCATAACTCCATAATAAAACCAATTTGGAGAAACAAGGACAGCTACAGTGTTGACCATCTGAATGACAGTAAGAGTGAATGGCTTATCCCACCCCATTTATCACTATGTACAAAAGCAAGCCTGACTTATATGGAGTAACACTTAATTCATGATACAACAAGGCCTTTTGATATTTTACTGTAAGTAAAGGAAGCTTATGTTTTTATTTAAGTGTGAAAAATATTCTGGATTATTTTATTGAGTAATATTAAGAGCATTTAGAAAACAAAGAATGTACACACTTTTAAACTTATATTTAAACCTGATTCTGTCAAGGTGAAAGAAACAAATTGTTATCATTTAAAGATGGAAGGTTTTTAGTTGTTTTTGAGGACCCTGAAGAAATTCCTAAATTACTAATTTTAGTAATTGGTACTAAAAGAACAAGCTTGGAGCAACATGGTCACATTTTTATTCTAGGATTCTGGCCCAGTGAACATTATTTATTCTGGGATTCTTGGCAACATCATTTTGTGTCCTTAGAGTTTAGGGAAATGTCTACAGAATTAGCCTATAGGATGAGACTTTAAGAGGATAGAATATGCAGATGATTTAGTTTTATGGAAAGTTTGAGACCATAAGCTCTCTCCCTTTCCTTTCTGTGCTATCACTTTCTTTCTGTGTGATTGCTTCCTGTTACAGTATTCACTGGTAAAATCATCGATAAGGGATTAGAATGCCTACTGCATGCTGCCATGTTGCTATAGGGAGTTCATTTATTCAGTATTTCTAATGTGCCAGACTGGGTGTTTAGGACATACTATTAAATAAAACACAATCCCTATATTCAAGTAAATTACAGTGAGAAAGAAAACATTAGGAGTAAAACATGATAGTTATTAATAAAAATCTAAAAGTAAAATTCTATGGAGACAAATGGAAGAAGAACCTAATTTATCCCTGGAGTGAGAAAATGCATCCTGATAGAAGTGACATCTAAGCCGAGTCCAAAAGGATAAATGGAAGTAAAATTGAAGATGACAGAAGTGTGAGAAGGGAAAATGGAACATGTGTTCTAAGCAGAAGGGAGACATCTACCAAGTCCTAGAAGGGAAAGTAGAGAGAGAGGCAGACAGACACGAGGGAAAAGTGAAAAGAGAGTCAGAGACAATGAAAGAAAGAAAATAAATATGACTGGTTACCTTTAGGGGATTGCATATTTGATATGGCTAGAGCATAGGATAAGAAGAGGAATACAGCAAGAGATAAAACTGGAGATAAGTAAAGTCAGGTATTAGGGCTTTGTTTTTCTAACTCAAGGAATTTTATTTTTATACCAAGGGAAATAAGAACCAATAAAGACTCTATTGGGGTGTGACATAATTAGATCTACAAAATTGCTTGGGTTTCAATAGGAGATTAGATTGGATGGATGCCAGACTGGAAATAGAAGCTGCTGCAGTAAATTCTGGAAACAGATAATGGTGGCTTATGCTATGGGAATGGTCTGGAAATGAAGAGATGTGGTCAGATTCCAAAGATATATAAGAGGTAGAATATGTTAGACTGGTCATTGATTGTATGCACATAGTGAGGAAGAGGGACAAATTAAGGCTAATACTCTAGTTTCTGAGTTGGCAAAGCAGGTGCTTGGTGGTGCCATTTACTGACATCAAAATCATGGAGGGAGAAACAGATTTGAGGGGTAGAAAGAGGAGAAACACATCAAACAGGTTAAGTGTGAAATGCTAGTATGATACCCGAATGGAGAAGTCTGATAGGAAATTAAAGATACTGGGTTAATACCAGGAAAGAGATCTGAGCCTAAGTTTTATAAACTCCACTTGAATTTCATATAGTGTGTATTTATACACCATATGGTCACTGAAGCCACAGAGTAGATGAGATCATCTAGGGACAGAGAACAGTAAGAAAGCAAACATTAAAGTCAAACTCAAGGGGTTAAAATGTAAAGTATAAAAGAGTTCTATCAATAAATGTGTACAACAGTAGAAGGAATGAAACTTATATAAAAAGGACTATAAAGCAAAGATGTCACCAGGGGTTAAGACAGAGGTACAAATGGCCTGGGACTCATAGTGTAAGGTTTAGAAGCCAAGAAGAGACTCCTAGAAAAAGTGGTATTTAAGAAATATTTGGAAAATTTTGTTGAAAAGTTTTCAGGAAGATAAAATGTTAGGTTGAAATTACGTTACAGAGGACTTTTAAGGGAAATATATCTCAATTTTCACTTCCTCTGAATTTGAACATGTCTAAGAAAGAGAAACAAAGAGCAGAACCAGAGATCCTAAACCTGCACAAATGTAGGGCACTGCTTGGCCCGAGTGGGAGTCCCCATACACCTCAGCTGTGGAGGCTGGAACGGGACAGGGAGATGGGGGAAGTCTGGTCATGTGTCTTCCCTCATGAACATTTGAGTAGTTTGTTTTTCTTTGTTATCTATGTGGTGGACTAATATCTAAGATTATTATTTTAAGATCTGTGGCATATATAAATATTTTAAAAAGTAGGTATATGTTTATACTTATTTCAATGTGCTATGTATTATTATCTTATTTTGACATAGAGGTTATTGGAGCTCATCCCAGTTTGGAGAGACAGAAACTGAGGCCCTCATCCTGAGGCCTTTGGTGACTATACTTACAGAAGCCTCTTTTCTTGACAACTATTTAATCACATACTGGGGACTAGGGTTTCATCACAGTCAAATGATGTTCAAGGTCGTAATTAAGAGGCAGGGTATACAGTTGTAGAGCAGCCCTATATCCAGACAAAGCTTTTAGACAATTTCTTTTCCTTACACAGGCTTCTCTAGGACCACTTTTTAACCATAGATCAGGTAACCTGCATAGTTTATAGTAAAATTAACTAAGTTTTCCCATTTATTATCACATGGATCTTCAGTTGCCCACACAGATAAAAATTAACTGGGTACATAAATATATGATGCCCATGTAAATCTTTATTATTTTCACAGGCTACATAAGAATATTTGACAAATATAGGACACAGAAAGAATTTCAAATTATAAGTTGATCATTTAAAATCTGTAATCCTAAGAGAGAGCATCTTCTATATATCTTATAATAAAAGGTGTCAAAATATTTTAAATATGTATATATTGTAAGAATTAGTAAACATTTATTATAAATGACAACAATTTTACCTGAGATACAAAGATTATGAAAGGACTTCTAAGTAAAATTAAACCCACTCCTGAGTGTGATTATCATTATCTGTAGTAGTGCTATGCAATAGATATGTAATATGTGCTACAAATATAAGCTATGTATGTAATTTAAAGTTTTTCTCTTAGCCACGTTTAAAAAATTAAAGTGAAATGAATTTTAATAGATTTTATTTAATCTAGTACATTTAAAATATTATCATCTGAACATGTAAACATATGAAAACTTAATGACATGTCTTACCTTCTTTGTTTTTCATAAAGTCTTAGAGATCCAGTTTGTACTTTACATTTACAGTGCATCTCAGTTTGGACTAGCCACATATCCAAGGTCTCAATAGCAAATCTATGATCTATCCTAACAATTAAACTCTATACATATTCCTGTGTTATAATAATGTCCACAGCTACCTTTTAGTAAGTTCTTATGTAGCAGTTGCTGTGCTGATCTTGGTGCTTTTATTTCATTTTCAGAACAATCATATGATGTAGATGCCATTGTCAACCCTACTTTGTAGTTAGAGTAACATCAGACTTAAAAGGACTTAATGGCTTACCTAAATCTGTGTAGTCAACAAATGATGGGCCAGGGACTTAAACATGAAGATAAACAAAGTATACCAAAATGATATTTATATTTTATGTTTTTGGATCATTCTGT
Source organism: Neofelis nebulosa (assembly GCF_028018385.1). Classification (NCBI taxonomy): domain Eukaryota; kingdom Metazoa; phylum Chordata; class Mammalia; order Carnivora; family Felidae; genus Neofelis; species Neofelis nebulosa. The sequence continues at coordinate 24,025,855 of NC_080783.1, forward strand.
ATTTTTAATTTTTAGTGAAGATAGCCAGTTTAATTTTAGGGGAAGAAAATTCATGGTAAAGTGATTGAAGTAAATTGGTAGTTGGAAAAGTAAGAGACCACTGACCCATCTTGCTGTAGGTGAAGAGAATTTATAAGTAGCCAAGAAAAATAAGAGATGATTATATAGAGAGAATGATATTGAAGAAGTTGACCACAAGGAGGTACATCTTTGCCAAAAAAGCTAAAAATGAGGAGAGGTAGGAAAGATAGTAGTATATCCTAGACATGTTTTAAACAGATGATATGGAAGATAGTTCATCTGTGGTATAACACACAAAAAGTTGAACTTCTACTTTATTAAGTATGCTGAAAGAAAATAAGTTACAGAAATGTTAAAAAAAAAACTGGAGAATTGATTTTAGATAGGAACTTTCTAAAACATGAAGTTACTAGTTTGAGAACAAAGAGATTTGGCACAAGGTATGTTGTCTTAAGAACTAAGAGGAGTACTAGGCAAGTCTGATCTGGATAAAATCAAAGATGAACTCAAAGGTCAGTGCTACAGAGTTGGAGGTCCTGGAGAAATCATTAATAAAAAGATTCTACAGATTCTCTACCACTCACTATTGCAATAGCTTCTCACACTACCCACCATCGGGATTTGTCTGTTTTTTGTTTTTGTCAATTCCTTCAATATCACTGGCCTTGCAGTCTGCAGATTAAATACCTTTTTCCAAACACTAAGCTCTATTTTTCTCTACCATTCAAGATACTACTTCAAATCAATCTATTCCAGGAAGCCTTCCCAAACCACACATGGGAAATACAGCATCCTCCATGGAGGGAAACAACGGCATGGATAATTTATACAAATGTCTCATTCCATGGGTTAAGTAATGCCATACGGTAAATATATATCCTTGAGTCTGACTTGCTTTATGCAACCTCTTTCCCACCTCAACCTCCACATTCCTCTAATTCAAACCACATACTTTTCCTTATTGCTCAGGTTTGTACCCTTTTTCCTAAGCATTCTTCATCTGCCCTTCCTCTTTGACGTTTACCTATGAGTCTAATAAAAAAAAAAACAGAGAGAATATTAATATTCACAAATAGTTGGCAGGTGAGAAGGATTGATTTGGGCCAGGAAACGCTTTACTTCCATTCCTAGAAGAGGTTTTATTGTACTAAGTGATTGAAGGAGATATAATAGTGTTAAAAGAACATGAGCTTTGGGATCCACAGGTAAAGGAGACCTCAAGATTCATTTGTTTTGTATTATGACTTAAAATGTTCAATTTTTATGGCCTCAGTTTCTTCACCTAAAGTGATGACAAGAATACCTACATGGCAGAACTATTTATTCTTTTAATTAATGCTCTTGAATAAATAGCATGTACCATTCATATATTAAACACAAGTTGTAAAAATAACATTTTTCTGCTGTCAGGAGATATGTCACAGATTAAAGAGAAACAGAAACAAAATCAAATGTTAGTAAGAGTATATTTAAGTGGTATATTGGGAGTAAGTGTAGAGTACAGTGGGGCAGAAAAAAAAGTTACACATTGTACTTTGGAGGATGGAAAGGTCAGGAAAGTCAGCATAAATTAAGAAATTGGCACTTGAGCTATAGTGGAGAAAGGACAGGCTAGAAGAGGTATGTATTCCACGTGTTTGTTAATATCTTCATTTCTTCAGCAAATATTTGTGTCTAGCACATGGTGGTAGGTGTAGTGGTAGATAAAAAGAGAGATGGTCCCTTTCTAAGACATGCATGCTTCTCCTGACCTCACAGTGCCTAAGTCAATGTGGAAAAGAGACAACTATGATAACAAAGCACTCTTAACAGACCCTCACTTAACTGATTTGGCAAATTAACTAATATTTTCAATCGCCTTTGCTAAGCAAACCGATTAATATTCAGGACTCAGTGAAAGCTCACAGGCAGTTGGCTATGCTCCAGTAAGCCTACACACTTCTCTCATTGGTTGAGTTGCATCCTTGCCAAGAATTAGTTGTGTTTGTGCCCAAACTATTTATGACAGTTAACTTATTATTGTAACCACATAATATAATTAAACACTGCTTACATAATTCAGTGAGATAGAGTGTAAAATGAAAGAGTTGTTCCTTTCAAAATTAAGTTGAATATTTTAGAAAGACTCAGTAAAGAAGAATCAGTAAAAACTTTTCTATCAAAACTAGATATAGGATTGGGGCACCTTAGTAGCTCAAGTCAGTTTAGCATCCAACTTTGGCTTACGTCATGATCTCACCATTCCCAAGTTCGAGCTCCGCTGTGCTGACAGCTCAGAGCCTAGAACCTGTTTCAAATCTGTGTCTCCCTCTCTGTCTGTCCCTCCCCCACTCACACACTCTCTCTCTCTCTCAAAAATAAACATTTAAAACAAACAAACAAACACAACTAGGTATAGGATAGACTACCACGAAAATCTCAGAAGAAAGTCTTAATAATCCAGAGAATTCTACATTCAGGTTGGCTGGCAAACATCTAAGTTTTCATTTCACCTGAAGTTATAACTCCACTTTAAATACAATAAAACTTGGGGCTCCTGGGTGGCTCAGTCGGTTAAGCATCCGACTTCGGCTCAGGTCATGATCTTGCGGTTTGTGAGTTCGAGCTCTGTGTCAGGCTCTGTGCTGACAGCTCGGAGACTGGAGCCTGCTTCGGATTCTGTGTCTCCTTCTCTCTCTGCCCCTTCCCCACTTGTGCTCTCTATCAAAAATAAATAAATGTAAAAAAGAATTAATAAAATAAAACTAGAACTTACACATGGTAAAGAAAGACAAAGAACTTCCAGTCAATGGACCCATCTCCAAATTAAAAGCCATAGCCCTACATCAAAAAAAAAATCCAAAAACAAACAAACAAAACCCAAAACTGGTGAGTAATGGTGCATTTAAATGTATTAGGCTAAAATAAATGTTTAATATATGTAGATAACATTTTTATAGCTCTCCAATTAGAATCTAATTATTGACAGTCATACAGGATGAGAGCTTCTAGTAAAGAAATGTGATGCATGATATGGAAGGTACTGGGAACTTAGAAATCTACAGTGGGGAGACAGACATTATCAATCCTAGAGGATAGGAACTCTAAAGTAGGAATAAACCAGGCAAAGGAAGGGAGTAGGGAGAGGAGAGCATCTCATGCAGGCAAAACAGAGACAAAAACAAATAGGAGGACCTAAAAAAAGTGCAGTGTAGCTTATGGACCCCATAAGCATGAGAGTGGAGTTGGAAAGTAGTCTGGGCTGGTAGGCAGGACCAGATCCAGGTCTTGGAAAGCCTTATCAGTCTTATTAAATCTTTGTATCTAGAATTAAATAGGGGGATATATTATCAGATTTGCATTGAGGTAAAAGAACCAGTTGAGTGTGGAGAACGGGTTGGTGAGGAACTAAGTTGGAGGAAGGAGATAAGTTAATCTAAGTAAGAGACAATGGCAGCCTGCATTAAGGTAGTAGCTATGAATCTGGAGATATGTGGCAGATTTTAGAGACATTTATGAGGCATAAGCAATAAAAAATGTAACTGGTTGAAATAGAGGGGTCAAAAAAGAATGGGAGATGTTAAATATATATTATCATAGATTTCTGGCTTAAGAGATTGGGTAAATGGGTGGTGCCATTTACAGAAGTATGCAGCTTTAATGAGAAAAGTTTTGTTGAGGGAGGTGGGGGGATGATGAAGAGCCTTCTGGAAACACTGTGCTTATTATGTCACTTATAAGACCACCAGGTGGTCTTATATACATCTGTATACATCTGTATACAAATAGTATTTGGAACCAGAGCAGAGATAATCTCCCAAAGATGGTTAATAGAATATAAAGAACAGAAGGACAAAGAGAAAACTGCATAGGGAAGAGTCCTGGAGGCAGAATATTAAAGTATGGGCAGGAAAATTTTTAAAAAGTCAAAAATGTGATTTAATAAGGGAATAGCCCAAGAATTAGGAGGAGGGGGAGTGTTCAAAGTGCCCATTGTTGCGGAATGGAAAAATACCCAGTACATTTAGCAGTATAGTTTGTGGGTGGCCAGGATGAAAGGCACATTTGAGGGAGCATCTGGAGCCTAAAGCAGACTACAGTGGGATGAGGAGTAAGGCAGGGGGCGGGGGGGGGGGGTGGGGGGCATAGAGTGAAGAAAGAGATGACAATTATTTTGTTGTTTTAAGAGTCCACATGCAAGGTGAAGTACAGAAATTTAAAAAGCCTGAAGAAGCTAAAAAGGGCCACATTTGGAGTCCTCTGTATGCCGAACTAAAGGGAGTTGAATTTCATCCCATAGAAAATGCAGGGCGCATAGTAAAGTCTACATAATAGAAACTAGCACACTTTGGCAATAGTGTGGAGGATGGGATTAGTGTGGTGCAAGAGAATTGGTAAAGGCAGCTGGTTAACACAAAGCTTTAGACCATGAAGTAGCAGTATACAGAAGTGCCACGAGCAGTTTGCTACTAAAAATCTAGTACTCAGATTTGCACCAGACTTAAAAAATAAATTGGAACTGATCCAAGTAAAAACCCCTTTAATGATGTTACTCTTTCTTTCAGTTTAATGTGCTCGCTCTTGGCGAGGGAAAGAAAAGGGTGGAGTTACAGCCTCAACTTCTAGAATTGTACTTAACATTGACTGCCTGAGGGAATGAATCCCACATGTGAACATCACCCATCCTGCTTTTTGATGACAGGAAAAAAGGTTGAGGACCCCCAAGTTAGAGAAAATTTCAACAGGGAGCAGAGATGACTAGATCCTAATTAGACATTATTAGCAGGGATGGTAAAGAGAGAAAGGATTGTTGGAGTGAAGTTACAGAATTGGAAACAACATGCTTTAGAAACTGATTGGATGTGAGAAGTGAGACATTATCCCCAAAGAAGCAATACTCTTTAGTGAGTGCTTTTAGTATAGGAGCAACTCTGAAAAGAACACATGTAACATACATCATCCCATTTTGTCTTCTCAACAGCCTTGTAAAGTATGTATTTTTATCCTTGTTTTATAGATAATAAAACTGAAGTTTAGAGAGTTTAGGCAACTTTTCCAAGGTCATCAGGATCTTAAGTCGCATGGGTGAGGTTCAAACCCAGCTTTACCTAATTCACAGTTGTTGCTATTTGTCATTACTGTAAATACAGCATCTAAAATCTAGAATGAGTCTCACATTAGGTATTTGGTTGTATGGTGGTAAATATGAGATAAGAAGCAGGTTTAGAGGCAAAAAGGTAAGTTTAATTTTAAGCATACTCTGCTTTAAAAAGCCTGGAGAATATCCCTGGTGAAGATGTCTAATGGATAGTTACATTATATAAGTCTAGAATTTACGGGAGATGTCTGAGAAGAGATAAAGATTTGTGAGGCATTAGCATTTAAATTGTTAAAGTCATGGGAATGGATGAGATTTCCCAGGGAGACTGCAACATGAGAAGAGAATCAAGTGGAGAGCTAAGAAACACTAAAATTAAAAAGGAGGTCAGAGAGAAGTATCAGTGAAGGGACAGAGAAGGAATGTTAATACAACTTAGAAGGGAGTAGTAGAGGTGATATCACACAGAAGCAGGAGAGAGTTGCATGAGAAGGGAGTGATCAAATATTATCAAATGCTATGGAATGCTCAAGGAACAGGACTGAAAAAAGTCCACTAGATTGAGAGGATTGTGAATGAGAAATACAAGTTAAAACAGCATGAGATTTAACTTTAAATTATAACACCCAGTATGGTCTATATTCTGCAAATATACAGCTGTGGTAAAGAAAAGTGTCAATCTTATGAAGGTCAGCTGCCAATGCATTTGAAAAACCAGCATTCTCATTTTAGAGATTTTTCTATGGAAAAATAAGAAATGAGGACATTCAATGCAGCATTGTGTATGAGAGCAGCCATATCACAGTTGTTTACTAGCTCTGTGATCTGGGGAAGCTTCTTAAACATTCTGTGCCTCAGTTTCTTTATCCATAAAATAGTAAAAGGATTATTACCATTATCAGTAAGGTTTTTGCAGCCGAATTGGATTTTACAAGAATTAAGTAAGTGCTATAAAGTATTTATATTGTTTGCTAAATCAATACAGACAAAAGTAACCAAAATATTCAATGGTAATAAGATGTATTTAAAAAGTTATATATCCATGCCTTCTGATAACTACATAATTTTTCATGGTTACAAGTTAACTATTTAACATTATGGAAATATATCAATGGATTATTAGAAAAAAATTACTAACCAAATGACTAAAATGATTTCATTTATAAATAATGTGTACATATGTATTGATATGAATGACAATTTTTAGAAAATTATGTATCAAAATGTTTATGTGGGGTGGTTAGATTATTAATACATTTTACTTTTTAATTTTTACACACTTATAAATTTGTGTATATAAACATTATTTTAATAAGAAAAAAACAAAAGCATCCTGGACTGTCCCCCTCAAACTAAATAAATAAAATTAAAAAAAAAAAAAAAAAAGCATCCTGGAGGTCAGGAGATAGAATAGCAAGTAGTAATTATTCTTTGGCAAAACTTGTCTGTGAAAGGAAGTTGAGTTAGGGCCAAGTAGCTAGAGCGTATTTATAACCAATGGAGAATCAGCATGTGTAAATTGCTTTATAGAGTCCTGCCACCTGGGAGGTTTCCTATAAATAAAGGCTGTTATCATCATCATCATTAAAATTTCTTCAGGTCTCAAGCTTTCAGTACCAGTACAACTCTGAGTAGCCAAGGGCAAAAGATAATAGCAGAAAAATTTTAAGTAGGGAGCATTTTAGAAAGAGAACTCTCTTGGTGGAGCCTTCTGGACATTGTTCCCAGTGGTGAAGGGAGTGTCCACAGCTAATTATCTATAGGGATTGCCTTAGGATGAGAGAAGATAAGACTCAAGGTGCTAGACAATCTGTAAAGTAGCCAAGATAACTAAGAATACATTGTTTTAAGATCTTCCCTCTGACCTGTCATCTATACAGACTTGTTTTAGTATCTAACCATTTGGACTACAGATGTTCTGCTTTCTCTCTTGAGTCGTATAGATTATAAAAACTCCAACACATTTATAGATTGTTTCTATCCTGCAATGCTTTATCCTGTGCTAATCATCTTATTCAATAAATTGTACATGAGCAATTAATGGCATTAATGCATGAGCAGCATAAGCCCAGCATAATTAAAATCATTTCAATTAGCCATTAAAATAATTGCAAAGGCCTATTTAAAAAAAATGGAAACAACTCATTTCATTTTGAAGTTCTAGTTTCTTAGTTTTATGATGGACCAAGATACTAAAAGTAATAGCAAATAAAATCCCAGGAAATGTACCACTTGGCTCTTATCCAACAACACCAAGAACAAAACTAAGTGATCTTAGAACTTTGTCAGTTTTAATAATTTTAAAAACTACTTCTGAACCAGTTAGATCATCAGATTAGAACAGTATGAAAAGAGAAGCCCCTATAATTATAATCTGTTTTACAAAAAGGAATTGAAGTGAAATGAAAACAGAGTTTTAAAAAGAAATTCAGAGTATACTGTGCATATGCTTCAGAATAAAGATAAATATACCATTTAAAGAGGAATTAAGTTCAGATGTCATTTTCTTCAAGTTTTGAGTCAGTGGCCTAGCCGGTCAGCCATTGTCTTAAAATTTTAGACTTCGATAACAGACCTGCTCGGGTCACCTAAACTTCTGTATATTTTAAGTCTTCACACTGGAAAGAAACACAGCCATGCTATCTAAACAGACAAGTCTAACAATTTCAAAGTTCAGGTAGACGGGTAACACAAAAGAGGCACTTATCACTACATTAGTGGTTCGCCACAACTCCATAGCTAAGCCCCTGGCTTCCCTATCCCCCTCCTTCAGCCCTGCCGCCCCATCCTAGTCTATGGACAAACAAGCTCTCCCATCTACTTCTTATCAAGATGGAAACAAGGCCAGACCTGCTCTTCTAGATAAAATGCTTTGGCTTCTAACTGCCTGGCTGCTTATCTTTCATCTTGCAGTGTTAACCATAACCCCTTTCCTGACCTGCTCTACTTCTTGTTTTCAGATGAGCAGTAAGGACTGGGGGGAAAAACATGCTTAAATGGACAAGTTCACGCTCTTACATCCCTCCCCTTTTCCTTTTCAAGTCTCTTCAAACCTCTTCATGTTCAAATTGTCTTTTAAAATCATCAAAAATCACATTGCATGCACATTTATTTCTAAGTCTCTCTTTTTCAACTTTTACTCTGCTGACTCTATTAAATGACATATATATATATATATATATATATATATATATATATATATATATATGTATGTATTTTTTACAAAAGTAAACTTTCCTGCTGATTTCTAGGGGGAAGGAGTTTTGGTTTTCTGAGGAAGAATAGAGTTCCCTCCCTGCCTTCCTCTCCTTTTTTCCCACATTTACCTGCCCAAGTCCTAATAAGCTGAATCATCTTCTTGGCTAAGCTGTTTGATTTGGCTTACCTGAATTCTTGAGTTTTCATCCAAACAAAGCATTGCACTTTCCTGCTCTTTCCTCAACAGGTAAAAAGTTAATGCAATATAGACCTCGAGTAGTCAGCCAATGTTTGAGCAAGCTCGGTATGTGATGTTAACTGTGGCACTACCCCTTCTTGAACCCTTATTCCTCATACATGAAGAAGATGAAACATAAGCTAGACACCTTCTGTTCATGAGAGTTCTAGGAAACTTAATATTCTCTCATACTCTGAAGCAACTATGAAGTTGCACTGCAGGAGATTCTACAGGCCCTAGTGTTGTAAACACCATGTTCTGGTTATGACACCTTTACCCCACACACAGTCACGTACCTGAACCTGCACGTCCTTGAAAATATGGAGGCTTTCCAAAAAGAACTTGCACTCTTTGGAAGAAAATCATTCTACAAACACAGTGTGCTGTTTTTTGTTGTTTTTTTTTTAATTTTTACTTTTTAGGCTTTAAATTTTTTTTTTAATGTTTATTTATTTTTGAGAGACAGAGAGAGGAAGAGTGTGAGCAGGGGAGGGGCAGAGAGACAAGGAGACACAGAATCTGAAGCAGGATCCAGGCCAGATCTGAGCTGTCAGCACAGAGCCCAATGAGGGGCTTGAACTCATGAGCTGTGAGATCATGACCTGAGCTGAAGTCGGATGCTCTACCAACTGAGCAACCCAGGCTCCCCTAAGTTTTACTTTTTAGCCTTTAAAAATAAACCTACATAATCCATCAGAAAATTGTATCATTAGGTGCCCTGCTCTGATTCAGGTTGTCCATTTTATTTTCTTAGCTTTTATAAGATTAAATCTGAATTATACTGTGTCTTTTCATTTTTCATTTTATTCCTGCCAATTAGGAATCTATTTTATCCTTTGAAGTGGGTTGTTTAACTATGTTGGTATTATTACTATTGGGGAAATTGTATCACTGAACTCAATTTTTAAATACATATTGTAATGCTTATTACTATGTATAAGGTGTTTTGTTAGGTGCTAATTGGAAACAGATAAATACCTGCCTCTAGAGAATTTTATGCCAGAATAATCAACATTGATATTTTCCCGAACTATGGTACTTTCATAATATTAATAATTCTATTCAAGATACCACAGTCTTGAAAACCAGCAGAAGATACATTTCCTAGTTCATGTCTCTCTGTATCCACAAACAAGGCTCTAAGATTTCTTTTATTTTCAAAATAATTGATCTTCAAATATTATTTTCCTTTACAGGAGAATCAAACTTATTAGAAAATGTTCTATGTGTTATCTCTTCTACAAAATATCATAAGGAAGGAAACTTCTAAAGTTTGTTTTGGTTATGATAAATGTTACTTTCCCATGACTTTCAATTAGGGCTGGGAAATATAAAGAGTAATTGGGCATTTAATGAAGTTGAACTTAACTACATTTATTGAACTCTTCATTGAAGAAAGGGGAACTTTATTAACCTGTCATTTCTGCAAATTCTCCTTTAGTTACCTATAGTCACAGGAATTTGTCCTCTTCACTACAGAACACTAGTCCAACTGGTCTACTTGTCTTAGAGACTTCAGAGAATTTTCATTAGATCTTATTTTTTATTGTGTTTTTTATTATAGTATGTATATTCTTGTATGGCTATAGGACAAAGGACAAGTTTGTTTGTTTCAAGTTTATTTATTTGAAGTTTGTTTGTTTGTTTCAGAGAAAGAGAGAGAACGAGCAGAAAGGGGAGGAGCAGAGAGAGATGGAGAGAGACAGAATCCCAAGCAGGCTCTGCATTGTCAGCACAGATCTTGACACAGGGCTCAAACCCACGAACCCGTGAGATCATGACCTGAGCTGAAATCAAGAGTCAGACACTTAACCAGCTGAGCCACCCAGGTGCTCTAACAAGGGACAAGTTTAAATAAAATAAAATTATTCATGTCAGATGACTGGGTGTCTTTGAGTTCACTGAGAACTCTAAAAGTACAGCTTAAATAGAGTAGTAGGGCTGGGAAACAAAGCCTGTGATAGTCCTGGATATCACAGCCTTTCTACAAAGTCTTTAAATAAATGTTACTTAAAATCCCCTACTACTGAGAAAATACTTTCTGAGAAAACCAATCAGTTTCGTGAGTATAATAAGAGTTCAAAAAGTAGCTATCTGGAGCAAGTTAGAAGAGAGTTAGAGGGAAACAAAGCTAGAAAGGAAAACTTCTGGATGGGGTGTGATTGGGAGTAAATTTGCTTTAGAAATATAAATCCAATGGGGCACCTGGATAGCTCAATCAGTTAAGCATCTGACTTCAGCTCAGGTCATGATCTTGTGGTTCACTTCATGAGTTCAAGCCCTGCGTCTGGCTCTGTGCTGTCAGCACAGAGCCTACTTCAGATCCTCTATCTCCCTCTTTCTCTGTCCTCCCCTGCTCTCTCTCTCAAAATAAATAAACATATAAAAGAAAGAGAAACATAAATATGAGAAAATAGTTTGGGCAGCAAGAGTCTGGAAATGGGATAGTCAGTTGGGCTTTCAGTCAGCCAAGTGTGGGCGTGAGAAAATGAGCATATGAACTAACAATGAGAATAGAGAAGAGAAAACATACATAAGAGGCATTTTGAATGAAAAAAAAAATGGCTAGGGTATAGTGATTCATTGGAGAAGGGAAAGTAAGACAGAGCTAAGTCAAAGATGAAGATCTGAGCAACAGAGAGAAGAATGGTGGGAGGGACATATTGAAGCTGGGAAGGGAAGGGAAGGGAAGTAGGGAATGTCAGAGAAGTGCAGAAAGTTCAGAGCTTGAAGAAATGGGATTTCCAAATATACTTGTCTATTTATTGGCAGAACTGCAGGCCTGGAACTCAAAGGAGAAGCTGGGGCTAGTGGTTCTTCTTTTTTATGAAGAGGTTTAGCAAAAAAGGGTCTATGAAAATCATGAGAATGTTTCCAGAATTCACTAAGTCCAGTCATGCTTGGAGAGAAAAGCTCATGTCAATAGCATTACCTACAGGAATAGGCACAGTAGGGAATTTAAAAAGGAAGGGGAAGGGGCACCTGGGTGGCTCAGTTGGTTAAGCGGCCGACTTCGGCTCAGGTCATGGTCTCACGGTCCGTGGGTTCGAGCCCCGCATCAGGCTCTGTGCTGAAAGCTCAGAGCCTGGAGCCTGTTTCGGATTCTGTGTCTCCCTCTCTCTGACCCTCCCCCATTCATGCTCTGTCTCTCTCTGTCTCAAAAATAAATAAATGTTAAAAAAAAAAAAAAAGGAAGGGGAAGAACAACAAAGTTGGAGGGCTAACACTTCCTGATTTCAAGACTTATTAGAAAGCTACAGTAATGAAGACATAAAGATGTTGGTATAATAATAGACAAATAACCCAGTGGAATGAATTAAAGAAACCCAAACACATACAGACAAATGACTTTTGACACAGCTTCGAGGGCAATTCAGTGGTGGAAGGATAGTCTTTTTGACAAACGGTGCTAGAACTACTGGACCCCCAAATGCCATAAAATGAAAATTGATTAATATTTCATATTATATATAATAATTACTTAAAAATGGATCACAAGCCTTAATGTAAGACTTAAAACTAAAACTTTTAAAATAAAATGTAAAATTTTTGTGACCTTAGGCAAGGCAGATTTCTTAGATATGACAACAAAAATATTAAAAAAAATTGATCAATTGGATTTTGTCAAAATTTAAAACTATTTTAAACTATTAAAAAGAAAGCCACAGGCTGGGTGAAACATATTTGAAAACCTGAAAATATCTACTAAAGAATCTGTATCCAGAATATGTAAAGAATCTCAAACGCAACATAAAAAAATCAAAATTAAAAAAAAAATGGCAGAAGGATGGAAAAGACACTTCGCCAAAGAAAACATACCGATTGCAAACACATGACAAAAAATGTTTACTATCATTAGGTATTTGATAAATACAAATTAAAGCCACAATGAGATACTATTACACATGTATTAGAATAACTAAAATTAAAATATAGAGCATACCAAGTGTTAGGGAGGATTTGGAAGAGCTAACACTCTCATATACTACAGGTGGGAATGTAAGGTGTACAGGTCTCTGGAGATCAGTTTACCAGTTTTTTAAAAAGCTAAATATACTATCATGTGATTTTTGCATCCCACTCTAAGAGATTTATCCCATAGAAATGAAAGCATATATTGAGAAGAAAAGCTGTACATAAATGTTCATAGAAGCTTTATGTGTAATAACCAAAAATCAGAAATAATTCAAATGTCTACCAAAGACTAGATAGAATTGAAATGAGTAGATAAATTCTAGTGTATTTATACAACAAATTTAAACTTGACAATAAGGAATGAACTACTGATACACGCAACAGCAATTCAAAGTCATTATGAAGACTGAAAAAAGCCAGCCCAAAAAAGAATGGTGTATCATTCTCTTTATAAAAATTCTAGAAAATGAAAACTAATCTATTGTGGCAGAAACCAGATTAGTGGTTGCTTGGGGATGAAGTTGGGCAGGGCATGGGGGCGGTTAGAGAGGGAGGAGAGAGTGATTCCAAAGGGTCATGAAGAAGTGGTTGGGCTGATGGTTTCCTATCTTGATTGTAGTGATTGTTTCATGGGTGTATAAGAATATCAAAACATCAAGCTGTACACTTTAAATATGTTCTGTTTATTGTATGTCAATTACCTCTCAATAAAGCTAAGGAAGATGAATAAGCTCATTAAGTCATCATTACATAGAAGCCTTAAAACAGAAGGAAAAAAAATAAAAATACAAAAGAAAAAAAAGAAAAGGAAGCTCCTGAAAGTTGTAGGGAGAGACTAAGCATGAAGCCAGTGTTTCAAGGAGGGAGCAGTTAATATGGCACTGAGATAGCCAGAAGGAAGCCTGTCCAATGTGTCTGGCAAACAGAAAACCACTGAGCCTCTGTGAAAGGGTAGTGGGGCAGCCAGAATGTCAGAAGCCACAGGGAGACTGTGTGAAACAAAGGTGAGGCAGCACATAGAATCCACTTGTTTCAAAAGCTTGGCAATGAGAATGAGAAAAATAAGATGGTAGCTAGAGGGGACAGCAGAACAAACTAAAAGTTTTTCTAGTGAAGTTTGAAGGCAAAAAAAAAAAAAAAGAAAGAAAGAAATGAAGAAGAAACTGAAGACTCTAGAGATGAAGGTAAAACATGTAGAAACAAGTTTCTTGAGGAATTTGGAAGTGATGGGATCTAAGGCCCAGGTGCCAGAATGAGCCTTGGAAAAGGAGACATCTGTAATTGTTCATTCCTGACAGTCTCCCCAAAGCATGGGCTACAGAGCACCTAAGTGGATTATTTCAAACTCTGAGAAAAAGAATTATTTTGTCAGATTTCTTAGAAAACCTGGATGACTAGACATTCTGACATTTCCTAAAACTCTTGATAAAAGAAGACATCATATTAATCATCACCTCTGACCCCCAAATTGTGACCTTTCCAGGCTGTAATCTGCTGACCACAGCCCATAGGTCGTTGTCCCAAATGACATAATAGTACTTCTGCTTCATTCATCTCAGTGTCTTGCTTCAGAAAGATTACTCTGAGTCAGATGTTTAAGAAGGAACAAAGGTCAGAAGAAGAGTCAGGAGTAAGCTGTGGGTTTGTGTGTACAAGATAATGGGGAAATCTCCATGGAGAAAAAAACCCAACTGTAACTGGAATGCTGGAACGCATTGCCAAGGTTTACAGAAAAGTAGAAAGGATATGAGGTTTAGAACTAGACAGACTTGGTCTCAATCCCAGGCTCTTCCTCCTATATATGCAACGATACGTGGGATAAATGTTTCTGCTTCCATTTAGTGTCTGTTACTTCATGTATATAGTGGGTATATGGTTTAGTTCACATGCTTGTTCAAATAATAACCTGATGGATTTAAACATATAGTAGAAAATAGGCAAACAATATAGGGCAGCTATGTTCCCTACATTATTATATAGTAAGTGTTCTCAACTCATAAAAAATACCCTTAGCTGTCTTATTTGCATCATTTGTTTACCATGGTCAGTTAATGCCTGTTGGCATTTAAGTGATTAATTTAGCAGTCTTCACTGTACAGCAGGCAGACTGTCTAAAGGTCAAATAACACAACAGCATGCAAGGATGAAGTCAAAATGCAAACAACTGGTCTTTCTCCACATCTACCATGTTGCTTCTCTTGGTACATACTGGGACTTAATGCGACCATTCTCTCCCTCTTACCACAAGTGAAGGCCTGCAATGAGGAGATAGTAACTTTGAGAGGTCTCATGAGACCCTAGAAAATTAATCCCCATGGAGGAGAGAATCCCTGAAGATCTTGATATTTTGTGAGTCCATGAAATATGGCCCATGTTTCAGCAGATGCTCAAACTGTTGAATTTCTGAGTATAGATCCTTATCCAGAAGTGAAGCAAAGTAACTTTTCACTGCGATGAAAGGAACATCTCTTTAAAGCAAATTAATTCTTTTTTTTTTTTTTTTCAACGTTTTTTATTTATTTTTGGGACAGAGAGAGACAAAGCATGAACGGGGCAGGGGCAGAGAGAGAGGGAGACACAGAATCGGAAACAGGCTCCAGGCTCCGAGCCATCAGCCCAGAGCCTGACGCGGGGCTCGAACTCACGGACCGCGAGATCGTGACCTGGCTGAAGTCGGACACTTAACCGACTGCGCCACCCAGGCGCCCCGCAAATTAATTCTTTAAATGAGTAACACATAGTATCTTGAGTCTATTCTAATTACAGGGTCAGTCTCACTGCTGAATATGGCTTTTTGATAGAATTAAACTGTGTCTTTTTAGAACAACTTGTACTGTATTTCAGGCATTCTCTGTCTGGCAATGTAAAATATCTAGAATTTGTGGACTGTACGTATTCTCTGTTTATCAAGGCAAAATATTTTTTTTGGCAGGGGGCGGGGGGCGCCTGGGTGGCTCAGTCATTTGGGCGTCCGACTTCAGCTCAGGTCATGATCTCACAGTCCGTGAGTTCGAGCCCCGCGTGGGGCTCCGTGCTGACTGCTCAGAGCCTGGAACTTGCTTCAGATTCTGTGTCTCCCTCTCTCTCTGCCCCTCCCCAACTCATGCTCTGTCTCAAAAATAAATAAAATAAAAAAGAAATTTTTGTTCGATAAGTGCTTAGAATGAATGCATACACTCAGTAATCAATCTTTACTGGAAATGCAAATATGTGGTACTAACACATCTTGGTAACCTTAACCGTTGGTGTTTGAGGGCAAGTCAGCTTGTCTCCAGTTTTAAGGTACAATCAAAAATTAGTTCAAGCACAAAAATGGAATATGGTCTTAGTGATCAGGATCCATTTGCTAAAATTAGCACACCCCTTGCCCATCTGATCCTGCTGATGCCAGTTCACTGCATACTGAGTCCTATGACTTAAGAGCTATAAAGGGTCTGGCAGGAGCTTTTCCCTGCTTTATATCATGGCTGGAATTAGGTGATAACCCAATCCTGGGCTTTGGTTTGGCTCTAAGTACTATTAAATTAAGTCATATTACTGCTAGAAGATATGCCGCATTTTTTTTTTTTTCAGTTTTTCTCAGTCTCTGGAAATCACATGATCAGGCAGAATATCATTGAGGCAAATGTTTTATTTGAGTTAAAAGAAAGAACATCTACATGAGTCAAAACCTACAAAAACTGTCCAAACTTGAGCTGAGCTAATTGTTTAAAGTTAACATTACAAAGTAAGTAAAGTGACTTTGACACATGTTTAATGATACACATTATTGTGCTACATGGTAATTAGGCATAAATGGTAAGCAATTAATATATATGGCTGAAATTACTAGATGTTTTGCATAGCCAAGTTCAAATCGATCTTTTTTCTTCTTTGTTAATTTCCTATTTTCTATAAACGTGATTGACAGCTTCTCTTGACACCTTGCCTTAGGAACCTTAGAATATAATAGTGCCGTTTTCAAAATGCAATGTAAATCAATCATCCATCAAGAGTTTGCACTGCTCAACCAACATACACAGAGTGGCATAGATGCCAATGATAAAATTTTAAAGAGGTGCTGAAGAGCATCGCCTCTGCATTTATGCTCCATCCTCTGCGGCTCTGTGGCCTGGGTGGCTGAAGTGTGTGTATGCCAATAAATTAGGCCCTTCACTCTGACTTTTGCTCAAGCATAAGAGGGAGTGCTGGAGAGTGGGGGGCTTTGGATCTCTCAAGGCCCCAGTCCCATGGATTTCAAAGATTTCAGATCTGTCCAGCTGCTTCTTCACAAGCAACTTTTCTGTCTCCAAATTCCGATAACTCCTCGTTCTCCACTGCCTCTGCAAGCCTAAGGCTTGTGCAGGCCCTGCTCTCACACTGGTGTACCACACTGCCCATCGTTTCCTTCCACCCAGTTCATAAAAGGGACAACATGCTGTTCTCAAACTTTCCTAATTTGAATGTGCTGTTTCCTGTTTGGACTCTGACTGATTCAAAAGGTAGGATTTTACCTGTAAGCATTAATTTTGTCGTGCCTAACACAAAACAAGATTCTCATAACAGCCCAGTATTTGACTTAACTTCTGTTGTATTTTATCAGTCTTGGCATGTGGAATATAGTAGGTACTGAATATCTACTTGTTGATGGATTAAATGAATCTATGTAATGTAGACTATTTCCTAAATTACAGTTTCTAACCTCAGTATTATTCCATTAAGACAATTAATGATCAAACTGAATACTGTATACAGAGTCATGTAATGAAAAATTATTTTGCCATGGTTGCTGAAAGAGCAAAGAACAAGCAACAAGCTCTAGTTAGCAGTCATCTTTGTGAATTTAGAAACAATGCATACATTGTACTAAAACCTTGTTTTCTAAGTTGAGGTTCTTATACTTTTTAAATTGACAAAGTTTTCCCTTTTCCCTTACAGCCTTAGATTGATGTAATTGTTTGGATCACCGAGGTAACTTTTTCCTTGGACAAAACATATGCTTAGTGAATTCTGTTAAACAACTGATTATTGGGTGCCCAGCATAAGATCATTTGAGGAGTTGTGTGGAGAACAGATTGGACAGGGGAGATTGGAGGCAAGAAGATTAGTTAGGAATCTATTGCGGTAGTCTAAGACAAGCTAAATATTTACTGAGCTTTGTTATGGCTTTGCTTTGGCCATTTCAGTCCTGCTTAGTTTTGGGGTGGGGCTTATGGAGCAAAGCTGGTATTTGAGTTGTTCTGGCAAATTCCTCTGAGTTACAGTGTTTACTTTTCTTTTTTTGTATTACCTTTCCTTTTCTTTCCTTGGTCAACCAATTGAAAAAGACAAAGCTACCTTCCAGAAACTTCAAGTTCCTTACAACCTAGTTGGGAAACAAAACATTAGCCCAGGAAAAGTAAGAATACAATTATTAAAGCAGCAGAAGAGCTCTCAGAGTGTGGCTTGGAATTAATATCCAAATGAATGGAACAACAACAAATGCCAGAACTTCATGAAACTAAGAGGTGACTGTGGGCTGGGTATCTTGGGAAATTTTCATGAAGATTTTGGCCTTGACTGATAGGCAGAGAGCTAGAAAGAGAAAGGAAGATATTCACAAAAAGAGAAATTCTAAAAAAAGGCAGAGTTGCAAGAAAAGTCTTACTTTTCTTATTTTTTTATCCCTCTCCTCTTCAAAGTACAGATCTGTCTGAGTTATGAGTAGCATGGGGAAGTACTATCTCTGAATGGGGGAGGCTTTCCACTTCCTTTTTTCCCATTCCTCAAGGCTTAGCCAGGCCTGAAATGCTTGTTCAACATGTTGAGTTACTACAGGTTTTCAAGTCTGGCCTAAGTTCATGCTAAAGACCACTTAAACTTCTAACAAGAACTAAAACATATTTTAATTCTAAACCTCATAGGGATGCTATTTCTTTCTGGAATGTTGTATAAATGGGAGAGATCTCAATATTCTTTAAATTAGTCTAAAATCACGAGGAAAAATGAAAATGCCTCACACTGAAGGAGAGTTGAAGAAGTTATCCTTTATTGAGTGCATATCAGTTACAAGTATGGGTTTGAAAGGTTTAAACATATGAGTAGATTCATTTATTCCTTGTGATAACTTTATGAGGTAGTACTACAAAATCATCCCAATTCTGTAGACAGACAACTATGGCAAAGAGAGCTAAAGTAACGTGTTTCATGCCCCACAACTGGAAAATGCTGGAACTAGTAATCAAACTGAAGTCATCTGACTCCCCAGCTTTTGCCACGAAATGCCTTGAAAAGTTATGTAACTGAGCTGGTTCTTTGTCTATAAAATCTGAGAGGCTGAATTAGATAATCTTGACATTTGCCTTCATGTTAAAAATTAAGTATTGGATTCACATCCTCAATTCCTACTCTTCTCACATGACTCAAGTTTGAAACTCTCTGTCCTCACTTCCAAAGGAATTAATTCTCCCTTCATAGAAATTGTGACATTAATTGTTCTGAATGACTTAAAGATCAGATTCCATGTCAATGATGAGCAACTCCTAATTCAGTTTTATAATCTTCCTGACTTTTCCATGTAATAGAGGACCTATTTTCAAGATGCAGTTAGAAAATTGTCCTGTGTTATGAAAAATCTCAACATGTTAAGTAATTAAGAAGTGGCTCCAGTTTTTTTCTACTGACATTAAATAGGTAATCTAAGTGGAGTGAGTATACTTCTCACAAAAGACCAAATGAAGCTATACTGAATGTTGAATTTTTTTAAATGGCTTATAAATTTTTCCTGAATTGCTCTAAATGAAAAAGAAAATCATTCTCCCTTGAGAAACTCATGACCAATGCTTGTAGGACACATGCATATTCCACATGTTCCCAGCTGCTTTTGTATCTGAAGGACACTGGGCACCATGACAAGAAAAGAAGAGAGGGAAGCCATGATTTAGCAGCAGAAGGAGACCCTGCTTATTCACCAGGAGTTCTTGGTCTCAATTTTGACTAGAAGAATATCAAACCACCTCTAAGTCCCATTATTATCTACAACCTCCTGGAAAAGAGTGTGCTGCAGCTGCCATTGGAGCAGCCTCTTGACTATCCCCAGTGCAAAAAAAAGAGCATGGTGATGAGCACAAAATTCCTACCACTTCCTCCATCACAAATTTAATGAAGTTTACTTTCAGAGCCTGTCTCTTAAGAAAAACATAGTATTAATAACCGAAATGTCACAGGGACAAAGCTTTACATTCCCGGGTCAGAAGGATGTGTTTAATTGCAAACCCCCTGAAGAAAGTAGCACAGGGATAGTAGCACAGCTCACAGAAAAGTATAAAGGAGAGAGGGAGGGACAGAAAGTTTTTTAGTTGAGATCCCAGAAGAGGATAGAATTGAGGATGAGATCTAAAGACAAATTTTGTGTACTTAGTTGTTTTTGTTTACTGAACTAAAAAGATTCAATGCATTTAGTATTTTCAGTCTTAAATAACAAAAGGAACCACTGATTAAATCTGCAAGAAGCCTAGGGATTATTCTTCACTGCATTGTCCAAGTTCCCCACAATAAATATGAAGCATCTAAATTTAGAAAAAGGTCCCAATATGCTGTCTCTTATGATACACAATAAATCATAGGAAAATAGTCTATCGGAAAGAAAACTTGAGATGGGGGTGAGTATTTGGGGGATAGGAGGTCTAATTCCGGGATTCAGCCCCTCATTTCGTCCTAGCAACCATGTTGACAACATAATCTGGCAACACAAGCAAGCAACCTACAAAAATTCTAAACTATTTCCATCACCTTTATACTTCTACGTGTATGGCTTAGCCTTTAGTATTTAAAGGCAGTTCTTTTACATTGTATTAGTTGTATTAGTTTTACATTGTATTAGTTCTGAAACACATATTTTTGCCCTCCTCCCCCACCTCCAGTTTAGTTAAATATCAGTCTGGGCATAAGCTCTTTAACACCGGATGATGCCTGTGGTCCTGCAGGGAGAAATGCTGCTTGCAGTTGTATTTTGGAAAATGGCAGGGTATTTCTGCCAGTGTGAAAAACTGAGTCATTCAATAGTTTGTGCGGGAGGCTTCTAGGTGGTGCACGAGCATTTGGCAACAAGTTTTGACTTTGCTAAAAGGCCAAGAAGCAAGGTACGAATACATTGGTGAAATGTAAATTCGTGCTAAATGTTCACACAAGGATAGTAGTCACTTTTTTAATTTTTTTTTTCTTTTTTTTTTGAGAGAGAGACGGAGCATGTGAGCATGAGCGGGGGGAGGGGCAGAGAGGGAGACACAGGATCTGAAGCAGTCTCCAGGCTCTGAACTGTCAGCACAGGGCCTGATGCAGGGCTCAAACCCACGTACTATAAGATCATGACCTGAGCTGAAGTCGGACACTTAACTGCACCCAGGCACCCCAATCACATCTTTAATAAAGAAACGGGAAAGGAGCAAAGAAACACGTAAGTTGATTTTATTAAATGTAGGCACTGGAGGAGAGAATTCAAGTTCCAAAACAATTCATTAAAGAGGCTGGATTTAGTTCTCATTTATTTGTGTTCTAAGTATTTTAAATTGCAGCCAGAAGAACAGCAACCTTTAAGGAGTTAAATCCAAAATAAAAATATATCTGCGCCCATCATGCACATTTGGTCTTTTAGCTAATGTTACATGATGACTATCTTCCTGTTCATGCATTAGCATACACTACGATTCCACTGTGGTCTTTTCTCCAGAAGTTTACTTTCTAGGGATAAATATAAATAGATGTCATATTTGCTTATTTGGCATTTTGTGTTCTCTTTCCAAAGACATGACATGTATTTCTAGTTTTCTAAATTGCTAATAGTTTCATCTTGGCTAAATTTCTGCATTTTAATCCCAAATCAGACCCAAATGGATAATTGAAGAAGAATTTCCAGTTCAGTGGTAGCAACTTGTTTGGAGTAAATCACTGGAAAGTCCATTATGTTTCCTCAGCTAAGATTGGAAAGAGTCAGAATCTAACATACCACTTGTCTCAGTAGGAACACAAAGAAATTCAGTTAAGCGTCCCATGGATTCAGACAAATACATGTCAAAGGAGTCTAAGGGCAATTCCAGATTGTTCTACAGAGAAGATAGGTCTACCCTAATCTTGAAGTTAGTTTTAGTCAATGTACATGATGTGGGACTGACATGAATCAACCTTTTCTAAATCTTGAATGATGAGGAAAATGAACAAGTTGGGTAGAGCGCAAACAGAAAATGAACAGAAAATACAAAGCATGTACAAGCATGTTTTAGACTGGTATCAGTTAATAAATATGAGCTTTAAGGGATGAGGGGACATATTTGCAGACAATCTGTGAACCAAGTGGAACAAGAGGTATGTTATAAGCGTACAATAAGCTGCACAGAATTAGCATTTTTGTGTTAACAGAAAAAAAAAGCAGAATTGCTTGATTTCCTGCGACTTTTCAGTTCTCTCTCATCTCTAGAGTGATTATCTATCCACCCCAGAATTCTGTATACTAAGGGTGTAGTGTGGGCTTTCTGCTCTGCAGAGTCCCGTACTGGGCTTTCTTCTTGACATGATATTTTGACTCACTATGTGAATTCTGACTAATTGCTAGTACCTCCAGGCCACTGGTTTCCCCCAGCAGCATCATAAAAGCTTACTTGCAAAAATGTTCATGTATGAAAATTTGTGTGAAAGACCCACTGAAAGATAGTTCTAAAGTGTAAGAATTCTCTATGTTAAGAAATGCATTTAGAGGTTTCAGTTTTCACATGGACTTAAAGTGTCTTCGTGCCCGGGCCCGCCCCCCCCTCTTCCAGCCTTTGTTCCCTCCTCTTCTTCCTGGGGGTTAAATTTATGATAATTATATGTAGCGTTGCATTCAGAATTTGAATAGATTTCTGCAGACTCTCCACTGGTTCCTACAGGATCAGCTCACTCTCACATTAACACTATGATGTTTTCACTGATCTGTTTGGTGATTCCAGATTTATTACCCTAATTATGAGCTAATGAGCGCTGAATTTTACAAGGAAATTTGCATTTACTTGCTTAAGTAGGACAAATTATCAGCTTATCCAAGATAAAACATCTCTTGTATTTTGAGACCCTTTAACTCACCAAAAGAGATGCTTATCCTCTAGCCAAGTTAAATCAGTTTCAGAGAAAGGCACTGACTGCTATCTTGAAAACAATTAACTCTACTGCAATTTTAAGGTTTGCTTGGCAAGGCCCAAAAGTCTTTGGAATCCTTTTCAATTAGTGTTCTTTTTTAGTCACTTCTTTTTCTTTTCTTTTTTTTTTTTTTTTTTTTTTTAACGCTTATTTATTTTTGAGAGACAGAGAGACAGAGCACAAACAGGGGAGGGGCCGGGAGAGAAAGGGAGACAGAATCTGAAGCAGGCTCCAGGCTCTGAGCTGTCAGCACAGAGCCTGATGCGGGGCTCAAACTCACAAACCAGGACATCATGAGCTGAGCTGAAGTCCACTGAGCCACCCAGGCGCCCTCTCTTTTAGTCACCTCTACACCTGCACCCACTATTTCCAAAACAGAAGAAAGCAAAGGAAGCTATTGACAAGTCTCCTTCCAACCAAAACAGGAGTCTGGGAATGGTTTAACATAAAGAGAAGACAGCACAAATGCAGACCTTTCACATTAGATAAGATGCTTTCTTCTCTTAACAGAGTACAAATTACCACATTTCAATTAGTTCTTTTGGAGCCAGAAAAGGTACAGGTGCACATTTTACTTTCATTTCTCTGTCCTGTGTATTCTCTCCAACAGAAAAGCAACTTCGGGAATTCTTTTGGAGTTAGAGGATTATCACATTAATAAGGAACTTAAAGGCCTTATTTTAACATTTACTTCTTTTTTTTCAAGGGTAACCTTTCTAATATTAATCATCATGTTGAGGATTCTGTGAGAAATGATACAAAATATAATAGAAGAGGACCATCATGGTGTTCCTTAGAGATTAACTAGAAAAGGTGAGTAAGCAAATTAGTCAACTAAATTAACTAGTTGTTTTAGAAGACATGAGATCTTTAGTGCCATCGCGTTGTGCCTCATTAGATCCATTAGTTGCTTGACATTGTCATTATTCTACCCACTTCTTTCTGTGCAGTTTCACCGTGTCAGCTTTGATTTCCCCTGTACTTTTTTTTTTTTTTTCCAGCTCAAAGCTATTATATCACCTTCCAGGAGCATTGATTTTTAGTCAGGTGTCACAAATTTCCCACTCATCATTTCCTCACAAGCGTAAAACTGACTGTTGCTGTTCCTGCTGCACCCTTTCATTATTTCAGAATTATCACTTATTCTTATTGGCCAGTTCTGGCATCTTCCTTTCCTCTGAAACTCAATGTTTAATTTTTAAATGTTTTAATTGACAAACACTGAAATAATTTCCCATCAGAGTGCTTTGGCAAAATAAACCATTTAAGAAGACAAGGACGAGGTAAATGATACAAGCATGTGTTTTTAAAACAGTCAGACATTGGTAGAACATCTATTATTTTGTCTGGTATTGTAATAAATGATATTGGAGGACTGACGAAAATATAAGGTATCACACTACCCCTTACACTTCAAGTACTTAAAATCTTGCTGTGGATAATAATTTTGAAAGGTGGTTTAGAACTCAACTGTAAGGTTCACTGTCTTTATGCTTAGCTTAGTTTTAACTCACCTGGGTTACTTTAAAAATTGAGGAAAATTCAGTAACTCAGTAACTGGTTAAGGGGGGTTTGTTTGTTTAACATCTTAAGTAACAATAATTTTTTGATCTTAAACAATGAATTGATGCTTTAGTAACAGAAATAACAAGTTTTGCCATTGAAATTTTACTATAACTCTCACTAGGGGGGCTTATATACCTATATGCAAAATATAGCATATCTCTTAAAAATTGGTAAGATACACTATGCCTCACCAGTTTTTTTAAGGTTTATTTATTTATTTTTAGTCATCTCACTCAACATGGGGCTCAAACTCATGGCCCCAACATCAAGAGTCACATGCTCTTCCCACTGAGCCAGCCAGGGGACTCAGCCTCACCAATTTTTGAGGTTAAAACATATATATATATTTTTTAATGAACAAGCCATTTTTTTTCCTCTACAGAAATAAAGACTGAGAGGAGCTATAGCAAAAATTCCTACGAAAGAACTCTTTTACAATAGCATCCATCTTAACTGGCATAATGATCATTGCTTTATAAAAGATAGTATAAAATCACAGGACACAGCCATTTAGAAGTTGTGGCATACACAGGCAATATTTCTAAGGACAGAGGAGATATTACAAATATAGCCACCTTATTTTGTCAAATGCTATACACCTCCAGATTGGAAGTGATAAAAATGGTGATTTTAGGGAAGAAGAGCAGGGTAGGAGTCAGGAGCAATTTGTATTATAATCCATTGCAATTCAAATTATTTTAAAGCTTCTTTTTGATATAGTATGGTAAAGAATACTTTTGAAAGCAGATAATATGTACAAAAATACCATAAGAGAAAATGTTATTTCTCCAAAACATCAGTGAGGGGTTAGATTACAAATGCTGGCCAAACCAACCCAAAGGATTATGAAACTGCACTATCTTCACTTGCCAAGCCACCTATCTCTCTTTTTAAGATAATTTCTTCTTTTCAGGGTCATCTCCAACTTTTGGTTGAAGTCCATCCTGCTTCTACTTCTGAAAGGCAGCAAGTTTTCCTGGAAAGAACATCAAGGTGATAGGGTTGTAGTCTGAATACAAATTCTATATTACTCTCCTTGGGCGGGTAGTAAGCTCATTTTCTACAGTAAAATGTGAATAATGCTAAAGGCCAAATTACCCATATTCTAGGAATGTTGTTAAAATAAAACAGGGTAATGGATTTGAAAGTACACTGAGGGAAAACATTTCATCTAAATGCCAAGTGATATTCTATTCTCTCCATAATTTGTGAACTTCTGCTTCTCTGCATTTCTAAATCGTGAATTATATGCTTACATATGGTATATTTAAGCTCAATTAAACTTGAAAGCACTATGAGAAATATCACTGAAAAGATAATAAGATGCATTATAGTAAGGAAAAACTTAAAGGACTTTCCATCCAACTGCTAAGCATTAATAATGCTTGATCAGGTTTTTCAGAAATTTTCTACAGAGCCATTTTCCTGTTTCAGATGCCATTTGTAGTTTTGAGTATTCTCAGTTTAGGGTTTTATTTTTGACAGAATTATATTGGTTGCATAAATATGCCTTGAGATTCTCAACACAATATATCATTTGATGTTACTAGAAATATAATAACTACAGAGTTTCCTTACATTTTTTCCCACTGATTCTAACACAGAATGTAGAATACTTTGGTAAACACCTATTCCTCTGCAGCCTTCCTTTCAGGGAATTTCCTGCTTACACACTCATTACCGTAGTATTTATTCTGTTATAAAAAAAATGGGCAATATATAAAAACTGCTCCACAAAGAGTAAAACACCATCACATACTTAATTTTTTCTCTTTTCCTTTTTTTTGTAACTTTACTTAGCAATCTAAGAAATTCTAATTCAGTTTATTACTGAAGACAAAATAAAATGTAATATTAGGTAGAAATTGATTTTTTTTCAGGTGCAATACCTGACAATGTTGGGCTCACGTTTAATTTGAAAAACAGCAAACATTTCTTACTCACTTAACACAACTTGAAATTGCTGTCTTATCTAATCGCAGGTGCTCCATAAACAGACCCCACAAAAAGGGCTAAAAAAGAGTGGAATTAACACACTAGCATTTCTCATCTGCGGTAACTATCTTCAATCTTAATGCAAAAACATCTCAGAGAAAATGCATTTTCGCGTTTTCAACTTGAGGCACCTTTGGGAATGTGCATAGTGACCTACACACCTATGCACTTAATATTTGTGGACTGAAAATTCCTTTATAATTAGTGAGTCTTCCAATCAAGATGTCTTAAGATAAAGACCTAGCTTTTCCAGTTATTACAGAAATATGGGTCTTGCTTAAGATTATCTTGCATCTATACTAATATTGCTCAAGATTCCTAATCGTCTACAAAACTTGCTCATCACCCCATGGAAATAGGATTAGATTAAAATTGCAGTAATGTTTCAGAACTGTAGCAAATGATTCAAAATCCTAGCTTTTCAGGAATTTATCCAAGGGATACAGGAGTACTGATGCATAGGGGCACTTGTACCCCAATGTTTATAGCAGCACTCTCAACAATCGCCAAATTATGGAAAGAGCCTAAATGTCCATCAACTGATGAATGGATAAAGAAATTGTGGTTTATATACACAATGGAATACTACGTGGCAATGAGAAAGAATGAAATATGGCCTTTTGTAGCAACGTGGATGGAACTGGAGAGTGTGATGCTAAGTGAAATAAGCCATACAGAGAAAGACAGATACCATATGGTTTCACTCTTATGTGGATCCTGAGAAACGTAACAGAAACCCATGGGGGAGGGGAAGGGAAAAAAAAAAAAAAAAGAGGTTAGAGTGGGAGAGAGCCAAAGCATAAGAGACTGTTAAAAACTGAGAACAAACTGAGGGTTGATGGGGGGGTGGGAGGGAGGGCAGGGTGGGTGATGGGTATTGAGGAGGGCACCTTTTGGGATGAGCACTGGGTGTTGTAAGGAAACCAATTTGACAGTAAATTTCATATATTAAAATAAATAAATAAATAAATAAATAAATAAATAAATTTAAAAAAAAAAAAAAATCCTAGCTTTTCTGTCCGAATCTTTCTTCTAAAATCTAACCATGTATGTCTGGAACTTTCTAGTTATAACAGTATAAGATTCTTCCTTTGCTAGATCCTTTTTTTTCTTTTTTGTTGTAAAATCACTATCTAGATATCCACCTATATAGCTTAGTGTTAAACTTGTCCAAAAAAAAACCCCAAATTCCTAATTTTTTCTTAAAACTGCCATTCCCATGCAGCCGCCATTTCACACTGGGTTTTGTCCTGAATCATTCCTTCCTTCAATAAGTGGATGAATATTATATATAATACGCAGTATTTCTTTAAAAAAAAAAGAAGATATAAACTGGAATATCTACACGGAATTAAATATACAGGAAGACATATATAAAGCCCCTTGCATGGTTCCCAACACTGAAGATGCTGTATAATTGTTAATCATTCTTCTGCACTCTCCCTGCTCATCCCTATTAACATTTTTAATAATAATAGACATTTCAAGAAATTGAAGTTCTTCTGGCATCAGAAAAAAATAGGACATATTCCATATAATTATTTTGCATGTCATATTTTACTTATTTAAAATCAGAATAAAATCCATTTCCAAATATGTAGGGGAGAAAAGGAAAAAGAGGGGAAGAACACTTCATTTAGTTAACTGTAGACAAAGCCAGCCTTTGACCCTTAGCAGCTGTCTTTCCTAGTCCTAGAATATTCAGAGATGTCAGGCTCCAGCAAATTCCATTCCCTAATAATGTCAGAGTTATTGTATTTACCCTATTTTGTTATTTTATGCTGATTGTGGTTTTAGTTACTGTTTATTGGTTCACCATTAATATTCAAGATCCTCTTCTCTGGAGGTATGTTCATCTCAATGCTACTTACTGGTTTCCATTGCCAGAATCATATAATTCTTCTCTGAAAATCCCTCAAGTGCCTGAATTGGGTTTTTGAGGTCATCTATGAATATTCCCATTGTCATACTTAGCTATTGTTCCATTTCTCCCTGTTTTTCCTACTTGCTTCTCCATGACTTGGCTATAAACCTTTAACCATGTTCTCATCTACATGCATTTCTAAACTTTCTTCAATACTCAGATAAAAATCTACTTTATTCATAGAGCCTTTCTCATTTTAGTAAAGGCAAATGGATCCCTCGGGCCATTTTCAAAGATAACATTGTACATTTGGTTCCAACTTAACCAATGCACTCTTTTCCCTAGCTTAAAAGGAGTTGAGATATGTTACATACAAACGTGTGAATATGACCATGTTTTGAGTTTTATCAGACTATCTCAGACTTCCCTATAACACATACCGTAGGCTTCTCCCCATAGCTCAAATGCATGAATATGAGCAACATTTCAACCTATTTTATGTGAGTCATAAATATAACCTATGTTGACCTATGACCAGGTGCATAGGTCCACAGTTGAGATGGCCAACACTAACCTTCTATTTGTCGCAGCTCTCTCGTCACCACCTCCACTAATTTGGTCTCCTATCTTTCTAACAGAGGGGTACAGATTACCAAATGTATAGGAATAGGATACTCGGCATTATTGTATGTACTCTATTTTGTTATCCTGTGTTGTTTTAGGTGCATTTCTCTTCTGGGTTCTGATTATCTTTGGCAAGTAGGGCAGTGAAAATACAATCTTTGGGAGAATTGTGTTTTACGTTTTTTGTTTTTTGTTTTTTTGTATCCTTTTAGCCTCTTAGTTGTTATTTCTGTACTAGGCAGTAGCGTTATATCTTGTAGTGTTTGGTTTGCTTTTTTCATAGCCTTCTTAATCTTCAGTAATAAAATCAGATCTGCTTGATCACCAGTTTATTAGTTTAGCCAAAGGCATCTTGGCACCAGAGCCCAACTTAGGATAAAATCACACGTCTAAAGTCTTATTAGAAGATATCACTTGATTCACAGAGAGTCATGCTAGTCACGAGCTACTAATAGAGATGACATCTTGTTACCAGTTTGTCTTTGCACTCAAGGCACTTTCTCTATATCCTTGCACACCACAAGATGAGTGCTTTGAATTCCCAGTTAATTTGTTGAGGTGAGAACTTGAAATACAGTGACTTCACGTGTTTAAATAAACCAACCAAGATGGCTGTAGAATTGTGAAACAGAATGCCAAAATGGAGTAACTTAAAATGGCATGAAGTCCCTGGATAAGATCAAAGAAAGTTCCCTTTTCAGTTGATACCACTTCTGGGATGGGAAATGGCACCTTGCTGTGGTCAGTATTTATTGTCTGTGCAAGCTCAAGACAATTCTTATCTCTGGTTCCACAGTGTGAAAGGCTTTGAAACAGACTTGGGTTACTCAAGAGAGTGCTGGAACAGAGCAGATGGCAGAGAACAGTGGCATCTCTGGCAGTTGGATAGCTCCATTTAGGGGTATTTCAAGATTATGTAGAGATGGCATTACTCTATAGTAAGAAAGGTGGTTGCAGTTCATGCTTCAGAATTGGAAAATTATTTCTAATATTCTCTAATTATAAACTCAGAGAAAGATTATTCTTTGATGTAAAACCGGGATCCAAGGAGTTAGCAGAAGTCAAAAGTCTCCTCACCAAATACAGTTCAGAGCTTCATGTTCACAAACTCATTCATTCATCCAATTGCAGTTGCTAAAAATGTAATTCTCTTACTTTGGAGATTTTATATACAATGCCCTAACTAAAAAACCCATCCATCCTCCTCCTTGTCTCCACCATAGGTCCATTTTGTGCTTTGCAAAATTTCCATATAACTCACTCCATAATTTTCTTTCCTATTCTCATGTCTTTATTCCTTAAAAATAGACACTGAGCAAACAAATACACACTGAAGGCAAGTAAGTACCTTTCACCCGTGAAGATAAAGAGCTATATGCAAGAAATAGGAGACACAGAGCTTGAATATTCACAGAGAGGAGGTAATGGCCTCCTTAAAAGACATTCACTGTGATGTTCATCAAAAATCCACAGAACAGTATCAACAACAGATATGGGTGATGGCTATGTCATGGGCTTAGCTTTCATAAAAACCCAGTGTCCCTTAGATTTCAGAGCTAGAAGGGACCTTGGATATCAAGTAGACCCATTTCTTCACTTTCCAAATCAGAGAACTGAGGCTCAGAAATGCCCCAGGATTGCCCCTAGGCTACGCAGCTAGTGAGTTCTGCCTCTTCATCCTGCTCTTTAGTTTTCTTTCTAAACAATCATGATGTCTTACACAGAAGAGGGAAAGAATGCAAAGAAATAGTTGTGCTGCAAAGGTATACATAGAAGCTGGTTATTTAGGAATGAAAAAGGACAAAAAATGGTAAGATAAAAATTTAGAGGATATAGATCGGTTTGATAATTTGACCTACATTCTAGTTACCCCAATCATATCACCTTTTAAAAGATCATTGTAGACTGTTTAAATATATATATATATATATATATATATATATATATATATTTTTTTTTTTAATAGACCCATTGTTCTGATTGACCACAATCACATACAATCAGTTAAAAACCCCTAGGAATGCATTAGAAATTAGAAACTAGACAGTTTTCCAGTATACACTTTTTTTTCCACATAGGATTGTTCCCAAATGATCATTTTTCAGTGCTCATAATCTAATTTTAGGCCATTTGAAATTTAGGGCTTCATTCTTTTCTTTGTAAACACAATTCCAATGTAATCTGTTTTGGGAATCAAGATAGGATACTTAGGAAACGGATGTGCCTCACAGAAACCTTTTTCATGGGATCTGATAAGGTGGCCACCAATCACAATCTTATGGTGTGATATCACCTGGAATCTCTCAACATCACTTAACAAGTGACATATAACCAGGGTAAGGAACACTGCTGCATTCCTTATTAACCAATCAGGGCCATTTGGTAATTTGGATATCATCTGGAAGGGATTGGCATCCAGGATGCCTGAAATGGAAAGTACACTCAGGCTTGCTTGTCTGAACAAATCCCCAGTAGAAGAAAATGTGTAGTGCAGCTAGTTGGATGCCATGTAAGAAATTATTAGCCAGCTGAGCAGAGTGAGTGACACTTGGTTGAGGCGTGGTATGGGCACAGTACCCCGGGCAATCTGGCTTTCATCTCCTCTAGTATTTATCTGATAAATTCAGCCATCGTTCCTCACTACTCCCTCTCATATCTGAAGCAGTCATCTTGGGGTAAGATGATTTATTATAAATTTCACATAGTATTACTTAAAGAGCTTTCCAAGGGAAACAGATCCTCCAGGAAAACCTGGCTAGGTCAAAGAGGAATGGGGGATTGAAGCACCAACTCTGTCTTGGCCTGATTAACCCCCAGAAGTTCTGGCTTCCTTGTGTTCCTGAGACCTTTCTGCTTTCAGATGTGCCCTAGTCAAGCTGCAACCTCTTTAGAAAGGGGAGAGAGAACACACCGGGAGGCAGAGCTCCATTTTCTTTACTAAGATGAGCAAGCTATGAGGGCTCAAAGGAAGAAAGTCATTCAGTCACCTTGTTTGTTCCCTGCTTCTACTTACAGGAAGGTCAGGGTTTCCTCATCCCAAGGAATGGTGGTAAGGAGAGTGCCCATTCCCAAATAACTCTGGTTTTTAACTTGCTTTGTTTCTCCCATGTCTGACTGCTTACTCAGGTCCAAGTAGGGAATCGTGTATAAGGAATTCTGCAGTGCAACAGAGTTCAGAGGGGGAAAGATGCATGCATGCACACACACGTACATACGTACATACACACACAGGAGGAGGCTGTTTTGTTCCCCCAGTGTCAGTCAGCCTTTTGATTTCCTTTGTGCTTTACTCAGGACCATAAGTAGGGCATGTGACTAGGACAAGGAGGTTAC
Organism: Neofelis nebulosa; assembly: GCF_028018385.1. Taxonomy (NCBI): domain Eukaryota; kingdom Metazoa; phylum Chordata; class Mammalia; order Carnivora; family Felidae; genus Neofelis; species Neofelis nebulosa. Next base: position 24,057,811 of record NC_080783.1, read on the forward strand.
GCTTTGAAGGTGGGAAGGGAATGAGTTACATTTGTTCCATTTCCTATGCTCTTTACATTCATGAGATGATTATCATGCAAACGGATTTGTGCTGTGCCATTTCCTGTTCTTGTTACAATCTTTATCATGACAAAAAGGTACCAGGTTTTAACGCCTGGTGTTATATTTAACTGTTTTCAATAACTGCTGTGTAGTGTGACTTTTCTTCCCATATCATGTTGTTTTCACAGAAAGTAAAGGTAGTGCTGTTAGGGTATTTGAATGATGTATACCAGGTTGTCTTGAGGCTCTAAAATATCAGGGTAGGAACACACATCATCTTCTTTCTATATCCCCAAACTAACCAATGGGAGAACTTTCCCAAGAGGCTCTGACTTACTTGCTACAGTACCCTCCACATGGACTTCAGAAGCCCACTTTTCTTATCCCTAGCTCTTTGTAGCCCAAATGACATTCCTAGTGACAGATTGTATAACTTACGGGGTAAGGCAGTGCAGTTTCCAATTATCATCAAAGAATTTCCCCAGCATTACCATGCTGAGACTTCAGGCTGTTGATAGGGATTAGATCAAAAATAGAACATGGTATAATAAGAACCTTTGCTTCCTGGCATGGACTAGAATCAGAATAGCTAATGGTACATAACACTTTCAAGCTCTTCTCTCTCTCTCTCTCTCTCTCTCTCTCTCTTTAAAGCAGGTTTAGTTCTTGTGAAAGCTGCTGAATTGACAGCCCAGGATACTATGGATAGAAAAATGATAAACTTTCCTTTTCTGCTTTTCCCAGTACACCTTCGGCCTGCCCTGGAGGGAATGTCTCAAGAAGGAAGAAGTTAGTTCTTTCTCCAGATAATTTTAATCTTTGAATTCAGGAGTAGGAGTATTATCTAAGCTGCTTATTATGGAGAATGTATCAAGATGTGGCTATGTTTTCCCTAAGATCGAAACTAAAATTGACAGAACATTTCATAGAGGCAACTGCAAAACCACCCAGCTAGGGACAGTTTTGAAATCATGTGTGTCTTCTCATAAGTGAACTCCTGAGTGCTCTATGTGAGTTTTGCAACGCATTGTTTGTGGTTGAAGTTTTAAGAATTCAACATTTAGAAAAAGATAGGGTAAAACATTTGCTTTATAACCAGTACATATGAAGAATGAAGTCATTGCTAGTAACCACCCAGCTATATTTCTTGATGGCAGAGCTCAGAGCAATGGAGCTAAGTAGGAAGACCCAAAGACTTCAGCCATAGGTTGAGGTATGGTGGAGTATCCAAAGTCTTCCAAAACTTGATAAAGACCTTCCACCCATTCATTATGCAGGGCTTATATTTATAAACTTTGTGGTGAGGGTCCATTGATGCATATCAAAGGGGTCCTGAAATTCCCAAGATTCTATGTAAGTTTTTATGAGCATATAAAGTTTTTTTCTCCCAAGAGTGTACCTTTCTAGTTGTTATCTAATTTTCAAGGAGATCTGTGACATCTCACATTTATTTTTTTAATAAGAAAATTTTTTTAATGTTTATTTTTGAGAGAGAACGAGGGAGACAAGTGGGGGAGGGGCACAGAGAGAGGGGGGAGACACCGAATCTGAAGCAGGCTCCAGGCGCTGAGATGTCAGCACACACCCTAACGTGGGGCTTGAACTCATGGACCCCGAAAGTATGACCTGAGCCAAAGTTGGAGCTTAACAGTCTGAGCCACCCAGGCACCCACCCCTGTGACATCTCATTTAAAGAGCCACTACTTTGGATGGTCAATTTCTCACTTTTTTCCAGTTCTGGAGACAATTGTCACCAGTCCCACTCAGAAAGCACTTAGAAAATGCAATAGATCACTAACAAATTAACATCTTCTTAAAAGTAAACTATTAGGGTACATCTACAATAATGTACATGTTCACCTACAAGCACCACTCATTTTAAGCGAAGAAAGGATTTCCTTAATGCATACCATCATTTTAAAAAAGGGAAATGAAAAATATCATCCAACTTGTAAAGAATGAAAGTCTATTATCAAATATAATGATTCCCTCTGAGAAATAATCTGTGAGTGCCAATACAAACATAACCACATTGCCTGCTCTAATTAAGAGAGAGAGAAGCTAAAGAGAACAGCTCCTCCTTTTTCCACCTAATATTGTTCTGAGGAGTTCATAAGGTCAGGAACTTGACACTGGTTTCGAGTGGAAGCCAGTCAAGCAGGATTTCTTTGCCCTCTGGTCAAATGGTTGGCCTACTTCAGGAATTTTGAATAATTATTGCTGTTCTCTTCAGCCAGGAGAAGTTTACCTTTCACAAAAAGACCTTATGGCATTAACTTAATCCTGTTGCCTGAATACACAAAATCAGTTTTGCTCTGCAGAGTTATTGTCCCTAATTTACTAGTCTGAGACTTATTTTATCTTGCTTCACACTCATGGTGTTGCTTAGAGCTTGACAGAATGCCTAGCTCCCTGCACTTCCTGGAAGGAAATCCCCTCACAAATACAAAGTAGTAAAAGGAGAATATTGCTTTTCCAAGTGTGTGCAATGTCAATTTTCTCTAAGGGGCACAGAGGCAGAAATTTTGTGTCTGCAACCATGATACCCAAGAATTTTTCCTCCTTGTTTCCCCATTAAAACTACTAATAATAATTCCAATACATGGTAGCAGCTAAACAATCTGTAGCAACACAGAGAGTCAGGAGTCAGTCATCTGTACTGGGATCATTATTGTGTTGTTAAGAAACAAGCAGTTGAATCAACTTAAACTCCTCCATCGTCAGGTTCTTAAACAAAAGTAGCATCTGAATTGGTTTGATGAGGACTTGGAATTGGCAACCATTGATCAAGATTGCCAACATCTCTATTTTCACCAGAAAAGCAAGGTTCTCTTCATTTTTAACTCCCTCTTAATATTCCTTGGTGATTTCTATTGTTTTGGAATCATCCTCTACCGTACATAACAAGTACTATTAATCATATGGGATTAGCCATCTAAATTCCCAGGGAACAGAGAGTAGCTGTGAATATTTTTGTATACCTGCCATATTATTGCCTTAATGCTGCCTCAGATTACTAGAGTAATTTTCACCAACAATTCCCAAGCAACTGGTACATCAAACATTATTCTACTTCAATAGCTCTGAGAGAGAACAGATTATTGTTTCACAAGCACTGTATGGACTTAAAAATGTATAGATACTTTGATCTACTATAGAAAAATCTTGTCTGCTTTGTGGTAATCTGTGAAGGTCTTTAAATTTTGCAGTGTGTATGTGTGTGTTTCATAACATCAATCTAAGTCACTTGGTTTTTCAGCCCAGTGAAAAAATACACAGTACGAATCCCTAACTTGTTTTTTTTTTTTTTTTTTTTTTTTGCAGCCCATGCAATTGACCTTATATCCAATAAGCCAGGCAACAAGATTAGTGCTTTGCACAGAATTAAAGCCTCAATTTGTTTTGACTTGTATTTGTTGCTTGCTTTATCATTTCACTATGAAAAAGTATTTCTAGATTTTTTTAATGTTTATTTTTCTTTTTTTTTTTTTTAGAGGGATGGGGGAGGGGCAGAGAGAGAGAGAGAGAATCCCAAGCAGGCCCTGTACTGCCAGCACAGAGGCCAATGCAGGGCTCCATCTCACCAACTGTGAGATCATGACTTGAGCGGAAATCAAGAGTCAGACACTTAACTGACTGAGCCACCCAGATGCCCCAAGGGTTTCTAGATTTTTAAGAACCGTTTAATTGAGTAACCTCTTAAACAATTTGCCTTGGTGTCTTGTCACTGAAGCTTTTCAGTGTATCATCATTTCATGGGCACAGTAAGAAAAATCTTTTGATGATAGTTACTTATTTACAACTTGTTTTTGCGCTTAGATAAAATTAAATCCTCATAAGGAACATCAAGTTAGTGTTTGATTATGTGATGAGGCCAAACATTTGAGATGTGAGAATTAAGGTTGTGAGCATGCTCTACTTCAGAACTTTGTTTCTCATAGCCTGTGTCTTAGGCCACGTGGATTCAGGTGGTCCCAAACTGAGGAACCCTGATTTATAAACCTTCACTCTGCTTGTTCAAGAGTATCCAGATTTTTGGGGCGCCTGGGTGGCGCAGTCGGTTAAGCGTCCGACTTCAGCCAGGTCACGATCTCGCGGTCCGTGAGTTCGAGCCCCGCGTCAGGCTCTGGGCTGATGGCTCGGAGCCTGGAGCCTGTTTCCGATTCTGTGTCTCCCTCTCTCTCTCTGCCCCTCCCCCGTTCATGCTCTGTCTCTCTCTGTCCCAAAAATAAAATTAAAAAAAAAAAAAACAAAAAACAAAAAAAAACGTTGAAAAAAAAAATTAAAAAAAAAAAAAAAGAGTATCCAGATTTTTAAAAATACTTTAAACCTGTAGTTTAAAGTAAGTAAGAACACTTAACATGAGATCTACCCTCTTAAATTTTTAAATACAATATGGTTTTGTTGAATATAGATTCTATACTGTACAGGTCTTTAAATGTTTTATACAACGGACACTTTATACCCATTAAAAAGCAACTCCTTATTTTCCCCCTCTCTTGCCTTAGCAGCCACCATTCTACTCCCTGTTTCTATAAATTTGACTATTTAGGATTTCTCATATGAATGGAACCATAAAGTATTTGTCTTTCTATGACTGGATTATTTCACTTAGCGTAAGGTCCTTCCCTCAAAATTTACCTGTACTGTCCCATATAGCAGGATTTAAGACTGAGTAATATTCCAACGTATATACTGCATTTTATCCACTCATCTGTTGATGGTCATTTAGATTGATTCCACATCTTAACTATAATGAATAATGCTGCAGTGAATATAGAAATACAAGTATCTCTTTAAGATTTTTATTTTTATTATTTTGAATAACTAAGTTTTAATTTTTTGAGAAAATTCCATACTGTTTCCCATAGTGATTGCACAAGTTTTACATTCCTACCAATAGCATATAAGGGTTCTGATTTCTCCACATCTTTGCCAACATTTTTATTTTTGATAATAGCCATTCTAACAGGTATAAAGTGATAGTTCATCATGGCTTTCCTTTGCATATCTCATATTCATGTTCTCAAACATATTAAACATATTTTTACATAGTTGGACATTTATGTCTTTTTGGAGGACTATGTTCAGGTCCTTTGCCTTTTTTTTTTTTTTTTTTGCTATTGAGTTGTAGGAGTTGAATGACCAGATTTGATATTCATTGAGATGGTTCCTAGGATAATGATTTTTATATGCTTAAAAATACTTTTATCAGTACCATTTAATGAATACTGGGATAAACTTTTCTTTTATCCAGAATGTTGGTGTTAGAGGCATCAATATGCAAAGTTAAGTCCCATTCTACTTTTTATAAATTTTAAGTAGTTATCTGTTATACTTGGATTTCCACCAGTACAAAAATATCATAAAGCCCATACACAAAACAACCTAATGTGATGGCCATGGAGGTTTGCCACTAAGGTTTGTCTTTAAGAAAGGTCTTACTGATCATCTATAAGAAGCTCAATTAGCTGACCACCTACAGCTGTAGCACTTTTTTGGGACTCACCACATATAGGCCAAGGCAAGCCTCTTCTCAGATAATGCTACCCAATGACTGAGCACCACAGGTTTCCTAAATCCTTGCCATTCTGCTTCATGACTCTATGGGTAATCTTTCTGACTGAGCCCTCCAACTAGGCTAACTGAGGCTCCTCAGAGCTGCACCTACAGTCTCTTCCCACTTAATCCCTCTTTCCTTTCCCCTCTCCTTTCACATGAGTGAGACCCATGTCATTATCTAGATAGAGGCTTTCCTCACTTACCTGCTCCCTCCTCATTATCCTTCAGAGGGCTTATCCCCATAAATCTCTAGTGTTTTTATCTCCACCTTGTAGTCTGCTTTCTAGACCACCTAGCCAGCACACCTCCCTTGAGTTCCAAATCCCTTTCTATCTGCAGCCCCAATTTTTGTTCTGCTTTGCAACAGAACTTTGCATAAGAGACATCTAACACTGTGGTTTCCACTTCCTACTTTCTGGGAAAGCCCCATCTATCCATCTTCCATTACCAATGTTCCACTGAAAAAGCTATCTCCACTGAAACAACTTATCTCTGTGTTACAAATCCAACTTTCCTGTAGTCTTGCATCCCAGTGACATTTGACATATACATAATTTTAAAGAAGACAGGAAAGCGAGTTTTCGTGTGCAAGTCAAAGAGCCAATATCAGGTCCTAGTTAAGAATATGGCCTTTGGAATTAGATAGCTTTGAGTCCTAGATCTAGGCCTTATGAGCCGTGTGAATTTGGGTAAAATGATAACCCCACTGTGCCTTGGTTTCTCTGCCTCTAAATAGGTAATAACAGCATCTACCTCTTGAAATTGAGGATTAAATTAGATTAAGGAAATTTAAAAAGTATTTGGCACAGGAATTGCTAGCAATCATTTTTATTATACAAAGACATTTCTTTGGTTTTTCTCCTACTTCTTAGTGCTCCCTCCCCATTCTTTGCTAGTTCTCTCTTTCAAGAGAGACCTCTAAATATTGCAGTGCTCCAGAGGTTGATCAGACATCCACTCTTAGCTATACTTTCTCCTAGCCCAGGAAATTCACATTCCACCTAGATGCCAATAGCTCCTAAATGGGTCTTTATCCTTGACCCATATTCAACAATGTAGTTTACATTTCTACTTGTATATTATAAACAAACGTAACAGAAAGAGAACTCCTGGTAACTTCCCATCTTGTTAAAACATGTTCTTACCTTCCCACCTCCACCAATTTCTCATTTGCTCAAGTTGAAAATCTAGGTAGGAGTCTGTGCTTTCTCCCTTTATCTCTACTATTATTACTATGGTGAAACTATCATCACCTCTAGCCTGGATTATGGAAATAGTCACCAACGTGGGCTCCTAGCTTTCACTTTTGTTCTCTGCAGCAGATTAAGCACAAAATTACCAAACTTATCATTTTAATGTGTAGTAAAATATGTCACTTCTCTCCTTCTTAAAAATCTTTTTTGGCTTCTGGTTGAAGTTTAACAAAATCTAGATTATATAACCCTATTTTATCTGGTTCCTGCATACTCACCCATCTTTCCCACCCAAATTACTCATTATGCTCCCAACTCCTCTGGTCTACTCATCGGCCTTTGAACATGCTAAACTCTTCTTATCTACTGTCCAAGATCTTAGGTTTGCTCTACCCCTCAATGCGGTCCTCTTCTTTGGCTTTTTACCTGACTTGTTACTTCAGTTCAAATTTTGGCTCAGACGACACCACCTTCTGGGAAGCTTCCCCTGACCAGCTATCTAAAGGATTATAGGGCCACCTGGGTGGCTCAATCAGTTAAGTGTCCAACTCCTGATTTTGTCTCAGGTCATGATCTCATGGTTCAGGAGTTTGAGCCCTGAGTAGGGCTCTGTGCTGACAGGTTGGAGCCTGCTTGAGATTCTCTCTCTGCCCCTCCATCTCTCTAAACAAACACACACACAAACATTACAAACAAAGGAATGTATACTACCCTTTTTTATTATTCTTTAGTCTTGGTTTCTAACACTCTTGAAAATCTGAAGTTGTCTTGGTTGTTTGTGTGCTTACTATCTGTCATTCCACACTAGAGTTTAATTTGCTTTCGGGGAAGAGACCTCATCTGTCTTATTTCTATATGTCCACCACCTAGAGCAGTGCCTGGTACACAGCAGTTGCTTAATAATATTGCCCTAATTAATAAATGACTGAATCATGGCAGACAGTGAACATTTATTTTGGCAAAAGAGTGACAGAACATTGATTAACAATTTAAAGGGACCATTGTGGGTAACAACGTACATAATCATAGTTCTTACTGTCTGACTTAGAAATTGTAGAAGTCAGGCAAATGAACAAAGTGATAATATTAATGTTAAAACTAGAAACTAATATTAAAAAAATTAAAATGCTAACTTGTTTGTTATGGACTTTATGTTGAAGTTTACATAGATACTGGGGGGAGATAAAGTCAACATTTCTTAATCCTCTACCATATGCCTAGAACCTAGCTAGGCTCTTCACATAAGAGAAAAAAATATATTTGTCAGAACATACTCTCTACTTTCATGTTAGAGTGATAAAAATAAACTATAGTATTTAAGTGTAAAGTAGAATTTTTACACTAATATTTCTTTTTATAAGATAATACTTGCTAAATTTCCTATGTAATATGAAAATTAGCACTTTAAAAGAAGAACTTAGAAACCGATAAAGCCATTTTCCTTTGGGAGATGATGTATTTTACATTTTAATACATTATAAATCAGAAATAAAAACTATGGGTTATTTCACTGTAAGCAAAATACTTTCCTGAATATTTTCAGTGATTACAGAAGGTAAAGGGAGGTATTTAAAAGTTAAAAATGATAACTACCATCTGAACTTTTACTCTATAGAGACAATTTGCTAAGTACTATACCAATACGACTTCACTGAAGTAGTTGACTATCCATTTTACAGATTAAAAAACAAAAAAACAAAACAAAACAGAAACAACTATGGCTTAGAAAAGTTGAATTACTGATCTAAATACAATTTGTTAGTAATTATGTCAACAAGATTTGAATCCAGATTACTGGCTTTAAAGCTCTTAGCCATGGGTATGAACTAAATGTTCATAACCACCTCCCCTTCATTCATGTATTGAAGCCCTAACCCCAAATGTGATGGTATTTGGAGGTAAGACCTTTGGGAAGTAATTAGAGTTAGATTTGGTCATGAATGTGGGGACCCTCATGATGAGATTAGTGCTTTTTCAAGATGACAGATCTCTTCTCCTCTCTTTCAACTGGCATGCAGTGAGGAAAAGCCCTATGAACACACGGTCAGAAGGTGGCTATCTGCAAGCCAGGAAGCAGGGTCTCACCAGGAACCAAATCTATGGGGACCTAGATCTTGGACTACCTAGGCTTTAGAATAATGAGAAATAAATTCTCTTCCTTAAGCCACCCAATCTATGGTATGTGTTACAGTAGCCTGAGCAGGCTAAGACCACCACATTGCTAGGTAATCATTATATTGGTTCTAAAGCATGAATAATCACATTAATGAGAGGAAAAAAAAAAAAAAAAGGAGTTCTTTACTGCTCCAGCGTGAACAGTAAAACTCACAAGGGATTTTTCTCTTGGTTCAAATAATATTTTATTAGAAATTAAGTTGTAAAAGTCTACGATGAGGTTCGTCACCAGAGAGACCAAGTTCTCTCTCTGCAGAGTTGCGGTTGAAGCTCTGTGGGAATCCTTCAGTGTATTTGATGCAAACCCTCTGGGGTGTGTTGCTTTCATGAGCACTAAAAAAATCCATGTGAGTATTGAAGGGAAGACTTGAAAGGCCCTCTGAGCTGACCCAGAGTCAGAATGTTCCTTGCCTATGCTCCCTTATAGGGGATTCTGGCTTGATCAATCTCAGATTTTCACTCATAGCCAGCAGCAACTGTACATGCTGCATAGGCAGTATCTTAAGCTCCCAGAGGGATGAAATGCCTCATCACTCAGCAACCACTTTGGCAGACTAAAGGGTGACATTGATTGGCTCTGAACAAGTGAGTAAGAGAAACAGTGTCCAAATCTCCAAAGGAAGCTGGGGGAAAGAAGAAAAAAAAAAAAGCAAACCCCTTTTTAACACAATCTTAAAATCTTCCAGACTCATAAAATAAATGCAAATCCATCTGCAGTGGGAAATCCAGCCACTCAAATGAGGGTCCCAACAAAGTCATCCTTAAAAAGTGACACATTATTTTATTCATTTATTCAATGTTTACTGAGCCCCTGTTATGTGCCAAATACTGTTCTAGGCTCTGGGGATACAGCCTGCACAAAAAGTCCCAGGTCTTAAGGAGAAAGACAAATAGATAATTTATCAGGTGTTGATAAGTGCAAGGGAGAAAAGGAAAGTGAAGTAAGCAAGAATGTACAGGGAGGCAGGAAATGAATGCTGTTTCCACACTGGGGTCAGGGAAGGCAAGTCTATTTGATAAGAGACCTGAAGGAAATAAAGGGGCCAGCCATCCTGATATTCGTCAGAAGAGAGACTAGCAAGAGTAGGATGATGCTTGAGCCACTTACTTGAAGAAGTCAAAGTGGCTGAAGCAGAGTGAAAAGGGGAAGGAAGAGAAGCAAGCTGGAGTGTCGGGCCAGATCAGGTGCCAATGATAAGCTGTGCTAGGACTGAAGCATAACGTGGAGTAGACGGGAAATGATTGGGGGTCTTTGGCAAAGGAGAAACATGATAATAGGTCACAATTTAAAGGGACCGCTCTGGATAAAGAGTATAGGAAATAAGAAGGAAGGTGAGAAGTCAGCAGAAAGTTAATCCAGTTGTTCAAGAAAGCATTTATGATAGTTTGAACCAGAGTAAGTGCAGTGGAGGTCATGAGAAATGGTCATGTTTGAACATATTTGGAAGGCAGAACTGACAGGTTTTACCAACAGCTTGCATATAGATGTGACAGACCGAGAGAGTGATTAAAAAGATAATCTAGGACCATTTATGGAGACTGGGAAAATCAGAGGAGGAACAATTTTGACTAAGGTTAAGAAATATTGTGAGTGCTTTTGTAGACCTCTTAATTTTTAGATACCTTTAGATATCCTAGTGGAGTAAACAGTTGGATATAGACATCTGGAGTTTAGAGGAAAGGCTCACACTTAACATATAATTTTGGGAGTTGTCCAAATAAGGGGCATAGTTAAACACATGGACCTGGAGAGAAAGAAGACACAGGAAAGTAAGGAAGTAAAATACAATGGTAACAGCTAATAATTGAGAGGTTAGTGAGTGCCAGGCATTATTTTAAGTGCTTTACTTACATTAAACTCTCTTAACCCTCAGAATGCTATGAAGTAGATACCATTATTCACCACTTGAGGAAACTGAGTCACAGAGAAGTTGAAGTACTATATCCCAAATCACACATCTAGACAGGGTGAAGAGGCAAGGTTCAAACACAGGCAGATAAGTTCCAGAATCTTCCACAGAGAAGGCTCAGGTACAAATTACTATTTTCAGACCTTTTTTCTGCTTCAGTGCCTACACCCCCCAATGATGGTCAGAACAAAGAATAAAAATAAAGGTCAGAGTTTTGCACCATTTAAATTCTAGGCTCATACAATCATTAAGCACTAGCAAATGGAAGACTTATAAACAAGTTCTTAGAAACATAGCACCAATAAACCAAACAAAAAACATCAAACAAAACTTCCCTTAAAAGAAAGGTAAACTACCACAGGAAATAAGAATAATTTATTCTATTTACCCAATTTCATCTATAGGTGATAAGGTACCTTTTGATTTTAGAGCTCTAAAAGGAGAAAAAAGTATAGGTCTTACAACTGAGGAAATACTCTAACTTTTTACAGCAGCCTGGCTTTTGTGTTGACTGGGTTCTAAGCACAGTTTAGCCAGAAATATATTGTTCTTAATATACTCTCAACTATATTAAACCACAATGCTTCCTCTTTAATAAAAATGACTCTCTTCTCTAGGAACAGTATTCATGGAGAACACCAGTAAAACCTTTATTTTTTACTCTTCAGTTATCTTTTTGCATATATCACCTCAGAATGAGCTTCATAATGATGGCTGATGATAGGTATAAGAGCACAAATTTTCACATTGCTCTTACTGATGACAGGATCTTTACCTCCTTCTCTTGATATCTCTAATATAGTAGGAGCTTGGTAAATCTTTGCTAAACAAATAAATACGTTTTAAGTTTAATGCTTGTTCCTCATGTCAAAATATTGCCATGTACATCTGCAGAAGGGATCTACAAAACTCTGTCCCTTTGGATTTTGCTGATCTACTCAAGTGCCAAGGTTTATGAAAACAGACTATTTTGCTTGGTTAATCTGCATATTTATCACATTCATCCAACTCAAGTACCCCTGGACAGGACCAAACTGAGCATTTCACCCTAGAGAAGTTGCTGCCATTATCCACTGGCAGCAAAGAGGAGCTAAACAGTAAGGCAGACCTTGAAGACATTGTGCTAAGCAAAACAAGCCCAACACACATGGACAAACACTGTATGATTTCAGTTATATGAAACAGAACGTGGAATAGGGGTGACCGGGGGCTGAAAGGTGGGGGGAATGAAGAGTTACTTTTGTAAGTACAGAATTTCAGTCTGGGAGGATGAAAAAGTCCTCGATGGCTAGTGGTGATGGTTGTACAGCAATGTGTATACACTTAATGCCACTGAATTGTACATTTAAAGATGTACAGCTTCCCTAAAGATGGTTAATAGGGTAAGTTTTAGGTTATGTATATTTCACCACAAAATACTTATACACAAACAGTTGGGCAGCTATAATGGTACATTCTTCCATTCTTAAGTGGTTTTCTGAAGTCATGGCAGGAAGAGTGGATTTGTCTGTATCTACTTATAGATGCATGTGTATGTACACATTTACCACCAGACCATGCCCCTTGTCTCCAAATAAGTTATACTTTCATCTGCTCCAAACTTATCAATCCAAAAATTTAATTTTCAGTTTATTTCAAATATGTAATTTTCCAATTGACTTTAGGATCTTTTCTTAACTGCGTACTAACTTACTGACTCCTGAAATGGATGCCTGAATTTGCCTCAGGTTGGGACCTGGATAGAATCCTTTGGACTCAGGCTATTTGCCCCTGGGCAATTTACAATGAGATCTTATAACTTGCTGGGAGAATCTGAGAGGCTGAGAAAGACTCTGGAACAAAGTTCTCCAGAGCGGAGGGGTCAAATACTTTGGAAACTACAGTTTAACATCTTTTTTCTCCTAGTACTAGGATATAACAGGAGGGCACACATTTTTGCTGGCCAGAAGATCTGGGCCTCATCACTGGCCTTGCCCCCAGTGCCCATGTGATCTTGTACAACTTATTTTTTTGATATTAGTCTCCTTATCTATAAAATTAGAAACACCAGTACCTATTTTGCTCAGTTTTTGTGAATCTATCATGTTGGGCATAGAGCGGATGCTTAAGAAATTCTATTTCTTTCCCATCCCTAATTAGAGTATCTTGGCATGATCAGTAAGAGTTTGGATCTTGAAATTATAATTATGGGCAACCCATAACTGGTCCACAAGCCAATCTGTATGAAGAAGGCTTTGTCTGTGATCCTATGACATAAAAAAATGAAATCTCTAAAACTAAAGACCATCTAATATAACGGAGAAAACAAAAACAAAAACAAAAACAAATGGTTACTTAAAACCCAAACTATAACTACTTTGGCTCAAATGGGGAATGACAAATCTCCTATCAGTAGAAATTAATTAACACTGTTCCCTTCCTCGAAGGGTCTATTGTGGGTGGAAGGAGAAAGCAGAATAAAGCAAAGTCTAAAACTTCAATGAAATTCTGTAGTACTGACTGAAGGAAAGAATAGGAATAGATAGCCCATTGCTTAGGCTGGCATATTGATGGGCTCTTGGTTATGCAAGGGTAGAGAGTGTAATAAAGTGAGGGGAATAAAAATTTGGTGAAAGTTTAGTAAAAGAGACACAACAAGGCTATTACATCAATGTCCTTGTTATCCCCAAACCTTTAATGAAAAGTTCTACATACTCCTTTGACTTGTGAGAATGCTATTTTAAGGGAGAAATCAAGGAGGAAGTTCTGTATTTTGCTTCAGGGATGATGTGGGAGGGTACAGATACAACTTGGGGATCCCAATCTAACAAATTTATGATGAGCAGTTCAGAGCCAGAGTTGACCAGGAAAAGCATACACCATCCTTTCCCTCTCTTCATTTCTCCTTCCTTTCTTCTCTTCCTTTCTGGAAGAATTGTGAGGAATGTGAAGTTCTCACTGTATATGGGATAAGGTTCAAATGCATTCCATTTGAATCTAAAAACATACCTTAACTATGCCTGGGATACTCTAGCCGTAACAGGCTGGAATAGAAGTAGGAAGGCTGCCCATGCAAGCTCAGATATGGTCAGAGTTCCCTGAGCAAAACTCAGGGATGGCAAATCAGAGATGTCACCCTCCAGTCCATTTCTCATAAAGGAAATATCAAGTCATCTCTGGAGAACATATTCTGTAGAACTTGTCATGTACTTACACATAAAACACAATTTTGGTTTCTTAAAGGGAACTGGCTTTACTAGAGAAAATTCATCAAAACTTCCTCTCAAAGTATCTGTCAACTGCCAAGATATGTATTTGAGACTCCAAGCTCCCAGTTTGGATAAGAGTGATACAGAACTTCATTAGAGACCCTGTCTTATTTCTTGGAAACAAAGAAAAGGTATGTGAAGAGACAGGCTTTCTTTTAGGTAGAGTTTCAAAGTAAAGGTAGTAGATACAGTATACTTATTCATTGTATTCTCTTCCACAGTTTGCTTTTTTTTAACCTGCCTAGAAGCTTGGTCCTATGCTACAATTTCATCACTAACAATGCTAAGAGACCTCCAGATGGATATCTAGTTTAGACAGTATTTTTTCCAGTATTCATTTTATTTTTTTTAAAAAGTTAATATTTTGATATTAGTGAAACTCAAGTATATTTGAGTTATTTCCTCTATAGATTATAGGAACTAATTTTCTGTCTTGCTAGTTAGTATTTGAAAGGAGACTAGCTGGGGGCACCTGGGTGGCTCAGTCAGTTGAGCATCCGACTTCAGCTCAGGTCACGATCTCACAGTTCTCAAATTCGAGCCCCACATCTGGCTCTGTGCTGACAGCTCAGAGCCTGGAGCCTGCTTCTGTTTCTGTGTCTCCCCCTCTCTCTGCCCCTAACACACTTGCATTCTGTCTCTCTCTCAAAAATAAATAAACATTAAAAAAAATTTTTTTTAAATAAAAGGAGACTAGCTGTACTAAAGGCAATGCTTGAAACATAGTAGGTTCTCAGTAAATACTTCAAAGAAAATAAAGATTGAATAAAATCAAATGAACCAATGAATTAATGAACTAGTGACTATATCAAGAGTTGGCCATATTTCAAAGGAACTGGCCAAATACTCTCAACTTACATAGGTAACAATTTCACTCTCTGCTTACCTTTTGTACCATCTCTCCATCAACAGCATCCCCAATAACAGGATGCAGTCATACACACAAAGGCAACAATGTGTTTATATGTTTGTCTAGGGGAGTGGGCACCTAAATTTTTTTTTTTTTAAGGTGTTTAGTCTTAGATTTACAGGTTGAAATCTGAGGAAGAAAAAGGAAATGCTCTTACCCTTCCGGTGCCTCCCCCTTTAGGGAGTATTTATTAATTAAATGAAAGAATAAATAAGTGACTACTCCACTCGGGCTATTTGTCTCCTCCATCTGAACTCTCTTGACTTTTGTAAATGAGTGTAAAATAGAGATTTTGATTTTTTAATAAGACCTGTGCTTTTAATGAGGTTTTTTTTTTTTTTCCCCAAAAGTCATGGTAAAAGATTCTGTGAAACTTTTATTAGACATCAAATGGAATTTCTTTCCTTCCTCCCTTTTTCAACAATTTTCTCCATCGGTTTGTGTTTGTGATTAGATAATTACAGCACTCCATCCAGACCTTGAATTTATATTGCATTGTGAATGTGTAATAGTTATTCATTCTTATGGTTAGAAAAATTAATTATTATTAATTATAATTATAGTATGCACTAACAGAATTATAATTAATCTTCATTGTATTACCTGAATAAAATATTAAGGTTATCAACACCTGGAAATTATGGAGATTTCTGGCAAGGTGTATACTTTCAACTCTGAGCAGCTTAATCCTTTTTCTTTCAATCTCTTGGTGCAATAGAAATATATGCAGTTAGATGGGGTTGCCATCAAGGTACAAAATAGCAGAGGAAGGCAGAAGCTTCAGCTACACAGACAGGCACAGGAGAAGACTCAAAGAAGCCCATATTCTGTGGGACCACAACGAATACCAGATATAAGCCAGAAATTGAGAATTTCAGGAACTGATTTAAACAAAAATCCTACATATGTGTTAGCTTAAAAAGACTCAACCTATTTATGATCAAATGATTAGTATAGATTAATAGAAAGGAGAAGAGAGAAAAGGGATTGACAATTGTAGATTGGCTCCAATAAGTTCCAAAGGCCAGCAGCAGAATGTGAACCCTGATTCTTTCCTGGCTTGTCTGTATTATATGGAGTTAGAATTGTCTAAATACTATGAGTAATATGGAACTTCTCTGAAGGGTAAGTTAGTGCCCTGATTAACACTTTCTGATAATTCAACTGGAAACATAATTGAGAAGCTTTGTCCTGACAGTTTCTCAGTGATGGGAGTGATATGCACAGTCACTCTGCTTGGAACTTTATCAGTTTATTCCTAAATCCTGGCAGAACAAATTCAACACTTGCTTGGTCATTGCTGTTGCCTTTTTCATGCTTAAGAAAAAGGGCCTGGTCCTTAACACCACAATACACCTTCTTTCTCCCTCTCTTTTCAAACTCTACAAGTAGAGTTTGAAGTATTTCCACAATATTCTATCCACAATATTTCTAAAAGATAAGTGATATAGTATGCTTGCTATTCTCTGAAAATACTCTTGCAGTGTTTAGTTTCTAGCTTATAAAGTTTCCATTGATATTTCTGTACATCCTATCTCTTACGAAGTTTGTGTTTGGATTAGGTTTTATCCTTTTGTGATTAACACTAATATAAATTATATTGATGTAACCCTTGCTATTTATCATATTCCTCTCAGAGGAGTTTAAAATGCTTTAGACATTCCATGTCAAAATGCTTTCATGTTCTACGCTGGCTTATATCCAATTAGTTTATTTCATTATTCAAATACCTAGATACTCATGTAAAATTAATTTATCTTATAAAAAGAAATTTAAGAAAATGAAAAGGACAGGGTTCACTTCTGTCATACGTTCTCTTCAGAGTCATTTAATAGAATGTTTAAGCTCCAGGTAATTCTATTGTGGCCATACATCACCACATTGGATGGTCAGGTGGATATTGTGTTTTAATCTAAGGCTAAGATAAACAACATAAACTGTAGATAAACAACAATTGAAGAGACAACAGTTAAAAAGGACACCAAATTGTCACCAGGTATTAAAACTAATTTTATAGTTCTTCAGTTTCTTGAGTTAGTATTCACATTTTTTAAAAGTACATGCTAATCATTCTTGTGTCCAGAGCACCAAAAACAGTAGTTATAGCAAAAGCATCTTATTATAAATTTCAAGAAAACAACATCTGGGATAATGATTTAAAGTGAATTTTGAATGTAGAGAAGAGAGACCTTTTAGATACTCCAGAAAGTTCCATTTTTCCTGATCTATAATAAATTCCAATAAACAGAGTTCCTTAATAAACTGCAGAAAACTTCCTAGAAATCTCTTCCCTACTTTTGCATGATAGGATATTAAAAAGCCTTGGAAAAGGTTCTGCTTGAGTTAAAAAAAAAAAAAAAAATTAAAACAATAAAGTCCAGGTGTCCTTCCTTTTTTACTCCAGGTTCTTAGACCTTCAGTTCCTTAGATAAAGTTCATGTGGATATTAGAATCTAATAATCTGCCTAAGTTAAAATTTGTTCTCAATTTATTGCCAGAAATAATTAGAAGTCCTCATTTTAAAATCAGTCAAGATAGGGACAAATTGTTGAATGACATTTCTAAGAACTGTCTATTAAATAAGAGGAACAGTATAGATCATTTTCTTGACATTTGTAGTGGTAAAACCCCTGCACTATATTGCTTTTGGTTTCCTGTAGGCATGGTTGCAGAAAGAATGAAAAGAATGTGCTTTTTAAAAATAAGGATTCTAGGGGTATCTGGGTGGCTCCTTTGGTTAAGCATCCGATTTTGGCTCAGGTCATGATCTCATGGTTTGTGAGTTCAAGCCCTCCATAGGGCTCTGTGCTGGCAGTGGGGAGCCTGCTTGGGATTCTCTCTTTCTCTGCCCCTCCCCTGCTCCATACCTGCTCTCTAAATAAATAAATAGGTAAATAAATAAACAAACATACATTAAAACAAAAATAAGGATTCTAACCCAAGAAAAGTTAAAAAGAACCCTAAAAAGTCACAAAAATTCATTTTAAATCTGCTAATACCTGGTTATAATGTGGCAACTTCTCACTAATTTGTAACTTCAAGTGTTGTTACTTTACAATTGGCTTTCCATTGCAGTACCCCTTACATCCATTTCTCTATTTCCAGGGTCCCTGAATAGCCCTCAGGGACTCCGGAGCCTCTGAGGTTTGCCACTAGCCACAGGTAAGTCATACTGTGACAAGAAGCTCTGTGAACCCCCTCAAATATATGAATGTAATGGGGGAATTCAATTATGTATAACATATATTATGTTCCTAAAAACTTCATTATACAGTGCCAACTCTGGGTCCTTTTACCTTGTACCAGAGCAGGTCCTAGATGATCCACCTACCTTCAATCTGAGCTCTGGCATTTAGGTTTGTTTCTAGCAATTTAATTACTTCTGACTTTGGGAAATATTTTGTTGTTTTTATTTGCTGTTTAAAGTAAAAACTGTCACCTGACTTCTCCCCCCCCCCCCCCCCCCAAATATTCCCACTTTTTTGCAAACTTGAGTAAAACCACTGTGAATGCTGGAACTGTTCTCAAACTTCTTGGCATATTACTATACAGGCAACTGGTCTTGTTGGCCCTAGGTTTCTTAGTCACAGCCGCTGGTAATCCATTTCCTTCTTGGCTGTTAGGGAAGGGCCTGATTAACCAATCCAACAAATTCCATGCCCCTCCCCCTGCTTCCTTTGGTTAGTTCTCTGCTTTAGCCTCAGGCTTCTTGCCAGGTTGGACTGAGAGTGATCAAATTGCCTTTGCATTGGAGCCAGCAACCAGCAAGGGCACAATGCTGTTTATCTGCCCTCCACTCCACACTTGTCTTTTCTACATCAAAAGTCCTGCTTCCTTTTAACTGTTGGTCATTCTTTTTCTTCCTAAGGAAACCCACCACTTCTCCTATTTGTTTTATATAATCAATCAATGATTTTGTTACAATTTTACCTCCTTGTTCACGTAACACATGACTGAATTTCACTTAACTTGGTGAGAGACTTCACTTTAGAAGTAAATGAAGTAAGCAAAAACAAAATCTTTTCACCTCTCCAGAAGGTCATGAGCTAAACCTATTAGAGCAATACAAACTGGAATCATTCAGAAATGTTAGATATTTACAATTTTCACAAATATGAAAATGTTTTAGTCATAGAGTTTCACTTAAAGCAGATTCCTTCTTGGAATCGTCTTTGCCAAGATTAGTACATGAAAAGATCTCAAGAAGAAGTAAAATTTTTAACATGTCAAGGTACATTTGGCAAAGAGAATGACTCATCTTCATGAATTCTGTGTGCATTAAAGGTTCAGTTGGGCAGCCAGGTGATCGGTAGGAGTGGGTTATTTACCTGGGAGGACCTGGAAAGCTTTTTACACAGAGTCAACAGGATTGTTGTTAAGCAGCAAGTCGGCAAACATGGGAAGGTTGTCATTAAACAATGTTGGGATTCAGAACTGTTGACGTTTATTTGCTTTTCAACTCAACTGCTCATGGAGAGATCCAAGCTATCTAAAAAGAAAAGCCACATGCATCATTGCTCTCCTTCTCTCCCTTTTTAAAGCCCTTGGCAACCTTAAGACAGGGTGAAACAATTCTTTACCACCAGGACTTTTTCACATGGGCTTCCATAACGGGCTTTGGAGGGGTTCATGAACTCCTGCAAATATAGGTGGCATTTGATGTATAATTATGTGCATATGGAGAGTCTGTTTGGGTGTGGTAAGAGAGTTACGTTTTTTTTTTTTTTAATTAGATTTTTAAAGGGATCTGTGAAACAAAGAGTTTTCAAACTACTACTCTGGGGTGTAAATTGAGTGTTTTTACTAATGTGGGTGGGAAGGGGAAAAAGAACATGGGTGTGATGCATACTGTTCCCTTACACGAGTTTTAAAAGTCTGGCCAGCTAGGTAGACGTGGAAGTAAGACAGAGAACCCTGGTTACTGCTGCAAAATAAGAATAGTATGTCGGGAGCAACTGAGTGGAAAGAGAGAAAATTAATGTAGCCCCTCCAGGAAAGGGCATCAGGACACCTTCATCTTATTCAATCAGATAGGGGTTTCAGGCTTTTGTACTTATTGGAAAACTGACAGCTTTTCTAAGGGTCTCACATACCGATTCCACCCCAGGTATAAATGCGTCCAGGACATACTTGCTATTGCACTTGGCTTACCATACAGTTCTGAGACTTATATCCAGAGACCTCTACACAGCCCTCTATTTGCTAAATAAAGAGAAACTGACAGATCAGGATTTGTGCTGCTCCATCCCCAAATCTGGGTAGTTTCCCCAAATCCCATCAAGGTAGATTTCAGAAACGGTAATCTAACTTCTAAGATTCTGGTATCTTATTTCTGCTTATTTCACAGCTAGTCAACATCAGAGATGCCCCCCCCACCCCCACCGAAGGGATCACCACCTTTGACTATTCCTTCCTCATTTACTCAAGGGATCCAGATCCATATCCACCATATGAAAACAATAAAAACAACAAATTTTGCTCCAGTTTGCTGGCCCCTGCTTCCAAGGTAGGCCTCCTGCCCATAGAAGATCTGTTTGTTTTGTCATCGTTTTTCAGAGAAAATTCAGTTAAAAACCTATATTCTTTTTTGGGGTTTATGGTTCATTTGAAGTATTGTGCCTCATTTGCCTGGTCTCTTCAAGAAATTGCTCTGCTGGTGCCTTATCAGCTTCACTCCTCACAGCATGTAAACCAATGACTGTTGGGCTATTACCACCTGCAAGGCATCTCCCCCCACCAACTTTTTTCTTTTCTTTTGGAAGGGGATCAGGGGGAGTGGTGGTGGAAATCAAATTTAGACTCCCCTTGAAGTTTTAGAGAACACTCTTAAAATGGACTCTTTTGCTTCCTACAATCCTTCCAGGTAACTGCATGCACACAAACTCCATTTCCACAGAATGTGAGATTTTACTCATCAAAAAGTCTTCATAATCAACTGACAACCTATCTGCTTCAACAGTGTTGAATCTCTTTCAGTATTTCAAATATGTCTGTGTCTACTGATGCTATGTTAGTTCTTAAGTCTCAAAATTATCCTTTAGCATTAAAATAAAACCTGCATTGTTGAAACCTAAGTACCTTGGGTATAAAAATCTGAATAGTTATTTGCATATGATGGTGACAAGTGATAGTGTGGGGTGAAGCATAAACATATGGTTTCTAATTTCGTGGACTTCAAATACAATTTACCCCCTAAAAGCTAAAGAGATGTTTAACTAAAAGTTAACGAGATTAGTTTCCTATAATTGCTAATTGCAAGTTAGTGGTTTAAAACAACGCAAGCGTATTCTCTTACAGTTCTGGAGACCCAAAGTCTGAAATGGCTTCCACCAATGCTGCATTCCTCCTGGAGACTGGAGGGAAGAATCCATTTCCTTGTCTTTTCCAGCTTGCAGAGGCTAACTATAGTCCTTGGCACTTGACCCCTTGCTCTATCTTCAAAGACAACAACACAGCATACAAATCTCTCTGACCTTCCCCCCACCACCACTCTCCCTCTTATATGGACCCTGTGATTACAGTGGACCCATGTGAATTACCCAGAATGCTCTTCCCAATTTAAGAGCCTGAACTTAGTCACACCTGCAAAGTCCCTTTAACCATGGCACATCACATATTCACAGGTTCTGAACATTAGCATGTGGACATCCGGGGTGTGGGGGTTGGGGGAGGCATTATTAAGCCTAACAACAGTAAACTGTCTACAATATAATGCTTACTCTAAAGAAGATAGTTATTCTTTAAAATTTCATTAGAAATCAAGGTATTTACTTTTCATTAGACAAGTTAATCACAGTCAGGTCAGAACTGTTAAAGTAAATTCGAATGAGAAACTTTCCAATTCCACTCCACAAATGTGTTTTTAGAGCAAGTATAGACTAGAACATTGAGAAAATACTACACAGCTCTTTGGGTGAAAGTTGTCAAGGTAATTTCTTTCTGGTCTGTGGTTTTCTCCACAGATGTTGCAAATAAATCAGAACAAGGATGGAGGAATGGCATGGGAGTTTAATATTCTCTAAACTGCTGACAAACCATAAAAACTGTCTTCAGTCCTTATTCCCAGTAAAGGAATTACGTAGCTGGTGTGTCCTGTAGTTCTGACTTTCCCAAATTTTGTAACTTTTTGCCTTCGGACACAGAACAGCCGAGCGCCGCCAGGTTCTTCAGGTGGCTGATGATCATGAGGCTCATTCTTTCGCTGTTCCCTCTCAGTGCCTTTCGTCCCCACTGATGCTGAGTGACAGGCGGTGAAGGTGGAGCAGGTGTGCAGTGTCGGCCTTTGGCGTGTTGACACAGGACTTGAAGGAGACTTGAATTTTTAAAAATTTCTTTCAGGAGAGGGGAACCAAAGGCATGACAGACTCCCAGAGGAAATCACACACACCTGTTTTTTGTTTTGTTTTGTTTTTGCTTTTTGGTTTGTTTGTTTGTTTTTGGATTTGCCGCTCTAGGCAGTTTCAGAAAACAAATCCTAGGATAAGACCATCAATATGAGCACACCTTTGTGCTGTTCAACATTATTCCAATAAGGTAAGTAGCACTTTCTGACCAGGCTCAGGGTATTCCTCCCCGCCCCCTTCTTTTTATTCTAAACACAGAACTAATTTACCTTTCTGGGGAACAAGTCGTTCCTTTTTTTTTTTTTTTTTTTTTTAAATTTTCTTTTTTTCAACGTTTTTTATTTATTTTTGGGACAGAGAGAGACAGACAGAGCATGAACGGGGGAGGGGCAGAGAGAGGGAGACACAGAATCGGAAACAGGCTCCAGGCTCGGAGCCATCAGCCCAGAGCCCGACGCGGGGCTCGAACTCACGGACCGCGAGATCGTGACCTGGCTGAAGTCGGACGCCCAACCGACTGCGCCACCCAGGCGCCCCACAAGTCATTCTTTTAAGATCACATTTGGATAAAGTAATCTGGGAGATAACACTGACAATGTTTAATTACTGATAGTTCTCATTTTTAATCCTTGAAGACAAAAATCTAAAGTATCTTTGCACAAAAATATATTGGAATAAGATTTAAATACAAGAATATAATTTATAGTTGTGTGTGTAATAAACATGTACCCTACTCAGAAATTAGCATTATTAAGTTAGATATTTTTACGATCTGATATTTTTGCCCACTTTGGGCCTAGGTACAATTGTATACTGGTAAATTCATAACAAAAGGTTCTCTAGGGAAAGACAAACCCTGATTTGCAGCGTTTGCTGATTTCTCTGGTGTTAAAATATACTCCCACTAACACCAATTTCAAGCAACCATCCTGAAGTCACTGAAGTAGGGATGGGGAATGATGGCCATAGTTGGTTCTCCTGAGCTGGTATAGGAGAGGGTTTCCTGGGCTGGTGTAAGTATCTACAGATAATATGCCTGAGAGGATTCAGGTAGTTAACAACAGGATACATTCAGAATGATTGAACCCTGGTTCTGAAATGGAGAACTACGTACATTTTGCTATCAGTAAACTATAAGGGTATATAAGAGGATCTGTAACCAAGAACATAATTTCTGACTTCAGATGGTCTGGATTCTTCTTCTAAATTCTGGAAATTCTCTTCTCTGTGTCCTATCCTGCTTGTTCTGGAAAACTGAGTCTTGCTTCAGGGCTTTAGTAAAAATCACAGGAAGGCCTGACGTCTTACATATACATTTGACACCAAGCATACTTTATATATGGAGTTTTCCCCAATCGCTCTGTGTGAAGAATTTGAGTTCTTCCTGATATCAGCTGAAAATATCAGATGCCTATTCCTTTGTCTGGAAATTTCCTGAAACTAAAGCTTTAGACTCCCTGACCTGATAGAGTGTGTGAGTTTTCCACCAGGCTGTCTTCTCTGTATCGTCTCTGCTGTGCAGTGGCAAAAGTTCTGAACTAATGTACAAGAGACACTTGTCTGCCTCCCACTCCTAGCCTCAGTACTGCCTTAGAGAACACTGTTCTGGGCCACTGCATTAGAGATTTGACTCTAGCTGTCTGTTAACTGTGTCCCTTTCCATTGAATCTATGGCCCCAATTCTAGGACCACTGTCTGGATTCCAGAGTCCCCAGAATTCCCTGCCCAACACGGACACTGAGCACATTGGGCCTGCACTGGGCTCTTTGTCTTGAGGGTTGATGGTGTCATCTGCCAAGATTTTGCTTAAGGTCAACTGTTCTTATTGAAGACAGAACTGTGCCTGAAGGGCTACGATGCATCTTAAATTTGAACCTGGATTTCTAGGTCGAGGACATAGATAGGAACATATTTCATTCAAGCGTTGGCTTAAACTTTTAAGTATTTAGATATAGTATACGGGCCCTCGTTTGTACTCTCTATCGTACTCCCTTTTCTCCTTTAAGTATGACAATGGAGCTAAGTAAGGATAAGTTTTGCAAGAAGGAAAAGTTCCAGGAAAAGAGGCATGAGCATGGGAATCAGTTTATCAAAGAATGAAAAGCCAATGCCCAGGTGTCATCGCCAGAGAGAATGTGATTAACCTAGCCCTGGGAGCTGCTGTGAGGACATACGTCAATGCCTAGGCTAGCAGCAAGACCAGTCGACAGCAACAGTCTGATATTGGACAGAGACCCACTTGCTCCGCCTCACTGACCTCCTGACTCTCCCTCTACAGGCCACCACTCTCCTCTAGGTGTGCCAAGGAGAACTAATGATTGATTGACCTGGGATAAAAGGACACAGGAGTTATCAGCTCAGAGTTGTGGACTCTCATGCCACCCTTGTCTCATTTCTTCTACCATGGTCAGACTGTGACTTGCTGGAGTGATCCAACCAGTGGACGTTTTAAACTCCTTTGGGAGGGAAGAGTTCATTTCTGCATGGACTCTGGGCTGAAAAAATAAACTTTCTCACTATGCAGTACATGGTCTTTCCTGTACCATGTCACTAACCGCTTTTCCAAACTTCTGAGCTGCAGTACCTCTAGGACATTACTATAAAACTGCTGCCTGCTCAATATTATTTAGGCTACATGTATGAACACACTATTTCCCAAGGCTCATTCAGCAAAACCTATGTCAGTTAGGAATCCAAGTTAAGACAACATCTAAATTGATGTCATTTTATGGACTCAAAAAATGATACTGTACAAATTCCACAACATGGTTATTTCCAAGAAGGTCCCAGTTAGTGCACATGTAATAATAATGCTTATTTCAGGAGTAAGTACTTCTTGTAGAAAGGATATTCAAGTAATCTTCTAAAACACTTAGATTAACACTTTTATGAACTGAACTGGGAAAATAAATAAAAAATCAATTACCTAGGATTTGGGGATAATCTAAGTACTGTGAAGTCTGCAGCAGAAGTATGACAATGTTCCTACCTTTATGATGCTACCAGTTTGGTAGAGACAAATCTAATACACCAAAACAAGAGTAGAAAATGAAAGATAGTAAATTGCCCTGAACTGGCAAGTGGTATTAACTCCTTAAGTGCTATAGGCAATTGAGAGCAGGAGGAAATTCACAAAGAAAAGTTAAGGAAAGCTTCTCAGAAAACATTGGCTTTGAGCTGTACACAACAGACGTGTGGTAGAAGGGGGAGAATCCCAGGGTATAGAAATGTGTTAAGTGCGATGGATAATTTTATGTGTCATCTTGACTGAGCCATGGCGTGCCCAGATATTTGGTCAAACATTATTCTGGGTATTTCTGTGAGACTGTTTTTTTGGATGAGATTAACATTTAAATCAATAGACTGAGTAAAGAAGTTGTCCTCTCAAATGTGAATGGGCCTCATCCAACCCCTTGAATGCCTGAATAAAACAAAAAAGACTGACCCTCCCCTAGAGTAATAAAGAGTTCTTCCTGCCTGACTGCTTTCAAACTGAGACACAGGGTTTTGTTTTGGTTTGGTTTTTGTTTTTTTCCCTGATTGTGAACTCAGACTGCAACTTTGGTTCTTTCTGGGTCTTGAGCCTGCCAGCATTTGGACTAGAACTTACACCATCAGCTCTCCTGATTCTCAGGCCTTCAGACTCAGACTGGAACTAAACCATCAGCTCTCTAGGGTCTCTAGCATATTAACTCACCCTGCAGATCTTGGGAGATTTGCCAGCCTCCATGATTTCGCAATCCACTTCCTTATTATCTATCTATCTATCTATCTATCTCCATCCTTTTGGTTCTGTTTCCCTAGAGAACTCTGACTGAGACAATAAGTAAAGACACACAACATTTGCAGGATAATGTAAATGCCAAGTTTGACCTGACCAAATTAGAAAATATGTGTGGTGAGGAAATTCAAGATAAAGTTGTTTTGATAGAGTAGAAAATGATGGAAAGCTAAGAAGAAGGGTGTAGACTGGCAATGTAGTCAAGGTATCCCACTTCTAAGGAAATCACATTCTCACTTGTCACTTCTGTTACTCTTTTCCACTCAGCCCAAATTTGAGGATTTAATCTCAATATTGCATCCCCAAGTACTCACTGCCAATCATGTAGCATTAAGTGTGCTAGATTAAACCTTTTAAAAATCACCTGCAGATCTGGATAGAATGTACTCAGATTCTGGTTCAGTGGGCTCAGGTAGAACCTGAGTTTTGCATTCCCAAGAGATGCAGATGTTGCTTTGAGGACCATACTTTGAGTAGGGGACATCCCTTGTTTAGTTAATGCTGCTTGAATCAAGGAGCCCCTGAAGAAATACTCCCTGGCCTCTGGACAAATAAAGCTTGGCCTGGGAAAAAGACGGAACCTGGCTGCAGGTAACCTCCTACATATTGTCCTGGGAACAGACTGGTAAAAATTTGCGAAATCATAGAACAAAATTTAAGAGGAAATAAAAATTCATCTGGAATATGTCATTTGAGGTAAGCCTCATGATTCTGTGAGAAACAATGTGAACATCCATTTTACTAACAGTAAAGGACATGGCATTCTAAAATCTGAATTCTGAGAAGCATTTGATGTAATTGTTTATCAATGCTAATATTAGTCGTAGTTGGCCTTGGTAAAAGCTTGATAGGAAGAAGTCAGGGATTTAGGCAATTCAACTGGAAGCTTTTGACTCGGTTTTCTCCAAGGAAAGGTAGCACAAATAACAACAACAAAATAAATTTAGGTATTGTGGTAAAAAAAAAAATAAAGCCAAGAAGAAATTAAATGATTAATAGGAGTTTCTGGTAAACAACACACACACACATACCCAGGCATGTGCTTTTATCACCCCCTCTATACATTGATGTATTTTGTTGTTGTTGTCAATGTTGAGCTAGGTTAAAGAAGCAATGATGAAGTGCAGTTGTATGTGTGCTTGTGCTGCTGGTTGTTTGGAGTGATGGGTTTCATGGAAAGTACAAATAGGAAGTTAACTTGAATTTCAGTGTTAACATTTAATAAATCGAAGGCATTCTGTCTTGATTTAGTTAAAATGCACTCAACGACAAACTTATGAACATCCAAAATATACCAAACACTGTGCTAGTTGCTTCAGAACAACATGAAGAAAAAGACTGGGTCCTGGTCCCCATGGAGATTAATTATTTAAGAGCCCTATGTTGCATTTGCCTGCAGGATCATATCACCTACTTGCTCTATGACTGTGAGGAATTTATGTCATCTTCCTAAATTTGGGTAAGATGAGATTAATAACAGTATCTACCTAATAAAATTACTGAGAAGATTAAATGAGAAATCTGGCAAATGCTAGACTACAGTGCCCAGAACTTACTAAATGCTCAATACATGCTACTTTGTCCGATACTCTTGAGCTTAAAGGGGGGGCTTTTAAGTCTTTTCCTGGAAGCAACACCAAGTCTATGTATGTTAACATTATTCTATTCCAATACGTTACTTTTGGAAGGCAGCTATGCTCACCATCATACCACCAACACCCGCTACTCCAATACATTACTTTTGAAGTTTGTAGCCAGTTATACTGATAAACAGTCTCATACTCCTTCACAGACACATAATTTGGCTCCATATATAGAATAAAATGAGCTTTGTTAGAAGTTGTCTTTTATTTCCTGTACCATTCCATTGTTCACACGATATATAGAGGACATAGCAGACATTCTGTACTTCTTAAGTTTAAGCCAACCAACCCTACCACCTGAACACATCTTCCTTCTTTTATTCTCCTGTATATATATTCCACCTATTCTGAGGTCTTGTTTATGAAGATAAACATAGTAGATGTAAAACTTATTTGAAAAGAGGTCACATACAAATTGAATATAATTTATTACAGTGATAATTATGATTTTCTTTTCATAAGCTTACTTTCAAATATATATGTATCATCTCCTAAAACTCAGTTATTTGGCCTTTCCCCCTTTGTAGTTCGTACAGGAGTAACTTGGTTCAAAACTCTTAAACTGTATCCTGGTATAATGAAATCAGTAGTTAGCAAGTGTGTGCCTTGCTTAGTTAGTTAGGTGCAGACAGACCTGTCTCAGAACAATGTTTTTAAATGTTTAAATGCATAAAATAAAATACATATAATTACAAAGGAAGTGGATTATAGAGAAATAGGCATCTAAACATTAAAAAACAAATTTGTAAATATGTATATTAATGTGTATTTATTAAAACATTAAAGATCTCTTACTGCCATATCAAATGAAAAATGAGTGAAAACTGTATTTCAAGATATCTACAACAACTCTGCTATGATATGAAGTTCTGTTATTTGTCTCTCTGACAAAGTCACAGGTGATCACTACTACTTAAGTTGTTTGTCATGTACATTCATATAATCAAAAGAAACACTAAATTTCCATTCGAAGTTAGTGAAATCAGATCTCTTTTCTCATCCAAGTACATGAACCTTCTATATTCTATCTAGGGACCTTTCAGGATCTGCAGAATCTAGATTACAAATCCCTGATTTAGACTGCGTCTTAGTGTCTTTACAGCGTTTCAAGCTACTAAGTCCCTTGCTCCTCCTGCATTTTACTCCTCTGTTGCCTTCTCAACTGCTGACACCCACTCTTCCACTAAGGCTCAGCACACCATTTCCAAGAAGCTGTGGTTGAGATGGGTGCCAATTTCCTGAGTCTCACTGCCTCCTTATCAAAGCACTTAGAAAATTGTATTTAATCGTTATTTTACTAGTTTCTCTCCTCCAGCTGACTTTGGAACTGCTTGAAGACAGTGATGAGTCATTTACTTATTTTCATTCATTTATTATCAGGGATGTACTAAGTGACCAACTCCATGCCTGTCTGTGAGGATACAGTGGTAACAATGTATAATCCAATGTATAGTCCTTAATGAGCTTTATGAGTAAACACTGGTAGGGGTGAGGTCTGGAAAGAGATGAAAAAGCAGGTTAAGTGCTCCGGTAGGGGTAAGGACAAGGACTAGGGGTCATCACATGAGGGGCATGGAACCTGGGCCTCTGGAGTCTTGGAAGCTTTCTTTCGGTGCACAGATATACTAAATATACTGAATGTAAAAACAGTTCTGAATGTGTTCCTTTTATAATTGCTCTTAAAATGTACTTACAAGTTTTGGGGCGCCTGGGTGGCTCAGTCGGTTGAGCAGCCGACTTGGGCTTAGGTCATGATCTCGCGGTCCATGAGTTCGAGCCCCGCGTCGGGCTCTGTGCTGACAGGTCGGAGCCTGGAGCCTGTTTCAGATTCTGTGTCTCCTTCTCTCTCTGACCCTCCCCCATTCATGCTCTGTCTCTCTCTGTCCCAAAAATAAATAAAACTTAAAAAAAAATTTAATAAAAAAAAATGTACTTACAAGTTTTATGCACTTGTCTGTGTGTACACTTTAGAATTAAAACAAAAACAAAAACAAAAACTTCAGATATGATGGGTGTTGGTTTGGAATATAATAAGAGATCTAGGGTGATCTCAGCCTGGTTAGCACGTTTGCTAGTGGCTGGGGGAGGGGGAGAGGCAGTCCCTGTGCCCAGCCTGGTAACTGTAACTCTTCAGTCAGTGGCTGGATCTATGTTCAACTCAACTAATCAATTTAAACCTTACGCCGCTAATTCTTTCAACTCCAAGTGGCCAGATAATAGAGATCTAGGGTGAACTTTACCCAAATTGTCTAAAAAAATGCTTTCCTTCTTTATAGTATCTCTTTAGGACATACAATTAGCCTGACAAAAGGTGGTTTCTTACCTGTTTCAATATCTGAAAAGAGGGCCTTCTACAACCTCTTGTTGGCTCCATCAACCTTCTAGAAGGCAGAATTGGAAAAGGCTCACATACAAGAGTTAAACTTTCTGTTATTTTCCAGTGAAGAGACTTCAAAATAATAACGGTTAGAAAAAATGAATGAAGAATGAGAGAGAACTCTTGTTTTTACTATATGTAATTACTCATTATGACACCATTTAGATTCTGGTATGATTCTTTTAATCGAAAAGAGTTCATTGTAACAGAAAATGTCTTATTTGTTAAGACAAAAACACTTTCAGGAAAGGTTTGATCTCATTTAGGAGGTTAAAAAAGAGTAAAAATGTTTAAGATTTTCAGTAAAAGAAGAAAGGACATTGTATTATACCACTTAATGCAAGCAACAGAAATGGACTAACTTAAAGAAGAGTGGAAGTTAGTGCAAGAATGCAGAGTAGCTCCCAATTCCTGAGAAATGGAAGCACAACCAGACCTCCAGAGAGACAGAAGCAGGGCAGTAGCAGGGATCTGGGTGAAGAAATAGTGACAATCTCTTTGGGGAGTTGTACTCGAAAGACTCAGCTGCAACCATATTCTGTCCATGGGTCGAATTCCTAGGACTTCTGATTCGTCTTGGCAAGTGAGAATAGGGATGGTGAGAAGTGCCAACCCACTCTTTGTACATATTTTGAAGGTCTCACCAAGATAGTAATAAAGGGGATGGGCAGATCCCACGGAAAATCAGAGGGACATTATCAAGGGAAGGGAAAGGGATGCTAAACTTGCAGGAACAACAAATATTTACTACATGCACTTTTGTTTCATTGAGGGGTGGGGGAAAGGTTTCTCTCTAAATTAGTCTATCTGAACAAAGAATTCAATGAAAAAACAAATGGACAAAGGACCTGAATAGACATTTTCCCAAAGAAGACATATAGATAGCCAACAGACACATGAAAAGATGCTCAACATCACTCATCATCAAGGAAATGCAAATCAAAACCATAATGAGATATCACCTCACATCTGTTTGAAGTGGCTAAAATCAGGATGACAAGAAACAACAAGTGTTGGTGAGGATATGGAGAAAAAGGAACCCTCGCGCACCGTTGGTGGGGATGTGAACTGGTATAGCCACTGTGGAAAATAGTATGGAGGTTCCTCAAAAAATTCAAAATAGAAATATTATATGACCCAATAATCCCACTATTGGGTATTTACCCAGGAAAAATGAAAACACTAACTCAAAAAGATAAATGTAGCCCTATGTTTATTGCAGCATTATGTAAAATAGCCAAGGCATGGAAGCAACCTAATTGTCCATCAACAGACGAACGAATAAGGAAAATTTGGTATGTATGTACACACACACACACATGCACACACATATGTACCATACATACACAATGGAATACTACACAACCATAAAAAAGGGTGAGATCATGCCATTTGAGAAACATGGATGAGACTAGAGAGTATTACATTAAGTGAAAGAAGTCAGATTGAGAAAGACAAATACCATATTATTCTGCTCATAACTGAACAGAATCTTAAAAAAATGAATAAACAAAAGCCAGAATCAGAACTGTAAATACAGAGAACAACCTGATGGTTGCCAGAGTGGAAGGAGGGTGGGGAGGATGGGCAAACTGGGTGAAGGGGAGATGGAGATACAGGCCTCCAGTTATGGAATGAGTAAGTCATGGGAATAAAAAGCAGAGCATAAGGAATACAGTCAATGATACTATAATAGTGATGCAATGGGGCAGATGGTTGCTATACCTGTGGTGAACATAGCATAGTGTATAAACTTGTCAAATCACTAAGTTGTACATCTGAAACTAATGTACCATTGGGTGTCAGTCATACTAAAAAGAATGAGATCAGTCTGGGGAAGAAAGTAAATTAGTCTATTTGATCCAGTGTTGCTGACATCTTTCTATATACCTACATCAGGAGTTCAAATACTAACCACTTTTAATTAAAGACCAGAACATACTTTAAAATGCAAACATTACAATTTTAGAAGTCTCAGGTATTCATCATAAGTTATTTTTTTTTCACAAGGATTTAGAAAGACAGCTTATTTTATTTTATTTTATTTTACTTTTAATTTTATTTAAATCCAAGTTACTTAACATATAGTGTAATAATGGTTTCAGGAATAGAATTTAGTGATTCATCACTTACATATAATACCCAGTGCTCATCCCAACAAGTGCCCTCCTTAATGCCCATCACCCATTTAGCCCATCCCTCCATCCAAAAACACCCCTCAAGCAACCCTCATTTTGTTCTCTTATTTAAGAGTCTCTTATGGTTCACCTCCCTCTTGAAAGTCAGCTAATTTCAAGTAGATGCTTCCTCGCGGATCATTTCACTTCTTAGAATGATCACAGTAAAATATTTTTTAAACGTAAAAGTACATAATTTGTATCATGCAATTTGTGGACAAAACTAATATCAAACATTAAGGAAAAACACTTAATGTTCTTTTTTATCTTTTGAAATGTAAGAATTATTTTTTTATTTCATGAGATGTTGAAGTTATTAAATTCTCACCTTAAATCACTAATAATCAAAAAGATGGAGATTACACTTTAGGAAAAGAAATAAATCACTAATAGTCAATTATTATTTTAACCATAATCTGAGTTTGGCTGGTCTTATTTTCTCTCTAGTATTCAGTGATGTGAAGAAAGGGTAAAGAATGTGTCAGATGTTAAATATAATTAATGTTAAAAACAGATTGGATGAATCAGGGTGTTATTTCTGAAGAGAATGACTCAACAAAGGCTTGCCGGTCACAATTACTAAAAATTAGTCATTCTGTGAGATCCTTTTGCTGATACTAATAGATGAAACACCCTTGAGGGAAACCCTTTTGAAAGTGCTGCAACGTGACCTCAGAGAAACATGTCTTTCCAGACACAAAACTAGTTGTCAATTCATCCAAGAGGATGTGAGCAAAATTTTCTTAGAATTTAGGTACTGTTGAAAAATACATTAATGACAAGCAATCCTAAAATTCATATGGAACCACAAAAGGCCCCGAATAGCCAAAGTAATTTTGAAGAAGAAGACCAAAGCAGGAGGCATCACAATCCCAGACTTTAGTCTCTACTACAAAGCTGTCATCATCAAGACAGCATGGTATTGGCATAAAAACAGACACATAGACCAATGGAATCGAATAGAAACCCCAGAACTAGACCCACAAACGTATGGCCAACTCATCTTTGACAAAGCAGGAAAGAACATCCAATGGAAAAAAGACAGTCTCTTTAACAAATGGTGCTGGGAGAACTGGACAGCAACATGCAGAAGGTTGAAACTAGACCACTTTCTCACACCATTCACAAAAATAAACTCAAAATGGATAAAGGACCTGAATGTGAGACAGGAAACCATCAAAACCTTAGAGGAGAAAGCAGGAAAAGACCTCTCTGACCTCAGCCGTAGCAATCTCTTACTCGGCACATCCCCAAAGGCAAGGGAATTAAAAGCAAAAGTGAATTACTGGGACCTTATGAAGATAAAAAGCTTCTGCACAGCAAAGGAAACAACCAACAAAACTAAAAGGCAACCACCGGAATGGGAAAAGATATTTGCAAATGACACATCGGACAAAGGGCTAGTATCCAAAATCTATAAAGAGCTCATCAAACTCCACACCCGAAAAACAAATAACCCAGTGAAGAAATGGGCAGAAAACATGAATAGACACTTCTCTAAAGAAGACATCCGGATGGCCAAGAGGCACATGAAAAGATGTTCAACGTCGCTCCTCATCAGGGAAATACAAATCAAAACCACACTCAGATACCACCTCACGCCAGTCAGAGTGGCCAAAATGAACAAATCAGGAGACTATAGATGCTGGAGAGGATGTGGCGAAACGGGAACCCTCTTGCACTGTTGGTGAGAATGCAAATTGGTGCAGCCGCTCTGGAAAGCAGTGTGGAGGTTCCTCAGAAAATTAAAAATAGACCTACCCTATGACCCAGCAATAGCACTGCTAGGAATTTATCCAAGGGATACAGGAGTACTGACGCATAGGGGCACTTGTACCCCAATGTTTATAGCAGCACTCTCAACAATAGCCAAATGATGGAAAGAGCCTAAATGTCCATCCACTGATGAATGGATAAAGAAATTGTGGTTTATATACACAATGGAATACTACGTGGCAATGAGAAAAAATGAAATATGGCCTTTTGTAGCAACGTGGATGGAACTGGAGAGTGTGATGCTAAGTGAAATAAGCCATACAGAGAAAGACAGATACCATATGGTTTCACTCTTATGTGGATCCTGAGAAACGTAACAGAAACCCATGGGGGAGGGGAAGGGAAAAAAAAAAAAAAAAAGAGGTTAGAGTGGGAGAGAGCCAAAGCATAAGAGACTGTTAAAAACTGAGAACAAACTGAGGGTTGATGGGGGGTGGGAGGGAGGGCAGGGTGGGTGATGGGTATTGAGGAGGGCACCTTTTGGGATGAGCACTGGGTGTTGTATGGAAACCAATTTGACAGTAAATTTCATATATTAAAAAATAAATAAATAAATAAATAAATAAATAAATAAATAAATAAAAGAAAAATACATTAATGAACAACTTCTTTCCCTGGCTGCATTCTGAGTAGGTGATTTTTGCTCTGATGTATTCCATAAAGTCACTTAAGACTGAGGACTTAACCTTTGCAACCCTCAGCTTCCCAGTCTGTATAATGGAGACAGTATTGGTGCCTATCTCTTAGGGATACAGTATTACCTGAAGGAAAGCGTGTAAAGAACTTAAGCATGGTATTGGACACATACCAGATGGTTAATAAATATTAGTTACTATAATTATTATGAAATAGTTTTGTAATAATCTGAAGATTTCACTAATTTTCCCAGTTCATTTGGGAAGTCTCTTTAATCTTATCACTTCCCAATTTTATCTGAATTTTACCTGCCGCCCAATTTATGTTGCAACTCCTCTTTCCTAAAACTGTCAAGTTCCTTTTCCAAGCCATCTTTAGTGAGCAATCAGCAGAATCCTTCCCTCTCTACTCTTCTTGAGGCAATGACCTGGCACATTCCCCTCAC
Source organism: Neofelis nebulosa (assembly GCF_028018385.1). Taxonomy (NCBI): domain Eukaryota; kingdom Metazoa; phylum Chordata; class Mammalia; order Carnivora; family Felidae; genus Neofelis; species Neofelis nebulosa. The sequence continues at coordinate 24,093,029 of NC_080783.1, forward strand.
CTTCAGGCCTCAGGATACTAAGAAGATAGACAAATTCCCTTGATATTTTTCCTTGTTCCTCAGGGGCAACTGCTTTCCCTTTCTGCTTCATCACCTTTAGAAAAATCTTCTTTTGTTCTCATGATTGCCAACAAATGCTGTTCTCACAGTCTTCCAGAAGATGTACTGGCATGCCCAGTGATAATGGGTTCCTAAGAAAGGACTAGAAGTCCTTGAAAATACAATTCATACTGATCTGGGCAGAGTAATGATGGGAAAGATGGCCTATTTTGGAAATATTACATAAATTGCAGAGAATCCTGAATTCTCAGCAATATGATACACCTCATACGACAGAATGCTGAGAAATATCCCTGTGGACAGTTTTTTCCACATTACTTGAATTATGTCATCTTTTCATTAGTATTTACTTCCTTAAGATCTTACAACTATACCTAGGTTTGCAGGGAACACTCAGGTCTGAAAGAGAATATTCTTAAATCAGCATATTACGTTGTTGCTTATGTCAGTTGTCATAACTTAACCCCACCCTCAACAGGGTCTAAGAGATTATGGAGAAGGGTTTAATTAATTAATTAATTAATATAAAGGGCAGTGTTTATACCTAGAAAGACAAAAATATTAAAATATTCTTCAAAATATTTTTAACTGGTATTTGTTGAGTTCATATACCTTATTAAGCACAGTTGAACATTCTTTCATTTAAATCTTGAAACACACACACACACACAGAAAACATGAGTTAGGTAGTATTTTTACTTCTATTTTTATAGACCAGGAGCTAAGGTTTAAAGAGTAGAGATCACTTGCCTAAGATAACAGGCTACTTAGTGACAAGGGCAGGAATTGAATCAAACTCTTTTTTTTTTTTTTTAATGTTTATTTATTTAGTTTGAGAGAGAGAGGGAGGGAAAGAGAATCCCAAGCAGGCCCTCTGCTGTCAGTGTGGGGCCCATCACCAGGCTCCATCTCATGAATCGTGAGATCATGACCTGAGCCAAAATCAAGAGTCAGTTGTCTAACCGACTGAGCCACCCAGGCACCCCGAAATCAAACTCTTTTTAATTCAGATTTACTATACTTGATTCTCAAGCCTTGCCATAACACCTTTTTTCTATGAAGCTAATTTCTCATAGTCCTACAGGTGGTTCTACTCGTTATGTTTGTAAAGTTTTGTTTTGTTTTAGTTTCCTTTCAAGATGGTGCTATGCACCAGCATTTTCATAATGTAAGTGGTTAAGCTTCAGATTGCTCTTCTCCAAATGAAGGGGGTGGACAAATCTCAAGCTGAAGGCAGGGTTGGAATGTCAAAGTCTCAGCTCCCTAAGGGTCCAGAGAAACTTCAATCCCAAGAATGCCATTGCTTCTGGGCTCCTTTCCAGGCTCAGCCTGCTTGCAAGGCTTGATTACTCCATCTTGCCGGTTCTCAAAGGAGAACTCTTTGTTTTGGACCCTGTTCTTGTATTCTGCTCAGTGGACTTGAAAATTGGAAATTTCCTTGCTTCCTGGTCCTTCCTGTGCCTGGGAAACAGACTTGGAATTCTTCTTTTCTTCTCTTCATTGGGGGAAAGGACAGCCCCACCAGTTACTACTCCTTGTTTCAGCTCTTGGAACCCAGCCTGGGCCAATAGTTAGGCCCCTTGAGAAAAGAAGTTTAACTTCCTTGGCCTATTTCCTTCCTCAATTGACTGAAGAACTGAGGAAAGAAAAGCTTCGCAACATATATTGTAGAATACTGAAATTCACTTAGAAAAAAGACTGAGCTACCATCATTTGAGACAATTTATATGAGCTAATACACAAGATAACTAAAAGAAAATAAACCATTTCTTTCCTTTTTCCCTTCCCTACTGAGATTAAGCATAAATAGTTGTTTGAGAAGAATAAATCCTTACTGTTCACAGGTGTGAATGCTTGTAATAACCTTAAAGGCCCATGATTACTACTTACATAAGTTATCTTTAATTTTGTTGAGGCAGAAATTTGTATGGTGCATGTGGCAAAGACTGTAAGCTGTTCACCAAAATCCCTTCCCCCATTCTTCTCAAGCACACAGCTAAACTCTATTTCCTACTCTTCCTTGCAGCTTGGTGTTGCCAGGAGCTCGAGTTCTTGTAATGGTGTGCTTTTGCATTTTTATCTTCTGGCTTCCTGGGAGGGAGGTGACCACAGCCACCTTGAAAGGATGATGGAAGGTTTGTCATCCTGGTCCCCTGAATGACTCTATAGAGCTGGGCTGTCCCTGACCTGGAACTCCCATCCTGATCTGCTAACTTGTTCCATGAGACACTGAATTTGGAGGTGTATATGTTATCACAGCATAGCCTTCCCTAACTGAAACATTGCACTTATGGTCTTGAGTCTCTTAGCTAGAGAGAATGCTTTAGTAGAAGCTATGTGCCTGCTTAAAAAAAAAAAAAAAAAGAGTAGAAAGAGTAAAATGACATTGAGTATATCTAAGAAGTCAATGGTTCTTAGCTGAAAGGTGAGTGTTTTTTATAATTTAATGATAAAATTCCAAATTCCTATCAGAGATATGAATAATTCCATCATATACTCTATATAAAGAACAAAAGACCCAATTCTTGAACTGTTTTAGCAAATGCTTCAACCAGGATTTTAATAATAGGTTTATAGATAACTTTGGTCCTGAATTTATAATGCTAATGATATATGTGGACATCATTTACATTTTTAAGTTTATACTCTACAACACTTCAGGAAGAAAATCACATGGTATGTATTTGAAAATCTGACAATTCATACACATGCACAGAAAACGTGATCACCTTATGATATATTTTTTTCTAAATATCATTTGGGTGGTGCAACTCTAGAATGAATTTACTGTTTTGATTCTCTAAGACCGTAATATTAAATTATGTATTTTAAAATCCTAAATTGTAAAATTTCAGAATATAGAGAAGGGGGAGAAAGAAATGATACTTATCTGTGACTATTGAATTTGTGTGGTAGATAAAAATTGTCCCCCAAAGATACCAGGTCCTAATTCTTAGAATCTACAAATGTTACCTTAGATAGAAAAATGACCTTTGTAAGTGATTAAATCAAGGATTTTGAGATGAAGAGATTTTCCAAGATTATCAGAGTGGGCCCTAAATGCAGTCACATTTATCCTTATAAAAGAGAGACAGAAGGAGATGTGACCCACAAAGAAGAGGAAGAGGCAATGTGATCACGGAGGCAAACTGGAGAGATGAAGCCATGAACAAGGAGAGCCAGCAATCACCAGAAGCTGGAAGAGGCAAGGACCAGATTCTCCCTTGGAGTCTTGCAACGGAGCATGGCCCTGCTGGCTCCCTGCTTTAGATCCAGTGAAACTGATTTTGAACTTCTGTCCTCTAGAGTAATGAGAGGATAAATTTCTGTTGCTTCAAGTCATTGAGTTTGTGGTTATTTGTTATAGTAGCCACAAGAAACTAACCCAATTCTATTTTCTAATGGCTGAGTTTAATTTTGCTGAGTTTATATCCACAATACTTTATTCCAAGCCTTTGGAGACCTAGGTTTGTCTTTCTTTCCTTTGACTTAGAAAAGGCAGATGTGTACCACCTCTTGTATTGTGAGTTTGGGGGGGATTTAGGAGACTCAAACAAGGGGTATTTCTCTTCCTCAGCTGAGTCTGAACCACTGAAAAACAATACAGTAAGATGGATGGAAAACAAATTATCAATTTTCTCACTGATAAAGCTGATTTTTTGAAAATGGACTCACTAATCCCAACTTCAGGTTTAGAAAGACTTACCTGCCCTATTACCAGCTTTGGACAACATAGTCCTCCTCTAAAACTTGGGGTCCAAAATAGCAGAGTGGACTGTATACTTTCACTAGGCACCCAGCTCCTAAGAGAATGGGAAGATAGAGGGGCTCAATAAAATTTGGTGACTCCTTCTTCCCCAAGGGCAGAGTTGTCAGGACCTGCTATGCTAGTGGAGATTCCTTTTATATAGAAGGAAATATCAGGGGTATGGATGAGACATTTCTTATGACTCCATCCCATGATTAATAACTATCCAAGAGCAGGAAAGGCAGCGGTCTAGCCTTTAGAAGCTGATTGGAAGGCAGTCTAAAGACAGATGTTATAAAGTCATAGGTTTTCTCAGTTCAAATTTATATATATATATATATATATATATATATATATATAATTGTAAAATATAAATATATATATTCATATACTTATATAAATGCAAACATATATATAATATATATTTAATATATCTTTATATATAGTCACATAAAATATAAGTATATATTTAATATAGTAAAACAGGATTTATATCATATACCAATGCAATTATATATCATATATTAATGATATATTAATTAATATGATATATAATATCTTAACATTAATACAATCTATATTAAATAGATTTAAATATTTTATACACACACACACACACACACACACACACACACACACACATATCTTTGGGCTTTGTCTAAGATCCTAAATGAATCTGCTCAAGTCTAAGTCGTGAGTATTTTCTGAGTTCATACATGCACCTTTCATTACATATACTTTTCAAAAATATGCTAGAGGAAACTTCTGTTTAATACAGCCTTGAAATGAAAACTTTGTTTATAAATGTATCTATTGGTATGCACCTACAAATGTCACTTTTTCATAAACAGGTACTAATACGTTACCTATTTTCTTCCCCCAAATGATTCTTCTTTGAAAATTAAAAGAACATCGTTTTTAGTGTTAAAAGCTTATAGCCTCGACATGAATTCTCAATAATCCAGTTGATAGCTATTTGTTTTTGGAGATTCATTTATTTTCCCTTTCCTAAGGTTATTATAACAACTTGTGTTATTTGTAACAGAAGTTGTTTTTGTTTCCATGTTGGGCCAGAACAGATTGAGTAATAACATTAACAAATACCTTGAACCCACATAGCACCTTTCACCCTAAATCCTTTTTAAATGCTAACTTATTATATACTCAATATTGTGATGGTTCAGTGACAAGAGGTCTTATTTCCATTTTTTTCAGAGAGAAAAGAAAAAGTGACAAAAAGTCAGGGCACATCTGTATCCAGATACCAGAGCCTTTGACATCACTCATACCTTTTTACTCTTCCTTATATGAGAGCATATTGTTTGTTAAGTAGCGCTCCTGGTTATTCTGAGTAAATTTGCTGAATGTGGCCTCAGGCTGCAGTGAGGTAAACATTAGCTAGATTCTCAAGGTTGGCTTTTCAATTAAAATATAACATTAAAAAAAAAAAAAAACATTGGGGGCGCCTGGGTGGCTCAGTCGGTTAAGTGTCCGACTTCAGCTCAGGTCACCATCTCACGGTCCGTGAGTTCGAGTCCCCCGTCGGGCTCTGGGCTGATGGCTCAGAGCCTGGAGCCTGCTTCCGGTTTTGTATCTCCCTCTCTCTCTGCCCCTCCCCTGTTCATGCTCTGTCTCTCTCTGTCTCAAAAATAAATAAACGTTAAAAAATATATATATATTAAAAAAAAAAAAAAAACATTGAACGGCCTACTATGTGTTCAGGGCACAGTGCATTTATACTCTGAATCATCGCCAATTCCCCAAACCTTGAGATTTAAATGAGGGTCAGAGTTTGGTGCCTGGGTGGCTCAGTTGGTTAAGTTCAACTTCAGCTCAGGTCATGATCTCATGGTTTGTGAGTTCCATCCCCACATCTGACTCTCTGCTGTCAGTGCAGAGCCAGCTTCAGATCCTCTGTCCCCTTCTCTCTCAGCTCCTCCTCTGCTCACTCTCTCCCTCTCTCAAAAGCAAACACTTAAAAACAGGCAAACAAACAAACAAACAAACAAGGGTCAGAGTGACGGCATTAATTTCTCCTATCTTTGCCAGTTTTCTCAGGTAAAGGAGCATTATAAGACTCAGAAAATATGACTGTGTCTTTTTCAGGTTAGTTCAAGACTTCAGGTCCGTATCAGAGAATGCTGGTCCTTTGATCATTTTCAAATTTCCATGAAAATGCTTTCTATCCTCCCCAAGAACTTCCTAAAACTGAGGCCTTCTCTAGATGTTTTTTTTCCAAGAGGTATGAACTAGAGGAATTGTCAGCAAGCAATACCAGTCAGCAAAACACATGGATTTGGTGGTGTATAATACTTGATGATGCACAAAATCTTAATATTCTAAACCTTAACCAGTGTTAAAAACAGTATTATTCTGACTATCTTAACTTCATATTTCTAACACACTGGAGTTTCTTAAGAGAAAAAAAAAAATCTTTACTGAGTTTCTCCCTTTCTCATCACATACTGAACAGGGTATTTGCTGTGATTAGTTCAAAGTTATTCAAGCATTCTTTTAAACTTTAGTGGGCTAGTAAGAACCCCACTGATGATCTAGTAACAGAGCATTATTATTATTATTATTATTATTATTAATGAATACATTATTACTGTATTTTTTCTTTGTCTTTAAAGGAAACACACTTTACAGAAGCAACTTTTCATAAAGATTGCCAAAGGTAAGTAATTTTGATTTTTTCAGAAGATAGGAAAACTTTGTTTTCCTAATTTAAAATGTGTCATTCACTGTAGTTGGTAAAATAACATACTTGAGTTCCAAATCCTTTAATGGACTAAAAAGTCAGGAACGATTACCTACTTCCTGGGAATGGGCAGACCTGTATTCTTACTTGCTTATTTCTTGTAGAAAGCATCTTCTTAAGCAATATTCATCAAATCAATAGTATTTTGGAAGAATCATTTGTATGTTCAGCTCCATCCTAGAAACCATGAAATCTGTGAAAAGCAAGCTTCTAATTTTAGGGAGAAATTAATACAATTGGGAAATTAGGAAACAGAAAACCCAAGAAAATGGTAAAGGAATAGAGAAAATATATCTCAGATTGTGTAAATGTTGAAGGGCTTCACTAGAAATGGAGGAAGGACCTTTCTCATTGGCCAAGTGTCTTATCTGGGAAGATTGTAAAAGAAGTAAGTCCTGAAGACACATTAAAAGTCAAAGAAAGATAAATACCATATGATATCACTCATGTGGAATTTAAGACACAAAATAAATTTTTTAAAAAAAGGAACAAATTAAAAAGCAGACTCAACTATAGAGGGAGGTGGGAGGGGGATGGGTGAAATAGGTGATGGAGATTAACAGTACACTTATGATAAGCAGTGAGTAATATACAGAATTGTTTAATCACTACATTGTACACTTGAAACTAATATAACACTGTACATTAATTATATGTGAATAAAAAATGTCATTAGTACATGAGCACTGTAGTACATTCTAGACAGAAAAGCAAAGGAGAAAATTAAAGAAAAAAAACTTAGAGATGCCAAATTCAAATTTTCTTTCCAGTATTTGTTTCCAGTATTTTTTCTCTGTATAAGGATGTATACACGTATTTATTAATTGAAATCATACCATAAATATACTACATATTTTTAAAAATTAAATTTATAAAAATGACCTTTCTATTGATCAAGCCTGTTTCTCCAAAATTGACTTCTTGAAAAAAGAGTATCTTAACCAGTTTTCTGCCAATTTGCAGAATTTCCTTTAATAATTAAGCATTCTGCTTTACCCATATGTTCCTTTCCTATTCAAACAGGGAATGGTAAGGAGGAAAGAAACAGGCTCATATCTTTCTCATGGCTGCCTGAAGTCATGTAACTGGCCACATGGGGAAATGGAAACTGGAGACTATCCATTCATTTGTCTACTGACTTATTTAGTGATTGCATAGTATGTGCCAGGCATGTTACTAGGCTACAGTGAAATAAAGGATAGACACAGTTCAGCTCTCAATGAACTCACAGTATGAGGGATATAAACACCTGACTAGGAAATCCTAGAACAGTGTGGTAAGTACTATGACAGAAGAAACGCAGGTTGTTGTGGTAACTCATAATCTAGGCTGGTTCAGAAAGTCTACTGACTAAATGAAGCTGAGAGGTGACCAGGAGTTAGCTATAGGCCAAGAAGGAAAAGCATGTTTCAGGCAGAGGGAATAGCATGAAAGAATTTTCTCTGAGCATGATAAAAGAACCACAACAAAGCCCTCAGTATGGTTGGAGCATAGAGCATAATGGAAGGTGTGGGACGGATTAACATGACTGGAGAGGTCAGTAATCAGAACAGGAGGGACACTGTAAGATCTATGAAGAAGATTAGAATTTTCAGAACAAGGGGGACTCTTTAAAATCTTAAAGTAGGAAGTGACATGATCAGACTATATATTAAAAATCCTATCAAAGATACTTTCTTAATTGTAGCTATAATTACTTTATGTATTGAATGCCATTATGATGCGAAATATTCCACTTACATTAAATTAGTTATTACTCACAATAACACTGCAAAGTAGATACTATGATGCCTATTATGTAGAGGGGAGACTGAACTCAAGGATGGTAATTTGCCTAAAGCCACATTCCTGGTAAATGGCAGATAATTCAAAGAAAGATCTATTTCGCTAAAAAGTCAATGTGCTTTCCAGTGAACCATATGCTCAGTACTAGCTGTTGGATGAGGATGCCAATATTTATTTGAAACCTAACTAGAACAGGAGGAGCTTCAAAAAAAATAATAAAAAAAAAGGTAAAAAGGTGCAGCACGTGTAGGAGGTGAACTGGGTGAGAGTGAAAGAGTTGAGTGTATTAATTCCTTTTAGCAATAGACTACTTAGATTTGCTTAAGTGGGTTCCTATACCCAAGAACTTGTCAGCCAGCTGATATAATCCTTTCAGAATATGCAAATTTTCTTCCATAAAGAGGAATTTGATTTCACTGGAACTCTAGTCCCCATTTCTTAGATTTAGTTTCTGGACTCATCTTAATAAGGAAAATAAAAGTGTTCCACTGGAAATAAATGATGATTGTAACCTTTTTATAGGTAATCCATAATTCACATATAACAATAGCCATTAAGATAACGATAATAGCCATTAAGAAAGTTCTAGTAAGGTAGGGGGCACCTGGCTGGCTCAGTTGGTGGAGTGTGCGACTTTTGATCTCAGAGTTGTAAGTTCCAGCCCCATGTTGGGTATAGAGATAAGTTTTTTTGAAAAAAGAAAGTTCTAGGGGCACCTGGGTGGTTCAGCCAGTTAAGTGTCCAACTTTGGCTCAGGTCACGACCTCACAGTCTGTAAGTTAGAGGCCCACATTGGGCTCTGTCCTGACAGCTCAGAGCCTGGAGCCTGCTTCAGATTCTCTATCTCCCTCTCTCTCTGCCCCTCCCCCACTCATGCTCTGTCTCCATCTCTTAGAAATGAATAAACATTAAAAAAAATTAAAAATAAAAAAGATAGTTCTAGTAAGGCAGGTAGGCAATGTAGGTGTCTATGTTTCATTGCCCATACCATTTGTGTTTGAGATCCCTTATTCCTATATTCTGTTTACAAGCCAAAAATAGATTCTTAAAGAAGTTTTAGTGAAAAATCAGGGTGCCTGGGTGGCTCAGTCGGTCAAGTGTCCGACTTCAGCTCAGGTCATGATCTCATGGCTTGTGGGTTTCAGCCCTGCATCGGGCTCTGTGCAGACAGCTCAGAGCCTGGAGCCTGCTGTAGATTCTGTGTCTCCCTCTCTCTCTGCCCCTCCCCTGCTCATACTCTGTCTCTCTCTCTCTCAAAAATAAGCAAATAAATAAAGAAAGAAGTTTTGGTGAAAAATAAATAATACTGCTCAACTGCTTTTGTTCATAGTAACTAAGTGCATAGTATATGTTTATGAATTAAGGGATATCCAGATACAGTCAAAGAGTTTTCAGGGCAAGAATTGTTCTTAGAGATAATTTAGTACAGTCCTCTATTTCATAGTTTAGGGAACTGAGACTCAGATTGGCTTAGAATCTATTTACCATTATTAGAGCACCTGGGTAGCTCAGTCAGTAAAGTGTCTGGCTTTAGCTCAGGTCATGATCTCCTGGTTCATGAGTTTGAGCCCCGCATCAGGTTCCACGTTGACAGCATGGAAGCCTGCTTAGGATTCTCTCTCTTGTCCAATCTCTCTGCTTCTCCCCCACTTGTGCTTTCTCTCTCTCAAAAATAAACAAATAAACTCAAAAACATTCTATTCAACATCAACACCTTATTTCCACAACAGTTGTTTTGCCCCCAAATATGTGGTAGTTGTCTCCACACCACTAATGGTTATTATACCCACCAGATTTTTAAATGGTAAAAGTTCATCCAAGTTATTTCTTTATTAGATCAGGTTACACATGTCTAACTCATTCGAGTCGTGATAGTGTAGTATGAGAGATCTCTTTTATAGAAAACAGAAAATAATATTCTATTTCTTTGCCAATTTCTTTTTTGGAGTTGTTTTTTTTTTTTAATGTTTACTTATTTTTGAGAGAGAGAGCACGAGTGAGGGAGGGTCAGAGAAAGGGAGACAGAGGACCCAAAGCAGGCGCAGAGCCCAATGCAAGGCTCAAACTCAGGAACTGTGAGATCATGACCTGAGCCAAAGTCGATCTGAAGTCAGATGTTTAACCAGGTGAGCCACCCAGGCATCCCTAAAGGTGTTTTGACTACCTCCATATTCCTGTAATTGGTAGTGGCAAAGAATGCTCAAGTCAGGGAATAAGAATTGTTGAGGAAGTGTTTGCTAAGAACACTAGCTCATGAAGAAGCATATCCAGTTATTTCAGCTCACCTGGCTTGACAGCAGTGTTCCTTCACAGTGAGGAAATGGAGCATTTAACATCTTGCTCACCTTCTACATGACCCCTTCATACCACACCTCTGTTGGGAGACAAAAACAAACACCGTGCAGCCAAGAATTCCCAAGAGCTGAGGGCCAGGTAATCCTTTCAGAACTACTCTGACCGGATACTCCCAGACTAAGGTGGGACTTTGTTAGTTTTTTAGAAAACTAAAATCTCCCTTTCTTTTCTTCCTTGTTTTTCCTATTCCTTTTGCTTACAAGTAACCATCACACAATCCCTAATATTTTATATGCTCTTGTAATAACTTCTTTACCTACTTTCTTTTGGAAATTACTCTTTTCAAAGAAAACAAGTAGCAGTCAAAGATTTTGTCATGGAACAGAGTTGCTGACCTGGGAACAATCAAATGGCTTTAAAATAAAATGACTGCCTTACATTCACAAAGAAGCATCCAACTGAGAATTTCAAAGCACCCAAAAACGATGGAGAGTTTTTCTAATTGCTCCACAAATGGGACATGGGAAATGAGACATGGAGTATGATGCCTTAAAATCTAGGGTGTAAATGAGGGCTCCTGATGGAGTATGAAATCAACCTGCACCTTCCTATCTGAAGAAAACCATATAGACTTTGCCTCACTTTTTTTGTACTGGGAACAAGAGGCCCTCCAGTCTTTAAGAGAATCCCCAACTTTCAGCACTTACATAGAAACACTTTATGGCTCTCTGGTTTTCTAGGATGCCCAGTCAGATGATAAGAAGATTTAACATACAGTTTTTCTGAATTTGTTTAACGAGTGGCCTTTTGAAGGTCTCTGTAATGGTCAGATATCTCCATGGTCCTTGGGGATAGAGGACTCCCTTGAATTACTCTCCTAAAATCCTAACCAAAAAAACTCATGCTCAGTCCACCCAACTAGGAAATGTTGCCTCAACTACAATGGCCATGAATACCATGGTGCCCTAGGGCCTGATAAATTAGGTAGTATTGTAGCACCTCAGTCTCTAGAACTGGCCAAATCCATCTGAACCCTAGCTCCACTACTTACTGCTTGCATAACCTTGCCCAAGTTTTCTTTTGGGGGTAGTGGGGGGGGGTGGGGATTGAGTTTCCTCATCTGTAAAATGGGCAAAAGAATACTTATCTAATGGAGTTTTTGTAAAAATAAAATGAGTTAATATGCACGACTGCTTAGACTATGCTGGACACATAGTAAGTACTAAAACATTTTGGTTCTTATCATTTTAAATGTGATTACTCTAGGTAAACAATGAGATACAGAAAAATGAATGAAGTGTCTGTGACCATAAAGTAAATCACTTAAAATTTGAGACACCAAAGGTATTCTTCCAGGCCACCTTTTGAACAATTTGAGGGGATATTTCATATGTTTTGTACAAAGGGTACTCCTGGTATGCTGACTCTCTGTGGTGCCCCAGTGTTGTATTTGTTTTATTTTGTTTTGTTTTGCCTCTTTCTCCTTCACAAATAATGAATATTTTTACTGTTATTGTCTGTATTGATTTTTTTCTGGCACCAATGAAGAGAATACAATTTATCCTAGGACACTTGAAAATGAGAACATGTATACTCTTTTCTCACTGGCTACTCCCAGATCTGGGGCTCCTGTGTGGTTAGAAGTGCAGCAAATTAACATACAAACCCAAGTGATTAAGTCTCTCCAGAATTGGATGGAAAACTTATCTAAATTGCTGTTGTTACTGCTGCTGCTGCTAAGCCTGTGTGGAAGTTGTCAGTCTTTTCAAACAGGTGTTTAAAACAGGTCTTCCAGTTTTGTTTTGTTTTTTAAAGATGAAAATCACAAACCATAAGAGACTCTTAAAAACTGAGAATAAACTGAAGGTTGATGGGGGGTAGGAGGGAGGGGAGGGTAGATGATGGGTATTGAGGAGGGCACCTGTTGGGATTAACACTAGGTGTTGTATGGAAACCAATTTGACAATAAATTTCATATTAAAAAAATAAAGATGAAAATCAAACCAACTGGTAATTACTGAGCATGTACTATATGCAAGGCAGTATAGATATGAGATCATAAGACTGGTGTTCTTCAGAGAGATAGTAAGGAAGACTTCTATTAAGCATATACATTCATGCGTTTTATTTTTTTCTCCAAAGATTTTTGGTTCACTTTGTTCAGAAAATAAAGGATTACTATATGAGAGGTAGGGTCTACCTTCACTCTTAAAGTAAAGCCTTGTTTATTAAAAAAAAAAAAAAAAAAAAAAAACCCAGATGTGAAACTCGGGCTGGGGAGACCCCTAGCTTTTCTTTAGGATTTCAACCTACAAAAGTTTATAGCCAAAGAACCTGCCAACAGGATTAATTCCTGAGTGGAGTTTTCCAAGCTCTTACAATAGTAACATCAACCATCTCTTTTACCTCCCAGGGGAAAACTTCTGCCAAAGGAGCTCTGTTGCTGCTGTCTGTGTTCTGCCCAGCCCTTCCTTAGCCTTTTGTCATTTGTCCAAGTCAAAACAAAATCCGCTCACACTTATAGGTGCCAAGTATTTTTCAAAATGTTCCATACATGTTAATTCATTTAGTCTGTACTACAAGGTGGGTTCTACTATTTTATAGATAGGGAAACTAAGGGACCCAGATATTAAGGAATTGCCCCAGGATGCATAGCTAGAGTGGGGCTGGAATTCATACTTGGACCATGTAGCTGCAGAGCTTCTGATCTCTTGCAACCCCCCTTGTGACATTGCTACAGGACAGTGAGTGCTCTCAGTGGGGATGATTGATTTACTTGTGGGGCAAGTTTTCTTATCCTAATTTTCTCATCTAATTCAACAGAACTTCAAAATTTTAGGAGAAGTCTCGCTCTAACTGAACACCTGAATTTGATGAATAACTTTTCATAAAACTAGTCTTTAAGTAGCATTGCCTCTGAGAGAGAAGAAACAGCAAGTGGCCCTGGGCAAAACTGTGATATGGGTGAAATTCCATCTGTAGAGAGGTGGCCCCAGAATCCTACTGTTCAGGGAAAACCCATCATCAGCTGCTTGGAATAGAAAGTGAGGCTGTGAGGGGGTGGGTGGGCTTCTAAGAGAAGGCTCTACCCCTCAGCTTGAGGAAGTGAAAAGTAGTTGTTATTGCTTATGAGAAGGGGGTGGGTAGTAGGGTGAGATTGGTGCAGAAAAGGGAAAGAGTGACACAGTGTCTGGGAACTACAAGGCTAAAAGGGCAAGTGAAAATGCCCTCCTGATTTCCGGGGTGGGGTGGGACTCAGGGGAGAAATATCAAAAGATATTTGAGTATTTAAGAATGGGGCTACTTAAAATTTTATTTGGAAGTATTTGTATTGCTTCATTGTAAACTCTATTAAACCCCTCCCCATCCGCATCCAGATGCTGGGTCCCATCCATACATACATCTCTTATGAGAGGAGGTGTTTGGTGGAAATCTGGGAAGGGTTGATAATCATCTCTGTACTCAGTAAGGGCCATAGTAGGGTCGCAGGAGCCCAGAAGTAAAGGACCTCTTGGTAGCATTTGCACCATGGAAATTACAGGAGCAGTCCTGGAAGTAGACAAGCCTTGAAATTGTGGGAGTTTGCACAAGCATCATCTAAATTTCAAGGGGAAGAGTTGTCCTAGCTGTCATGGAGATGCTGCCTCTTAATCTCAGTTACTCCCTCTTCCTAAGCACCCAGAATTCTCATGAAGCCACTTATTCAGTGCACCCCAAACTTAGCTTTACAACTTTCTTGACTTAATGGAGAATGAATTCATTGTCTATTTTTGATATTCCGTAATTCCACATTCCCTTTCCCCTTTATCATAGTTGCTTTTTTTCTTTCTCAGAGAGAGAGAGAGAGAGAGAGAGAGAGAGAGAGAGAGATGGAGAGAGAGAGAGAGACAGAGAGACAGAGGGCGGTCATTTTCATTGGTGAGACTGTCCTCGGAATCTTTCATTTTTTTCTAGAAATAACCTGGGGCTTCTTATGTGCAAACACCGAAACCAAGTAGTCATATTATCACTGTGTTCCTAACCTAGAGTATCTTAGTATGGGTGTGGGTTTGCATAACAGGGAAACTAGCATTGACCTGGTACAAATGCTAATTGAATGTTTAAAAAAATTCAAGGATAATGCTGCAATGTTGTAAATGTAGGTGTGTGTGTGTGTGTGTGTGTGTGTGTGTGCGCGTGTGTGTTTCTCTAACTCATCTAAACATATTTGACAACGGATACAAAGTTCACAGCAAAAACAGAAAAGAAAAAAAAAGTTTGGGTAATGGATAGAGAAAATGGTTCCTTCTTCCTGGGATGTTGATGACTCACTGTGTGACAATGCATAAGTCTCCTCATCTCCATGTTCTATCCTCCAGCTTTAAAATAGGGACTGAAATACTTGAGAATGTCAGTACTCGACTGAAGAGATCTCCAAAATACATGAGACTCATCTTCTTTTTTTCTTTTCTGTAATAAAGTACATGCATCCTTGGAAGGAAGGGTATGAGTTTGGACGAAGAAAATTTATGTGAAATTGGACTTTTGAGATTCTATGATTCTATGATCCTATCTGAAAAAGTGAAAGCAAAATCATTCTTAACAGCAAAACTAAAAGAGAAACTCCAGTTATTCTCAAAAGGGAGAGCCTGGAGTGGCGGAAGGGGTAGGGAGAAGAAAAACAACACATGCTAATGTATATGAACTTTATGTATTTTTCTTTTTATTTTTTTAAGAGAATTGCTAGACCACATTCCAGCTTCTGCTACCTAAATTCACTGTTAATTCACATCTCCAGAGACACCTGCCTGGTTGGGCCCATTCAGCATTCAAAGCACAGGGATTGGCAAATAAACATGATAAGCAGATAAAACACATCAACATGTCTTTTTGTCTTTGGCAGATAGTCTTTAAACAGAATATGTAAAAGTGAAGGAAAAGATAATTTAGCTCACTTTTTCTTTTTGCCCCTTATTTGGAGGAAATAGAAGTTTCTGATACTGGTATACCCTGATTCAATTAAACAAATACTTTGTGCTTGCTCACCGTCAAAACGAGGAAGCTGCTTGCCCACAAATTCTATAAAGGAAGATTCAGAAGAAAAAGGAATTGTAGTTAATCCTTTCCCAGGTCACACCTAAACTAGGTCTCTGCAAATAGGGAAGTTAGTTGTGTTTAAAATTTAAATATACAGTTTGGAATGTGTTGAAGGAATCACTGATGAACGTTCAATCCCACCTTAAGGGGATTGAAAACTCAAGTATAAAATATATTTGCCAAACTGTGTCAGAGGGTCTGAGAGATTCTATTAGACATTTCCAGAAAAATAAAAATATAAAAGATGGTCCTTGGTCAAGTGATTCTGAAGAGGGCTGAGTTAAACTTACTGCCTTTGACACAATTTTGGATTATTTAATAGGCTAATGTATATTATGAATTTCCAAGAGGTGTATATGTAGCAAGCAGCAATTCTCAAACATGAAACGTTTTAGCAGTACAAACAATATCTCACACATTTTAAGGAAAACAGGTTGGGAAATACTGGCATGGAACAACATTGCGCTTGAAGCTTGGTCTAGGTTTTTTGGGTAAGTTGTATCATGTTAACAACATCTAAACATATTGACAGTGTGCTCAATATACAATGACCATCCATTTTATGGATTTAGTACTTATGGTCAGATATCCATACTTCTGGACACATAAATGTGAACACTAATGACCCTGCTCTGATGTGCAGCGGAGGGCTGTGAAACCAAATTTTCAAAATCCAAATCTAGTTTTACAGAGGAGGCAAGTCACGGTGCACTGAAAGAAACAGCGTTAAATCACAGCTCGATACAAAATCAGAAAATCTTACTTTGTGCAATGGGCACATGATACTTGAGAAAGTCGCTTTTTTTTTTCCCCCTCTCAAAGTGTTTACATTTGGAAAAGTAGGTTTTTGTAATGTAAAATCTTAATTATTTTCTAAACAACAGCCTTCTCTCTCTCAACTACTTTTCTTTCATTTCTTTTTTTTTAAATTAATTTATTTATTTTGAGAGACAGAGATAGAACACAAACAGGGGAGGGGCAGAGAGAGAGAGGGAGAGAGAGAGAGAGAGAGAGAGAGAGAGAGAGAGAGAGAGAGAGAGAATGAATCCCAAGCAGGCTCCTCACTGTCAGTGCAGAGACCGATGCGGAGCTCAAAGTCATAAACCTGAGCCGAAATCGAGTCAGACACTTAACTAACTGAGCTACCCAGGTGTCCCTTCCACTACTTTTCAATTTGAAGCCCGGTTTTTATCAGTTGTGTTTGACAACCCCATTGGCTTTTTTTTTTTTCCCCCATCAATTCTATACCTATTCTATACACCTCTTTTTGGTGTCAATTCCATATCTCTATACAGGAGGACTTTTGTCAGAGTAGAAAGTTAATGAGGTTTGATACTGTCTGCTCATTATCTCTTTGTGGTGATCACTAACATTCTTTATCTAGTTAAGGTATATTGGAATTTCTCACTTAAAGGTAAAACTCCATATAAGCAATAGATGATTAAGAAGAAAAGTTTGAAGGGACACAGGGACTTTAACGAACTGTAGTTACTGCAGGCTGAGAGAATAATGGGCAAAGATATTGGTATGTCAAGCAACAGATACTGGAAGATCCTGAGCTAGCTATCATAAATATCTGTTCTGTAATTTTTTTTAAATTTTATTTTAGAAAGAGAGAGAGCACGAGCAAGGGATGGGGCAAAGGGAGAGAGAGAATCTCAGGCAGGCTCCACACTCAGTGCAGAGCCTGATGCAGGGCTCAATCCCAAGACCCTGGGATCATGACCTGAGCCTAAATCAAGAGTCAGATGCTCAACTGACGGAGCCACCCTGGTGCCCCAATAACTGTTCTTTAAAAACAAAAGGAAACCAAATTTATAAGCAGGGGAAGAAGAAAATAAGCAAAGCACAAGAGAGGACTTGCACATCTTATTCCTAAATTATGGAATCCAGAATCTGAGGGAAACAGAACAGTTGTATATTATGGCAGGAAGACTGCAAATGAAATTGGCTCATTCATAATTTTAGTTGGTTTTCCAGAATCAAAATTCAAAGAGAAAGTTTATTCCCACAGTATGGATCTTTCTCCTTCTGTTGAGTTTTGTCTTCCTTGACAACCATGCAGAAAGCACTCTGGCACAGGCCTGTGATACAGGCTGCGTGATGTGCCTCATCAGTCATGTTGAACACACCCCACGGCAATTACCATTCTGATTCAGGGCAGGATAAAAAGAGTTCAGTGCACAATGTGGTGTTTAGGGAGGTGATCAGGAAGCATTAACCATACAATTTTGGCAGAAACTGTTTTGTGAATGTGTCAGTGATATCTCAAGTACATGAAAAACCAGCTTTACTGTCCCTTGATATGAGATTAATTTTTTTTTTTTATTTCTAGAGCATTTACCATTGTAAGGTGGACAAATATTATCCCTGTTTTTCAGCTGTAGAAACTGGAATGCTAAAAGGTTAAGCAACGTTCACAAAGTTACATAGTGAGTCATTTTCTGAATCAGGAAATAAATTGGTGACTACAATTCCCTTTTCCCTGATTCCACCAGCCAGAAGGAGTCATTTAACACTATTTACAGAAGTATTTTTATTTATTGTCTTGCAATGAGTATAAACAGATTTCTCTGAGACTTAAAAATTATGAAATGTGACATATTTTAGGGAGCAGTAAAATTCAACCAACATTAATTCATGCAACAAGTTTCATTGAGCGTTGATTATGTATAGAAACTGAAAGTTTTCAGTCCTGATTTAAACTCTACCTATGATTTGGAAATATGCACATAATGTCTTTTTGCCTCGAGTAAAACAGGGATCATTATCCTTACCACAGACTTCATAAAAAAGTTATATGATTATATTACATTATATGTCTTGAACTGGATGGATGGAATTACTGAGTATAATTTTTAAATAATCATATTATTCTCCCTTTTTCTAGTAGAATTTGGTTTCTTAAAAAAGTTTTTAAAATATCTAATTTTATCATGTTTATACTTGTCAAAATGCTTCAAAAGGATGTGCCATGTTACAATACTGAACACTTTGATATCTATTGTTACATCCAGTCCCTGTAACAACCACCTTGGTACTCTTCCTAGTAGGAAATCACGCCTAACCAAATAATTCAACTCTGTTCCCTGAAGTTTCTTAGGCATCGTTCATTAACATTGCTGCCCTGAATACTATGTCTACCCTCTATCTCCAGCTCTATTCTTTACCTGGCCAGAAATCCCAAATTAGATCCATTAGCACAACTGAAACTTTGTTTTTTTTTTCTAGACTGCTGATTTTAATGGGACTTTACTAAATAACTTTACTAAATAAGGAAAAAAAGAAAAAGGACACAAATAAGGAAAAGACAACAGCACTGTAGAAGCCTAGTTTACACACTGTAGATTTCTGATTCAACTACTGCTAACTAGAACTCAGTTCTGAGAAGATCCCAAATGTTAGCAGTGGTAGTAAAATTGAGACAACCTCACAGAAAGACAGAACTGGGGGAAATGCCAAAGCAGTTTGGTGTCCCTACCCATCTCACCACCAAGCTTCTTTTTCCATGGATATGGGTTTCTAGATTTGCTTTTAGTAAAAGAAAACAATGTTTCCTTTTTAAGTTTATTATCTTCATTTTACAGAGGAAGAGAGAGGAACTCAGAAAGTAAAATACTCATTCTAGATTATATAAGCATGAACAGATAAAGCTCGGATTTAGACCCATTTATGTTGAATGGGAATGCTCTTCTTTCTGCTGCGTGTAGAAGTGCTCTTATCAAATAAGTGATGTGGCCAATCTGGAGGACTGCAAAGCACTCTTGCACAGTTAGTGTCATAACCACCAGCTGGCTTCCAGGGGACTCTGAATAAGTCACTCGTTGCTCAGTTTTAGATTAGGAAATAGCTTCAGGGACACCCTATCAACAGTAAGGTAATACAGTAACTAAGAACTGACTTTTTTGGGAAAAAAAAAGCAGTTAACACTCATAATTTTAAAACAAAAGGAGGTGGATAGGATGAGCAATGAGACATCTGGTGAAACATAGCATCTCATTTTCAAAAACTTACCTATAGTAGTATCTTCCTCTAAACTCTCATCTGGCCCTTCCTGGAGATGATGAAATGTCCTATATAAAGTAAATTCTCCTTATTTGTGGCAATTCTGTCCAGTAGAATCACCTAGGATACTAAATCATGGCTTCTAGGGAGCATACAGGGTCATCACAATTTCATCAGTTAATATATACCCTTGTTTTTGGTATGCTTCTGTTTAAAGACAGCTTGTTTAGTGTTATTGTTGATTCATTAACATTGAACTCACAGCCAACAGTACTATAACTCTTGCTTGAATGACGCTTATCTAACACATGTATTTTCTCCAGAAGTCACATCACAGCCATCTTGCGTTTAGGAATGGTAGATGGCACTTCATCACTATGCTTGGGGTTCATTTTAAACATGAAATCACAACAAAAAGCACAAAAATGCAAAAAATGTGAACTAAGTAGATTGCAAAAAGAATGCTTATTTATAATAAGACAGTTGATATAAGAGGGTACCTGGGTGGTTCAGTTGATTAAGCGGTTAAGCATCTGACTCTTGATTTGGGTTCACATCATGATCTCACAGTTCATGAGCTCAAGCCCCATGTCAGGCTCTGGGCTGTCAGCACAGAAACTGTTTAGGATTCTTTCTCTTCCTCTCTCTCTCTCTCTCTCTCTCTCTCCCCTTCCCCTGCTCTCATGCTCTCTCTCTCTCTCAAAAATAAATAAACTTTAAAAAGATAGCTGATAGAAGAAGGCAGAATATCACTTTGTTTCACATCAGCTGGGGATTCACTTTTTAAGTGACTTACATTTGTCCCTGGTTGAGGCACCTGGGTGGTTCAGTCGGTTTAGCATCCAACTTCGGCTCAGCTCATGATCTCATGGCTCATGGGGTTCAAGCCCCGCATCGGGTTCTGTGCTGAAGGTTCAGAGCCTGGAGCCTGCTTCAGATTCTGTGTCTCCCTCTCTCTCTCTGCTCCTCCCCTACTCAGACACTCTCTCTCTTTCAAAAATCAACATTAAGAGTAATTTTTTAATTAGAAAAAATTTGTTCCTGCTCTGCGCAAGTCTGTAAGTGATTGCAAAGCACTGTCAGTACTGAGTTTTGGATTACAAATAAATTTAAATGAGTGGGTAAATCTACAAATATGGAATCTGAAAACAATAGGAATCAATTGTAAATTCAAGCACACAATACAAAACCAGTTTTAATCCTGGGGCCACTTCCTAGCCACATTGAGAAATCAATGGACTTAATCTTTATACTGGGAAGTTTGG
This sequence comes from Neofelis nebulosa, assembly GCF_028018385.1. Taxonomy (NCBI): domain Eukaryota; kingdom Metazoa; phylum Chordata; class Mammalia; order Carnivora; family Felidae; genus Neofelis; species Neofelis nebulosa. The sequence goes on from NC_080783.1 coordinate 24,114,024, forward strand.
TGACCAGTGATTGACATAATAATCATCCCTACTTTGCTTTGCACCATTTCAAATCTGATGATGAATTTTCTACTAAGGTTCTAAGGATAAACCAACTGAAATATAATGATTTTAAAAATTATTGTGTCACAAAATTAAATCACTCAGAGGGATAACAAAATAAATGTTAGCAATAATATATGATAGTAGGGCCAAAATTGGAAATGGGAGAGAACTGGAAGATGGTTTTGCATGTATGCCAGACTTTCATTTCAACATAACTGTTGCTGTCCTCCCACTAGCTTTTTCATACCAAGTGCAATAATCCCACGCAGTCCACATGATGCTCAGTGCTATTAAGTGAAATGACAGAAAAATAAGTGAGAAAACAGCAGGGTTATAGCTCCCAATGACTTGCAATTTATACGTAGAAAATAAGTGGTGAAAATCATATAATGGAGAAGTTTGGAGCACAGTAAACACTGGTGAATTGATAAACAGTGGCCTTCACAATTTGATTTTGTTATTAAATGAACTGTTTTCTTTTTCATCAAAAGTCCATGCAAAATGAGCATCACCACAAATTGCATATTTTAGCTCTCTTTGATATTCTATGGATTGTAGTATGTATAATTTATCTTGTAGAGTTTCAAGAATGTCAGTTTCAAGAATGATATGAGGGTGTGTTGGGGGATAAGGGAAAGGCAATGACAAAGTTAAATATATTGTGTAGATACAAACTGATCGTCATGTAAGCTAATAATACTAGAAACAGTTCATATTAACACTGGGATTATGGTCAACTCTATTTGAATGGCTTAAAATCTAACACGAATCTGTGGAGCGCCTGGGTGGTTCAGTCGGTTTAGTGTCCAACTTCGGCTCAGGTCATGCCAGGTGTTGTGCTCTGTGCTGACAGCTCAGATCCTGGAGCCTGCTTCAGATTCTGTGTCTCCCTCTCTCTCTGTCTCTTCCTTGCTTGCATTCTGTCTGTCTGTCTCTCTTTCTCTCAAAAATAAATAAAAACATTTAAAAAAGAAAAGAATCTGTCCACCTTCAAGCCCATGAAATTTGAAGTTCAAGAAAAATTGAATCCATTTATAGCAAAACCATTTTCTCACAATTTTTTAAGCAATGAATATTGTGTGGGAAATTGATTCCATATGTTTTCAAGTCATTTATGCAACTTGAATAATTAAAATGTTCATTGGAAAGAACTGCCTGATGTCTTTAAAGTCAGGAAATTATTTTATGCCAAAAGTAGACAAACTCAAACAGCAAAAGGTCAAGCTAAGTTAGAAATTTCACAACATCCCAAATTGTAATTATTCTTAAAAAATTTAAATGTTTGCTAACCCTTCCTTATTGTCACATGGTAGAAAAATAATGGATTCCTTTATTCTCTCAGTGTTGTTTCTTTTTATTTTTGAAAAATCTTTATCTATGAGTCTTTCTAAACTTACCTCCAAGTTATTTGGACAAAAGCCTAGACTATTAATGACATTTGCAATAAAATTTTGTCAACTTAAAAAAAAAAAAACTAAATTAGTCAATGCTTGTGATTCATTTCTAATTAAAAACAAAGCACAATGATGAAGACATATTTTGTTTCAATTGTAATTAAATAATTCTAAGAGTTGCAGTTATCATTCCCATTTTGTAGATTTAGAAATCAAGGTCTAGGGGCGCCTGAGTGGCTCAGTCGATTAAGTGTCCAACTTTGGCTCAGGTCATGGTCTCGTGGTTCCTGAGTTCGAGCCCCATGTTGGGCTCTGTGCTGACAGCTCAGAGCCTAGAGCCTGCTTCAGATTCTGTGTCTCCCTCTCTCTACCCCTCCCGGACTCACATTCTGTCTCTCTCTGTCTCTCAAAAATGAATAAACATTAAAAAAAAAGAAAGAAAGAAATCAAGGTCTAGACGAAGTAGCCTATGAAAACACATCTTAACTCAGTAAGTTAAATTTTGCCTGAAACATGTTAGAATTATTTGATGAGAAGCAAACATAAAGGAGATAGCTAATAAATGTAGCCCTAATGAGATATTAATCCTAGATTCATGTATTTACTTTTTTTGTATATGGTAGCAAGAGGATTGAACTTGGGGAAAAATGTGAAAATGAAGACTAGTGAGAATTTTACAGTGTTTGTAGCATAAAGATGACTAAACTTGTGGAAGTACTACATTCAAATTCTGACTCTTTTACTTATTATTAGCTCTCTGACCTTGGGCAAGTCACTTTATCTCCAAGTCTCTAATTCCTTTATCAAATGGAAATAATGAGACCTTATAGGTTTATAAAGAAAAAAATAAGATATTAATATGAGTATATTATAAATTAAAGTTTCATGTAAAGTAATAACAAACAATTATTTATTAATAATATAGTAACAATTGTTAAATTATTAATAATTTAATGATATATTTATTAATAATATATTAATAATCACAATAATATAGTAATAAGGGAGAAGTCCCTATCTATAATGAAATTTTAAAAATCATGGAGTTTGGGGTGCCTGGGTGGCTTAGTCAGTTGAGCATCTGACTTCTGCTCAGGTCATGATCTCACAGCTGGTGAGTTCAAGCCCCGCGTAGGGCTCGATGCCGTCAGCTCGGAGCCTGGAGCCTACTTTAAATTCTGCGTCTCCCTCTCTCTCTCTCTGCCCCTCCCCTGCTCACACTCTCTCTCTCTCTCAAAAATAAACATTAAATTTTTTTTTTTAATAATCATGGAATTTGAGTCCATGTTATTTGCTTATTGTACTTGTTTAATATCGCAGGTTAACTTTTCCTCCTCCTCGTGAAATACAAATTTACCAAAACATAAAATGTAAATTATTTCAAATATTATTCTTAAAAAAAGTATAAAAATCTTTACTTATTTGTCCATCTGTTTTTCATTTTTACAAAAAGAGATAGACCTTGCCTTACCTTGCTTATTCTATATTTAAAACTTCTTTCATACCTTAGAAAAGTACTTAATATAATAGGATGGACGATGTCCTTTTAAATAAGGTGCTCCTTCAGGGGAAAAAAGAAAAAAAAAAGTAAAGAAAGGTGGGAGGGAGAAAGGAAGAAAATAAGTCATTCAGTTGGAAACCAGATGATACTTGCCAGAACAATCCATGGAAATCACTCCATTGGTGTGTGTGTATTGTGTTTATGCTATAATTAAAAACAGATTAAAAAGAACTAGAGCATAACACCCCTGATTGCTGTTTGCCTTCGCACTCAAGAACAAGAAAGCCACGGTGTTAAATTTAGCCAGTGGCACTGAACTAAGTGCAATCTGTGTAGCCTGGACTGTGGGCTGGGAATGCTCTGACAAATAGGTAGACAGTATCCTTCTGTGAGATGGTTCCAGTAAAATAGAGGGGGGATAAAACATTGATTTTTTTTTTTAAGCCAGAAATGCCATGTGTAACTCAGAAACTTGAGACATTCCTTCCCCTCTCTGTCTTCTCTTAATGTGATGGCTTGAGCTTTAGAATTGGTAATTCCAAATATATTGGGTCTCTTTATGTGCATTATTGAGGTTTCAGATACTATATTTTTATTCTCTCAAAGAACATGCAACACTGTACAGGGGCCCTGCTTACCCTTAAGTCCCAGGGAATGTAAAACCTTTTCTCAAGCTATGAAGTGCTAGCTGCCTACCATTTTACCCTGAATAGGAAGGCTACTTCTCTGTTCTTTGTCTTTTCCCTCTCCTCCTTTCAAAATGAGTTCCATTGTGTTTAACCAGAAATGGGGCTTTGTGGCAATTAAAAGATTCCAAAGTGGCAGAGGCTAATGCACCAGTAGAGCAGGTTTCCAGCTTTCCATGGTAACACCCAACTTCCCTTCTCTTACCACCTCCTCTTGTCCACCCAGACAATTCTAATCCTACCTCTGTGGTTACTCTGAAAAGGCATCCAGTTTGCTTATCAGAAAGGATCTTTCTTAAACAAATATTTACTAATGTCTGTTTTACTCTTTGGGGTAGTGAGCAAAGGAATGGCTTGGGTCTCTTAATCCCTTTGGATCACGCATTGCACAGATGATGATAGAATGTAATCAGGGCTACTTGCAATAGAGCCCGAAGTGTCCAGAGACTGACACTTCATTGCCTTGATGATTGTAAACCTTAAGTGGCTTGGTCAGCTAGTCATCACATGAGTGGCTCTTATTCCTTATTGCCGTCCACTACAAGTTCCTTCCTCTGTATGGCAGAAATCCAGGAACATTCCCTGAGAGTTATGGCATTTTCCTTTTACAATAATGGGCCTTACCTTTCTCTTGGTTCCATGAACTCTGTAAATGTCAAAGTGATTCACATGGGAGGGAATGGTCCTACAGTCCTCATTAAAAAGTTCAAAGATACAAGAGCTTTTCTCTCACAAAATGGCGCAATGTTTATCTTTTTGGTAATAATGCACTGCATGCTTATTATCAACACATTATCAATCTGTTATGTAATCAAGCAGTCTGATGGATAAAAAGGCATAAGGAATGTATAATATTCAGAGACAATTATTTTCTCACTTTTCCTACCTGTTTCAGGATCCCCTGAACTATTGTGAAGAACATCCCAAGAAAGAGTTTATTCTCTGTGTCCTATTGCTGTTGGATATTTCATTACCCATGTCTTAATTTAAGGATAGTTTGCAGTAGTATCAGACCAAAAGCAATTTGCCTTTCACACAATCTACACTTCCCATAAACATTAGTGAAAGTTTAAAAGGTGGAAGTTCATTCCTTTGAGATGCTCATTTACCCTACACTAATTATGAACTATATTTTGAATTACCCCTTCTACAAAACAACACATTGGAATATGCAGACTCTTACAAGAGCATAGTGAGACATTAAAATCCTGAGAAAGAATTGGGGCACCTGCCTGTCTCAGTCAATAGAGCGTGTGACCCTTGATCTCAGGGTTGTGAGTTTGAGCCTCATGTTGGGTGTAGAAATTACTTAAAAATAAAATCTTTAAAAAAATAATAAAATAAAAGCCTGAGAAAGAACATTTTAATCGTTTTTAAATTCATCCACAACTATTTATTGACAGTCTTCTTTGCCATTACTGTCTGGTCTCCAAACAGGGGCCAATTCTCCCACTTAGAACCTAGATCTTATCCCCTATTGCCTATTTAGGGATATCATCCCAACAGTTTTTCTCTTCTACCTGTATCACCAATTTTCCCACTATTCTGGATCTTTTTTATCTGCCCACCTTAAAAAGCCCCTTTTGGACCTGATGTACCCCATCTAGTGTCCTATCTCTCTCCTTCATTTTTAAACAAAATCCTTAAAAGTGTTGAATATACCTGCAGCCTCTAACTTTTCCCACACTCTCTTGAACTTACTTCAACCAGTCTTTTGCCCCCACCACTAGAAGGAAATTACTACTCTTGTCAAAGTTACTAACAATCCTAATGTTGCCAAATCCAAAGATCAATTCCTAATCCTCACTTTACTTAATCTGTTAGTAGCATTTAACACTATTGGTTTTAAAATTTATCTGAGTTGAAACTATGGTGCACTATTTCTACGATTCACAGCTTCAATAGCTAGTGTCTCCAAATCTATTTCTCCAATTCAGACCCCATATTTTATGAAGGCTGGATGAATGAATTATTTTTTTATACTTCATCTTAGGTATTCTACTAATAGTATCATTAAATGAAAGGGAAAAGTAGAGTATATGGTTATGCCTTTGCTCACTTAACTACTTTCAGAGGTATTTCCTTGTTAAAACTTATTGATGAGATTCTGAAACATGGTCTTTTTTTTTTTCTTTAATGAGTGAAGTTCCCTTGTTGGCAATAATAAAACACTACCATTTATCCTTATATTTCAGAAACAGTGAAAGTTACTTCTGTATAGCCTGTTATGCCAATTCTGTAATTTTTTAATCTACAACAAGAATGAACTCTGATGCCAATCATCACAAATACATTTCCAGTCCATGCCTAAAGATGTTTAATTGATGTTAATTATTGATCTAGGCTATTTCATACACAGTGATCAAAGTTTATCAGGTTTATGACCTTGTATCTGTGGCTTGATGAAAGAGTAACAAATATTTTTCTCATGCATTTGATTTTCAGCTTGGCCCCCCTACCTTTCCCACTCATTCATCCTGTTTTGGGCCCAGCACTGAGCTCCTGTGATTAGCTTATATTCTTAAAACCAGGAAGCATGATGCCCAGCCTGTCTGATCCTGCCCCAGTGCTTGGTAACCAAGTCCTATGTTACTGATTGTGGTCTATTTTACCATGCCTCCTGATTCCAGACCCTGGCTACAAACTGGTTTTTTAAAATATTCCTAATAAACTTTTGCTTTAAGATGTGAATTTACTATAATAAGAGGATCTTGACAGTAATAGTTTTATTTTCTTATTAATGCAAAAGTTAAACTACTGACCAGAGTTGCAATATGGACTCTTCCTACGGCTATGAATGTATATAAGAGTAAAACACTGGGGCGCCTGGGTGGCGCAGTCGGTTAAGCGTCCGACTTCAGCCAGGTCACGATCTCGCGGTCCGTGAGTTCGAGCCCCGCATCAGGCTCTGGGCTGATGGCTCGGAGCCTGGAGCCTGTTTCCGATTCTGTGTCTCCCTCTCTCTCTGCCCCTCCCCTGTTCATGCTCTGTCTCTCTCTGTCCCAAAAATAAATAAAAAATGTTGAAAAAATTTAAAAAAAAAAAAAAAAAAAAAAAAAAAAAAGAGTAAAACACTATCCTATGTCTTTTATCATAATAAACCCCTCTTTACCATATAGAATTTATAATGGCCTAGAGTGACTTAGATTGTCATTGATAGTCACTGCATTATAGGAGAATTATTACCTGTGTCATAATGCACTTGTTTCTTGGTTAAGAATGAGACAGCAGCAAGAGTATGAGTAGGGATGTGAGGGAAGGAATCTATATTACTGTGTACAGAGTAATTTATAATAATGTGGTATTTTGATATGACAACCATGTTTTATAAATGTAATAAGATCCCCTGTCTTAATATGCAATAAAACCAAAAAGAAGGAGGAGGGGGAGGAGGGGGAGGAGAAGGAGGAGGAGGAGGAGGAGGAGGAGGAGGAGGAGGAGGAGGAGGAAAGAAAGAAATGAAAGAAGGAAGGGGGGAGGAGATGGAAAGAGAAAGACAGAAACCATTCTCTTCCCAAAAGACCCATTAATCACGTATTTCAGACAATTTGAAAATTTATTTAGAAAATTTAGTATTCTCCCTGTAGAGACTGTTTAACTCCAGGGGGTCCTAATGCAGTGTCAAGTAAAAATTAACTTGTATTGCATAGACTATAAAGAGGCTTAAACTGGGAGAAACTGGTTAAGCTCCTAAGAACTCTTCATGTGACAAAAAATCATATCAGGCCTAGAGTTCAAGTCCTATTTTATGACTCTTTCTAAAAGGGTATGATTTACTGTGGTCAGTTTAAAGTAATAGGGTAGGTCTTGTTTTCTACTTATTCTGTCTCTGGTAAATCATATGACCTGAAATTATCTATCTGTATTCTTATTTCCACTTATGAAAAACAGAAATCCTGTGTTCTATTAAAACTTGGGGTACTTTATAAATTATAAATGCTAATTTACAAATATTAATGTCAATAAGATCAGGAAAGTTGCTCATTTAAAGAAAAATAATTTTATTAGTATCTACTGGCAAGATCTATCTGCACATAAGAAAAGCTATAACCATAGCATTTTTTATGCCCATATATTAGAATTCTCAGAAGAGAAGCCAACATTTGATTCAGCAGAAAGATTGATCCCTATTGCTGGGATCCTCCCATTTGGAATAATGTTGCAGACAGTTGGTACTACCACTCCCTATGCTGGATCAATACATGAATTCTGTTTTAATCACATATCAATCTTTCTGTAATGTGAAATTCCCAAATATGTAGGATAAGAAGTCTTTGAGGGTTATTTCAGTAGAATCAAGGGTTAGTCCTTATAGCTTAATTTTTGGACAGTTATCCTTGTGCCTAATGTTTCACACTAACAACCCAATGTGAATGGACAGCTGATGGTGTAGAAGAATTTTAAACCAAAGAAATACTTGCCAAAAATAGGTCTAAACTATATTTGCTGGAGGCTTTGAGCATCTCCTTGCGAAGACTGATTTAAGCAAGAGTATGGGGAGGAAATATTGCATGGTAGGGGCTAAGTAAAGTTGCCATTTCCAGTGCTATAAAATGCAGAAAAATCAAAAGATCAATCAAAAATTTTTGTTACCTAATGTTCAAGTATGTGTGTTTGTGCACATGCGCATGTATTGAAAACATTTGAATCTGGGGGCACCTGGGTGGCTTAGCTGGTTAAGCGTCTGACTTGGTTTTGGCTCAGGTCATGATCTCACAGTTTCATGAGTTTGAGCCCTAAATCAGGCTCTGTCCTGGCAGCACAGAGCCTGCTTGGGATTCTCTGTCTCCCTCTCTCTCTGCCTCTCCCCTGCTCACACTGTCTCTGTCTCTTTCAAAAATAAACTTAAAAAAAAAAGAAAGAAAAGATTTCAATATGAATCAGCAGACTTTTTGTGTAAATAAATATTGAAAACATTATATTCTGTATGTCACGTTTATATTGATTCTCCCTCCGCAATCTTGGAATAATTCCTCATAGTATTTAACACCCAATTAAAAAAAGTATACCTAAACTGTTAATAGTAATGTAGTAACTTCTTGACCTCTCTAGAATATGCTGACCCTTGTTTTAAAAGACTCAAATATGCACTACATGATTTTCATGTCTCTAGTGTCTTTCATGGTGTTTTTGGATTCCCTACTAAAACTGAGTGCTTCTAAAACAGATTTTTAGCAATCATGTGCCTAGATTACTCTGTCATCACAGCATCAACACTTCACAGCAAAAAAGTTTAGAAACTCAGTTTTCCTGGCTTTTGAATAACCCTTTGGCTACAGGAAAGAAAGGCAGGCAAGTGAAGCCCCCTAGGTCATATATTTCTGAGACAGAAATACAAGTTTATCAGATAAACTAAACTCAGAGAAAGTTAAAAATATTTTGAAATAAATACATCTTGGAAAGTTTCTGTAAGAATAACATAGAGCTCTGTCATCAACAAGGTATAAGTCATTCATAATTAGGATTCTGTGAGAGATGACTCATGTCTCTTGGATAAATGAACATAAAAGCAATTAGCAGGATGTGAGTTATTTGGTTTCTAAATGGTCTGACAGTTATGACAACCAAATTTAGATTTTTATCTGCCCAACACTGGTTCAATGTATTCAGCATTAACTCTTTTTTCTTAGTCTCAATGAAAAACTTTTTAAAACAAACAAACAAACAAACAAACAAACAAAAATACATAGGACTTCACTTCCTGTTTTAGGAAAAAGAACATGACAAAATGATGTGATTCCAAGAAGAGCCACCAAATTGGATGTGTCAATTCCAGTTAGCATGCTCAGTCCAGTATAATATGAAATTTCAAGTCTCATGGTGAACAACCAAGCATCTGCTGGGAGTATGCTACACACATGAAAAACTGAGGGAGCTGGTAAACTTAATTGTTCTGAGTTCTACAAAGGACACTTCACATAGTAAAGGCTGTCTCATTTCTTTGCTCAAGGGAAATTTATAACCTAAGATAACACATCGATGCAGGGATACAGAACTGAGGACCATGAAGAGATTAAGAAATTAATCACGTTCTGATGATTTTTTCCTTGGATTTATCTGAGTACTTACATAACTGCATAGGACGTAGATGGACTACCACTTAAAAGTAGTCTTGGGAATATGACTGAGAAGGGTTCAAACATGCCCCTGTAAATTTCTAGTTGGATAATCTCAGTTAAAGTTAAGCTAATTAAGTTAGATTAATTTAGTACTTCCTTTGCCTCATAGATTAGTGTGACGGTTAATTGCAACAATGCTTATTAGATTACAAACTTTTTTAAATCCATTTTTAAATTATTTATTTGTTTATTTATTTAAATTTTTTTTTTTTTTTTATATCTGAGATAGAGTCAGGGCGAGGGGCAGAGAGAGAGAAAGAGATCTTAAGCAGGCTTCATGCTCAGCATGAAGCCCGATGTGGGGTTCTATTCCACAACCCTGAGATCATGACTTGAGCTGAAATCAAGAGTCAGATGCTTAACTGATTGAGCCAGACAGATTACGAACTTTCTTGAAAATAATGTCTGTGTTCAACAGTCTTGTTCACTGTTGAATCTCTGGTACATGGCATAGTATTTAGTGCATTAGATGACCAATAAATGGTATGTGAAAAATTATGTAAAATGTTTACCATAGTCCCTGGTACAAAGTAAATAAACATGATGATAGTGATAATGATCACATTTAAGAATCCCTTCAATGGCTTCCCATTATTAGAATACTTAGAATAACCTGCAATTTTTCAAATACTTAGAATAACCTGCAATTTTTCTTAGGCCTTACATGATTGACTCATTTCTGTCTTTCCCACCTCATCTTGAATTAGCCTTTTACTCTTTTTTCTACCTTCAACCATACTGCTCTTCTTCACTGTCTTTTTTTAAGTTTATTTGTTTATTTTGAGAGACAGAGAGAGTGCAAGTGGGGAAGGGGCAGAGAGAGGGAGAGAGAGAATCCACAGCAGGCTTGACACCATTAGTGTGGAGTCCAATGTGGGGCTCGAACTCACAAACCACAAGGTCATGACATGAGCCCAAACCAAGAGTTGGACACTTGTTAACCAACTGAGCCCCTCAGGAGCCCCTTCACTGTCTTAAATAAACCAAAAACTATGTCCTACTTTGGGAACTTTGCACATACTTTTTTCATTGTGTTCTTCCCATTTCCCATTCTGCATCCAGTTCTCCTTCCCAATTCCTGCCACTTCTGATCAACAGCTATGCCAGGCCCACAACCAGATGCTTTGCTGTGAAAGTACAAAAGCAATACCAATAACGGACCACAAGCCTCCCATAGATGTCTGTACCAGCCTACTGTATGGTTCACAGCAGCAGGTGGCCATGCTTCCTAAAAACTCAACTGGTTCACTCATGCCAGGGATGTTCAGTGACATTTTTCCGGTCTTTTCAATACCTTTGACCACAGCTTCTTCCACAATTGTATAAGGTGTCACTACTATAATAATTGTTTTTCTATATCCATAGTTGTTCTGCTTCCCCAATTACACATTAAATGCTAAAGTTATTGGTAATCAAAACTTTAAGATTCCAGGGTAATGGAACCTTAAAGATGAGTTTCTGGAATTGGTTTTCTGATCTTATTGGACTTAAAAGGCATCCATGTTACTGTGGTAAAAGGAGTGCCAGTAATCCACTGACAGTTATTTAAATGTTCACGTCTGACACCTATAATCAAGTGCCTATAGGAGACAAGGTTTTGTGGTGATCAGATTTCTGCTATGGAACATTTTAGTGAAAATGAGGTACATAATGGGGCAGAATGCTTGCTTTTAAATGCACTGAAAAACTTGGAAAAAGAAAATGATGTGGTTGGAATTTCAAATTCCCAGCTAAGCAAATTGGATTAGTGTAGAAGGAAATACTATTAAATCAAGCTGAATTTGTTGCTAAGAATGCACCATGTAGAAATTCTGTGTTCATGATGACACTTTGAGCAGTGAAGAGAGAGTCTAACAATTTGGTTGATTGGTTCACTGAAATCTAGACACAAAGTTAATTACACTAAATAAAATTATAATGCTAGAGCTTTTTTGATGCACTGTAGAGAAAGATATCCAAAGTCTTAGGAAGAATGGAAAGCTAAAATTGATTTGTTATATAAGATCTGCTCATATCCCCCTTTATCTTGGGAAGATCCAGAGGACACTCTCGCTATCAAGGTTGTCCAATGCTGCAAAATATACATTCATGAGAAGAGCTCTGGAATCCATGAAGAGCTCTGTGTTGGATATTCTATATAGGCCAGGAATGATAGAGGAATTCTTGACATAAAACTGACTCCTGGAATTCAGTGGAAATAACTGGAGTTCCTAGATGGCAACAGGTAAGTGGCAACATAATCATCAAAGACAATGTAGATATGATAATTATAATGAGCAGCAGAGCTAAGGTGGTAATTACGATGACTTAACCAACAGAGATCTTTGGTGTAGACTAGATGATGATATTGTTCCTAGGACTGAAATCAATTGACAGTTTACTAAATTCCTACTTAAATAGAGTGGAAAAGCTCTAAGTATTATGAACAGAAGTCTGACTTGAGCCACCACAAAAGGGAATAATAATCCTTCAACCAGTTCTCAGACTGGAGCTGGTTTTCAGACTCAGACTACCTTGAACAAAGGGAAGATCAGATCCCCTAAAGGAAGAACTGCTGCTATACAGCCAAAAATTTATAGGATATTTACCCTTCTAGCCTTCCCCAAAGGGAACTAATGATACTGGCATGAATATTCACTGGAAAAGGGTAAATAATCAGATTGTTCAGGGATTACTAGACACTGCCTCTGAAATTACATTAATTCTGGAAACCCAATGGTCTACCACTCAGAATAGGGACTTAGGAAAGTCATTCAAAGTAATTCAGAGTATTGGCTTGGCCCACAGTGTCCCCAAAGGCAATGAACCAAGCAATTTAACCCATTTACTGAGAAACCTGAAAGGCTGCCCTCAAATGTTCCCAGTAAGGTTTCCTTCCAGTTTCAGAATATATAGTTGGAATGGATATACTCAGCAACTTTTGTAATCTTCACATTGGCTATGCTACTAAGGCAAGAAAGGCCATGTGGAAGCCACTACAACTGATTCTGCATAAAAAGACAGTAAACAAAAAGCAATACTGCATTCTTGGATAGATTGAAAAGATTAGTGATATCACCAGGTACTTGAAAGATGTCGAGGTGGTGATTCCTACCATATTCCCATTCAACTTGTCTCCTTGTCTTGTGCAGAAGACAAATGAAGCAAGAGGAATGACAGTGGATTATAACAAATGTATTTAGCTGGTGACTCCAACTGTACCTGCTATCCCTGTTGTGATTTTTGTTGTTGAAGTCAACATACACACCCCCTGGCACCTATATATGCAGATATCAATCTGGCAAATGCTATATTCTCTGAAACTACATTCTGCTACCATCAAAAGCAGTTCACATTCAATGGGCATAGCCAACAATACATGGTGACTGTCCTATCTCAGAATTGTATCAACTCTACTATTCTTGTTCATAATTTCACCTTCAGACTTTGGTCAGCTTTTAATTCTAGGAGACATTATACTAGTTCATTACATTGATAATATCACACTGTTAAGACCTGGAAAGTATGAAATACTGAATATGCTTTGCATGAGCTATTTAAGACCCTTTGGTAAGATACATGTATACCAGAACATGGGAAATCCCATAAAAATTCAGAACTCTGCCATGTTGGAGAAATCTTTAGGGATCTGTTGGTCTGGAGCATATCCATATATCCTTCTCAAGGTAAAGGACAAGTTGCTGTATTTAGCATCCCCTATCAATAAGAAAGAGGTACAATATCTGGTGGGCCCATTTGGGTATGCTACTTTAACCCATTTACTGAGAAACTGACAGGTTTCCAGTTTTGAATGGGGTGCAGAACAAAAGTATTTGCCATGGGTCCAGGACACTGTATGAGCTGTTCTGTGACTTGGTGCATCTGACCAGCAGATCCAATGGTGCTTGAAATGTCTGTGGAAGATACAGTTTTAAGTAAGCCTGTACAGATATATCATTGTGCAGACCTTTAGGATTTTGGAAGGCGTGCCACCCTCTTTCAATAGCTATTCTTTTGAGAAACAACTCCTAACTTTATTTGAGCCCTTGTAGAATTTGAGTCATTTAGAGGACTAAGAGCCACTAAGTTACCATATTAACTAAACTATGTATTTTTGTGATTCAGCCAGCAAGCCCTAACCTGAGTGTGTACAGGAGCACACAGGATATAGAGGTGATATATACATTATCAGACTCAAGCAGGTCCTGAGTGAGTATGTTGCATGAGTAAGAGGTAGATGCCCATGGCCCCTGCACTGGCTACATTGTCTCTCCTCTCAATTTACACCTATGATCTCATGGGGAGTTCCCTATGACCAGTTGACAAAGAAAGAAAAGTGAAGCCCAGTTTACAGAAAGTTTTGTACAATATTCTAGAAATTCCCTGAAAGTAGATAGCTGAAGCACTACTGCCTTGTACTGGGATGACTATAAAGGACAGTGGAGAAGAGAAATCCTCTTAGTGAGCTAAGCATTGAACAGAGCTTCTTGATGCTCATTTTGCCTAAAAGGAGAGATGGCCAGAGATGTCGATCTACATTGCTTCATGAGTAGTGGCTAAGAGTTTAGCTGAATGATCATGGATTTGGAAGGAAAACAAGGCAAGGACTTTGAAAACTGGAGATTAGGACGACTAGAGAAAGTGTATGTAGATAGACTTCTCTGAATGGGCACAATATGTGAAGATATTTGTGTCAGATGAGAATGTTCACCATGAACAGCCTCAGCAGAAGACAGTGCACAATGATAAGGTTTTGGGGGTGAGGTTGGGGGGGGGGGCTTGTGGGATCCAGAGCTGACAACCAAGAAAGAATTCTTGAAGACATCTTTGGTGCAAAAAGGTGATTTTTATTAAAGCATAGGGACAGGACCTGTGGGCAGAAAGAGCTGCCCCAAGACCACAAAGAAAGACTAGTTATATACTATGGGGTTGGGGGAGGTAAAGTCCAGGGGAAGTTTCCAGTGAGATTTTCATATGCTAAAGAAGACTCACAGGATACTGGAGGTCTAGCTATTACCAAGCTAAGGTTCTTTTTCCTTCTAACAAAGCATTAGCATTAAGACAGTAGAGAGTTCATGGAGAAATGTTTTGTTCTCCCTGTCTCAAGGATTTGTCAATGGGCTGCAGGTTATAAGGAAATTTAATTTTATCTCCCATTTCCTTCTGCCTTTATTTCCCACATCAGACATGATAACTTATTCTGTAAATATCAGTCAGTTTCTTTTTAGCCATCTCTATCTTTGCCCAGTGGGCTCATGAACAAAGTGACTATAGCAGCAGGATGGATGCTATGCATGGACTAAGCAACATGAACTTCCACTCACCAAGGCTAATCTGGCTGTTGTCACGGCTAAATGTCCAACCAGCCAAGAGCAGAAACTTACATTGAGCCTTGACATGGCATCATTCCTCAGGGAAATCATCCAGTCACACAGTAACAGGTAGATTACACCGGATTACTTCCATTACAGAAGGGAAAATGCACTTCTCTGAATATGGATTTACCTTCCCTGCCTCCAGTACTTCAGCTAAAGACCACCATTCACGTATTTACAGAATATATTAATTATAACCATGGTATTTCACATGCATTGCTTCTTACCAAAAAACCCATTTTATACTAAATGAAGTGCAGCAATGGGCTCATGCCCTACCATGTTCCCCACCACCCTGAAGCAGCTGACTTGATAGAATGGTGAAGAGCTCTTTTGATGGCTCAGTTATCACGCCAACTGGTGGCACACTGTAAGGCTACGGAAATGTCTTTGAAGGTGTGGTATGTACTCTAAATCACTGACAAATATTGCTATTTCTCCCATAGCCAGGATTCTTGGTTCTGGGAACTAAGGGGTAGAAATGGTAATAGCTCCTCTCACTCTTACCTCTAATGATTCACTAGCAGAATTTCTGCTCCATCTCCACAACTTTAGGCTTTGTTTTGTCTAGAGATCTTTGTTCCCAAGGGAGAAATGCTTTCACCAGGGAATGGAGAAATTTTTGCATTACATTAAAAGTTGAACATGCTACTTTAAAACCTTGGACTTCTCACATGAGTGAACACAAATGCAAAAAAAAAAAATGGGGTTTTGCTACACTGGCTGGAGTGACTGATCATGATTATCAAGGGAAATTGAGTTGTGGCTACACAAGGTAGGTAAGGTCAATGTCTGGAATTCAGGAGATCCCTTGTGGAGTCCCTTAGTACCTCCATTCTATGATAAAATTAATGAAAAAATATAACAAGCTAATACAGACAAGACTGCTTATAGCCCAGACCCACCTCCCCTCTCATCTCCCTATCAAATAAGATATGTTAATATGAGTTAAGTTTATATATCATTTTATCAATTTAAAGTACAAGATATCCATAGGCGACTGAGAAGGGAATGGACATCATCTAAATATGGACAAAGTGATTTTGTATTCTCTTTTGGAGAGAGGTTTGGCATGTTTTTGGTTATATAAGTGATGGTTACGTCATGTTAGATGGAAGTATGATTTTGCTATTATCTTACTAGGAATTAAATATTGGGGGAGGGTACACATACCAAACTGACAAGCAGTAGATTATGGTGGTTTTACACCATCAATTTAGCTAAATTAAAAGTATTTTATCTATATTTTTCAGATTAAGATTGCCTACTGAATAGACATTTTACGTGAAATTTGGGTGGCAGCAGTGAAGCAGGAATAATACTCTCTAGGTCATTGCTTAAATGTAAAATAGAACAGACACAGAGATGCCAAGAGGTTCCAGTTTGTCCTTATCTTGCCCCACTCTGATTCTCTTTCTTGTTCCCAAATGCCTATTTTATTCCTAGGCACAGACTTAAGAATAAACTCCTCCAGGGCAAGATCTAGGTGTTCACTGTTAAATCGCAGAGGCTGGCACTTAATAAATGCTTGTTGATTTTCTTTAAATTTGCCCATTGATTACCTTTGTGCTTTTCCCTTCTATTGTCTCTTAAAGTGTTAAAAATGCAATTAGTTTTGTACTGGAAAGAATCAGAGATTTTAATTCTCTAATTTATAGATAAGCAGAGGTTCAGTACTTACTCATATTTAAACAACTAGTTTATGAAAGAAAAAATACTAGAATTCAGATCTCTTGGCTCCTAGCCCCCTGCTTTGTCTTCTCTACTATATGGCTTAATTGCAATGAAAATAATAACTTGCCTTTGAAAGTAATTTATACATTGAAACATGTCACATATGTTATCTTATGTAATCCTTTCAGTCACTCTCTGAAGTAATCAGGGCAATTATTTCATTTTTAAATAAAGTAGTAGAGGAAAAAAAAGTCAGGTTACTTACCCAAGATATATATTTTTATATACAAATAAAACAATTTTTCCATTTATGCTTTTTAAAAGATATTATAAAAAATAATTTTGATATGTTCTGCATATGACAATTTGTAAAATGTGTGAATTATTGCATTTGTGAAGAAAAGATTAAGAATCACTCATTTCAATATTTTCATGATAAATGTGTTATTACAGAATCTACCTAACTCTAGTGGCCAGTATAGATGGTGAAAGCAGTGACTCGAGGATTATAATTGTGAAAGACTTTTGAAATGGGCAAGAAAAAGATTACTGAATGTCCTTTCAGTAGAATACTGTTATCTAGCATACCACCCTCTGGGGATTGTCTGATTCCATGGGGGTGTGAACATTTGATTGTCTTTGGTCAGGTGGGCGTTAGCTGTGGAAGGCTGATGATGCTGCTGATGTTTCATGGCCATGTTGAAGCAAATGAGTCCTGTTCACTGCTACAAAGCAAATGGATTTTGTCCAGTAGAGAACGTAAGTCTCGTATTAGCACACCGGTTATATGAGGGCAGGGCATCTTGATCAATGGAGCCATCAAATTATCAAATGGGGAAGAGAAAACCAAGCTGTTTTCCTAAAATATGTGGAATGAAAGTTACACAGCCAAAAGAAACCCAAGGAAAACTGAGAAATAGCCAACACAGCTGCCTACAAATTCACAACATATCTATGGTGCAACAATAATATAATGATGTTGAAACACAATTGATAGATCGGGAGATAATATTTTCAACATATACCTTATACACACACAAATATATACATATCCATAATTTATAAAGAGGCCCTTCAAATCCATGAGAAAGGAAAACCACCCACAACCACCAAAAAATAGAAAACGTAGCAAAGGATATAAAGAAGAAAAAATACAGAAATAAAAATCATGTAATGGAACACTTAATGTCACTACTAATTAGGGATGCAAATTAAATGACAATTTTTTGCCACTGGATTACAAACATTAAAAAGGCTGACATCCCCGTGTTCACTGCAGCATTATTCACAATAGCCAAGGTATGAAAGCAACCTAAGTGTCCATCAACAAATGAATGAATGCATAAAGAAAATATGTGTATATATACACATACACACACACAATGGTGAAACACACACACACACACACACACACACACACACACACACACACAATGGAATATTATTCTGCCTTAACATGGGAGGAAATCCTGTTGCTTACAACAACACAAATAAACCTAGAAGGAATTTTGCTAAATGAAATAAGACAAGACAAATACCACATGGTATCACTTATATGTGGAATTAAAAAAAAAAAGTTGAGCTCAAAAACAGAGCATAAAAAAGTGGTTGCCAGGGACTGGAGGATGGGGAAAATAGGGAAAGGCTGGTAAAAAGGTACAAACTTTCAGTTTTAAGATTAATAAGTTCTGAAGATCTCATTGTAACATGGTGCCTATAGTCGACTGTATTGTGTAATTGAAATTTGCTAAGAGAGTGAACTTAAATGTTCTCTCTCTCTCTCACACACACACACAAAAAGAGGTAAATGTGTGATATGATGGATGTGTTAATTAACTACAGAGTAATCCCTTCACATATATATGTATATCAAGTCATCTCATCGTACAATTTAAATATCTTACAATTTTATTTGTCCATTGTACCTCAATGAAGCTGAGGGAGAAAAAAGGATCGCAGTTACATGCAAGAGGTAGTAAAAATGGTACAGATTTGGGGGAGGGCAATTTTAGTACTCAAAAAGCTATGTACTCAAAAAGCTACTTTATGACCATCTTTCTTTGTATTTCACATTAAGGATATATAGGCAATCTAAAATTACATGATAAAGAGGTTATAAAGCAAGTTCTAGCTCCAGGTGGTAAAATCTTAAAAATACTTGGTTTTCTTTTTTTAACGAAGGGGAAAATAATGACCTCTTTAGTCCTAAGAGATAGTGAAGACATCTTGAGATATGTTCCAAGCTTAAAGATTCACTCGAAATATATTTACTTCTTTTCCAAAAAAGCAAACAAATATAATTTTTCTTCAATTGGATATTCCATAATTCTGGTGATAGGAAGACAGTTAATTTGGAATATGGCTGTTAGAATTATATGTAAGAGTGCCAGAGAGAGAAACAGGAGGGAGTGTAACTGCCTTTACCTTGACTCCCTGCTTCCTCCTCCCTCATCTTTGGGTATGGAATTCATGCAGATTTAATCAGCCCTATTTGTGGTTTTTATTCATTCTGTCAACAGATGGTGCCTCAGTATATGATGGGTCTGTGTATAGCTCTTCTGGCAATCAACGAGCTGTGGTCTTACTAGAACTCACAGTTAAGAGCATGACAGAGCTACGAAGTAGAAGGTGGGCTTTTACTTCCCGTCAGCCCATCTATATTTATGCCTCTCCTTTCAGTGTAGTGTTGTATTTTTCTCAGTCCTCTAAGGCCTTTTATTTTGACCCAATACATCATTAAATATTACTTTGTGATAAAAAAAAATAGTTTAACAATTTTTTTTTTCAAATTGTAATGTGTCTTCTCTAATTTTTGCACCCTGCTAATTTATGGTTTAATAAGCAATGCCCA